>NC_139012.1:11957258-12622386 GCF_964374135.1 Grampus griseus | reverse complement strand
TCAGAATTTCAAAGGATGGGGCTCTGACTTCAGTACTTTTTTTAAAAAATAAATTTATTTATTTTTATTTTTGGCTGTGTTGGGTCTTCGTTGCTGTGCACCGGCTTTCTCTAGTTGTGGCGATTGGGAGCTACTCTTCATTGTGGTGTGCGGGCTTCTCCTTGCAGTGGCTTCTCTTGTTGTGGAACACAGGCTCTAGGCACGTAGGCTTCAGTAGTTGTGGCACGCAGGCTCAGTAGTTGTGGCTCATGGGCTCAGTAGTTGTGGCATGCTGGCTTCAGTAGTTGTGGCTCACAGGCCCTAGAGCGCAGGCTCAGTAGTTGTGGCACATGGGCTTTGTTGCTCCGCCGCATGTGGGATCTTCCTGGACCAGGGCTCGAACCCGTGTCCCTGCATTGGCAGGCAGACTCTTAACCACTGCCACGAGGGAAGCCACTGACTCCAGTCATTTTTAAGCCCTTCCCCAGTTGATACTAACATTCAGCCAGGATTAATAACCAGCGAACTACATAAACCCTCAACTCTTCCTCACTTACTCGCTCTAGGACCTTGGGCAAGTTACTAAAACTGCCCGAGTCCAGATGTGGAGAAAAATGTCTAACTGCAACAGTCACATTCAGAATGTGTCTCTACTGCCCCCACCTCGTTCACAAATACCTGGATAAACACAGCCACCATGTTCACTCTCCCACCTCCTCCATCCCCTGCACAAATCAGGGATAGACCCAGCAAGGTCAGGGTATTTAGTTCCCTGCCTTCCACCCTCCCAGGTCATCATGTGTGTCTTGAGTCCCTCCACCAAAGACCCCAACTGCTGTTGCTCAGTGCTTTCCTACAGGCAGAGCAGTATTCTCCCTTTTGTAGTAACCACACCATTCCCTTGCCTTCCTGGTGTAGGGACCATAATGGCTTCCTACTCTTTCTATACTCACAGATGTTCAGGACGCCTTTTTGGTTTTTAACTGCCCACACGTTTATAAATAATCCTTTTATTAAAATTTCCCATAAGCCCCTTTGAACGTGCCATCTGTATCCTGCCATGATTACAATGGGGGGACCAATTGCACTAAAGAAAGAGAAAAAATAAGAGAAAAGCAAGTGGAATGTATGGTTAAATGTTTAGGAAAGTATAAACAAACAAAACACACACATACACACACCCTCCTAAATCCTGTTTTACTTGCAAAGTTCTCCCATGGAGCCCTAGAAAACTTGAAAAGTACTCTGGGTATCTCTGGTTCACTATTTGGGAAAAATAACACAGCAAACCAAATTTTACTCCATGTTTCTCTGAGACTTTGTTTCAAACTTTTTTTTTCTAATTCATTATATTATTTCCTTCTTGTCCTTTTCACGTTGGCATAAATCATCTAACAGGATCGCTGTAAAGGTTAAATAAGATACACCGTGAAAATAACATACCTTGTTGTAATAGTGTGGTGGAAGAAGCTTGGCCTCTGGTGCCAATGTAGGTGGAAATTTGAATCCCAATCCTGGTTCTATAACTAGGACAAATTGCATATTGCCTCTGAAAATGGGGTATGAATTCTCAATTCGTTGGGTTATTGTAAGATGCTACATCATCATAATGATAATAGTTACTATTTCTGAGCACCTTTGTGTGTCAGGCAATGTGATATGTACTTTATATACCTTAGCTCATTTAATTCTCACAAAAACCCTATGAAGTAAGTGCTATTTTTAATCCTTATTTTACATATGAGGAAGCTGAGGATCTGGGAGGTTAAGGAATTTATCAGAGATCAAATAGCTAGTAAATAACAACATTAGGCAATAACATATGATGTAAGGTGCCTGGAGTACAAATTAGGTACATATTAATTATGTCTTCTGATATTTTGATAATGATTAATTTTTCTTTAAAAAAAAAAAAAAGACAAGGGCTTCCCTGGTGGCTCAGTGGTTGAGAGTCCGCCTGCCGATGCAGGGAACATGGGTTTGTGCCCCAGTCCGGGAAGAACCCATATGCCGTGGAGCGGCTGGGCCCATGAGCCATGGCTGCTGAGCCTGCGCGTCCAGAGCCTGTGCTCCGCAACGGGAGAGGCCACAACAGTGAGAGGCCCGCGTACTACCAAAAAAAAAAAAAAAAAGACAAGATGAGTTCAGGATAATCTTGTGAAGTTTCTAAGTTAAGTAGTTGTACCACTTTTTTCCTACCTCGATAGTCTAGAATTCAAAGTTTTTCTGTGTGGAAATTGAAAATGGGTATAATGCTCAGTATTTCCATTCCTACAGATTTTCCCATTAGAGAGCCTTATTCTTAATAGTCTAAAACTGGAAAGTACCCAAATGTCCATCAATAGAAGATGGAAAAATGAATTGTAGTACATCCATATGATGGAATACTACTCAGCAATTAAAAGGAGTGAACTACTGATCACACAACCACATGGATGGATCTCAAAAAATATTATACCGAGCTAAAGAAAACAAAAAAATTCATACTGTGTGATTTCATTTATGAGCAGTTCAGAAGCAAGCCAAATAAATCCGTGTTGCTGGAAATCAGAAAGTAGTTGCCTGGGGGGACTTCCGTGGTGGTCCTGTGGGTAAGACTCTGCACTCTCAATGCAGGGGGCCCAGGTTCGATCCCTGGTTGGGGAACTAGATCCTGTATGCATGCTGCAACTAAGAAGTCTGGCTGCCACAACTAAGACCCAGAGTGGTCAAAAATAATAAATTTGAAGAAAAAAAGAAAGTAGTTGCCTGGGATAGGTTTGGGGGATTGACTAGAGAGGGATGTGAGGGAACTTACTAGGGTGAAAGAAACGTTCTATATTTTGTTTGGGGTTTGGGTATACAGTTTCAGTTGTCAAAACTCATCCAACTGGGGCTTCTCTGGTGGCGCAGTGGTTGAGAGTCCGCCTGCCGATGCAGGGGACACGGGTTCATGCCCCGGTCCGGGAAGATCCCACGTGCCACGGAGCGGCTGGGCCCGTGAGCCATGGCCGCTGAACCTGCGCGTCCGGAGCCTGTGCTCCTCAACGGGAGAGGCCACAACAGTGAGAGGCCCGCGTACAACAAAAAAAATTTTTTTAAAAACTCCTCCAACTGAACACTTAAGATCTGTGTATAAATTATACCACAATAAAAATAATTTTAAATTTCCAAAACAAACAGAATAGTGACTGCAATAGTTTTGCTGTTTCATTCTGGGTAAGCCAAGCATCTGGGTAGTTGTATCTCTTAGATGCTCAGCCCTGCAAGCAATAGAAATCCAACCGAAAAATGGTTGAGATGATAAGGAATTTTGTTGGTTCTTTTTTTTTTTTTTTTTTTTTGGTGGTATGCGGGCCTCTCACTGTTGTGGCCTCTCCCATTGCGGAGCACAGGCTCCAGACTTGCAGGCTCAGTGGCCATGGCTCACGGGCCCAGCCACTCCGCGGCATGTGGGATCTTCCCGGACTGGGGCACGAATCCGTGTCCCCCTGCATTGGCAGGCAGACTCTCAACCACTGCGCCACCAGGGAAGCCCCTGTTGGTTCTTTTTTTTTTTTTTTTCCCTGTTGGTTCTTTTAACTGGAGATTCCAGACCCATTTCTCTGCTTTGCTCTGCTCTTGCTTTATCCGCCTTATCTGCAGGTGCTATGAATTGCTGTCTTCTCATTTGGTTAAAAAAAAAAAAAAAAAGAAAGAAAGAAAGAAAAATGGCTGCCCACAGGCACTGGAGCCATGTACCTCCTTATTCCCATCCAACAAGAGAGAGTGAAGAGCTTCCTGTTTCTCTCTTAAGAACAGACAGAACTTACCTAGAAGTCTCTGGCAACACTCAGCATCTCTTGTCCAGAGTTGGATCATACTCACATGTTTATGAACCAGTTTCTAGTCAGAGGATTCAATTATTCTTATAACAATCAAGCACACCCTGAAGGAAGGATAATCTCCCAGAATGCACTGCTGCTACTCAATGGAGAGGAATAGATTTGGGAGAGCCAACCATACTGTCCGCTAGGGTAGCTTTAGGAGGTGAGGCTAGAAGGTACGGGTTAACCCAGATTATGGAGAAGCTTTAATAACAGACTGAAGATTTTGAATTTAACATAATTAACAGGGCACAAGAAAGCAACCTAATGGACATTATAGTTGTAGGATTGAGAGAAGGGTATTAGATTTGAAGCCACAGGTTCTAAGTCTGGTTCTGCTGCTTGCTGACTGCCAAAAAGTGGGCAGTGACCCAATTCCTGGGAAATCCCCACCCTTCCCTGAAATAGCAAGGATATTCCTCCCATTTGTTAGCCTGTGAAATTACTCAGTCCATAAAAGCCAACTACCCCATGCCGTGGGGCTACTCTCACTATCTGAGACGGTCTCATTCTGTCTATGGAACGAGTATCTCTCTCAATAAACCTGCTTTCCCTTTACTCTGGCTCGCTCTTGAATTGTTTCCTGTGTGAAGCCAAGAACCCTCACTTGGCAGTCTATCCTAAGGACTCCTGCAAGTCCTAGAATGTGACATTTCCCTATCCTGTAACATCAACATGTACAAAGGCTGCTAATCATATAATCAAGATTAAAAACAGGATTTATATATAACAGAGAAACGAGGTTACTGAAACGTGATCAGAGCTGTCACAGAGAATATTTGACAAGGTAAAACCAAATTCTCCCCTGAAGACACTGGGATGTATAAGCTGGAAAGTTCTAGATTTTTCAGAAAAATACTAATTTCTCCCTCTCAAAAATTCCTATTTTAATCTGAGATCCTCTATTTTATCTTTTTTCTTTTTCTTTTTCTTTGTTTTTTTTGGCTACATTGGATCTTCATTGCTGCGTACAGGCTTTCTCTAGATGCGGCGAGCAGGGGCTACTCTTTGTTGCGGTGCGCGGGCTTCTCATTGCGGTGGCTTCTTTTGTTGTGGAGCACGGGCTGTAGGCATGCGGGCTTCAGTAGTTGTGGCGCACGGACTTAATTGCTCTGTAGCATGTGGGATCTTCCCAGACCAGGGCTTAAACCTGTGTGCTCTGCATTGGAGGTGGATTCTTAACCACTGCGCCATCAGTGAAGTCCCAATGTAGAGGCTTTAAAACAGCTATTTTGTTGTTGTAATTCGTGATTCTGTAGATCAGCAATTTGGTTGGCTAAACCAATCACCTTTTCTGCTTGGGTCATTACTGTGGCTGTGGTTATCTGGCAGCTCAACTAGGGTCAATGGGATAAAACCTCCGTATTTATGTCTTGGCTGAGCTACACATCTTCAGCAAGCCAACTTGTGCTTTTCACATAAGGCAGCATTCCCAAGGACGAGAGCTAAACCTGTAAACTTCCCAAGTCCTAGCCTAGGAAGCCATACGACATCACTTCTGCTGCATTCCATAGGTCAAAGCAAGTCACAAGGCCAGTCCACATTCAAGAGAAGAACAATAAACTCCACTTTTTGATGAGAAAGCCAGTAAAATATTATGCCCACTTTTTTTTCCAAGCTACCATCATCTTCCATCTGACCACAATTATTTATTTTCCTCTCACATGCAAAATATGCTCACCCCCAGCCCAGGAACCCCACATGTCTCACTCAAGAATGGTGTCACGCTCAAAGTCTAAGATCTAATCACCTGTGTCAGGTCCAAATGAGGCTCCCTGGGTATGTATCCTCAGGTGTAGCTCCTGTCAATATGGACACCTGCACAGCAAAAAAGCAAGTTTTCCACCCCCTACACACCCCAAATATATTAATAAGGCAGGATAACCACAGTAGATACTCCCATTCAAGAGGGAAGGTTGGGAGGTACGTAGTAGTCACTATTCCGTGGCAATTCTGAAATACAGCTGGGCACATGTTACCAGGTCCCCCTAAACCAGAACTAGGGAAGGTTTCTTGATCAGGGTCCATCTCTGCTCCCTGGGTATCGAACTATCCAATCCATTTTTCTGGGAGACTCTTGGCTCAGCCCTTTTCCATCAGAAATGGCCCATTTTGCAGCCAAATAGCTTTCTCAGTCTGCCTCCTACCTATAGAGAGATGGGAGCCCAGAGGTTGTTGATTCATTTTGAACTGTCTTTGTTCCTTCTAGTCTCAGCTGACAATGCTTTTGCCAGCAACACTCTCTTTAAAATTTTGTGGATTTCCTATGACTCTGATACGGGTCTACTCAATGGGGCAAAAGTCACATTTACCATTAGTTTTGAGACAGGTCTCTTTCTATTTTGGGTCATTAGTCAGGCAACAGGAGAACAATGCTCTTTTGTCTACTGTGAGAGTCTAGTTGGCACTGCCTCAAATCATTCAACAATCCTAAGTGTGACATTATAGCTGTACACTTAATTTGGACATTGGCCCCAGGCCTCATTTTATTTTGAGAATCTTAATTGCTGTGGACACTGGGCATAATAAACAATTTTATTTTCCATCCCAGCACGTTTTGGATACATTATATTTTCTCTCAATTCTGCATGCAAATTAAACAGTTGCATTTTGACCTCATCTGTCTCTTCCTATGTCTTATCATATGCATTTGGGACCAACAAACTGACACAACATTCTGCCTGGGGATTTCTTTAGCCAAATCCAAAAGTTTATTAGTAGCATTTCCTATTTTCCAAGTTATTACAGAACAATTTTGCAAATTGTTATGGCACTACATCAGGCTACATGCCATTTACCCACATGGCCGGTGAAATTTCCTCACTGCTTTTCCTAATCCCCACCAACAGTTGGTTTGCCACTAATCCAGCCTCTACTAAAAGTTTTCTCATCACTGTCTGCTCTTCGTGCATGGCAGGGTTTTTTATTCAGCTGGTAATCTTGAGTGACGGGGTAATATCTCCCCAGGGACGAGGAGCAGTCTTGCTTACTGCTTGCTCTAAAAGCGGTGGATTCCCCAAACTCAGAGTTTCTCAGCTGCATCTCAACCCCACTGGGGAGACAGCATTCATCTGGGCTGTATCACATCACCCCCATAGGACCTAAGGGCAAAGAGAACTGAAGCAACTATGCTGATGTGCATACTGCTTGCTCTGCCATGAATAATAAGTCCCATATCTCAGCCCCAGGAATCTTTGTCTATTGCCAGCACTCATGAAACAGTAACGGGCTCACTTACTAGCTTGTAAATAGGAAAACTCAAATCCCAGATCTAACAGTCTCCATCACCAGGAAGCATTCTCAGTTTAATTTTTAGTAGAACTTCAGTTAACATTACCAAAATCTGGCCATGACATGGGAAAAGTCTCATTTTCCAAAGATAAAATTGGGGGCCAAAAAAATATTTTTTTCAAAGTTCAGAATTATATCAGAACTCAGAACTTGAAGCAAACCCAGTTGACATGTCTGTGCCCATGTTATTCCATGTCTCCAGCACTGTCTTAGCCTCAGATCAAATGAGATGTTGCAGTATTATCGAAAAAAGTGTACTCTCTTCAAGAGAATTTTTATCTTTTAGGCCATTTATCAATCCAGCAACAGAAAAATTCCAACAACTGGCCAACATCAATGGTTTCTGTAATTTCTAAACAAACATAGTCATCTTTAATTCTGTGATTCCCAAATATGTCTGCCTTGTAAAATAATAAGTCAAAGGAAGATCAGGGATATTAGAAGGGAAAAAAGGATGAATAACATTCATACAAGAAAGACAAATACTATATGGGATCACTTAGATGTGGAATCTAAAAAAATCAGACGCATGGAAACAGAGAGTAGATGGGTAGTGCCAGGGGTTGGGGGGTTGGGAGAAATGGGGAGGTGTTGGTCAAAGGGTACAAACTTCCCATTATAAGATGAACAGATCTTAAGAATTAGATCTGAGGATCTAATGTGCAACTTGATGACTGTAGTTAACCAAATTGTACTGTATACTTGAAAGTTGCTAAGAGAGCAGATTTGAAGTGTTCTCACCGCAAGGAAAAAAATAACTATGTGAGGTGATGGACATAACTAACATTATTGTGGGAGTCAGTTCACTATGTACACGTGTATCAAGTCATCTGGTTGCACATCTTAAAACTTACACAGGGCTTCCCTGGTGGCGCAGTGGTTGGGAGTCCGCCTGCCGATGCAGGGCACATGGGTTCGTGCCCCGGTCTGGGAGGATCCCGCGTGCCGCGGAGCGGCAGCGCCCGTGAGCCATGGCCGCTGGGCCTGCGCGTCCGGAGCCTGTGCTCCGCAACGGGAGAGGCCACGGCGGTGAGAGGCCCGCGTACCGCAAAAAAAAAAAAAAAAACTTACACAATGTTATATGTCAATTATATCTCAATAAAGCTGGGGGGAAAATTCAGCACCTACCATATGCCAAGGTACTGTAAAAAGTTATTTTGCTGACATTGATGTGAAACTTTATTATACCTGTTGTTGTTTTAATTTCTAAGAAATACTGTAGTGCAGCTTAGTGCCTAAGACAACAGACTCCGGAACCAGACCACCAGTGTTCACAGCTTAGTTTGCTGGTAATTAGCTCTGAAACGAAGGGTAAGTTACTTAGCTTCTCTATGCCTTTGTTGCCTCATCTGTAAAATGGGAATAATATTGGCTCTGAATCCATTGGGTTGTTGTGTTGAGTTAAAAGTTACACATGCAAAGTGCTTTTTTCAGTGCTGTTTAATTTCAATGAGTCAAAGACAGCAGGTGAGTGAAGAGGATGAGAGAGAAAATTCCTCCAAAGTGCAGGAGCAAGAATGACCATTTGCAGGACACCTTTAAAATTCCAGGAGACTGGAATTTTAAATTGTGCCTTGAGGGACTTCCCTGGTGGCTCAGTGGTTAAGAATCCACCTGCCAACGCAGGGGACACATGTTCAAGCCCTGGTCCGGGAAGATCCTACATGCCGCAGAGCAACTAAGCCTGTGCGCCACAACTACTGAGCCTGCGCTCTAGAGCCTGCGAGCCACAACTACTGAAGCCCGCACGCCTAGAGCCCGTGCTCCGCAACAAGAGAAAACACTGCAATGAGAAGCCCGCGCACCGCCACGAAGAGCAAGCCCCCGCTCGCCGCAACTAGAGAAAACCCACGCGCAGCAACAAAGACCCAACGCAGCCAAAAATAAATAAATAAATTTATATTTAAAAAAATAAAATAAAGTAAAGTAAATTGTGCCTTGAATGCCTGAATTTCTGGATAACATTAAATTGACTCCAGAAACTTTTTTTTTTTTTCTTCAGCATCTTTCTAAAATCTAAGAATCTGATTTCTTTGATTTTGGACTTCTAGGCTCCAATATTGTGGGACATTTACATTTCTGTTGTTTAAGCCCCTCAGTTTTTGGTACTTTGTTATGGCAGCTCTAGAAAATGAATATAAGATACTAAGCCAAATCTGTTTTTTTTTTATTGAGATATAGTTAACTTACAGCGTTGGGTTAGTTTCAAGTGTACAGCAAAGTAATTCAATCATATATATATACATTTTTTTTTCAGATTCTTTTCCATTATAGGTTATTACAAGGTACTGAGTATAGTTCCCTGCGCGTTTTCTTTTCTTTTTTTAAAAATAATGATTTATTGATTGATTTTTAGCTGCGTTTGGTCTTCGTGTTTGAACTACTCCATGTCAGTCTGCTGTGGAAGGAGGTTTGGTTTTCAGAAGGCTGTTTTACATGGAGGTGCTCTGCTCAGGTGAAAATAGCAGTCTTCACACCAGGCACACCTGATTCCCTCTGCTACCTGCCACTAGCCAGGTGACTTCACTGCCTTACTCGTGGTTGCCGTATTTTTAAAAATGGATGTAGGGGAAGAATAACTCAAAATATTAAACTCAGTGCTCCTCCTTCCTTCTTTTTTTCTTAATTATTGTATTGTGAAATATGAAACAACCACAGAGCTGTGCATGGAAGCTACAGGCAATTCTAAAGTAACTACTACCTAAGTTGGAAGAAGAAACATCACCCTGCTCTGGAGATGTTCAACATCACACTAGCCACTAATGAAATGCAAACTAGGACCGTGATGATCTATCACTACACACCTATCAAAATAGCTCCAGTTAAAAATAACGGCAATACCAAATGCTGGCAAGGATGCAGAGAAACTGGATTCTCACACATTCCTAGTGGAAATGGAAAATGGAAAAGCCACTCTGGAAAACACTTGGGTAGCTCCTTGTAAAATAAAATATACAATTCCCATACAAGCCAGCAATTGCACTCCTGGGCTTTATCCCAGAGAAGTGAAAACTTATGTCCACATAAAAACCTATACACTGGGTTTCACAACAACTTTCTCTGTGATAGCAAAAAATTGAAAACAAAATATCCTTCAACAAGTGAATGGCTGACCAAACTGTGGTACATGCATAAGGTAAAAAACCACTAAGCAATAAAAAGGAACAAACTATTGACATGTTCAGCAATGTGGGTAGATCTCAAAGGCACTATGCTGACTGGGAAAAGTCAATCTCAAAAAGTCACATGATAAAACATTCTCAAAATGATGAAATTATAGAGATGGAAAATAGATTTGTGGTTTCCAGGGGCCATGGATAGTGGGGAGAAGATGTGGCTGGTGACTATAAAGCAACTGCACAGGGAGATCTTTGTAGTGATGATTAGTTCTGTATGGTGGTATTGGTGGCAGATTATTGAAACTATACATATGACAAAATGACATAGAGCTATATATGTACATTGTACCAATGCCAATTCGTACTATAATAATTTAAGATATAACTGTTAGGGGAAACTTGGTGAAGCATATTCAGGACCTTCTGTACTATCTTTGTATCTTTGCATCTTCCTGCGAATCTATAATACTTTTTAAAAATTCTAAAGTAGCGACCACCTAAGTCAGAAAAGAGGACAATGCCCCCTGCAGAATTCCCCTCCCCCATAAGCTCCTTTCCACTCGTAACCCCTTTGTATTGACCCTGTGATAGTCACTCCTTGCTTTTTGTTATATATTTGCGATCGACACATGCTTCCCTAAAGATACACTCCATTTTTTGCCCAACAAATACAAATGGAAGCAGTCACATGGAATCTTATGAATCTGGCTCTTTTCACTAAACATCATGCTCGTGAGTTTCATCCATGATGTGTATGGCTGTAGCCCTGTATTACATCAAATGAATACGTCACAATTTGTCCAGTTGACTTTTTTTTAATACATAGATTTTTTTTTAATTTCTTTATTTTATTATTTATTTTATTTTGGCCGCATTGGGTCTTCATCGCTGCGCGCAGGCTTTTCTCTAGTTGGGGAGAGGGGGGCTACTCTTCGTTGCAGTGCGTGGGCTTCTCATTGCGGTGGCTTCTGTTGTTGTGGAGCATGGGCTGTAGGTGCGTGGGCTTCAGTAGTTGTGGCATGCGAGTTCAGTAGTTGTGGCTCACGGGCTCTAGAGCGCAGGCTCAGTAGTTGTGGCGCACGTGCTCAGTTGCTCCGCAGCATGTGGGATCTTCCCAGACCAGAGCTCGAACCCGTGTCCCCTGCATTGGCAGGCGGATTCTTAACCACTGCGCCACCAGGGAAGCCCTATTGCAGTTGACTTTTTGGGTTGTTTCTGGTTCAGAGCTATTATGAGCAATGCTGTCATGAACATTACTGTCCCCTGGTGCACAAGTGCATTCATCTTTCTAGAGAATATATCCAGCAAAGAAACTACTGGGCCATGGGGTATGTTTATTTTCAACTTTATAAGAGAATGGCAAACTATTTTCCAAAGGGTTGTACCACTTTTCACCTCCAACGGCTGTGTGGGTGAGTTCTTGTTGCTTCTTTTTAGTGCAAAGTGAAATAAGTGAAATAAGTCAGTCACAAAAATGACAAATACCCTTCGATTCCATTTAGATGATGTACCTAGAATAGTCAAAATCAGAGAGACAGAAAGCAGAATGGGGGTTGCCAGGAGCTGGGGAGAGAGCAAAAATGGTGAATTATTGTTTATTGGATACAGAGTTTCAGTGTGGGAAGATGAAAACAGTTCTACAGATGAATAGTGGTGACGGTTATACAACAATGTGAACATACTTAATACCACAGAACTGTACACATAAAATGGTGAAAATAGTAAATTTTATGTTATGTATATTTTATCACAATTGAAAAAACATATCAGTGCAATCATTTTTAAAATACAGTTGACCTGGGCTTCCCTGATGGCGCAGTGGTTGAGAGTCTGCCTGCCGATGCAGGGGAGACGGGTTCGTGCCCCGGTCCGGGAGGATCCCACATGCCGCGGAGCGGCTGGGCCCGTGAGCCATGGCCACTGAGCCTGCGCGTCCGGAGCCTGCGCTCCGCAACGGGAAAGGCCACAACAGTGAGAGGCCCGCGTACCCCAAAAACAAACAAACAAACAAACAAAAACAGAAAATACAGTTGACCCTTGAACAACGTGGGGTAAGTGTTGTCGACCCTCCACCCCTTCCCTAGCAGTCAAAAATATGCATACTGTAATCTCTGCCTCACTAACAACAGAGGAATTGATAAATGACTCAACCAAGGGCAGGAAGCTAGAACAGTTTGGGTAGAATCAGGACTCCAACCCTAGTTCTTTTGATTCCACATATTGTCATCCATAATTGAACACACTTTTCCCCACCCTTAGTTAAAGATCTGTAAAGTGGAAAATACAGGTACTATATTTATTGAAAACAATCTGTGTGTAAGTGGACCCATGCAGTTCAAACTCATGTTGTTCAAAGGTCAACTGTAATCTTTTTTTAATATAGAAAGAAGCAAGATCTGTGCATTGAAAACTTTAGAAAAAATAGACAGACAAAAATAAATAAATAAAATGTTTGCATTTCCACCATCCAGAGACCATCAGTGTTACATTTAATATAGCGTCTTCTAGATCTGAAAATACCTTATACTGACTGTACAGTTGTTTTGTAATCTGTTTTCGTGAGTACATGATCCTACCTTTCTCCTATCACATTTTTTCCAACTGACCTAAACATGTACCAATTGTTTTAAAAGCCAAAACCTGTTTTCTTTTTCTTTTTCCCCTCCCTTCCTCCCTCCTTTCTTTTTCTTTCTTTCTTTTCTTTCTTTCTTTCCTTCTTTCTTTCTTTCTTGCCTTCTTTCCTTCTTTCCTTTGAAAGAGTCAAAAAGCAAAGCTCTGAAGAGGCCACCCATAAAGTTTATCCTTAAACAAGAGCTGGGAGGAAGTTAGACCACGGGGTGAGGGTGAGAAATCTGGGGAAGGTTGAAAAGTGAAAAGAGTGGGTCTTCCACTCCTGGAGATTCCTCTCTTCAAGGAGCAGAGACTCCTCAGGATGGCCTGGCCCCTGTCCAGGTGAGCACCTTTAGTCCTGGCTCCTGCAAGGTGGGCTGGGACCTTGGCCAAAGCTAGCAAACCACCACGGCCATTCGGGACCGCTTCCTGTTGCTTTGCTAAGAAGCTGTAGTGGTTTTGCTGTGTCCCTGGAGGACCTCGCAGCAACAGCCAGCAATGTGCCAGGTGACCCTCAGCAGGAGGGACACCTATCAGCAGCTTCAGACTTTGCACAGCCCATCCGTAATCACTCAGGGCCCAGGATACATGTCTGTGTCCCAGGATACATGTCTGTGTCCCAGGATACATGTGTATGTCCCTAAATGCACCCCCATTCTTGAGCAAAGTACCACCTATCTCCAAGGGTTGCTTTAAGGATACAATAACCCACCTGAAAGCATCCAGAACGATGTCAGTCTCAGCTCTATGGAGGTTTGTTTTCTTAGGCAGGCCCGTCTCTAACTCCAATTACGTGGGAATTGGTAGAGTGCCATTGCCACCTGTACAAAGCATCCTATTTGCCGATAACTCAAGTAGCTTGAAAAAGAGGGAAAAGAAACACCATTCACCTCATTGTGTGACTGTAAGTAATGAAGTCCTGAATGATGGCAATCTGACACTGAACAAAATTCCCCACAGAGGACGATCCATGCCATTCTGAGTAATGGTGCCACCACTGGAAAAAGCATACAGTCTCCCTACTTGGAAGACCAGCACTTATTTAGGTGTGTAAACTCTAGTGACTTGTTCAGTTTTCTAAGTCTCGTTATGATGTAACTGACCTCATGAATATTATGAGATATTTGTCATTGCCTAAGACGCTTTAAATGAGCTTTATGGTTCTCAGAAATCATTAGACCCACAAAAAATTCTACCTGGACTGCAAATTTTTTTTTAATTTTACTTATTTTTTGTATAGCAGGTTCTTATTAGTCATCAATTTTATACACATCAGTGTATACATGTCAATCCTGATCACCCAATTCATCGCACCACCACCACCCCCACACCACTTTCCAGCCTTGGTGTCCATACGTTTGTTCTCTACATCTGTGTCTCAATTTCTACCCTGCAAACCGGTTCATCTGTACCATTTTTCTACGTTCCACATATATGCGTTAATATACGATATTTGTTTTTCTCTTTCTGACTTACTTCACTCTGTATGACAGTCTCTAGATCCATCCACGTCTCAACAAATGACCCAATTTCTTTCCTTTTTATGGCTGAGTAATATTCCATTGTATATATGTACCATATCTTCTTTATCCATTCGTCTGTCGATGGGCATTTAGCTATTGTAAACAGTGCTGCAATGAACATCGGGGTGCATGTGTGTTTTTGAATTATGGTTTTCTCTGGGTATATGCCCAGTAGTGGGATTGCTGGGTCATATGGTAATTCTATTTTTAGTTTTTTAAGGAACCTTCATACTGTTCTCCATAGTGGCTGTATCAATTGACATTCCCACCAACAGTGCAAGAGGGGTTCCCTTTTCTCCACACCCTCTCCAGCATTTGTTGTTTGTAGATTTTCTGATGACGACCATTCTAACTGGTGTGAGGTGATACCTCATTGTAGTTTTGATTTGCATTTCTCTAATAATTAGTGATGTTGAGCAGCTTTTCATGTGCCTCTTGACCATGCATGAGCTGTTTTAATATTTTGGAGATTAATCCTTTGTCTGTTGATTCATTTCCAAATATTTTCTCTCATTCTGGGGGTTGTCTTTTTGTCTTGTTTGTAGTTTCCTTTGCTTTGCAAAAGCTTTTAAGTTTCATTAGGTACCATTTGTTTATTTTTGGTTTTATTTCCATTACTCTAAGAGATGGATCAAAAAAGATCTTGCTGTGATTTATGTCAAAGAGTGTTCCTCCTATGTTTTCCTCTAAGAGTTTTATAGTGTCCAGTCTTACATTTAGGTCTCTAATCCATTTTGAGCTTATTTTTGTGTATGGTGTTAGGGAGTGTTCTAATTTCATTCTTTTCCATGTAGCTGTCCAGTTTTCCCAGCACCACTTATTAAAGAGGCTGTCTTTTCTCCATTGTATATCCTTGCCTCCTTTGTCATAGATTAGTTGACCATAGGTGTGTGGGTTTATCTCTGGGCTTTCTATCCTGTTCCATTGATCTATATTTCTGTTTTTGTGCCAGTAGCATATTGTCCTGATTACTGTAGCTTTGTAGTATAGTCTGAAGTCAGGGAGTCTGATTCCTCCAGCTCCGTTTTTTTTTCCCTCAAGACTACTTTGGCTCTTTGGGGTCTTTTGTGTCTCTATACAAATTTTAAAATTTTTTTGTTCTAGTTCTGTAAAAAATGCCACTGGTAATTTGATAGGAATTGCATTGAATCTGTAGATTGCTTTGGGTGGTATAGTCGTCTTCGCAATATTGATTCTTCCAGTCCAAGAACATGGTATATCTCTGCATCTGTTTGTGTCATCTTTGGTTTATTTCATCAGTGTTATAGTTTTGAGTACAGGTCTTTTACCTCCTTAGGTAGGTTTATTCCTAAGTATTTTATTCTTTTTGTTGCAGTGGTGAATGGGATTGCTTCCTTAATTTCTCTTTCTGATTTTTCATGGTTAGTGTATAGGAATGCAAGAGATTTCTGTGCATTAATTTTGTACCCTGCAAATTTACCAAATTCATTGATTAGCTCTAGTAGTTTTCTGTTGGCATCTTTAGGATTTTCTATGTATAGTATCATGTCATCTGCAATCAGTGACAGTTTTACTTCTTCTTTTCCAATTTGTATTCTTTTATTTCTTTTTCTTCTCTGATTGCCAAGGCTAGGACTTCCAAAACTATGTTGAATAATAGTGGCAAGAGTGGACATTCTTGTCTTGTTCCTGATCTTAGAGAAAATGCTCTCAGTTTTTCATCATTGAGAATGATGTTTGCTGTGGGTTTGTCATATATGGCCTTTATAATGTTGAGGTAGGTTTCCTCTATGCCCACTTTCTGGAGAGTTTTGTTTGTTTGTTTGTTTGTTTTTTTGCGGTACGCAGGCCTCTCGTTGTGGCCTCTCCCATTGCAGAGCACAGGCTCCAGACGCGCAGGCTCAGCGGCCATGGCCCACGTGCCCAGACGCTCCATGGCATGTGGGATCCTCCCGGACCGGGGCATGAACCCGTGTCCCCTGCATTGGCAGGTGGACTCTCAACCCCTGCGCCACCAAGGAAGCCCCCTTCTGGAGAGTTTTTTTATCATAAATGGGTGTTGAATTTTGTCAAAAGCTTTTTCTGCATGTATTGAGATGATCATATGGTTTTTATTCTTCAATTTGTTAATATGGAGTATCATATTGATTGATTTGTGTATATTGAAGAATCCTTGCATCCCTGGGATAAATCCCACTTGATCATGATGTATGATCCTTTTAATGTGTTGTTGGAGTCTGTTTGCTAGTATTTTGTTGAGGATTTTTGCATCTATATTCATTAATGATATTGGTCTGTAATTTTCTTTTTTTTTTGTGGTACGCGGGCCTCTCACTGTGTGGCCTCTCCCGTTGTGGAGCACAGGCTCCGGACGCGCAGGCTCAGCGGCCATGGCTCACGGGCCCAGCCACTCCACGGCATGTGGGATCTTCCCGGACCAGGGCACAAACCCGTGTCCCCTGCATCAGCAGGCGGACTCTCAACCACTGCACCACCAGGGAAGCCCTGTAATTTTCTTTTTTTGTAGTATCTTTGTCTGGTTTTGGTATCAGGATGATGGTGGCCTCGTAGAATGAGTTTGGGAGTCTTCCTTCCTCTGCAGTTTTTTGGAAGAGTTTGAGAAGAATGGGTGTTAGTTCTTCTCTAAATGTTTGATAGAATTCACCTGTGACGCCATCTGGTCCTGGGCTTTTCTTTGTTGGAAGATTTTTAATCACAGTTTCAGTTGTATTACTTGTGATTGGTCTGTTCATATTTTCTATTTCTTCCTGGTTCAGTCTTGGAAAGTTATACCTTTCTAGGCATTTGTCCATTTCTTCCAGGTTGTCCATTTTATTGGCATAGAGTTGCTTGTAGTAGTATTTTAGGATGCTGTGTATTTCTGTGGTGTCTGTTGTAACTTCTCCTTTTTCATTTCTAATTTTATTGATTTGAGTCCTCTCCTTCTTTTTCTTGATGAGTCTGGCTAATTGTTTATCAATTTTGTTTATCTTCTCAAAGAACCAGCTTTTAGTGTTATTGATCTTTGCTATTTTTTCTGTTTCTATTTCATTTATTTCTGATCTGATCTTTATGATTTCTTTCCTTCTACTAATTTTGGGTTGTGTTTGTTCTTCTTTCTCTAGTCCCTTTAGGTGTAAGGTTAGATTTTTTATTTGAGGTTTTTCTTGTTTCTTGAGGTAGGCTTGTATTACTATAAACTTCTCTCTTAGAACTCCTTTTGCTGCATCCCATAGGTTTTGGATCGTCACGTTTTCATTGTCATTTGTCTCTAGGTATTTTCTGATTTCCTCTTTGATTTCTTCAGTGATCTCTTGGTTATTTAGTAACGTATTGTTTAGCCTCCATGTGCTTGTGTTGTTTGTTTTTTTCCCTGTAACTGATTTCTAATCTCATAGCATTGTGGTCGGAAAAGATGCTTGACGTGATTTCAATTTTCTTAAATTTACTGAGGCTTGATTTGTGACCCAAGATGTGATCTATCCTGGAGAATGTTCCATGTGCACTTGAGAAGAAAGTGTAATCTGCTGTTTTGGATGGAATGTCCTATAAATATCAATTAAATCTATCTGGTCTATTGTGTCAGTTAAAGCTTGTGTTTCCTTATTAATTTTCTGTCTGTATGATCTGTCCATTGGTGTTAGTGAGATGTTAAAAGTCCCCCACTATTATTGTGTTACTGTTGATTTCCTCTTTTATAGCTGTTAGCAGTTGCCTTATGTATTGAAGTGTTCTTGTGTTGGGTGCATATATATTTATAATTGTTATATCTTTTTCTTGGATTGATCCCTTGATCATTATGTAGTGCTGGACTGCAAAATTTTTATTGTCACATTTTCATTTAGCAGTTAAACCTCCTCTATTACAAGACAACAAATAACATCAGTATTTCCTCAGTAAATACCAGGGACCTGCATTGTTTTAGGCATTGAGATGTTACAAAGGAGAAATTAGACATGGTCCCTTAACTTCTGGTTTCTGAGATTTGACCAAAAAGATAAGACAACTTCACGGTGAAATCATTAGAGAGGTGGGCGGAAGGTCAACTAGAAATATGCTTAACAATTTTTATAATTAACGTAGACTTTTTAGAAGGCCAAATTTGAAAGGAAAATATTTTGTTAATTTTTTTATGTTCTTCTTAGCTTTGTTCACATTTATCATAATTTCATTATGCTTTTATTTCCATGCTTGCTTTTTTTGTTTGTTTGTTTGTTACATTGGGTCTTCATTGCTGCGTGTGGGCTTTCTCTAGTTGCAGCGAGCCGGGGCTACTCTTCATTGTGATGCACGGGCTTCTTATTGCGGTGGCTTCTCCTGTTGCACAGCACGGGCTCATGCATGTGGGCTTCAGTAGTTGTGGCTCGTGGGCTCTAGAACACAGGCTCAGCAGCCGTGGTGCACAGGCTTAGTTGCTCTGCAGCATGTGGGATCTTCCCAGACCAGAGCTCGAACCCATGTCCCCTGCATTAGCAGGCAGATTCCTAACCATTGTGCCACCAGGGAAGTCCCTTGCTTTATTTTTTACTATGCCATATTCATTATGTTTTAAGAGGAGATGATGAGACCAAAGTGAAATGATGACCCCCAAAATTAGGTGACATAAATTTTCTCCAAGGAAAGAAGTCTTTCAATGACAGCATTTGTGTTTTGAATTATACATCTATAAACAATTGTTAAAATCTTTGCATTACAATATTTGCTTATTTACTCATTATACGGAAACATTTCTTAGAGGGAGCTATGCAGGTTACATGAAGCCCATTTTACATAAAAGAAAATGTATGCAAGCGGTCATGTGACTTCTCCAAATTCTCACCACGAGTCATAAAAGCAGAAATCAAGTTACCTGACTTAGTCTTTTGCTGTGTCCACTTCATGCTGTGTTCACTTATTTTAAAGCATGGCTACTTCAATCCATTTCCATATTCTTTTCATAGTAGATTATAGTCATACCTGCAGTGGCTCAGGAGAATATCTGTCTTTTATGTGTCCAGCTTTCTCAAAGGATATTGACATTTTCACAGAACTTCAGAGCTGGAGGGTGTCTCTAAGATCTAGTCCAACACTCTCATTTTATAGATTAGGAATCTGAGGCCCAGAGTGGTTAAGAAGCTCCAAGATAAACAGTGGTGTAAAAATGGATCTTATGAGAAAAGGTAAAAGGCACCAACATTGTTTCCTCAGAACAGCTAATTTAATACTGGCCTCTGAGTATTAGAAGAATTATGATTCAGGAAGTTTAATAAGGATGTTTTTTACTTCTGTCTGTCTATACCAAAACAAAACAGAAAAAAAAAAAAAAAACAAGAGGGAATGAGTTTTGCTTAGACTGAGCAAAAAGAATGAGGATAAATATGAAAAAGAATTTTCTGGCAGCCAGGATGATTAAAAACTGAGATAGGAAACCTAGAGATATGGTTCACATACCACTCAATTCCCCTATTTAAGGTGTAAAAGTCAACGTTTTTTAGTATATTCACAGTTGTGCAACCATAAATATAATCCATTTTAGAACATTGTCATCAACTCAAAAAAACCCCATACCTTTTAGTTATCACTCCCTGTCCCCCCCTTTCTCCTAGCCATAGGCAGCCACTAATCTACTCTGTCTCTATAGATTGACCTATTTGGAACATTTCATGTAAGTGGAATCATACAGTATGTGGTCTTGTGTGACTGTCTTCTTTCCTTAGCATCATGTTTTCAAAGTTCATTTATGTCGTAGCATGTATCAGTTCTTCATTCCTTTTGATTGCCAAATAATACTCCATTGCATGGATATACCACATTTTGTTTATCTCTTCATCAGTTGATAGGTATTTGAATTGTTTCCACCTTTGACTTTTGTGAATAATGCTGCTAAGAACATTCATGTGCAAGTTCTTGTGTAGACATATGTATTTATTTCTCTTGGGTATATACTGAGATGTGGAATGACTGGGTCACATGATAACAATTATGTTTAACTTTTAAGGAACTGCAAGACAGTTTCCAAAGTAGCTGCACCACTTTTATTCCCACCAGCAGTGTAAGAGGGTCCCAATTTCTCCACATTCTCACCAACATTGTTATTATGACTTCTTGATTCTAGCCATTTTAGTGAGTGTGAAGTGGTATCTCACTGTGGTTTTGATTCTCACTTCCCTGATGATTAGATGTAGAGCATCTTTTTGTGTGTTTATTGGTGATTTGTATGTCATCTTTGGAGAAAGTTCTATTCAGATCCTTTGCTCATGAAAAAATTTCTTTTTGAAAGGTTAAGTGTAGATTAGATTCTTAATCTCTTGGTTGCTTCATTACCTCTATTACCTGAATTATATGAGTCCTAGTTGTATGAATTTGAATTGTACCAATTCTTTCTAGTTCCATGAATCTACAATTTGGAAGCATTTTCCTATCTTAAATTTGATTTTTATAGAATGGAAGGTGAAGGATAAAATGTAGCAAAAGGTCCCCACTTCCTGCAGAGATGAACTTTCGAGTGAAAAGAGCTATCAAGATGCATTTCGGGAAAGTCCTCTGTTGCAGTGGTAAGTCCTGCCAAACAGGCTTCCATATTGGTGCAAAACCTGGCCCAGAAATGAGCCAGTGGGCAAATGTGCTTAATTTCCCATGGTCTTTGAAAAAATAAACCCAGCTTTTGTCTGAATTACATTATGGGGTGATCCATCTTCAACCAGCTAAGAGCACAGCTGAGTTGTTTCACCAAATGTATGATGTAGCATGAAGATATACATCCCAAGAAAAGCAATTCAGCAGGGTCTCAGTATAGACATGTTCATGAAGGGTGCAGCCTTGGGAGGGGAAGCCAGCACTTTGCTTCCAGACCACTCCCTTCTTCTGAGTTATTATGTTGCTTAATTTAAAGATGAACATTTAAAATTTTTTAAATTATTTTTTAAGGTCTGCAGGCTCTACATTCCCCAAAATAAGGCTAACGATGGTAGGAAGGAAACAAGTATGTACCAGTTTGTGAGTGGGTAGATGTAGTGGTTTGAGATTTTAGGGTATAAAGGTATGACCTGGGGCAGGTGAAGCCACCACAGTTGATCACTTGAACACAGTATAAGCTCACTGAATAGTTAGGAAATAATGACAGGAGTTTTTCTTTTTTCAAAAACAAAAGACATTTGCATTATCCACCACTAACCTCCCCATCTCCATCTCAGATAGTAGTAAAATGGTGAAGGCTACATGAACAGCTTGAAGGATCTAAACCTATTGTTAACTAAAGAATGACACCATATCTAAGTAATCATTAGAAGGTTTACATCTTAAAAAGAAAAAGAAGAGATCATGGAGTTTTCTGATGATCCAAGATTCTCACAGCTCATCTGTGACTAACGTGGAATGTAAGGCAAATTAGGCCGTAAGGCAAAACGTCCACCCCAGTTCTCCTATAGCTGATTTTCTAGCCTACCTTATCCACCATGATGCTCCTTACTCAACTGTTTTCCACCTGTTGTACCTGCTGATGAAGAGATCAATAGATATTCCCCATATTCCAGTCTTTGGTGTAGGTTTGAAATGTCCAAAGGTCAGCCAGGGCAGCTGAGGTCAGCCAGCAACTGGTCAATTTCCCAGGGACTGAAGGAATGGCTGGAATTCATTCTTTTAATACGTTCATCATACATCTTACAATCAGTTTGTAACCATTCAGTCCTTGGCTCTTAACCTGCAAAACTTCTGGTTTTGGACTCTTGGTAGGATCCTTAAGCAAAACGCCATGAGGGTACCTCACTGCCATGACCCCTGCCCACCAGCCGTAACGTCAGAACAAAAACACGTGATGAAAGTGAGGACAAAGAAGCAGGGAATTGCACCAAAGAACTTTCAGGATTTGCAGAGAGACCTTGAAAGTGCTTAGACCTCATATCTTACCAAGAAAAAAAACCAACCTTTGTAAAGGGATCTGCATGTGTCTTATGAAACAATTTCAGAAACCAAAAAGTTTGATTTTCATTAATTATCGATGAAAATTAAGAAACAGAATGAAGAAATTTTAAATGTAGTGGTCATCAAGGACCAAGACAATGGAGGCCAAATCTGATAAATCAGTATATCCTATAAGAACTTAAACAGACCAAAATGCCATAAACTTATTTAACAGGGAATTTCCTTTTGCTTCTATATAAATTTATCTTTGTCCGTTTGAGAGATGAGTTTCTGTTTTTAGTATTGAATAGTGGAATAGAATTGAAATCCTAGGTAAAGAAACTAAGTAGTTTCAAAGCTGAAGTTGCTGATACATTTGGGGTCCTAGTAACCCCCAACCACATGTTTTGAGTTCTCAAAGGCCAGAGCTCCTGTCCCTTCTGTGGCTTTGGGGACAGTTAGGTCAGCCGATAACATCTGAATGAACGAGCCACCTGGAAAGCTTGTATGGCAGGCAAGTTGAAGTGGGCCAGCAGCATGGCACTGCTGACCTGCAGCGGGTCACAATTGTAGTCAGAGGTCTCCATGGTGATGTTTCTGAGCCATGAGGTTGGAACTGTGGGATTAATGACATCCCACGACTGGAGCAACTATAGTGCTGAGAATAGCTTGGACTAAGGTAAGTCATCCCCAGACCTGAGATTTAGATGAAAAAAATGTGAGAACTTATCAATCCACACTAAGGGACAAATTAGGGTGATTCTGGAGGGCAAGTCTTTCTGTGTGAGATCCTGGAGGACCTTTTCGCTCTCTCACCATCCGGAGTCCCCGTAGTGGTTCCGACGAGAGAGGAAAGGCCAGAAAAAATGATTCTGAGAACGGGACTAGACAGAAACCAAGAATGAGAGAATGCGAATTCAATGATTGCAAGTTGTTCCTTGATATTGTGTTTTAAATTAGCTGGTGACTGCCTCCGTGGACTTAAGGAAACATCACTTGATTAGAGTTGCTCCAAAAAATGTAGGCTATTGTCCTACTGATCTCAGTAGTCATTCTGAAAGAGTTAGAAATGAGTTTTTATTTCATTTAGGTGGTTCTGGAGAAAAACCTTTCCGGGACCCATGAATGGGCACAGCTGTTTTCCCTGATCAGGATCCTTGCAGCACCCAAGTAAGACTAAAACTAGCAGATATATTTTGTTCTGTCTCTGGCCACTGTTAATTGCATTCTTTATTTCCTTTAAAACAAAAATCTCCTACTGTTTTCTTCTACAATTCTGATATTCATTTCTTGATCATTTCACCTTCTATTCACTCATGAATCAAAATCCAATCCACCAGGATTTTCTACCCCACTTTCCTACAGAAAAATAAGTACTTAAAAGCAGTTTGATTCTTTAATTTCTCAAGCGTCTCAAAATAAGTTCTGTTTAAAATCTTCAGAGTTCCCATCTTAGGCCTCTATACATTCTGGCTGTTTCCTCTCAGAGGCTGAGGACAAGTTATCTTAATTTTCTGGGACCACAGGAAATGGTAAATGAGGAAAAACATAATTCATTTTTATTGTGGGAAAACTAAATCACTAAGTCAGAAGACTACTTACTTGATGGACTACCTTACTTAAATGCTTCTCTGAGGACTTAGCCCCCTAACTAGGTATAAAAAAGCCACAATTACAGAGAAAAGAATTAGATACAGGGGACTTGTCAGTGGCAATGCTTTTATTATATAAAGTCTAATTTAGACCTTCCTAAACAGTTTTGCTTCATTGCTCTGTCACTTGTGTTTATATGTATATATGTTGGAACCTCCATAACACTAGCACTAAGAGACAGCTTTGTGCCGGGGCATTGTGTCAGCATCTTAGCAGAGTTAAGCTTCTGGAACACACTTAACCCCTAAATGAAAAATACCTAAGTGGCCAATTGTAAAGCTCATGCATGGGACTCTACTGAAAATATGGTCAGCTTTGCCTATTTCATATACCATTTAATGTCCTTGGTTATTTAGTCTCCAGAGCACATAGCAAACCAGATGATCAGAGCAGCTGACAAGTAGAGACAGCTGTCATTTTACGTTGGCCGCTACAAGAAGTGGCAGCTGACTGACAGGAAAAATGGAAGAAGAAAAAAAAGAAGAAGAAAAGAAAAAACTTCTAAAAAGCAGGCAGATATAAGACCTCAAATCCCAGAGACACAGAGCAGTTTTGTTTCAGGACAAGCGACTCTAAGTGGCCTCTGTAGTCATCTATTTCAACACAGTGCGATAATTGACTTAATTACCCTCAAATGTTGGAGCTGGAAAGATGCCCTTGGGATCTCGCCCAACTATCCCAATTTACAGGTGAGGAAATGGAGACCTAGGGAAGCACTGAGGGCCCAGGTCAGCATCACAGCTGGTTAGTGGTGGAGCTGTAGCTGGAACCAGTTTGATCCTGACCCCAATGTACTTTTTCTTGACAAAATGGTTGAAGCCTCATTGGTTAAAGATGAAGATCAAATGAGATTAAAATACAGAAGCTTAGCACAAACAGATCAAAAGCTCGTTAGCTATTATTATGAATTTTTAAATCTGATCTAAAAAATGGTTGAGCATTTTTAATATGAATCTTTTAAATAACGTTTCTCTTTCTGAAAAGTAATTTCCATGAAGCAGTCCATTCTTGGGCGCTAAAATGTCACCTCTCCAGAAAGGTCTTCCTTGACTACCCTATTAAAAATAGTACCTCTTTCACTTTCTATCTCCTTACCTTGGTTTAATATGTCTTATAACCTATCACCATATGAAATTATACACACACACACACACACACACACACACACACATACACACAGAGAAGACTGATTATAACAAGCCTGATTTGTAACATATAATGGAATCCCTTTATAATGATGGTGTTTAGATACAAGTACCCATATTCCCATCTTAAGCTAAGTTCTATCAAGATTTGCTATCTGTAATTAGGTTTAAGAGGAAATATTTGGCCTGTGGTAGAGCTGGATCCATGTAACACTAGCATTTTTCTAACATGTTTCCAATATCACTCTTACTGTACATGGCAGATAGAAATTAAAACACATTCCTGCTTTGCCCACTTCCTTTCTACATTCCTTAAAAGGGCCTGGGCTATTATCTCTGATGACCGAGCAAAAACTTAAGTGTGAACAAAAATTAGATAAGAGCTTAGATTGAGACGGGAAGAGGACAGCATCTGACATCTTAGATATCAATGTGATCTAATTCTTTAAAGAATTATTTGAATTCCATATTGTTTAAAGCGTGATTTCTAAGTGAGAGGTGGAGAAGTAGATGAAACTGTAGGAGGGCTGAATGGTTGAAGGTTTAGAGAAAATAGTATTTCCTTAGCAGCACCACCACTACTACTTTTCCTGAAATATGAAAAATAAAAATAATTCCCTCAAATAAAATGCTGTGCAATTGACCTTCTCTTTAACATTTGTGCCTACTTGTTCTTCCGACTATCTTTACATTCATTAGTGGACTCCTAGGTGTTAAAAGGCCCTTGCAACCAGAGATCAAAGGGAATTCGAATATAAGGTGACATGTTCAATGTGCCAGTTCTCTCTTATGATTACATTTGTATTATTAATGAATTAGGAACCTCCTCTGCCTGACCGCTAGTGTTGGGATGTCTCAGGGCTGAGTCCTTGGCCGCCTTCTCTCTTCCCCAGGCAATGTCATCCACTTCCACACCTTTAAATGTCATGAATGTGATGACTGAAGTTGATATTTCCAGCCCTGCCCTCTTCCTGATGTCCTGACCCCTCTGTCCAACTACTTGCTGGACATCATCACTCGAACGCCTAGTGGCATCTCAAATTCACCATGAACAAAACCCAACTCTTGTTTTCTTCTCTCCAGACCTTACCCCAAACAGATCATCTTAATGACATCACCGGTGCTCAGACTCCAAACCTAGGCATCCTTGATTCCTCTGTCTCACCCCCATCAGGGGAGGACCTACCATGAAGCTCGAGAAGCTTCAGCGGCCGGGCCCTTCACTTGCATAGAAGCCTTGCAGGGAACCTCATTTTCTGTTCAGATTTTAATTTTTCTTACAGAGGGCCCTCAGATTGTGTACGTTTCAGATCCCATAAAACTTGGATCTGCTTCTGCACCCTGCGTCCTGATGTATTTTCAGAAGAATACTATCTAAATCTGACCACCTCAGACATGATCTCTGTTGATCCAAGCCAGCACCTTCTCTGACCTCGAGTACTACAGTGACTTCCTAATGCTCACACAGCTTCCTCACTTCTCTCCTACAGTCTGTTTCCTATATAGCAGCCAGAATGATCTTTTGAAACTGTTTTTCAGGTCACATTCCTGACTTAACCCGTTGGCTTCCCATTCCACTTAGATTACGTCACACCACTGAACTATCACAGTGCCCCTGGGTCATCTAGCCCCTGCTTACCTCCGAGCCCCTTTCCTCACAGCTGACTCCCCTCTAGCTGTACCCTTCTTCCCTGGCTGGAACACACCAGACTCTCTTTTTGCCTCGGGGCTTTTGTACTCGCTGTTTCCTCTGCTTGGGGGATTTCCCCCGTTTCTTCATGTGTCTTCTCATCATTCAAGTCTCAGCTCAAACACCACCTCCTCTCAAAAGACTGTGTCCTCTGGGTGGAGACCCAACTCCTCCCCCGTCATTCATGATCCCATTATCCTCTTCTTGTCATGTGTCACAATAAGAAATGATCTACTCAGTTTACTTTATTGTCTGGCTTCTTTCAAAGGATTGTAAACTCTGTGAAGTTCCACTTGCTCACTACGAACCCCTGCAGTGCCCACTTCAGAGAAGGTGCCATTAAATATTTGCTAAATAAATGACCAAGGGAAATGTTTGTTAAATAAATACTAATATAGTAAAATAGGGTATGAAGAGCTACTACATGTAGAGTGGGTAGAATTGAGGAATATGAACTATTATGAAGTTCTTTTGTTTGTTTCTTCCTTATTAACTGAAGACGGTTAAAAATCTATCCTGCCAGTGGATGCAAGTTTGAGCTGTGCATTGATGTCACAATTAATATTCCATTATGTATGTTATCACAATGCATGAGGTAAAATGTGTATGTCATTGTGTCCAAACTGTGAGGTACTCGCCATAAATAGCAAGTAAATGGAGAGGAAAATATACAGGCTACATCCCATCTGGATCTCCTCTTCGCCCCACGTATTGGCTCAGGAATGCTCAGAAGGTTTGAGGGTTATGAATGTTACCATCCACGTATTCTGAACGGAGCTAAATATATTGTGGAAAAATAGAAAAAATAGGGAAAAAAATCAGTAATTGAGATCTGCATCAATTTCCTTCAGCTCTCTAAGAAAAAGCCCTTTTTAAAATACCAGCTTTATTGAGATATAATTCACATACCATAAAGTTCATTCTTTTAAAGTGTACAATTGAGTGTTTAGTATATTTACAAGAGTTGTGCATCCCTCACATTCCAGAACATTTCATCCCCCCAAAGAAACTCCATACCCATTACTAGTCACTCCACATTCCCTCCCTTCCTCTCCTGCCCCCTCCCCTCCCCCAGGCTCCTGGCAACCACGAATCCACATTCTGTCTCTCTGAATTTGCTGATTCCGGACATTTCAGATAAATGTAACCAGAAAAATGTGACTTTTTATGTCAGGTTTCTTTCACTTATAATGTTTTTAAGGTTCATCCATGTTGTACCATGTGTCAGTACTTCATTTCTTTTCATTGCCAAATAATATCCCGTTGTATAGATAAGCCACATTTTATCTGTTCGTCAGTTAGCGGACATTTGGATTGTTAATTCTTTTTGGCTCTTATGAATAATGTTGCTATGACCATTCATGTATTGATACAAGTTTTGTGTAGACATATGTTTCCACATCACCTGAGTATACACTTGAGTAGAATTGCTGAGTCATATGGTAGTTCTATGTTTAACTTTTAAGGAACTGCCAAGCTGTTTTGCAAATTGACTGCACCATTTTATGTTCCCATCAGCAGTGTATGAGGGTTCCAATTTCTCTACCAGTCTCTGTACCACCACTTGCTATTGTCTTTTTTATTATAGCCATCTGAGTGGGTATGAACTGGTATCTCACTGCGGTTTTGATTTACATTTCCCTAATAACTAATGATGTTGAGCATCTTTTAATGTACTTATTAGCTATCTGTATTCATATATCTTCTTTGAGGAAGTGTCTATTCAATATTTTGACGTTTTTTAATTGCGTTGTTTTTTTGCTATAGAATTGTAGAAGTTCTTTATACATTCCGATTCAAGTCCTTTATCAGATATTTGATTTGCAAATATTTCTCCCATTCTATGGATTGTCTTTTCACTTTCCTGATGGCTTCCTTGGAAGCACACACGTTAGTCCTATTTTCCTATTTTTTTTCCTTTGTCTTTTTGTGATTTTAGTGTCATGTCTAAGAAACCGATGCTAATTCCAAGGCCATGAAGATTTGGTCTTATGTGTTTTTCTGAGAACGTTATAGCTCTAGCTCCCACATTGAGGTTTGTGCTTCATTTTGAGATTTGTATTCGGTGCAAAGTAGCAGTCCAGCTTCATTCTTTTGCATGTGGATATCCAGTTATACCAGCAACCTTCGTTAAAATGACTGTTCTTTCACACTGAATGGTCTTGGTACCTGTATACATCAGCATTCTCCAAAGAACCATTAGGATATATTATAGAGAGATTTATTTTAACGAATTAGGTACCATGATTGTTAGGCCTGGCATGTCTGAAATCGTCGGGCAGGCCAACATGTGGAAATTCAGATAAAAGTTGATTTTGTAGTCTGGAGTCTGAAATTTGCAAAGGAAGCCAGCAGGTTTTTCTATGTTGCAGTCTTGAAGCAGAATTGCTTCTTTCTCTGTAAACCTCAGTCTTTGCTATCAAGGCCTTCCATTGGTTGAATGAGACTCACTCACCTTATGGAGGGTAATCGGCTTTACTTAGATCAACTAATTGTAAATGTTACTTACATCCACAATACCTTCACAGCAACATCTAGACTGTGTTTGACCAAACAACTGGGCACCATAGCCTAGGCAGGTTGAAACAAAATTAACCATCACAGCACCCTTGTCAAAAATCAACTGACCACAAATAGAAAGTTTATTTCTAGATTCTCTATTTATTCTCATTAATCTATGGGTCTATCCTTATGCCAGTAGCACAGCGTTTTGATTATTGTAGCTTTGTGGTAAGCTTAAAAATCAAGGTGTGAGTCCTCCAATTTTGTTTTGTTCAAGATTCTTTTGGTTCTTTGTAGTCTCTTGCAACTCATACGAATTTTAGGATCAGCTTGTCCATTTCTGAAAAAAAAAAAAAAGAAGTTGAAAGTTTGATAGGTGTTGCCTTAAATCGATAGATGAATTTGGGGAGTATTGCCATCTTAATATTAAGTCTTCCAATCCATGCATATGGGATGTCTTTCCATTTATCTAGGTCTTCATAAATTTCTTTTAGCTATATTTTATGATTTTCATGAAAGTGTTTTACTTCTTTTGTTAAATTTGTTCATGAGTATTATATTATTTTTTGATGCTATTATAAATGGGATTTCCTTAATTTCATTTTTTTTGATTGGTCATTGCTAGCGTATAGAAATATAATGGATTTTTGTATATTGATCTTGTGTCCTGCAACCTTGCTGAATTTATTTATTCTAATAGCATTTTTGTGAATTCATCAGGATTTTTTCCTATACAAGATCAGGTCATCTGTGAATCTCCAGTACAATGTTGAAAAGAAATTGTGAGAATGGACATTCTTGTCTTATTCTTGATCTCAGGAAGAAAGCATTCATTTTTTTCCCAGTAAGTATGATATTAGCTGTGGGTTTTTCATGGATGGCTTTTATCAGGTTGAGGAAGTTTTCTTCTATTCTTATTTTGTTGAGTGTTTTGTTGGGTTTTTTTTAATCACGAAAGGGTGTTGGATTCTGTCAAACACTTCTTCTGCATCAACTGAGATGATCATGTGATCTTTGTACTTTATTCTATTAGTATATTACATTGATTGATTTTCTTATATACTAACCTGGCATTCCTGGGATAAATTCCACTTGGTCATGATATATAATCCTTTTTATATGTTGCTGGATTCAATTTTCTATGATTTTGTTGAGAATTTTTGCATCAATATTTATACTGGTATGTAGTTTTCTTTTTTTTTAATTTATTTATTTTATTTGTTTTTGGCTGCATTGGATCTTCGTTGCTGTGCGTGGGCTTTCTCTAGTTGCAGCGAGTGGGGGCTACTCTTCATTGTGGTGTGTGGGCTGCTCATTGCGGTGGCTTCTCGTTGCGGAGCACATGCTCTAGGGACACGGGCTTCAGTAGTTGTGGCTCGCGGGCTCTGGAGCACAGGCTCAGTAGTTGTGGCGCACGGGCTTAGTTGCTCTGCGGCATGTGGGATCTTCCCGGACCAGGGCTCGAACCTGCGCCCCCTGCATTGGCAGGTGGATTCTTAACCACTGCGCCACCAGGGAAGCCTTGTACATAGTTTTTCTGAGCTATTTTTCTTTGGTTTTAGTATCAGGTTAACACTGGCCTCATAAAATAAGTGTTCACTCTGCTCCTAATTTTTGGAAGAGTTTAAGAAAGATTGGTGCTAACTCTTCTTTGAATGTTTGGTAGAACATTCATTTACAGTGAGGACATCTAGTCCTGGAATTTTGTGACAAGTCTTTTTAATTATTAATTCTATTCAGTTCTTTGTTACAGGTCTATTCAGATTTCTATTTCTTGAATTCACTTTCGAAATTGTGATTTTTCTAGGAATTTTCCCATTTCGTCTAGGTTATCTAATTTGTTAGCATACAATTGTTCATAGCATTCCTTTATAATTCTTTTTATTTCTGAAAGTTTGGTAGTGATGTCCTCTTTTATTTCTGATTTTAGTAATTTGAGTCTTCTTTTTTCCTGGTCACTCTAGCCCAAAGTTTGTCAATTTTTTTTGATGTGTTCAAAGAAACAACTTTTTTTTTCTGTATTGTTTTTCTATTTCCTACTTCATTTATTTCCTTTTCTTGTTTATTATTTCTTCTGCTTGCTTTAGGTTTTGTTTGCCCCTTTTCTAGTTTCTAAGAAACTAGATTAGATTATTGATTTGAGGTCTGTCCTTTTTAATGAAGATGCTTACAACTCTGAATTTCCCTATGGGAACTGCTTTCACTACATCCCATAAGTTTTGGTATCTTATGTTTTCATTTTCATTCATCTCAGTATTTCCTAATTTCTCTTGTGACTTCTCCAAGCCATTTGTTATTTAGGAGGGTGATGATTAATTTCCACTTACTTGTGAATTTCCTTTTGTTCTTGAATTCTAATTTCATTTTACTGTGGATGGAGAACATATTTCATATGATTCCAATCCTTTTAAACATACTGAGGCTTGTTTTATGGTCTAACATAAGATCTATCCTGGAGAATGTTCCCTATGCACTTGAGAAGAATGTATATTCTGCTGTCGTTGGATGGAGTGTCTTACAGATAGATATGTTAGGTCTTCTATTTCCTGTCAATCTTCTGCCTAGTGGTCCTATCCATTATTGAAAGTGGAAATTGAAGTCTCCAACTATTTTGTTGAATTTCTCCCTTCAGTTCTGTCAAGTTTTACTTCACGTATTTTGGGGCTCTGTTGATAGGTACATGTGTTTATAATTGTTAAGTCTTCCTGATTGATTGACCCTTTTATCATAATAAAATGTCCTCCTTTGTCTCTGACAACAATTTTTTCTTAAAATTTATTTTGTCTGACATTAATATAGTCATTTCAGCTCTCTTTTGGATACTGTTTGTGTGTATATCTTTTTCCATTCTCTTATTTTCACCCTATTTGTGTTCTAAGAAAAAACATTAAACTTAAAAACTAAACTGTGGTTTTTAAATCCACTTACCACATTAAATGAAAATAATCAACATCAAAATTATAAAAGATATTCTTCCTTCCCCCATCTCTTAACCAGTCCTGATTTAACCCATAAGGATTTATTCCACAGGATCAAATTTGGAGTCTTACTTACCTTCTAAAGGTTCACAAATCTATTTAATGTCCAGCCAGCAGGGAAAGGAAATTCCTAAGCGAGGAACACGCTCAGAAAGTGCTGTACCATGTCTTCAAATCCCTGAGACTCAACTCGGAAAACTGGAAGCAACGGAAAGCCCTATAAGGTAACTGATTTTCACTTGGTGACAAGTCACTTCCTAAATCTAAATGAAAAAGGTATTCAGGACACCTATGTTTAGCTAGTTGGTTATTTTATTCTCTAGGAAAGCACAGTCCAATAAAAATATAATGTGAACTACAAATGCAAATCACATACGTAAATTTTAAAGTTTCTAGTAGCCATATATTAAAAAGAGAAAATAGTCAAATTTATTAATATAGTTAATAATGATAGCTTATTAGTAAATATAATAATATATTTTATTTAACCTAATATAATATCATTTCTACATGTGACCAATATAAAATTATGATTCTTAATTTCCTACTGTCTTTGAAATTTACACTTAAAGCACACCTTAATGCAAACTAGCCACATTTCAAATGATCAATAGCCATAATGGCTAGTGGCTGCCACATTGGACAGTGCAACTGTAGTATTTAAAGCTGAAAATGGCCTTGAAATCCTCTGTGCTGATCAAGTCAAACCCCAAAATTTTTTCTTAACCGCAATTATTATGCATTGCTTATATAATACGAGTATAAAAACGTAATAAACAGGTAGATGTGCAATCAGCATTAAATTTACAAATTTTGGAGGTTCCAATCTGCATTAGTAATGACAGCCAGCATTTATTAAGCGTTTGCTCTATGCCAGGCTCTATGCCAGGTATTTTAAAACATGGTGAAAGGTACTCCTGTTATCTCTGTTTCATAGAAGATGAAACTGGGGCTAAGAAAAGTTAATTAACTTAGGCAAGATCAAGCAGCATGTACGTTGTGAAGCCATTATTTGAACTCTCATGCTGGCTGGCTCTGGAGCCTGTGAGCCTGGCCTCCAAATTCTACTGCCTCCCTAAAATGAATCCAACCACCCGCAGACATGCGGTGAATTTCGTATGTAAAACTATGAGAGAGCGAGCAAAAGGAACAGAGGCCAAATTTCCCCTGCCTGTGTTCCATTCAGCAATTTGCTGAGGGCCTATTGTGTGCAGTGCCCTTGGGAATAAGGTTTCACTCACCCCTGGCTGGCATGCTCTGACTGAAACTCACTGCTCCAGAGAGGGGCTTGAACATTTTGATAAAAAGCAGCTGAAGAAATGTGAACTGTTCAGCTTTTTTATTTTCAGTAAACAACTTTTCAACAGTTCTCATCTTTTTTGCTGGCTCTTGTCTAGGCAACTGATAACATCAGTACGGGAAAGAGAAATCTTCTTTATCAGCCCAGTGTCTATTAACTATTCTTTAATCCATCCACATACTATTTTATTCTGCATAATTGAAAGACTAATAGAAAATATACATCTATATTTTATACACACACAACTGTGATTACACATTTATATCACATGCAGCTTTAAGAGTAATTACTTATTTAAGGTCTATTTGTTATTTAGCACCCAAATCCATCTAACTAATAATAGCTGACAATTACCGAGTAACTACTATGCAGACACCATGCTATGTGCATTTACAAATACTATCCTTTTACAGCACTCCTATGAAGAAGTATTATTCCCATTTTACAGATGAGGAAACAAAGCCAACCTTTTTTCTTTGTACCATGTTAACTATTAATACAAACATCTGTAAATAACACCATCACCTTAAATCTGTGTACAGTTACAGATTATAATACTTTCATTTATACCATGTAAACTGACCCTCATAATAAGTAGTGATACAGAAAGTACATGTGCTCACAACTACCAGGACAAGTAACTGTAGTTCTTTGGAGTCCTGGAGCAACTTAAAAAAAATTACAGAGTGTTCATTTGGGAGAATCTTACTTTATTTACATTCAGCACCCGATAAACCAGAAATGACAGGCAAGACCAAATTCTACCACAGCTGAGAGAAGCTTTCACAGAAGTTTTATAGGCCTGATTTCTCCAGCCTCCTCCCATTTCTAGAACATGCCCATCAACATGGAAGCCCATAAAGCCAAGAGCAGTAGCCAGAGAGGATTCTGATGCTCTCTCATTAAGGAGTCTTGCCTCCTGTAGTATTATATCATGATCAAACAGACAGTGCAGTGCCTTGTAACAAACTTCAAATATCCTAAACTACCTAGATTTCAGGTCCCAGTTGAGAGAAACTTGCAGTTTTCCATTTTTCCAACCTCACCCTTTTGTACAGGGAGTTGTAACCTAGCAAATATACCTCCAGAACTTAATAGAGGTCTCATAAGCTAAAGAGAAAGGCATCAAGAGCTGGCTGTTTTCCCAGTTAATCCGCCCAAAGCAAAGGCAGCTAATCGGGAGTGAGCAGGATTAAAAAGTTTTCTGCGCCTCCATTTCATTTCCAATTATAATTTGATGTTAGAACTTTCGTGACTAGTAATATCATACCTTAACAACCATTATTATTCCATCTTATAGATGAGAAATTGAGCTTTAAAGACATTAAGTGCCTACTCAAGTTCACATAACTAGTAAGAAACTAAAGACCCAAATCCATTCAACCCAAGTTCAAGGTTCTTTACCTTATACCATCTAATCTGCTTTGGAAATAAATGTCTATTCTTGTGAACTGCCTTTATACAATATCTAAGCTATTTTCTTTTGGGAAGAGAACACTCATAAAACAAACAGGACTCTCTCCATGGGAAATCAGTTTCAAGTGCAATAAATTCCGAGAAGGCTGAGCATTACAGACTCTCCAAAAATGGCAGGCAGGCCTGCTGCTGAAAGGACAGTTCCCACCTAATAGGTTTTCTGGATACCAAAACTGGTCTCAATTGTCAGGATGTCTGTTATCCACCCCAAGTTTATAGGAATTTCTCCCATTAGGGAATCTCTTTATTCATTACCCTTAAAAATCTCCTCCTTCCCTTTTGATTAGATGCTTACAATATTAAAATAAGGATGGGCTGTCACTGCATATTCTAGCAGTTGATGTCACCACTAATACTAACTTGTTTTGTCTCTAGCCTGAAATAATTTTATGCTTTTTTGCCTCATCAAAAAACAAGCTTCCTATTTAGACAAATCCATAGAATTATGTCAGAATTTCTATTATTTAAGAATTATTTAACAAATATATGTAATCTACACAGTCATTGCCTATAAAAACACATATTACAACAGGTGTTAGATCAGGCCATCCTCTGAGCAAGTGTGTAGGCAACTCATCTTACTTCACTGGTAACTAGTCACTAAAATGGGTGTTTTAGTATGTAATCCCCCAAATCTTAATAACCTTGGGTGAGGTAATAAAGCCTCCTCAAACTCCAGACATGCCAACTGCAAAAAAACAAAACAAACAAAAAAAACAAAATCTACCCCAAATTAATGTACATAATGGTCTGTCTTTGAAGAAATGTATTATGAGAATGACAAGTTGTCACATCTAAGAAACATCAAATCTACCAAGCTAGGTCGGCAGACCTCTTATAGAGAACCCTATCACTGTCACAGATAAAACTTTCTAAGGGAGTTTTTTCCACGAATCAGTTAGAATCCTTTACAATACCTTGGCTGGCAATCACAATTTCATGTGGATCCCAGGGATTCTGGACACAGTGGCCTGGATTCTAACGTACAGGCAAGGTTTATCATTCATTCAAAAGCAAACGTTTTAAGTGGACCTTCAAAGACCAGAACCTCAACAGAATAGTCAACAGGAAATTGAATTCCCTAAGTTAAATACTATGAGCGGCCGGAAGTGTAGTAGTCTCTATCGCACTCAGAGCGGAAACTTCTCACTAGAAACTGTCTTTTTGAGGCAGAAATGAATTGTGTTATTTTCTCCACCGTCAACCTTAACCCAATGCATTGGACATAGTAGGGGCTCAAGAGAAGTGCCCTTTGATTGGAACACTACTGCTCCCTCAGCCTTTGGCAGCTCCAGAAAAGGCAGATTGGGGTATTATCTATGCATTAGTCTACTTCAGTTGAAACGAGGTCTCTGAGCCCCTAAGGACGGATGTGAATCAAACATTTATTGAGAAATCAACCCTACAAGCCTGTGTTTCTTTAGGAAAGGCGGGGGGGTCTTAACTTTCCTCTATCATTGAAAGAATGGGACCCCAAAACAAGGAATTCAAAGGAATAGTCTAGGATACTGGGGTGGGAAGAGGGGGAGGCAAGTGTGCTACGTGGCCACTGAGGACGACAGCGGGCTGGGAGTGGGTAGGCCTGGCGGGGGGGCCTGGGCCTGAGTAACCCCTCTTCCGGGTGAGTCACTGGTGAGCCTGGTGGGAGGAAGGGGCGGCCTGAGGCATAGCCCTTGGGGAGGTCGGAGGGTCTGACTGATGGAGGGATCTCTGGAGCTGGGGGTGGAATTAAAGTAGGAAGTGGATTTTGAAATCCACTCTGAGGTGGGGGGTCTAGGGCTCCAGGGGCCGGGGGACTGGGGCTGGGGCCGCTCCTCGGGTCGCAGGGAGGGGCTGCCGGGCAGCAGGGGAGGAGACTTGCCAGCCCGCGGCGCCGAAATCTCCCGCGCTCCGGAGCTGGCCCCTCCTCCCCAGCCGGGCCTCACGCCCCTCACCGCCGCCAGGCCCGCCAGCCGGCTCCTCCCGCTTTCCCCGCGACGCAAGCCGCGGCCACAGGAGCCACCACGTCCCCGCCCCGCCACCGCCCGCGCCAAGCCGGGCGGTCGGTCGCGCCCCGCCAGTGACGGCACTGCAGGGTGCGTGGCCAATCGGCTCGGCCCGCGAGCAGACGGTCTCGGCCCCGCCCCTCGCACCCAGGGCCAATGGGGCACCGGCGCTGGCGGCCCCGGTGGGGTGAGGGGTCGCGAGGCCCCGCCCTGTCCTCCCCTTTCCCCTTTGCCCCGCCCTTTCCCGCCCGGCCCCCCAGCCCCGTGTAGCTGCTGGTGCCGGTCCTCGCGCTGGGCCCGCCCCCGCCCCTCCCGCCGGCCCGCCAGCGCGCCTCACGGCTCCTGTCTCCCCTCCCTCCTTCTCTCTCTCACGCCTAGCGCAATGGCGGCCGGCGCGGCGGAGCAGCAACAGTTCTACCTACTCCTGGGAAACCTGCTCAGCCCCGACAATGTGGTCCGGAAACAGGCAGAGGTAACCGAGCTCGCCCCCCCCGGCCCCCGACTCCGCGCCCCGGCCGGCGCGCCGATCCTTCCCGCGACGCCGCCCGCTGGGCCTTCGCCGCTCAGCCGCGGCGGCGCAGGCCGGGCCGGGCGGGCGGCGGCCGCGCAGCCCACGTGTGAGTCGGCCGTCGGCTCCCAGCGGTGCCCCCCGGGCCCTTCCGGCCCTTGCAGCCGCGGCGCCAGTTGCCTCCCCGTCGCCGCTCGCGCACACGTGCGGCCGCTGCTGACAAGCTGCCCCCGCCCAGATGGGGAAGCCGGGCGGCGGGGTGGAGTGTGGGATGTGGGGCGGGCCCCGGGGCTCCCCTCGCCCCTTTCCCGCTTTATCCCTCTGGGCGCCTCCCCCGGCCTTCCAGCTGCGGTCCCACCCTGCCCAGCTCTGTGGTCCCCCAGACCCTGGCTGCTCCCTGACCCGTCACCCCTGCTTCTCTCCTGCCCCTCACTCTTAACACTGTCTGCCCCTCGCTTCCCCATCCCTTCCTATTGAAATGTGCCTTGCCTTCTCGCCTTCTTTCCACCTGTTTACATTTAGTCCTCTTTCTCGTTCTGGTTCCTAACATCAGAAGCCGGATTTCCCTCCCCCCCTCCGCCCCCAGTTTTGTGAAGTTGCCGTTAGGATTTCTTTCTAAGCAGCTTGCACCGTTAGTTTGCCCATCCTTCGGATACATTTTGTTTGATCTCTAGAGATTTGTGGTCTCATAAATGGGATGTTCTGGGACTTCCGTTGTCTAACTGGGCCAATGCCATATATTTAAGCCTTTAATTTCACTAAATCTAGCCTGAATCTCTCTCTCTTTTTTTTTTTTAACAACCTCTGGCTCCTGACCTCCAAAATGTGGAGCTGTAGATAAAGTTTCAAGAGACAGTATTTCAAATGTCTCTGCAAGTTCATTTACCAGTGTAGCTGTAAGGCGCACTTGGTTCTGTAGAAGACTGTTGTTATACTAAGCCCTGAGATGCGATTTGAGACGCTTCAAGGGAAGGGCAGAAATTTTCCAGTTCCTGTAAAGTGCGTTATCAGACCCTATCCTCAAAGTTGATTATATATGGAGTTCTTTGCAACCATGTGATTGAAGATTTTTTATAAGAGTCAGTGAAGGATGTTCAGCCAGATACTCTTACGGATCAAAAATTTATTTGGTACATAGGTAATGAAATTGGGGGACAAATCCTCTTCTAGATTCACGAGCTTTTATAGTTATTTTTAAAATCACAACATCATTCTTACTTTAAATAGATGGAGGGTCTGCTGCTTATGCTTAGTGGTTTTATGATCCGTGAAGTAAATACACTGGAAGTTCAGTTCTGAATGAAAAGTGCTTTAAACAACTATTAACTTTATCCTAATGACTTTCAATTCATTTCTTATACACATTCAGGGTAAAAGTTCAAACTGCAAATAGTTTGGGTTTCTTTTTGGCTGCGCAGCGCGGCTTGTGGGATCTTAGTTCCCCAGCCAGGGATTGAACCCCGGCCATGGCAGTGAAAGTGCTGAGTCCTAACCACTGGACTGCCGGGGAGTTCCCTGCAAATAGTTTTTTTATGCCATTCCCCAAAGGTAACCACTTTTAAGTGTCTTGTGAATCTTCCTTGCAAATATCCTTATAGGCGTGTATGTATACATTGATTTTTTTTTACATGAATGGGCTTATAGTACGCATCCTGTTGTGCAGACTTGGAATTTTCACTCAGTATATTTCAATTGCCACATAAGAGGGTTTTTTTTTAAAGCAGCAATGGATGCTCAACCAACCACCTATGAATGGATGTTGAGGTTTCCATTGTCCTGCTCGTAAAAATAATTCTGTACATTGGAGTACATGTATATTATCTTTTCAGACTTTAACAGGTTTATTTGTAGAATATTTAAAAGTTGTATTTGTCCGTACCTTAGAAGTGATGTGCATTTTTAGTTGCATCAGCTCGCACTGCTATCAGAGGGATGTGATGAGCCTATAAAAACATTTTAATGCTTTCTGCTAACTCTAGAGGTAATTTTTCACCAAAATAAATTCTTAATCCCAACCCATGATAGAAATTTCCATGTGTTACAAAGCAGAACAGCATTGTAATTAGTAAGCTAGTTTAATTCTCCCTCTTCCCTCCAGTTGCTTAAGTCTCTATTGTCAAGCCTAGTGGGGAATCTCTCTTCTATTGAACTAAATACCAATGTCTGGTTTAGCTTGAATTCCGGTTGGTGCCTGTTGTAAATCTTTTATCACTCCCATCAATTTGGGGATGGTTAGCAGCATTCAGCACATTTTCTCATAAAGAACAATTGAAAATAAGTACTGTTAGTCTTTTTATTCTGAGTGAAAACATTCAGTTACTATATTTTTACTTTCATTGTATATCCTGGGACTGTATTAATATGTAAACTAAGTACTATAATATAGAATTTTCTTAATTTGACAGAAAAAAAGGTAAATGTTTGAGGGGAAGCTCCCTAGCACCATGTAATATAGTACTAATCTGGCCTGTAAATAGAGCTTCTCAGGAAAGCAAAATGTTTGAAAAAGAAATGGCCGCACATAACAATACCTTAATACCACATTTTTCCCTTTTGCCGTACGAAATAAGCCCTTTATAAGTGATCAAACTAAATAAAATTGAGTATTACAGTCTGATATAGCAAATACAGAATTGTTTTTTGAAGTAAAGAATTGTCAAGGGCTCAATAAATATCTTTGTAATTTACTCAGTCAAAATAAAAATACTTAGTTGACACATAAATACCAAACTGTTGACTAAGGTGACTTGTTTTATATTCAAATATGAAGTCAGGTACAGTAAAAGACTTATTGTTATATATTGTTGAAATCATTGAATGACTTCAAAACTTGAAAAAGTTATAAAACTTTTTCCATTGTATAAACCATTTGGTAGGCTTTATATTTTATTTTTATTAAATCTTAAAGGATTTTTCTCTTTAACTTTACAAAAAAAAATGACGCGCCCCTGGTGGCTCAGTGGTTGAGAGTCCGCCTGCCGATGCAGGGGACACGGGTTCGTGCCCAGGTCCGGGAAGATCCCACATGCCGCAGAGCGGCTGGGCCCGTGAACCAGGGCCGCTGAGCCTGCGTGTCCGTCCGGAGCCTGTGCTCCTCCATGGGAGGGGCCGCAACGGTGAGAGGCCCACGTACCACAAAAAAAGAAAAAAAAATTTTTTCTGGTATTTGAAGAAATGATTTAAATGCCCGTAAGTCTTAAAAATTTAATAATTAACATGAATACGTTGATAATTGACAGGTATTCCAGAGTTGAATGTCCATGGCATTCATGACTAGACATTTTTATATGACATAAACTTGAGTAATCACTAATCACGTGCATGGATTTTATATTCCCAGTTTTTTCCATTGACTTGTTCCTCATTGATTGTAGTACAGCACTTCATTAATGAGATTTGAATTGAAAGAGGTCAATGTATTGAAAATTTTACCTGATTTTTGAGGAACCAGGGTGTTTCCTAGGTAAAAGTTGTTTGTCCCATCTTTACATTTCCATATACATGGAGGCTTGCCATAAATATTTATGGAATGAGTGAGATGAGTGCATTTTGGCATTTTTCCTTTCTGGGGCTGGGGGGTGAACTCTGCTTTCCATTGTGGGATTGTGTATGGTGGTATCAAACGGAATGAACTTTTATTTGCAATAACACTGGTAGCATTCATTGAACCTGCCTGGGCTAGAGCTAGGAATATTCTTAGAAAAATTCTTTGCATTTGCTGTACTCTAGTGTGCCAGGTGCTGGAAATACCATGAGGAAGAGATACCATCTCTGTCTTTGTGGAACTCAGTCTATTTAGGCTAAGAGAAAGTTGTTCTTTTGACTTAATGGCTGTGTTCTTTTTGCCAGACTTTATCCTTGACTAGTGTCATGGTGTAAATGTAATACTAGATCTGGATTGCCATGCTGGGACATATCAAATGGGGAGAACCCTCTCAGGAGTCAGATGTCATACTAAACTCTCCTTCCATTGACTTTTAATTTGTTGTGGAATAGAGTTTACTATTTGACTTACTCTTTATAGCAAGTTTTCTGAGACTGGTATCTTAGTGAAGAGTTTTTTATCCCCAAAACTTGATTTAGACCACTGGAAATTTAAGTGTTAAACATATATAGCATCTACAGGGCATTAGGGGCTAAGCTACAAGGAATAAAAAGACATTTTTATTATACTGTAAGAGACTTTGTTTAAATGAAAAAAACTGCTGGTTTTTGAGTTGCTTTGATAAAGATTAAGTGAAAAATCTCAAGGTACAACCATTTTTGCAATCATCTTGTAGGTATCTTTACATAAATTATTATTTCTGGATAAGTAAATTCAGACCATCTTCTCAGCTGTGAAAACCTTTTGTCGCAGTTTTCAGCATTGTGTTCCTGTGTGCTTATGTACTAGAGGGGACTTGAGGTCATCAGAAGATTTTGAATTGTCCTTTCCCCGAAATGTGTTCTTCCTCAGATTCAGCTATGTTTGAGAAGTTTGAAAACTGTATAGCGCTGCCTAAATAGAACTGGTTGTTTAGTGGAGTCAGGCCCCAGAGGTGAAACCCAGAGAGAGCATTCAGTGTCAGGGAGATTTGGGGTACAGCTGGCCTCGGAAGAACAGAATTCTTTCTACTATTTATTGTCTGTGACCTTGAGCAAGTCATTTAACTTCTGAGCCTTTATTTTCTTATCTGTCAGTATCCCAGGGATACCACGGAGCACTAGGTAAATGGGAGATAGGGATTCTGAGAAGCACAGTTGTCCTTTCCTTGTCCTCATCACCTCTGTCTAGAGGGAAACTAGGTAGATTATAGAGGATGGTAGCAGAGCAGACAAGCTCTTTGAATTTAGACGGCTGAGAAATTAACATGTTATCTACATTATTAACCTTCAAGTGGATAGATGAGAATAGAATATTTACTAAGAGGCTTCTTGGAAAACAATTCCAAGTGTACTTAAAATAATGATTACTTTTCCACCTTAAAAGACTGACGTTAGAAATTGTATGCATGCACATGAATCTACACTTGAGTTTACTTTTGTAGACATCATATACTTCGGGCTTATTTTTGGATCCGCTCTATCTACCTTTTAATTGGCGTCAATTTTTTTTACTGTTAAACAATTTGCTCTCATTTTACGTTATTATTGGAGAAGGAAAGAAGTGTCCTGAGTCACAAAACCTAGATGTCTAGATTTATTGAAATGATATTAAGTTTCCTGGCCAACTTTCTCCTGACCATATTCATTTGTTTACGTATATAATATGGTTTCGGTATAATCTTTGCTTGAAAGAAAATGTAGCATAAAGAAGTTGAATATTTGCCCTTTCTCTGACTTGCTTCATCTGAGGGTATTTCTCTGGTGGTTGTTAAGTAGTAACTTGAACCAATTCTACATCATTTGGTCTAAAAAATGTTGACAAGATAAGCAGTTTCCATGATGTAAGAGGATATTGAGTGAGCACTTCACAGCATGGTAGCTCAACGCTGGTCAAGTTTTTGGTTCTCTTAGGCCTTGAGTTCTGTTAATCACAGAAGAGCCTAAGGTAAGAAAATGTGCACATACATTAGAAAAATCTAGTTAAGAGACAAAGGTGGAAAGGAACTTGGTAAGTAACTTCTTCAGCATCCTCTTTCCTGACTTGTCTAAAGTATGTTCTTTTCACAGGAGAAAACTTTCACACCATACCTAGGTTGTTTGACTCCCCATGCATGGATCTTTCCTGCTCTTCCTTTCAGTTCTATTAATGGTGTACTCAGGACATTTTCTAACATGATATTCTAACCTTTACTGTTTTTCTTTTTCATGTAGGAAACCTATGAGAATATCCCAGGCCAGTCGAAGATCACATTCCTTTTACAAGCCATCAGAAATACAACAGCTGCTGAGGAGGTACTACTTTAATTCTTTGAATGTTACTTTCTTACAAACAGTCGTCAGAGTGGGTAATGAGAACTGTTGTTTACTGCATAGATATTACCAGAACTCTGAACTTAATTCTTTGTTAAAAGCTACTTTGGAGTTACAATTTTTTTGAAATACTCTGTATTAAAAATGAGAATTTCTTTTTTTCCATATAAGATGATTACATAAAAATTATTAAATGTAAGTTAATTTTTTGGTAGCTATAAAAATTTTTCTTCCTTGGAACAATTCATTCTAGAGGAGGAAATTGAATTCATTCAGTGTTTTAATGTATTGCCAAATGAAAAAATACTTTTTGTCTTTAAAACTTTTATGCATATAGCTATTTCTGGGTGGTGAAGAAAACGTGCTACAGATGTGTAAGGACAAAGACACACTTTGCTACAATCCTTTAAAAATCATGGTTTTCAGCAAATTACTATACTAAATTCAAATATATAGTTTGTTACTGCTTCTCTGCATTTAGCTGCTTTTTCTCAAAAGTAATATCCTTGTATATAGTTAATGTTAATTGAAAATCCTCTCTTATGGAAAAGGCATCAAAATACCCAAGTGTAGAAAACTTACTCCACCTACGAAACATTGCATTAGAATTTGTAAAGTGAGACTTCATTGCTAACAGTCACACTATATGTAAAATGCTTATATTAACACATGATGGAAATGAAGTCACACTAAATCCTATATAATGTTACACCTGCCTTCTTTTAGTCAGTTTAAACTGGCAATTTAGTGTTTTCTGATAACACTTAGAAAACACTATAATAAAGTGCCCTAGTTTTTTTTAAAACAGGTGACAAAAGGCACTTCTTCACCTTTGTAACATACTGTTTTTCTTTAATTCAAAATAAACGTCAAATATGAGGATAAACATAGAAGTAACTTAAATCTCTAAAATAGTTGGCTATTTTAATTCTTGAAGATTGATGCAGGTTAGCTGCAAAACAAGTTTTAAAGCCAAGAATAATGTGAAAATTATTGAATTTTATTTCTAAAAGCCTATTTTGAACCCTATTTAGATCCTGCTTTGACTTAGGAATTAGATGATTATGAACTAGCCTCAGCATCTTCATGATTCAGTGTATGTGTGAGAAGAATTGCACCAATTTTAACCACTGTTTAACCTCTCTGAATCCTTTGTAGAGCATAAATTAAAATTTTTAAGAAGTTTGCTATCAGCCAGAAGTGATTCAAATAAGATTTCTCAGTGAGAAGTAAATGGAGGGAAAAAAATGGCAAATTTTATTTGTATGGTTTAATTCTTTTTGTTGTTGTTGGTCATAGTCTCAAAGTAATTATAGTGATAATGAGTACCTGCAGTCCAGAAAAAAAGAACATGAAAAATCGGGTTTAATATTTTCAATGGTTTATTGACTTTTTATGATAAAATTTTAGAATGGCATTTGTCTCAGCTTTTCTTTTGATACTCTGAATGAATATTACACAGAAAGTGCCAAATTTAAATACATTTTACAAATCTGAAAATGGGATAAGAATATACACATTGTTGAGATTAGGGCTTTTTAGATATGGGGAACTTGTGATGTTTGTTTGCATGAATGAAGTATAAAGATAAATGGATTTTTTAAATTAATTTATTTTTGGCTGCGTTGGGTCTTTGTTGCTGTGCACGGGCTTTCTCTAGTTGTGGCGAGCGGGAGCTACTCTTCGTTGTGGTCCGTGGGCTTATTGCAGTGGCTTCTTTTGTTGTGGAGCACAGGCTCTAGGTACACGGACTTCAGTAGTTGTGGCTCACAGGCTCTAGAGCACAGGCTCAGTGGTTGTGGCGCATGGGCTTAGTTGCTCCACGGCATGTGGGATCTTCCTGGACCAGGGCTCGAACACGTGTCCCCTGCATTGGCAGGAGGATTCTTAACCACTGCGCCACCAGGGAAGTCCCAGATAAATGGATTTGATAGCGCTTTATCTAAGAGGCTAATGAAAGGGCGATGATACAGTAAGATTGGCCAGGCTGGGAGCATAAGATTAAGTAGGAAAGGTACTTTATTCACTAGAATGAGAGCCAGATGGGGAAGTAAGAAAAGAGCATTTTATAGGGTTTGCGATTTATATTAAGATTTGTTTTTCTCCAAAGAATATATTTAAAATAAGAATTAAAGACAGGTTTGTCATTGCTAAGATATGTGTTCCTATTCAAGATCTAATATGTTCAAGGCTTTTCCTCAGCTCTAAACAAATAGCTTTTGTGTGGCATTTTCTGTACAGTAGACTGATGTGATTAGGAAGATTTTTATGTATTTTACCTATTATTTGTTTTAAAACTCTTAACAAAATACTTTTGAAATGAATTGTAAAACTAGAATAGTAAAGTACATCAATGGCAGAGTGAATGTAGCTTGTTGGAAATTTTTTCTCCAGTAAGACACCAAGTTATTAACAATGTTACCTATTTATAGGCTAGACAAATGGCTGCCGTTCTCCTAAGACGTCTTTTGTCCTCTGCATTTGATGAAGTCTATCCAACTCTTCCCACTGATGTTCAGACTGCCATCAAGAGTGAACTACTAATGATTATTCAAATGGAAACACAGTCTAGCATGAGGAAAAAAATTTGTGATATTGCTGCAGAGCTGGCCAGGAATTTGATAGGTATGTGTGCAAATACGTTTATCATTATGTTATTGAACAAAATGAGTACATATATCTTTTTTTTTTTTTTTTTTTTTGCGGTATGCGGGCCTCTCACTGTTGTGGCCTCCCCCGTTGCGGAGCACAGGCTCCGGACGCGCAGGCCCAGCGACCATGGCCCACGGGCCCAGCTGCTCCGCGGCATGTGGGAACCTCCTGGACCGGGGCACGAACCCATGTCCCCTGCATCGGCAGGCGGACTCTCAACCACTGAGCCACCAGGGAAGCCCTATTTTTTTTTTAAGTGGAATCTTGGAGGAAGACTCACAAATACTTGAGTATCATTTATTCTGTTCGAAATGAGAGTGATTATGGATTCTGCATTTAAAGCCAAAAATTACAGATGTTTGTGAAATGCAGATGTAATTAATACTTACCTATTGATCTTCAAAACTATTTCTCTGTGTGGAGAAATAATTTTCTAGTTTTATTTTCTCCTTAATCTGTAGTTTTGAAAGCATAGTTTAACTTATAAACCTGCCAGTAGAAATAGAATTCAGTGGACTCCAGGCGGGTTTTTTTTTTTTTTTTTTTTTTGCGGTATGCAGGCCTCTCACTGTTGTGGCCTCTCCCGTTGTGGAGTACAGGCTCTGGACGCGCAGGCTTAGCGGCCATGGCTCACGGGCCCAGCCGCTCCGCGGCATGTGGGATCTTCCCGGACCGGGGCATGAACCCGTGTCCCCTGCATCGGCAGGCGGACTCTCAACCACTGCGCCACCAGGGAAGCCCTCCAGGTGGATTTTTGCTGTTAAAGTTGTGTTTATGAATTAAGCACATATGCTTATTATACTACTATAGTTCATTATTAAATACCCAGAAATATTTTTAGAGGATAAGGTAAATGAAAACACCTAAAAATGCATTTTATCTGCAGCCAGAACTCTTTTTGGTCTCACTAAAAACATTAATGATATAATTGGATATGCTGTGTTATTTTTTTTCACAGATTCATACATGTGATTTTAAACTTGGTTCATTTAGGTGGCATTTTTAAAGGTTGAAAAGAATACCTCACTGAGATAAGGCTAACTGGGAGAATTTTGCTAGTTGTGCTTAGTAAATTATGACACAATTTTTTAATCTCCACTACTAGTAATGCAGATGTTCAATTCAACTTACTGATACAACAAATTCCTAAAAACTAATAGGAAACATTAAATTTTTATATTTTAAGTAAGTTCTAAACCCACAGAAACTTGAATTTTTTTAACTAGGGAAGTTCTATTTTCAAGTTTTTTAAGTGTGCAGATAGGAATTTTTATAGATTACATCATTTCTAACTCAAAATCACTTAATAATGGAAGCATTTCCAGAATGTTTCAAAGTGCTCTCTCCATAAATTTTTTTGTCAGCACACTACCCACTTCAGAGAAGTTCAGCAAATGGGGGGGAAATTTTTTTTTTTTTTAATGCATAACTCATCTGTATTTTCTATAACTCTTAAGTTCTTTGTGACAGTAAAACCAGTGAGTCTCTTAACTTGTACAGTAGAATTTTGTAGTGGTTCATTTTTGTCACAAAGTATCACAAAAATCTATATTTTAAAATCTTGTTAAAACACAAACACATTGATAACATCCTATAGTACTTAAAACTGCACAGTGTGAGCACAGCTCTGGGATTCCCATTCCCATTCTCCAGTTTGCAAGTAATAAATATTTTGGTTTTAAGACTTGTTACCAAATATTGGCTTTGCCTGCTTTTTAAACTCTTTAATAACAAATAGTACGTATGAAAGATTCAACCAGTCCAGTAGTCAAAAGTGTGCTTCCTTTTCTCCAGATCCCACTCCTGAGAAATAACCACTGCTGATGGTCTGTGCTTATGTAACCCAGATGCACACAATTGCTTTTACTAGCTTATAATGCCAGTTTATGGTGGAAGGACTTGATTTTATTGGAATTTTTGTAAAAACAGAACGGGTGACATTTTCTACAGCCACATATTTTGAATGAGCCTTACGAAATGAAAGGATTCACTCTTGATATTTTGAAGTTTTGATTTACACAGGTTATGCCTGGATTTCTTTCCTTTTAGATGAGGATGGCAACAACCAATGGCCTGAAGGTCTGAAGTTCCTTTTTGATTCAGTCAGCTCTCAAAATGTGGGACTGCGGGAAGCTGCCCTTCATATTTTCTGGTATACACATTGATCTAATTTGGGGGGGAAATTTAATGTTATGAGTGCCCAAAGCACATTTCAATTGATTATTTTAGTCTAGCTTAACTTTTTAGCCTTAAATAATGCCTTTAGATAAGCTTTGTATTTGTGTTGGAAGCAAAATTGAAAAGAACAAAGCTTTTCGTTTTCCATTATGATCCTTTTTTGTATACGGGGATTCTCTGCTATTTTATTTCTTTCCTTTGTCTTTTATGATTCTGAAAAAATTTCTGGGACAGTTTCTTCCTTAGGAGATTGACACAGTACCAGCTGTAGCTTTTAGAAAGCCACTTTAATAATGGCATCTGGAAGCAGAGAAAGAATGCTGGTGAATCCCCACTGTCTTCTGGGTCTTCTGTGACCAAGCTTTAGAAAAACATAATATTTTAATAACCTCATTTATAAGTAAATGATCTAAGTTTAGAATTAAATGATTAACTGCATTTTAAAAAGTTTGGCCTACTGTACAGTTCTACTGCATTTAAAATATACAGTTGAATTTATAACTTATCAAGACCATATACATTTTTTTTGAGATCTACCTTAAGACTAGATATTACACCATTTTCTATTTTAGTTGTCAAGTGTATCTTTATATCAGTAGTCCAAATTGGAGAATTAAGTAAAAGTATTCAGTTTAATTATTTACCACCTTTAAAGTAGAGCAGAACTTGGACTGCCTGGATCACCAAGGCTGGGAGTTGATTGTGAGCATGGTCATTACAGTTACCACCTGAACCCCTGTGCTTGCTCTTGTCCCATCCTGCACTTCAGGTCAGCTTCCCCCTGAGACAGTGATAAGGATAAAGCAGAGAGCTGGGATGGGTGTGCACCTGGGTCGCCTCTACTCCCAGTCTGATTCCACTGTGTTTGTTTTCTGTTCACCTGACCCCAAAATAGGATTGCTTGGAAAATGGGTAGATGAAGTCCAGCCTTAAGGATTAATGTAAACTTTTAAGTCAGTTAGACACGTAATTAGATGTATAATGTAGTTTTTTTTTTAATAAATTTATTTTATTTTTGGCTGCGTTTGGTCTTCATTGCTGTGCACGAACTTTCTCTAGTTGTGGCGAGCGGGGGCTACTCTTTGTTGCGGTGTGCGGGCTTCTCATTGCAGTGGCTTCTCTTGTTGCAGAGCACAGGCTCTAGGCAAGTGGGCTTCAGTAGTTGTGGCTCGCAGGCTCTAGAGCACAGGCTCAGTAGTTGTGGCGCACAGGCTTAGTTGCTCCGCGGCATGTGGGATCTTACCGGACCAGGGCTCGAACCCATGTCCCCTGCACTGGCAGGTGGATTCTTAACCACTGCGCCACCAGGGAAGCCCCTATAATGTGGTTTTTAAAGCATGCCTTGGATCATTTTTTCAGGAACTTTCCTGGAATTTTTGGAAATCAACAGCAGCACTATTTAGACGTCATCAAACGGATGTTAGTTCAGTGTATGCAAGATCAGGAACATCCATCGGTAAATAATTTCAATTCCGTTAATATTAACACCTAATTTAATATAGCACCTAACTTGTGAAAGAAATCTATGTGTTTGGAGATCGTCTTTGCTTTTATACTTTAAAATATAACTACTAGTTTTACTGATAAAGAAAATTTTCATCTTGAGTAAGAAAACTTGAACTTGCATCTATTAAGAATTTCTCGTGTTTGGCATTTTTACTCTCTTCATTTTAGATCAGGACATTATCTGCTAGAGCTACCGCTGCATTTATACTTGCAAACGAACATAATGTTGCCCTGTTCAAACATTTTGCAGACTTGTTACCCGGATTCTTACAGGTAAGAAAACAGTTTAGAATAGGTGATAATTATATCCTTAGTGGTTTTCTGTTGCTTATATTCTCATCAGAGTTCTGTAATGCATTCATTTATTCAATAAATATTTGTTGCCTACTATGTGCCAGCTGGGGATACAGCAATGAACAAAACATGCAAATCTCTGTCCCCGTTGAGTTAATATCTTTTGTCTTTGACAGACCTTTGGTCTCTTAGTTTCAGATTTTTTCTATAAGGCAAATGATACGAGCAATTTATGTTTATTATTGAATATGTAATCACATAGGTTATTTCCATTAGAACAACCAAATAACCTATGAAATGTAATGCCCATTTTTACATAAGGAGAAACTAAGGAGGAGAGGGTAAGAAACTTGCCCAAGGTCACAGTGTTGGTAAGTGGTGAAATCATGCACAATTGAAACCCCAATTGGACTGCAGTCCTTACTGTTAAATACAGGGCTTGTAACAGTTTGTCTTATAAAGTAAGTAGTTTATGGTTAGTTGACATTATTGGATTCCATTATTTTAAGGACATCTGCCTCAATCAGAAAGTGAAGTAAGCTTGGGTGAGTTAGAGTAGTTATGCTCAACCTAGTCAGCCCTCAAACCCCCTTTATAACAAGTATTTTATAACTTTCCATAGTCCTTCTTAAAATGAAATGCATAGTAGCAATTCATGTACACATACAAGTTTTTAAAATATCAATGTATGGCCTTAAGTGGATACAAAGAAGAAATAGAAAGTAATGTCTAATAAAATGGCATACTTTTCCACATATAAATGCTAGGGCCTGACCACAACAAAGACACAGTAGACTGGGTGATTTCTAAGTGATCTATACAAATGCAGTAGCTAAAAATGTGGACTGATACAGAGGTATCATCGGCGGTTCGAACACCATGATTTCTGTTACTGTTGGTGATTTGAACTGGTGATTTCCAGAAATGGTGACGTTCTGGACAAAACAAAATATGTATTCCTTCTCAATTTATACAGTATTTACATTTTGCGGGGGGTGGGGACATCATGGTACATTAAAACCAGGCAAAAAATAATTTGTGAGTTAGGTTCTAGGTTCAGATCATTATAAATGAGATTTTCATTTATGTAAGTGTCTGGCATAATCATGCAAGATGCATGATAAGAAAGTCAGATGAGTTCTTCGTAAGCATTTGTGTCACAGATGTAGGACATATAGTACCCCTGGCCTTTGTATTTCCTCAATCTGTGACAACCAAGAAGCACTTCCTGAGAGGAATAGTGCCCCTGCTGAGGACCAGGTTAGAGAGGATTTAGGGGAGCTAAAACTAAAGGTTCATATGTGATAGAGTTATTACCAGAACTTAGTAGAAACTTTTTTCCCTGTGCTATTAAGCTGAAAAGATAGTTTAGGTCAATGACAAAACATTAACTGATGAAACATTCTATTGTTTTAGTAGTTGATTATCTACAAATCTTTTTTTTTAAATTTTATTTATTTATTTTTGGCAGCGTTGGGTCTTCGTTGCTGCATGCGGGCTTTCTCTAGTTGCAGCGAGCGGGGGCTACTCTTCGTTGTGGTGCGAGGGCTTCTCATTGTGGTGGCTTCTCTTGTTGCAGAGCATGGGCTCTAGGCACACAGGCTCAGTAGTTGTGGCTCACGGGCTTAGTTACTTCGCGGCATGTGGGATCATCCCAGACCAGGGCTCGAACCCACGTCCCTTGCATTGGCAGGTGGATTCTTAACCACTGCGCCACCAGGGAAGTCCCTTATCTACAAGTCTTGAGTTACACATTATTTAAGTCTAATTTCAGATTTTTCTTCCTTTGAATTTAGAATAAGGTAAAATGTTAGAACTTTTAGGAGTTGTGACTCTGAAATAGGCAAAGGTAGATACAAAATGCATACTTAAATTCCACAGTGACCAAACTTGACATCAAAGAGAAATAAATCGGGTGATATTGGACACTTTAAATGTATCATAGGATCTAGTATTTACTACATGTGTGGGTATTGGAAGGACAGAGAAAAAGGGATTCCTTCTGGTTATGAAAAAATTCTTTGCCAGTCTTAAGTGTTGTTGTGGTTATTATAGTTGCACTGGTTTTAATTTTTACTTAGGTTTCAATCTTTATGTGTTTATAGTTAACATTAGGTAAAAGGAAAATATATATGTGGTTGTAGGTAGAATATCTGCATAATGTTGATTGCTAAGTTATTACTCAGTGAAAAAGAATACTAGTACTTCTTTTTTGTCTGCCTCTTGATGTTCTGGCCAATGAGGCATCATAAAGTGACTCTTGAACACAGACCTTATTTATTTCACCTTTTCTAGGCTGTAAATGACTCATGCTACCAGAATGATGATTCGGTCCTAAAATCCCTTGTTGAGATTGCAGACACTGTTCCAAAGTATTTACGTCCTCATTTGGAAGCAACTTTACAGCTAAGTCTGAAGGTAAATTAAATACTTAGGTAAATGTTCCGTTTCTTATTTTCCGTGAATAAACTACTAAATATATACAAGTATGTCTTTTTTTGTAGTTGTGTGGAGACACCAGCCTCAATAATATGCAACGCCAGCTTGCCCTTGAAGTAATTGTGACCCTCTCTGAGACTGCAGCTGCTATGTTAAGAAAACATACCAATATTGTTGCACAGACTAGTAAGTCAAAAGTCTTTAAGTAGTTGGTGTTACGGTGGCAAAATTGTTGGATAAGTTTGCTGAGAGTTGTGCGAGTCCACAGATTCTGTTGGTAGAAGGAATGTCCTTTCAAACTCAGGTGATTCTGGGGAAATGCACTTGTACTTCTTAACTGCATGGACCCAACATGATGGCCATGCTGCAGCACCCTGAAACCTCAGAACAGCAGGCATGACTTATAATACCTGGAAGTAGATCGAAAGATATACAGGACCTCTATGGGGAAAATTGGATGACGCATTGAAAGACTAATAGCAGAAGCAAATATTAGTACTCCTCAAATTAACCTAAAAATTCAATATAATTTTAGCCAGAATCACAATAGAATTGGTCATGATAAGATTGATTCTAAACTTTGTGTGGAAGAACATAGGGCCTGGAGTAGCCAAGACAATTTTGATGAATAAAGTACAGATCTTGCCTGTCAGCTATGACGATTTAGAGTTTGTTGATGGTGCAGGTAATAGATGAGTTGGATAGAACGAAAGGGTCCAGGAGCAGATCCACTCACATGGAGACAGAATGGACTTAAAAAGGTAATTCATCAAAGGTCGTTGGCACAACTGGTTATTTCTATGGGAAAAACATATCCCAACTTCAAATATTTTATGAAACCCAATTTTCGGTTGATAAAACGTGAAATAATAGATACATTTTATAAGTAAAGCTTTTAATAGTAGAAAGTGATTTTTTTTTTAAGACTGAGTCAGAAACCATAGATGCAAACATTACTAAATTTGTACTAAATTTGACCATCCAAATACATCATGAGTGAAATTAAAAGATAAGCCACAGACTGAGAGAAAGTAGTTCATTGCACACACATCAACAAAGTTTTGGTGTCCAGAAAATAGAAGCTGGGAACTTACTGGATTCCATTATTTTAAGGACATCTGCCCCCAATCAGAAAGTGAAGTAAGCTTGGGTGAGTTAGAGTAGTTATGCTCAACCTAGTCAGCCCTCAAACCCCCTTTTATAACAAGTATTTTATAACTTTCCATAGTCTTTCTTAAAATGAAATGCATAGTAACAGTTCGCAATAGAGGAATCTGAAATAGCTATTAAACACTGCTCAGTCTCCATAAATACAGATGTAATTAACTATCAAATACCAACTGTCAGAAAGTTTGACAATATCAAGTGTCGATGAAGGGTGTGGAGCAGAGAGAACTCACAGGAGCGCTTCACACCTTGCACAATATACAGACAGGCCTCCTTTGACCTTCCCATAGGAATCAAGTCTATGCCGCCACTATGGAGAGCAGTTCAGTGGGTTTTAGTAATATTAAAGATACTTGTAACAATTTAATGCCCTGAACTCACACTTGTCAAGGAGATATGTATAAGAATCTCATCAAAGCAAATTTTGTAATAGGAAAAAAATTAGGAACAACTGAAATGTCCACCAACAGGATAGTGTGTTTATATAATGAAATGCTATGAAGTAATGCAAATGGAATCCATGTGTGCTGAGAAAAAAGCAAATTGCCAAAGGATATATATAGTGATACCATTTATTATATAAAAGTAAAATCTTGGAATAGTACTATATGTTATACATAGAGGAAACTATATAGTTCAAGTGTAAAAACAGTTTGGTAATGAGAAACATTGATTTTATTATGGTGCTTGCTTCTGGTGAGGGAGGAAGAGGACGTAACAGGATTTGGAATATCTGACTTTTATCCTTAATGTTGCTTCTTAAAAAGAACAAGATCTAAAGCCAGTGTGATAAAAAAGGTAAAAATGTAACAAACCAGATTTGGGGAGAACAGGCAAATAATTTTTTTGTTTTACTCTTAGAAGCAAAGCAAATCCTTTGTTTTTTACTTCTTAAAGTTGTTAGTACATGGTGATATTGACAAAATTAAAGAGACAGTCTTCGGGTATGAAATAATTATTTTCTTTAGTTCCTCAGATGTTAGCCATGATGGTGGACCTTGAAGAGGATGAGGACTGGGCAAATGCGGACGAACTAGAAGATGATGATTTTGACAGGTAGTCACACAGACTAGAAACCGTGAAGCTTCCTTGACCGGATAGAGCAAGGTCGGGTGGCAGTGAGGGCTTAGGGTTACAAGGCCTATCTCTTCCCCACACTGTATTCCGTAAATCCGAAGTTAAACTTTTAAGTTTGGAATATCGGACGTTTAGGCTTTCTCCGTTGTGTGTTTCTCTGTACCAAATTTTTTTAATACTTATCTTTAATAAAGTAGCTATCTTTATTACCCTGTTTTACTCTAAATTTTCTTCAAGAATTTTTTAATAGTATCTTCTAAAATATATATAAAGAAGCTTTATTGTGATAAATGCCTTTATATGCATAGGCGTTAACTTAGAATAGTGTTTTCCCCAAATAATGCAATTTATGTTTAGGATAGAGAGGAGGCAGTGATGGTGAGATTCATACACTGGGTGACAGTAACACTCAAATTACTATTTTACTTGTTTTAACTTAGTAGGCACCCATGAATACAGATTCCTGTGGAAAAGTCGATCAGAATTTATATTCACTGTGAAGTAGTGATAATGGCTCCTTACATATATGAAACATAGCACGTCAGAGCAGCTATTTTAATTTGATTCTTTCAGTGGTCCTAAAGGGTATAGTATCATATTATAGATGCAGAAATGGAGAGGGAGGATTCAGTGATTTGTCCAGGGTTGTCTAGCCACTCAGTAGACTGGGCTTAATACCACTTCCCTCACTCTTCCCAGTGAATTATACATACTGCCTTACCTCCTTTTCTTAAAAAGAACTGAAATAATTTCCCCAGAAGACTGGTAGTTGGTGTAAGCTACTATAACAGATATTAGATAGAATTAGACATTCGATTTACAGACTATATGGTGTCTTTTTGAAACTTAATCCTATTATTAAAAATGACTGACTTTTGGCCTAAATACTCTTTAGAAGTATGAAAATAATGCTTGACTGGAAATCATCAAATAGGGCTGAAGAGAAGACTGGGCTCCAATCAGGTTTTCTTGCCCTGGTTCAGTTACTGTTATGTGCTGCTCCCTGGCTTAATTTGCCCTGTAAAAGGCACTTAACATTTATATGGTGCTATTTTTTTTCTGGACTGGGTGAATAAGATTTTACCTGTGAGTAAATAAGGCGTAAATATATTTTCAAGGTCAGTTTAAGTCTAAGAACCTGTTCTGAAGGTCATAGTTTCATCATTCTGGTCTTGCCTTCACACAGAACAGTTAAAGATTATGCACATGACAAACTCACTGCTTATCTTGCAGTTCTAAAACAGAATTAATGTGCGAAGGCTTTTTTTTTTTTTTTTTTTTTTTTTTTTTTTTGCGGTACGTGGGCCTCTCACTGTTGTGGCCTCTCCCGTTGCGGAGCACAGGCTCCGGATGCGCAGGCTCAGCGGCCATGGCTCACGGGCCCAGCCGCTCCGCGGCATGTGGGATCCTCCCGGACCGGGGCACGAACCCATGTCCCCTGCATCGGCAGGTGGATTCTCAACCACTGCGCCACCAGGGAAGCCCGCGAAGGCTTTTATGCCCAAATTTTTCTTCAGTTTTCAGGGAAAAAAACTAGAATTTACTTTCACCAATGCATAGTTTTTTGCAATGCAAATTGCACCCCTTAAAGATGAATAAGCTCACAGTGAGGAAAAAATCACATACAGGCTCAGTACCTTTTTCAGTTTTCTGTGTTCTCCCCACTGATAAGTTTGAAGAATATATTTCCAGGAAATGATATACACAAGGCTCTCCTAAACACTCTGCTTACCCCTGAGTCTTGAAAGTGTCAGAAGCTAAGTTATAACCAGTGAGTGGTGTGTGGGGGGAGAGTAGGAAAAGGCTTGAAAGGTCAGATTCAGACATAAGACTTTTTTTTTTTTTTTGCGGTATGCGGGCCTCTCACTGTTGTGGCCTCTCCCGTTGCGGAGCACAGATTCCAGACGTGCAGGCTCAGCGGCCATGGCTCACGGGCCCAGCCGCTCTGCGGCATGTGGGATCTTCCCGGACTGGGGCACGAACCCGTGTCCCCTGCATCGGCAGGCGGACTCTTAACCACTGCGCCACCAGGGAAGCCCCAGACATAAGACTTTTAAACCACAATGAGGCATGATAAAAATTTTATCCCCCCTCTTTTTTAAACTCTAGGGTTTTTTAACCCACAGCTTCACTACATATATTAGAAAGACCACTTGAATTAATTCTTCTTCAGTCTCAGTTTAATAACATGTTTAGAAATATGTCCGTGCAGTGTCCTATTCTTGTGTATTTTGCTTATGTCATGATTATATCATTTTGTTTGTGTGTAGCAATGCGGTTGCTGGTGAGAGTGCTTTAGACCGAATGGCTTGTGGACTTGGTGGAAAGCTCGTCCTGCCGATGATCAAGGAACATATTATGCAGATGCTTCAGAATCGTAAGCTGTTATCTCTTTCAAATGCTAGAATAGTGGAGTGTGGCTTTCCAAATCGTAAACTCTAACAAATGCTTAGACTGTGTCTAAAAGTCAGTCTTTGCCTTTTTATATTCTATGTTTAACCTAATTCTCATATTGATAAAATCCTATTCAGTCATCTTTAGAACCACTCAGTCTTACAGTAAAGAATATTTTTTCCTCAATACTGCAAATATTATTCAATTCTCCTTCCCCAGAATGGGCTACAGTATATGGGAAAAAATTAAAAATTCTAAGGAAAATTGACAGATTTACTCCCTAGCCAGAAATATCTAAATTTGAATTTAAATAAAACACCATTATTTGGATGTTTATGAAGTATGCATGTATTTGATTCACAGTCTTCCTTCATCTAATATCTTTTATTTTTTAAAAAAATACCTACTTCTAGAGGAGAAGCTACTTCTGTATTTCTCCTTTTATATTCCTAGCAAATATTTGGTCATTTGTTAGCCTTGTACCTGTAATTTGTATCAGTAACAAAAGTTGTTGTTTTTGTCCTTTTAATTACAAAGTTAATGTGCTTGATGTTTTTTAAAAATTCAGATACAACTGAAAGTCCCTTAACTTAGATTCGGGGTGGCCACTGTTAACAGTCCTCTGAGACTTGAGTCTCTGACCTCATTTATGCACATGTACAGTTGTGTTTAACATGAATATAGCATACAGATCCCATGCTTCCGCTCCCCAGTGTATCATATCACCACACGATGGCTTCCCTTTCGTTTAACAGCCACGTAGCATTCCACAATTCCCCATTAAACTGTAATAGTTCTGTTGATAACAAATAATGCTACTGCATACACTCTTCTACAGAAATCCTGGCTTACATGTATGAACATGTGTATCTGTAGCATGTATTACAAGAGACAGACTTGAGGGTCAAATCATTGATTTGGGATCTTAAAGTAGTGAAATGGAATCACAGAATACCAGCTTCACATGAAAGTGAATTTTTGAGAACTCCAGCCCTTAGCCTTTACCTAGGTCCTCCTTATCCTGTAAGATTCTTATTTATCCTAAGAAGGCATGGTCCAAAACCGTTATCCTTTTTTTTTGTTGTTGTTGTTGTTGTTTTGCTGTACGCGGGCCTCTCACTGTTGTGGCCTCTCCCGCTGCGGAGCACAGGCTCCGGACACGCAGGCTCAGTGGCCATGGCTCACGGGCCTAGCCTCTCCGTGGCATGTGGGATCTTCCCAGACCGGGGCACGAACCCGTGTCCCCTGCATCAGCAGGCGGACTCTCAACCACTGCGCCACCAGGGAAGCCCCCGTTATCCCTTTTTAATGATGTGATTTTACATCTGGGTCTTGAATAATAGTTTTTCCTTTTTTTACTCCCTAAATTTTGAGGGTTTTTTCCCCAAACGGATAGAGACAGTCAACATCACAGGTTGCTCAACCTATTAAAGCTACTAGACAGAATCTAGCTTTTCCGTTTTTAAGATGAAGAAAGTAAAGCCCAGAGACATGAAAGGTTACACACGGTCACCCAGCTATCAGTGTTTCACCGCTGCTTAATGCCATTCTTCAAATATGTTGTGGAACTGCTTGTGATTTGTAGTTAAAGAATTTAAGTTCCTGCTACAGCATAACTAGCTGGCTGCAGAAGCCTTCCCATGTATGGCAATGAACTCTCAATAAAGATTTGTTACTGTTAAATGTATGGCTTTGAGCACGTCTGGACCTTTGTTTCCTTCCTTGTCTGTTAAAAAATTAAAAAAAATAAGAAAGTGATGCTTGCCCTACACCCACGTTTGGAGTTAGGATCCAAAGGTGTATTTAATACTTCATGTGAAAAGGGCTTTAAAACGATGCATATTTTCCAGTAACTTACTATATACCCCACTTTATTTTAAAAACGTTTTATTGTTTTTTCTTTAAATAGTAAACACCAATTTTTTTTATTTTTTATTTATTTTATTTATTTATTTTTGGCTTTATTTTATTTATATTTGGGTCTTCGTTGCTGCACGCAGGCTTTCTCTAGTTGTGGTGAGAGGGGGCTACTCGTCGTTGCGGTATGTGGGCTTCTTATTGCGGTGGCTTCTCTTGTTGCAGAGCACAGGCTCTAGGTGCGCGGGCTCAGTATTGTGGCTCACGGGCTCCAGAGCGCAGGCTCAGTAGTTATGGTGCACGGGCTTAGTTGCTCCATGACATGTGGAATCTTCCCGGACCAGGCCTTGAACCCGTGTCCCCTGCATTGGCAGTCAGATTCTTTTTTTTTTTTCTTTTTAATATCTTTATTAGAGTATAATTGCTTTACAGTGGTGTGTCAGTTTCTGCTTTATAACAAAGTGAATCAGTTATACATATACGTATGTCCCCATATCTCTTCCCTCTCGCATCTCCCTCCCTCCCACCCTCCCTATCCCACGCCTCTGGTCACAAAGCACCGAGCTGATCTCCCTGTGCTATGCAGCTGCTTCCCACTAGCTAACTATTTTATGTTTGGTAGTGTATATATGTCCATGCCACTCTCTCACTTTGTCCCAGCTTACCCTTCCCCCTCCCCGTATCCTCAAGTCCATTCTCTAGTAGGTCTGCATCTTTATTCCCGTCTTGCCCCTAGGTTCTTCTGACCATTTTCTTTTTTTTTTTAGATTCCATATATATGTGTTAGCATACGGTATTTGTTTTTCTCTTTCTGACTTACTTCACTCTCTATGACCGTCTCTAGGTCCATCCACCTCACTACAAGTAACTCAGTTTCGTTCCTTTTTATGGCTGAGTAATATTCCATTGAATATATGTGCCACATCTTCTTTATCCACTCATCTGTTGATGGACACTTAGGTTGCTTCCATGTCCTGGCTATTGTAAATAGAGCTGCAATGAACATTTTGGTACATGACTGTTTTTGAATTATGGTTTTCTCAGGGTATATGCCCAGTAGTGGGATTGCTGGGTCATATGGTAGTTCTATTTGTAGTTTTTTAAGGAACCTCCATACTGTACTCCATACTGGCTGTATCAATTTACATTCCCACCAACAGTGCAAGAGGGTTCCCTTTTCTCCACACCCTCTCCAGCATTTATTGTTGGTAGGTTTTTTGATAATGGCCATTCTGACCGGTGTGAGATGATATCTCATTGTAGTTTTGATTTGCATTTCTCTAATGATTAATGATGTTGAGCATTCTTTCATGTGTTTGTTGGCAATCTGTATGTCTTCTTTGGAGAAATGTCTATTTAGGTCTTCTGCCCATTTTTTCATTGAGTTGTTTGTTATTTTGATATTGAGCTGCATGAGTTGCTTGTATGTTTTGGAGATTAATCCTTTATCAGTTTTTTCATTTGCAAATATTTTCTCCCATTCTGAGGGTTGTCTTTTTGTCTTGTTTATGGTTTCCTTTCCTTCGCTGTGCAAAAGCTTTGAAGTTTCATTAGGTCCTATTTGTTTATTTTTGTTTTTATTTCCATTTCTGTAGGAGGTGGGTCGAAAAGGATCTTGCTGTGATTTATGTCATAGAGTGTTCTGCCTATGTTTTCTTCTAAGAGTTTGATGGTGTCTGGCCTTACATTTAGGTCTTGGCAGGCGGATTCTTAACCACTACGCCACGAGGGAAGCCCCCAATTTTTTTTTAACCTTAAAATTCAAAGGAGGAAAACCATTTTCAAATCCCAGTACCATCCGATTACATTTGCTGAACATACTTCTAGGAACTCTGCACATTTCTTTACTATTTATTTTTGTGTGTTTTTTAAATTTAATTTAATTTGTTTGCACTGAGTCTTAGTTGCGGCTTGCTGGCTCCTTAGTCGCGGCTGGCAGGCTCCTTATTTGTGGCATGCGAACTCTTATAGTTGCGGTATGCACGTGAGATCTAGTTCCCTGACCAGGGATCAAACCCAGACCCCCTGCATTGGAAGCGTGCAGTCTTAACCACTGCACCACCAGGGAAGTCCCTTGTGTGTTTTTTAACTGAGTTATAACTGACATAACATTATATTGGTTTCAGATGTGTAGCGTAATGATTCAGTATTTGTATACATTGCAAAATGATCATGGCAATAAGTCTATTTACTCCTCTTTAAAATAATGTGTCCAGTATGCAAGGATTAGTATCAGATATTGGTTTCTTAGGATTATTATTCCTCAGTTGAGAAATTTGGCTTAATGGTATATTGAGTAATTGAAATACAGTTAAAGCATATATATAATGTTATCATAAATAATAATAATAAAGTTTTAATGTTTAACAGAAAAAATTAGCAGTTTTTCAGAGGAATGAGTTACAACAGACTTCATCTTTACATGGGTTTTGGGCTCCCCAAAGGAAAGGGAAAAATTAAATCTAATGTCCAATTTAGGATTTTTCTGCAACTTAGTTAACCCTTATACCAGCAGTTCTCAAACTTTCATTCTCAGGATCCTCTTACACTGAGGATCCCAGGGTGCTTTTGTTTTGGGTTTTTTGTTTTTGTTCTTTTCATCTGAACATTTGCTCCCCTTTATAATACGGTGAGAGCATTTTTTTTTTATTGGAGTATAGTTGATTTACAATGTTGTGTTAGTTCCAGGTGTACAGCAAAGTGAATCAGTTATACATATACATATATCTACTTTTTCTTAGATTCTTTTGCCATATAGGTCATTACAGAGTGTTGAGCAGAGTTCCCTGTGCTATACATATACAGTAAGTTCTCATTGGTTATCTATTTCATATATAGTAGTGTCAATCCCAATCTCCCAATTTATCCCTCCCTCTACCCACCATATTGCCTTTTAACTTTCAGAGTAGAAATGCTTGTGTGACATAACCACTGTGACAATGAAGTAATCCAGTCAGGACTTTTTCTATTTTTCTGGTTAATAAACATTTATAAAAGTATTTTGTTACTCTTTTCCAAATAAGGAGAACTTCCTTATACTTCTGACTACCAGAATGACATGTTTGTAGTGTCTAATTGCTGTTCCTTCCTGTGTAATTCTGTTCTGTAGCTGACTGGAAGTATCGGCATGCAGGATTAATGGCCTTATCTGCCATTGGGGAAGGATGCCACCAGCAAATGGAAGGAATTCTAAATGAGATAGTAAATTTTGTTTTGCTTTTTCTTCAAGATCCTGTAAGTACCAGTAAATATTTGATTCATAATTATTGCCTTAGTTTCACATGGGACCCTATTGCCTTTACTAATACAAAGGCACCTATTCCAGCATCCCAGAGTGAGGTATGCAGCCTGTAATGCCGTGGGACAGATGGCTACAGATTTTGCACCTGGTTTCCAAAAGAAATTCCATGAGAAGGTAAGTAATGAGTCTGCAGACACTCAAACTCTAAGAAGAGGGATGGCATTTGAAAATGTCTGTGTGTGTGACTTCATTTCACAGGTGATTGCAGCTCTGCTGCAGACCATGGAAGACCAGGGCAATCAGCGTGTACAGGCCCATGCCGCTGCCGCTCTCATTAACTTCACCGAAGACTGTCCCAAGTCACTACTTATTCCATATTTAGATAATTTGGTGAAACATCTGCATTCCATCATGGTCCTTAAACTTCAAGAGGTAAGTTTCGAGATCTTTAAGCTCCCTATTTATAAAGATTAATTTGATAGGTAAGACCTGGAGAAAGAAGGACTTTTCAGAATGGCCATAAAGAATAGAAAGTTAGGAAGATATTCCAGGCTGTTCTTAGTATAATTCAGGCTTGACCAGAGAATGGGCTGCTCAGTATTAGACTTGGGAAAGATATGGACTAAAAGGTAGGTAAAAGCAACATGTGAATTGCCTGGAAAACAAGCCAGAGTTATTTTTGAACTCTGTAAATTATTTATGTAAATTTGGAATTACATAAATTAATTGCTGCAAGAAACCATGAAAACGTGATTGTAGGAAATTAGCACAGTTGCAACATGAGGCATAAACATAAATGGGGAAGATTTAAGGCAAGACCATCATACGATTATTGTTCAGCGAGTTTGGATGGTAATATTGGAAATTGGAAGGAAAAGTGATTCTGAAAGATGCTTCTCAGGAAGCATTAGCTGTTTCTCTCTGCCACTTTGAATTTTAAAAGATGAAAGAGAAAGAAGCAAAAAATGTTGACCACTCTCCTAACCTGGGTGAGAGAAATAGAGAATATGTAAAAAAGAATATCCCTTTTGTTTTAAATATGTTGAATTCTTAAAATAAGGCCTGGCCATCCAAATAGAAGACAGTTTATAGTTTCAGTTTAAGTAAGAGGCAACCTAAAAACAAGTGAATGTTGTCAGTGTAGCATCATGAGAGAGAGAAGATTCAGGTAAGAAAGGCAAAGATTGAAGCCCAGTTTGTCGTCAAATATAATGAAAATAAATTTCTACTCTAAAGTGAAATGAATAAAAATGACATGCAAAATAAAAGCCGTTTAACTATTATATTCAGCAGACATAAAGTTACTGTCAAATCGCTATATTAATACTCAGTTTCTATACTTTAGTTCATGATGAACTGGTAGCAGTTGGTAAACCACACTGTGCCTAGCACTGGTCTAAAGGAGAACAGGGAGGAAGAGAGGAAATAATGTCTCAGAAGGCAAAGAAGGGGCTTTAAAGCAAAGGATGCGTGCTCAGTGTCCAATGACAGCAAACTAAGAACATGATACAGGAACGTGTGTGTATCTGAAAACACACAGAGGTAGACAAGTTGAAGGCAGATCGGTTAGGTTAGTTAAATCAGGAATTGATGGATCAGATGTGACATTACTAGTAGATTTGGGTAAAGGGCTGAAGTGTGAAGGGTGCCTCTGTATAATCCTCCCTCCCCTCATGGGTCCAATATGTGAGATACAGACTGAAGGAAGGAGTTGCTAAGATGGGCTGGGGAGGAGGTTAAAGTATGTGAGCAAGAGCAATGCAAAGAGAGAGTAGCCGAGGAAGAAGGACATTCCAGGGAGATCAGAGGCCAGTCATGACATGAAACAGAGCAGATGCTGAGATGCAGAAGAAGGGAGTAAGCTGACCTTTTAAAGGTGTGTTGGGGCTTGTGGTACAAGGAGAAAGAGCTCTGCCGAGAGCGGCTGTGGTTGACGAGCGACGTGAGGAACATCTGGAGTAGTCCAGGAGCACTGTGTTAAGGAGAGAACATCACACATAAATACAAATAGTTCAGCGCCGTTCTTATATTTGCTTTAAGACCTACAGTCTCCAGTGTGGCTGCCAGAGGGTGGGCTCAGCTTGCGGTTTCAGAAAAGCCCTCGGGAACTTTCAGGGAGTGTTTCTTCCATGTTCTCATTTGTGTGGTTGTTGTGTGTCTTCCTTCTAGTTGATTCAGAAAGGCACCAAGTTAGTTTTGGAACAAGTTGTGACGTCTATCGCATCAGTTGCAGATACTGCAGAAGAAAAATTTGTCCCCTACTATGACTTATTTATGCCATCACTGAAGCACATTGTTGAGAATGCAGTTCAAAAGGAGCTCAGACTTCTCAGAGGAAAAACTATTGAATGCATCAGCCTCATTGGTCTGGCTGTTGGGAAGGAAAAAGTACGTGATTTGTAGTACGTCGAATTTTTTGTTTGAATTTGGCTACGGAGGCACTGAGGGTACCAGAGGGTTTTTTCCTTCTGATAAATGGTTTTCTGGATACTTGTTTTTTCCCATCATCTTACTCTCATATTACTTTAATTTTATATATAAATAAATTGTTTCCTTCATTTTTTCATCGCTAATATTAAGGTTTCTTAACTCAGTTATGCTCTTGAAACCTTCTCTTATGGGTACAGTCTGTCTCTATGGAGGCTTGTGGAATTCAAGACCCATATGTTTAGTTTCGCCCACTTGAACATGTGCTTGGGAACATTCCAGTTGCTTTTCTGTTAATCCAAAAAGCATTGAGTGTCCCAAGAGAAATTTATATGCATGTAGTTCTTCAGAAAATAATTAGCAAGGACGGTGGGCCAGTGTGTTTTTCTTCTTAGCTGACGTCTCAGACCTGTCAAAGCTAATTCAGAAGAAGCTCCTCTGTCATCAGCCCCTCATGTTCTGATTCTCAGAGCTTTCAATATAGAACCTTTCTCTCTGATTTCCTCCAAAACCAGCATTATTATCTTATAAACTGTTCTCTGGGAGACACTGAGAAACTAACCAATAAAACATTTTTATGTTCTGTTCTCTGCATTTTGGCTTTCAAACTATTTTTGAAACAGTTTATACAATGGAGATTGCCAGAACTACACAGAGAGTTAAATGAAAATCATATAGTTCTGTGGAGCAACCCAAAATTGTCTTTCTGGATTTGGATTATCTTTTTACTGCTGGAAATACATAAGCCATGGACCAAAACTTGATGCCACTAGAACTATCTTTATACTGCAATTCATTTTGACCTTCACTGGAAAACGTATTTTTCTAGAAAAAGCACTAAGTCCATTGCAATATAGAGGAAAAAATTTCAATATAATACTTTTATCTGAGGGGTTATAACCCGTGTGGGAAATGTAATAGATTTGGGGGGAAAGTTTTATTATTACATAAGAAACAAAAATTGGGTGGCAGTAGTGCCTTTCTGATGTGATATACATGAGTAATATTAGTGTCTTTTTTCCCCAAATATTTCCTTCCAGTTCATGCAAGACGCATCAGATGTGATGCAGCTATTATTGAAGACGCAGACAGACTTCAGTGATATGGAAGATGATGACCCTCAGGTAAAGCAGCCCTCACATGCGCTTGCATCCTTTTGGTCGATAGCTCAGGGTTAAATGTATTAAAAAAAGAAATCGAGTAATAGGTTTCTTGTGATAATATCAACCCGTGGTTTCAGAGACATTCTTCACTGATTTTCCTTCTACTTGGCACACCATTTTTCCCTCGGTCCATTCCAGGCTGCTCCTCTTCTGACTAGTTTTTGGTTCCGTTGGGGTTCTGTCATGCCAGGCTCTCTTACCTCTTCACTCTCCTTGAGCAGCGTCATCCATAGGCACAGCTCCGGTTTTCCTTCATATGGTTGTGGTTTCAGGTCTGTCGCCGAATTCAGGGTTCATTTGTCCAGCCCCTCACTAGACATCACCATGTGGATGTCTCCTGGCCCTTTGCATGCCAGATGACTTCCCTCCCCTGTCAAAAGCAAAAGAAATACAGAAACCCAGTAGTTTTAGAGCATGTCATGCTCTTTTCTCTGCCTGTGAACAAGCCCTCGTTGAGCTTAGAAAGAACCCTCCCCACTCAGCCTGGCTAACTTCTGCGCGTAGTTCACGGCTGGTACCAGTCTCAGTGGTGGGTACTGAGGACCCTGTAGTAAGAACATCGTGAATGTTTGTCACAATCTTCATGATAGTCACAGTGCCTACTGCACCATGAGCATTCAATCAGTAATTGTTGGCTTAAATTTTAACTTTACACAGCCACTCTGCAGTTGTTTTCCATACTTAAAAATGCTTTTTCCAAACACTTAAAAATTTGTTTTGTTTTTTAAATTAGGAGTGGGGAGTGCATTTGCACATGCAGGCATGTGAAATAGACAAATATATAGATGGTTGCTGGAGGGTAAAAATCACTTTTGGGGCCATGGGGATGAAATAGAACCAGATTCTCTGTAGGTAGATTAAGTCTTTGTAAAGACAGTAGTAGTAGAAGAGGTGTCTTAAATGTGGACAACCCCTTACACAGAAAACTTAAACAGCTAGGAGAAAGGGGTATTTAGTGTTTAATGAATGGAACTTTAGTCAGTAGACAAAGTAAGGTAAGTTCCTGCCTTCAAGAAAATTAGTGCTTAGGGGTTGATATGTTTAAGTGGGCTTTGTTAAATGATTCAGATGCTGTTAGAGAAAACTATATATTTTGAAATACATAGTTTCTTGAAAGTAGGAACAAATAAGACAGGGTCCTGGGCTCTTTTGCCTCAGCTGTCGTCTGTATCCTAGTGTAGACGTTCACAGTGATTTCCATGGTTTCTGAACATTTTAAGTATGTGACCTTAGAAAATGCACTTATTGCTTAAAGAGCCATGAATGTAAAAACATCATTTCCGTGAAACAGGGAAGGGGCTTTCTTTATGTCTTATTTATCCACTTTTTATTAAAAATCACTTCTATTTTAATTTTAAATTTTTCTCCCCAGATCTCTTACATGATCTCAGCATGGGCCAGAATGTGCAAAATCCTTGGGAAGGAATTTCAGCAGTACCTTCCAGTGGTCATGGGACCGCTACTGAAGACGGCTTCGATTAAGCCTGAAGTGGCCCTTTTAGATAGTAGGTGTCTGCATGCGGACATGGCAGTTGTAGAATTTCTCTTTGTTACCATTTTTAACATGAATTTTCTTCCTTCTTCGTTAATAGCCCAAGACATGGAGAACATGAGTGATGATGATGGTTGGGAATTTGTGAACCTTGGAGATCAGCAAAGTTTTGGTATTAAAACTGCAGGACTGGAAGAAAAGTCAACTGCTTGTCAGATGCTGGTAATTATGTTTACTGAACTTTGTTTTACAGCTTCTCATAATGAATACATATAATGTATATGTATATAATTCATTATATATATACTTATGTATATTATATATATATATTTCATAGGAGTGCTTTTCACGGATGCTGAAGAAGTTATGCCAGGAATGTATTCTTTAATAAATATAGAAACCTTTAGACCCAACATTTCCACTTATGGATTTCCATCCTAAACAAATGTGGATAAAACCTTTCATTACCAGTGCTGTTTTTAATAACAACAACAACAAAAATGAATAGCCCAAATAACTATTGTTAGGAAGATGATCAGTAATTACCGTGCCCTGGAGTATTACATAGCCATTACAAAGCTACCTGAGGGGGAAGGATTTTTGCCTGTTTTGTGTTTAGTATATAGTAAGTGGCTAAGGAATATTTTTGAATGAACAGAAATCTGCTCACAGTATTAAAGATAAAGTTGGTATGATTTCATTGTATTTAAAAAAATAGACATGGTAGGAAAATCAAAATGTTTACGGTGATTATTTCTTGTGGTATTATGGGGCCTATGTATATTCTCTTTGAGTTTCCTTTTTTAAACCTTCATGAGCATGTGTTGTAGACAGTGAGAGTTTTTTGTTTTTGTTTTTTTACAAATAGAATTAAGAGATTTTGGTAACATTGTAAATCAACTAAACTTCAATAAAAAAGTATTTTAAAAAGAGATTATGGTATATTACAAATCTAGCAGTTAAGTAAGCCTAAATAAAAGTTAATGGCTTAAATTTTATTTTGTATTAGTATTGTGTTTTCTAATTCATTTGAACATATATTTCTTGAACTTATTCTTACCAGTACTTAATTACCTATAATTTATAAACAATTTGGATTTTCTGTAGTATCGCTCAACTTGAGAACAAATATAAATGTAACATCTTCTACAAAATTACCAACTCTTTTCATGTAGTGAAAGAGAATAAAGAAACAATTACATTAAGACAACAATTTTTTGTTTCATCTGTTGAAATGATTTTTTTAAAATTCAGAATAGCATAAGCCCGTTTGCTGCAGATTTATACAAGTGATGTGCTGTGATTACATTTTCAGGTTTTGGGGTTTTTTTTTTTAATTTTAGGTTGCCTTAATTAAGTGGCATCTTTTGTTTGAAGTATTTTCAGAGTGCTGAAACTTTTGCTAAATTCTCCCCCCTACAAAATAAGAATATGAAATATTCCCCCCTTCGAATGACAATATATACTACAGTCGTTTCATGGTCCTTTCCCATTTTACAATTCCCTTTAGTTAAAAGACTAATTTCACAGTCCTGCAGACAGCTCTAAATGTAGTTAGCTCTAGTTAGGATATAACATTCTGTGGTCCTCATGGTTTTGCAGTTTGTTAATAAATATTAATACATCAAAATTAACATGGGTCTTGTTTTCTCTTCAAATACTTTGGTTTCAGGTTTGCTATGCTAAGGAATTAAAAGAAGGCTTTGTGGAGTACACGGAACAGGTTGTGAAACTCATGGTCCCTCTACTGAAATTTTATTTCCATGATGATATCCTATAATTTTTGAACAGAAAACATTTCTAGATTTACTTAAATTGTAGGCTGTTGAAGTATTAGACTTTGTGCTAACCGAAGTAAGCGTACATCACCAGTATTCTGTTTGCACTGACAGTGGTTTCAGGTTATAAACTTGGTTCTTTGCAAGTGCCTTTGTTTCATTTGTGCTGAAAACATGAAAAAGAAAATGTCAACTATCCTCTAGTTGACAGCTCTCTGTGGAGCACTGAAGGGCTTTAAGGATTGTTATTTTATTAGCAAATGTTTATGGTTGTGTATAATTGCTGCTTTTCCCAAATATCTTTTGGTGATGTTAAGCAAGACCTTCTAACAAGTTAGAGACCAACTTAATAGTACTTAACTTTCTATATAGCTCATTTCAAATGTGGATAATACCTCTGGAGAGAAATGTCTCTTGGTAAATCTGTGTGAAACAGTTTTCCTCCTCAATATAATGGTAGTTGTAATTAATATGTATAGGTAGGTTTTTATGCCATTTCGTGTGCGCATACACACACTTTCGTAAGTGAGTTAAAAAAAATGACAGCCCAATGGAACGGTAGAGCCTGGACCCAAAACTGCCTGGCTCCAGAGCCACTTTGTTGTAGTTCTTCATGCAGTATCCTGCAGCGGCATCCTTTACAGAAGATGGCTTTTGCCCAGCAGACTTCCCATAATGCCTGAAGACAGACCAGAATTATTTTTAAGAAGAAGTCTCAAGACCTTATTTTAGAAATGATGTTAGATAGGGAGAGGCAACTCATCTTTATCGAAAACTGAAGAGGCTGATTCAGGAAGAGATCCTCAGTAGTTTTCTTTAGTAAAGTCATTGCTTCAGTTGCATTTGTTAGAAGCATGCATTACCTCAAATTTGGGGATAGGTACATTCTGAGACATACTGTGAGAGTCCCAGGTCCTTCCTCAGTCATTTTTATGATTAGGGGTTACATTTGAGCCTTCATTCCTGTTATATTGTAGGTGACAGAAAAGACAGGAGGTATGACATGGGGACAGGGAGACTTCTGTTTTTATACGCAGGTTATGTTTAACACAAGCTCTTGGAGAGCAGTCTTAGATAAACAGAAGTTGCCTAGCACTCCACAATCTTGAGGATAGTGATTACACTAAATGTAATCTAAGGATAGTGAGTACGTTTCCTTAACAATAAAACGTGTTCGAGTGGCAGCAGCAGAATCCATGCCTCTTCTCCTGGAATGTGCAAGAGTTCGTGGTCCTGAGTATCTCACACAGATGTGGCATTTTATGTGTGATGCTCTAATCAAGGCCATTGGCACAGAACCAGATTCAGATGTCCTCTCAGAAATAATGCACTCTTTTGCAAAGGTAAATATTTTTCTCTTCAAAAATATGTATAAGATTGTGTGTCCATTTATTAGTCTTGCTAATAAATGGGGGGATTTATTCTTATGTTGTAACAGAAATTTTTCTTTTTCTGTCAAAAATGTTTAATATTTTGGTGCTTTCACTCTTTTTGTTTTTCTTTCTTTTCAAGAGTAGCTCTTCTTGTATTCTGGTCTTCATTAGTTTCCATCATCATTACCTGGTAATCCAACTACAGAAACTTGGCTGTCATCATCCAAGTCATGTCTAGTTTCTGTCCTGTTCTCTCTCCCCTAAATTCCCTTCTGTTTTTTGCCGTATCTCTTCTTTTTGCTGTTGAAAGAGCCTCACTTGGTCTATTCCACAAGCCATTCCTTCTTTTGCTCATAGTTCATTCGCCTTTCCTCAAGCATTGACTTGCTCTTTGAGTCACTCCCCTTCCCATATTCTTGGTCATCTCCATTGCTCACAGCTCCATAGCTTGCTCCACAGTTTGGTTTAAAAATTCTTTATTTGTCCCCATTTACGCTCCTGAAGTTCAGATTTTCTCTTATTTTTCCAAAGACCGCATGCTTCCATGTCTTTGCCTGTATCATTCCCTCCGCCTATAATAGCCTTTCTCCAGCGCCATCTTTGTACAGAGTATGCATGTAGTAACTGAGCTCCTTAGAAGCTGGTCTTTTCCATCTTTGAATCCACAGCATCCACCGTAATTCCCGGCACTTAAGACGTGCTCAGGACATGTTTAAAGGAAAAATATTTTTTAAATTCTTCTCTTTAAAATACTGGCATCGTAGCAAATACAAACCAAGTGGATTTACTCATTTAATCATTAATCTTCCAGGGTACTGAGTTATGTTAATTTTTCTCACACCTCCATCTGACTTTTTTTTTTTTTTTTTTGGCTGCGTTGGGTCATTGTTGCTGCTTCTCATTGCAGTGGCTTCTCTTGTTGCGGAGCACGGGCTCTAGAGCGCAGGCTCAGTAGTTGTGGCGCACCGGCTTAGTTGCTCCGCGGCTTGTGGGATCTTCCCGGACCAGGGCTCGAACCCGGTCACCTGTATTGGCAGGTGGATTCTTAACCACTGTCCCTCCCTCTGATTCTTAATGGAGTTTAAATTTTGACTCCAAAAACACTTAAATCTTATGAGTTGCTTTCTTTCCTCAACCTCGTTTTAGTGCATTGAAGTCATGGGAGATGGATGCCTTAATAATGAACACTTTGAAGAGTTGGGAGGTATATTGAAAGCTAAACTTGAAGAACATTTTAAAAATCAAGAATTGCGACAAGGTAAGTTTTCCATGCTTTTATTTCTGAATGTAATCCTTGACCATTTTGGCGACCATTTAAAGACATTTATTTGGGTGTGTTTTAGTTAAAAGACAAGATGAAGACTATGATGAACAGGTGGAAGAATCACTACAAGATGAGGTAAATTATTCCATTTAGAACTTAATTTACACGACCATTTGCATCTGGAGGATAATGCTTAAGTTTCTGATTCATCTGACTTCTCATAAGATGTACTTCTTATTAATCTTTAGTAGAAAAATCTGACATGTATTTCATTGATTAATTTAGAGAATAAGTCATTTGAAATTAGCTGATTTGTGTTTTGGACGCTTTGTGTGCATTTTGTTGCAATGGCCTCACATATGAAAGCACCTTGGAGCTCACCTCGTATTTTCTTCTGCTCTCACTACAATGTTGTGTATTTGGTGGTGCTTTCGCCATTTAAAGATGAGTGAACTCAAACTCAGATGTTGAATGACTGCCTACAGCCGCACTGTCAACAATCTCATGCTTAAGGCCAGATCTTTGTATAACGCCAGCTGTCTTTCCACTGGACCACAGAATTGTGCAAATTTCCCCATAAATAATATGCATGCAGTGGTTGACACAATTCTTCACATTGTTAGTCAGTTCTCTCACCATCAAACCACTTGATGCCATCAAACATATTTCAGCTGTGTGTTTAGGGTCTGTCACGTGGCATGTGGCCATCTGGTGGACCGGTGCTGACATGTGCCGGCCATCCCAGTCCTCTGCAGGGTGCTCACACGCTGACACAGACATTGTTCCCAGGGACGTAAATAACTCACCCCACATCTCCCCACCGTCCTGCTCCCAAACCAGAAACATACTTGCAGAAAACAAAAAAATAGTAAAGTAAAATCACTTTTGTTTCAGATCTTTGAGATTTGGGTTGATTTTTCAACTGTATATTTTGAATATATTCCAAGAAAAGTATTTGCAATAAGTGCAATACTTAACCACACTCCTTCCTTTCTTTCCATAGCCAGACAAGAGACATCACTGGGGTGACCTCAGTCTCTGGACTCTTGCTATATGCCCTTAAGAAAGTGAAGAGAAATTTAATTTTGTACTTCTCTTATGTTTTGTATAATAAATGTTACTGTTAATAATAGTAGGGATACTTTTTAAATACATATGGGTATGTATGTGTTTGTTTTTTTTAGGATGATAATGATGTTTATATTCTGACCAAAGTGTCAGACATTTTACACTCAATATTCAGTAGCTACAAGGAAAAAGTGTTACCATGGTTTGAACAGCTGCTTCCGTTAATTGTCAACCTAATTGTAAGTGTTACCTCTTTTTGACAATTATTTTAGATAGTTGACCTGGAACTCTTTCCTTACAGCATTTGAAAACTTACACTTTCAAGTCAGAATGGATCATAGAAATCATGGTTTCCACTGTACCTCTTTAATTTACCAAGTTTATTGCATTGCCCTGGATATTTTCTCCTTCAGTATATGCTTGAAGTTTACTAATTAGGTTTTCCATAGTTCAACTAATTTATAATACAGTCTGAAGGCATAGAACTGATTTTTTTTATTTCAGATTATCTATACCCTGCTGAATTAACAAATGGAAAAAAAATGGTTGCAGGTTTTTGTTTTTGTTTTTCAGTAGACACAAGAAAATTCCGTTTTGATCCCTACTATGTACCACCAGCAATCAGATTCTGGATGATAGCCTTATATATTCAATTTTTAAAATGTATTATAAATTATAAGCAGTCATCAGATATTTATGGGGTTTTTTGGATTTCAATTTTGTGTTTTATGATATTTAGTACTGCAGTATCTTTTTTAAATGATTTAGGCCCATATGACATCCTGTTGAATCAGTACTGTAAAGTTAAATCTTTGCAGCTTTTACTACTGTTGTGTTTTTTAAATATAGCATTGCCGTTATCTTTTTTGTAAAGTAAATGTATATACATAGCTGCTGCTGTCAGTTCTTCCTGGTACTTGGTAATGTCAGATTGTGGAATTCTATAACAAATCACCCAAGTCTTTTAAACCTATACTTTATTAAATCTATGTAGTAGTTTGAGGGTTGTTATTCACAAGAACTGATTGTTACTGTGTTCTTTTTCATTACCTATATCAGGAATATCCATGTAAGATGACAGCCTATAGTGAATAAGTGTTTCTTTACGATCTCTTTTTGTTGTTGTTCCATTAGTTCATGTCTTTTATTAACCAATACACAGTGACTTCTGGTTTGTTGAAACAATATGTCAGACAACATTTGCCACAGTAATGTCTGTCAAAGTGGCTGGCCGTAAAAACTCCAGCACCACATTCATCTGAATAGTCAAAGCTTAAAGGAGTATCTCTTTTGTAGTGTCTACATAGACCGTGGCCAGATAGACAGTGGGGCTTGTGCATCTTTGATGATGTCATAGAACACTGTAGTCCAGCCTCATTTAAATATGCAGAATATTTCATAAGGCCAATGCTCCAATACACATGTGACAGCAGCCCAGAAGTCAGGCAAGCAGCTGCGTATGGCCTGGGAGTCATGGCACAGTACGGCGGAGACAACTATCGTCCTTTTTGTACAGGTACTTTTGTTTGTTACGTTATGTGCATCTCATCCCGGGCATCCCTGTTATCCCTGCCTTGCTTCCCCCCACCCCCGCACACCGCCCACCCCGGCAAACATACACTGCTTCATTCTCTTTTCCTTTTTCAAACACCTTACTGTAGCACTTAGGAGTTTACCGCCCTCATGCTCGTAGAAATGGAAGTGAAATCTGAGTGGGGCCATAGCCTCCTCACCTCAGTCCCAGGGTACAGTCCACTTGGGGCTTGGAGGGCATACTTTTAAAACATGTTGGCGTCCCTGTAAGTTCAGCACGGGAATATAGCTGGGCGGCGTTCAGAAGCTGCGGTACACCGAGGTGATCAGGAATGTGAATCCGGAGGCTGCTAACCTCCTGGGCCTACAGATTAGTGGGGTGCAGGTGCTCCTGAGCACGCCAGGGCAACCCCCCTTTCCCCGTGTCTGGTTCTGTAGTCACAAAAACAAACATTTCTTGCACTTGAACATTGCCTCACTATAATTCATACCTGGACCAGAGATAAGAAATATTTATGAGCATTTGCATGAAAATGTGAGACTTTAAATGACTTTTTTTCAAATGCTTATTTTAGAAGCACTTCCACTGCTGGTAAGAGTTATTCAGTCTGCTGATTCTAAGACCAAAGAAAATATCAATGCTACAGAGAACTGCATCTCGGCAGTAGGGAAAATTATGAAGTTCAAGCCTGATTGTGTGAACGTTGAAGAAGTTCTCCCACATTGGCTGTCTTGGCTTCCACTACATGAGGATAAAGAAGAAGCTGTTCAGACTTTCAATTATCTTTGCGACCTGATTGAAAGGTAAGAAATGGGACAGGTAGGCCTTATTTCCTTCCCTTCACGTAACACAGTGCTTCCTGTGCACAGCTTCCAGGTGTATAGGTTATAATAATGCTGTCTTTATAAATCAGGTTAAGAAGCCGTATCACAGTTAAGAGTGCCATATAAGCACATCTAATTTTGAGTTATTCTTTATGGAACTCAGTTCAACAGATCATTATAGAATGTGATGTTCAAGGAAGGTTCTATTCTGTCTCCCACCCCACTCATTCATTCATCCATTCACTCACTAGCTTTACTGAGGTATAATTGACATACCATTCATTAGTAGAATGGGATCAAAGAACATTGTTAGTACTATTTTTTGACCCTCTGAAATACTAGTGTTTTTCTTTGGATTAAAAAATCAGTGGTACAAGGGAAATATACCAGACGGGCAGTCAGGATCTGGCCCCAGACCTCTGTCATTAATAGTATTATTTTGTGCCTGTGAGTATAGCTAAGAATTGCAGCAACCTTGGAGGTTATAGAAGCTATCAAATCAAAGGCATGTTCATTGGTGGTCTGTTTTTCTAAGTCCAAGTTCCCCTAGGTACTGGATCTGGGCTCTGGCACTATTAATTACTCCTTTTAGTTCATAAATAAATCCAATGGCTACAACCACTCATCTCCTGGAGTTTGTAGAAACAGGCCAATGGCTATATTCCCTCATGCCTGTTTAAGTTCTCATTCACACAAATACTGGGAGTCTTCACAGGTAGGACATCATCATTAAGGAATGTAGCAGCCATCCTGGAGACCCCTACCTGCGCCTGCCTCTGCAGTGGCCACTTCTCCATCACGCTGTTCAATCACCTCCCTTGGAGATGACTACTCTGGAATTTTCTTAATGAAAAACGCTGGGATTCTCATTAGATTCACTGTTAGGTTTCTTTCCATTAAACTTGACTGGAGCTTATTTCCCGGCTTACATTTAGAACGCCTGTATTATCTTTTTGAACTTCAGGTTTATTTTAGAAACCATTCTGCAGTGTCTAAATAAAATTTGTGTTAAGGAACTGTTCTTAGTAATATCTTGGGGTTTTTTTTAACGTATATATATATAATTTACATGGGAAGAAACTGAAAAGCTAATAAGTAAAATTAGCTGGTTTTCCTCCTACTGAATCTAAAAGGCAGTTGATTTTAGTGAGTACGTAATCATTGTACAAAGACAGAATAACAAAATTCAGTGTTGGGGGAAAGGTGTGGAAAAGTATGAGTGCCTCGGTGATTTCCTGTTACAATTTTCATTTACAGCGGTTGTCTTCTCTTTCTTTTTTCAGTAATCACCCAATCGTTCTTGGCCCTAACAATACCAATCTGCCCAAAATATTCAGTATAATTGCAGAAGGAGAAATGCATGAGGCAATTAAACATGAAGATCCCTGTGCCAAACGTCTGGCTAATGTCGTTCGCCAAGTACAGGTAAGCTGGTTTGGTTAAACTGGGGAAGAAGAACTAAAAAATTACTTGGTTTTGGCTTTTTTTTCATATTCTTCTCTATTAGAGGAAGGAAGTAGAAATCCAACTAGCTAAGGAAATTTCATTTTTATATTCTCTTGTCATCAAGCCTCAAATGGATTATACTTATTATAATCTACCCATATATTCTCACTATTTATTAAAACTAAAACCTGTATCTTAAATCTGAGACTAGCACATACTCATTGTGTAGTTTTTCTGCATATCTGTGAAGAAAAAAACATGAGATTTTAATAGTAATAAAACTGTCAGCTACCAATGACTTTTCCTACCTAAATTCATGTGTATAGATTACCTGAACGTGTCAGCTAAAGTGTAGCTTTATCAATGCAAAAATGAGAAAACTTACTGTAAATGAAATAAACTTTATAGAAATGAAAAGATTTCTTGCTTTTACAATGATGTTCATCAAGCTAATCTACTGGAAAGAAGGTATTTTGGCATTATTTCAGTCTACCTAATGATGATTATTAAGATACTTCCCAGTGACCATTTTCGCCGAATCTAAATGTGTGACAATGTTCTTTCCCTAGACTTCTGGAGGACTGTGGACTGAATGCATAGCACAACTCAGTCCCGAGCAGCAGGCAGCCATACAGGAGCTCCTGAACTCTGCCTGAAGGGCCTTAATATCACCACCAGAAAACTAACTCCAAATAAACGTTTACCCTTTTGTTTAGGTTTCTTTGTTTTGTTTTTGAGCAAAAGAGAACGGTAGAGTTGTGTGTAGGCCATTCTTCTGCAAAGCCACAACAGCAGGAAGAGAAGCCCTGGGTTTCAGGATGGTGTTTAAGTGGATTTCTCCCACACCACTGAGGAAGTCCCATGAGCCCTGCAGTAGCACTGAAGAGTATTTTTCTATTGGTATAACCCACCCATGTGAAGGTGAAAGGGAAATTAAATTTTCTCACTAGATATAAGGAAGATTTAAGACAAAACAGCTTTAAGATCAGTTCTTCAGCATTAGATGTGTGTTGAAACACGTTGCTGTACACCTAGTGTTAATTCTATTAATTGGAGTGTGAGTCTTTCTGTACGGTAGAAAGAAGCCTTTTACCCAGCAAACTAGTAGATCCAAAAATTGAAAAAAAGCTGAAGACAAAAACAACAAGCATGAAGATGTTATTTTATGTCACTTTCGATTCTTTTCCCCAAAAGGCTTATGCAGTGACTCAGTTTGGAAAGCTTTTCAGCTTCCAGCCCTTGAATGTGAAGTGTCGTTGGCATGTCTGGCAGTAGTCTCATTCACTCCTCAATAAACAACGTTGAAATACGAAAGAAGTTTGTGTAAAAATTTAGTACTGTCTGGCTTTGATTCATTTAATGTTTTTAATATAAGAATAATCTAGTATTTTTTAAAGGAATAAGGATGGCTCTGAATTTTGTTTCCCCCTGATATTTTCCTCGTGCAATTCAAAGTTAAAAGCATCTAGTTTTTACCATCTTCCACTTTAATTTAAACTAAGTTATGATACACCCACTCTGTTCACAATTGGTGTGCAGACTTCAGTCGTTTTAAAGCTAGCATTGTTCCTGTTAGAAAAAAAGACTTGGCTTAGTATTTTTATTGCAAATTGTAATTGCTGTGGAGCCACATGCAACTTTTAATTTTATGATAAGTATTATGGCTAAAATTATTTACTGATAAATTCAGTAAAATGTGTGAATGTGTTTTTCTTTATGTATTAACCTCATAGCAGTAAATGACTTGCTGTTGTTTCTTTAAATAATTTTTCTAAGAGGTCTTATTAGATTTCTGTTGAAACTCCAGTGTTAACATTTTTATAGTTTGTACTGAATTTAACCGTGATACAAAAATGAATTTTATGCCTAGATCAGAATTTAAAATTAAAGGTTTTTTCTTTAAATGATTTGCATTACTTTATTAAAACTAGGGCTTCCCTGGTGGCGCAGTGGTTGAGAGTCCGCCTGCCGATGCAGGGGACGCGGGTTCGTGCCCCGGTCCGGGAAGAACCCACATGCCGCGGAGCGGCTGGGCCCGTGAGCCATGGCCGCTGAGCCTGTGCGTCTGGAGCCTGTGCTCCGCAACGGGAGAGGCCACAACAGTGAGAGGCCCGCGTACCGCAAAGAAAAAAGAAAAAAAAAAAACTAAATCTGAAATGGAATGGAAAGTAGAATAAATTATATTAAGATGGTTTGGTTCGGGGCAAATAGCCCTCACGTATATTTTGTTTCCGGCCCAGAAGCTTTGGTATCTCGCAGGACAAACACCATGTTGGGTGACTTCTCTAGTAAGATCATTGCTTTCATTGGGTACCTGTGTGACGCTCAATGTGTGTGGGGAAATTTGAACCTGCTTTATATTCTGTCTTCCTGTCGGAGTAAAAATGTGGTAGTTCGACCCCTCTGTACTTCCTGAGATAGAATGCTGTTTGGAAATCCCATTCGTGTACTGATGCCAAACAACTGGAGCAATTCAGGTTTGCTTTTTAAAATTTATTACACTACTTAAAATGTTAAAAATGTGGTGTGCTCACCTAAGTTGAGATGGAAGTATGGTCAGAAGATGGGTGCATGGTTTTCGGAGAGTCTAGTGTTTGCAGAGCACTGTCCTAAGCACTTACGGCATATGGCAAAGAACCTCGTAGCTTCAAGTTCAAACATTAGTGGGGAAAGTCAGAAGATGTACCCGTCAGAGGGGTCTAAGGTCCCTGAAAGAATCAATTGCAGATTGACTACATCCTTCTGGATAGAAGTAGGAAAACAAGTAATTGGAGTTGAATCAAGTTAATCAGGGAAGGTCAGTTTTAAAGACTTGATGTGACATGATCCTGAAACTCATAACTGATTGTAACACGAACTAACAATTCTTAGGGATTATCTGGGCGATACTTCATTTTGTCTATACGAGATGAAAATTCATGTTTTTTTCCTTCTGTACCAAATTTAGTGGCCTTGCATGTCAGCCAGTAATTATATATTTATGAATCCGAGCTATTTCTGGAGGAAAAAAACGTGTGTGGCTCTTACATTTTCTGGATATTTTGTGACATAGAGGGTTACGTTATGTGCACAAGTGTCAGAAGTTTTTAGCATAACTCATTTGGAATATTTTTTTAACGCTAAATCTAAAGGAAAGCAAAATTGTCTTAAAGCTAGTTTGACATTTCTGTAATGAGAGGCAACTTTATCATAACTCTGTAGCTGTAGTTTGACTAACAAAACCATCAGTAAATGCATAAGCAAATAAACATTCTCCATGTACCTGGTCCTGTAATAGCTAGCTAAAGAGCTTGCTAAATGATTTACTTAGTACCGCATCATTCTGCCGACGAGTATTGCATCAAACAGTCTGGCTCTGAGCTTGTACCATGGAAATCACTTTGTACCTCTCATCTCTTTGCCTCAAAGGAGTGATAGCCAAAATCTACCATCTTTCATCTTCTTAGTCCCAGAAGTATGAAGGTTTAGAAGAAAGTGAATTACCTGCAAGGAGTGGGCTTGGATTATTACTTCCAACACTTGAACTTCTGACCAGGTGATGGGGAGGTGGGTGGTTAACTCTAAAACCATCCTGGACTGACTCTCCCCCCACTTTTTTTTTTCTCACACAATCTGGAATCCTGACAGTCAGTTGCTAGACAATACTTGGGCATATTATATTTTCTATGTATGTTGTATATTTGAGTGGATGAACGCAAACACTTTGAAGATAAATTATAGCTCAGTTATTCATTTCTAAGAAATGAACCCCAAAGCAGTGTGATAAGTTCTTATGTAAAACTCCACAAAAAAATGTTTTTTTTTCAAATTCCAGTTAGAGTAGCAGAATATAATTCTGAAATGTGTGTCAGTGATTCCTTGTATGGTTCTTGATCTTATACATATCTGTCCTTTTAACTAGCATTCAGATTGTAATGGAAATCAAGTCCAGTGCCATTTGCTATAGATTAAAAATTAGTTCCCCTGCTTCTCTTAGAGGTTTTGTAACAAATAGGTACAGAGTGTAAGTTTTGAGTTACAACCTGACAGCAATCCTGTGGTCTTAAGGTACATCGTGAAAGAAAGTGATGTTGAATGGTTAAGAGCAGGGGTCAGCAAACTTCTGTAAAGGACTGGGTGGTAAATATTTTAGGCTTTGCCCCTAGGACCTTCATCACAACTACTTAGCTGCTTTTTTAGACAATACTCAACAAACGGGTGTGGCTGTGTCCCAGGAGACTACAGAGACAGGCTGGCACCTGATTAAAACCTTTGCTCGGGTTCCAAAATCTCACTGTACACGTTCTGAGACTTTGGACAGGTTAACCTCTGTACCTCAGTTGCCTTCTTTTTAAAATGGGAATAATAATAGTACCCACATTATAGAGGATTTAAATGAATTTAGAAGTCAGGCATGGTGTTAGCTATCATCGCTTACGTTTTCTTAATTTTTCAAAATCAAGTATTTTTTTTTTTGCAAATTCTCTGAAGAGCCTCGGTGTTGAGAGGAAGGCTAGGAAGTTGTGAAAAGTATCAGCAGCTTTGCCGAGTCTGCGGAGTTGTACCATGAGTGTATTTGGCTGGTGGAAACGCAATTTTACTTGCTCGGCACCAAGGGACTGGTGTTGGAACATCCTCATCTGCACATGGCCCAGCCCCTAAATGCACCCATTACCTCATCTGCACCACGACCTGAAAAAGCAGCAGTTTGTCCCTGACCGGGGAAGAAGTTCCGTTGGACTCACCGTGAGCGCTGGTGGCTCTGTCCCCCAGACTCAGGGTCACCAGGGACTCGTCCTCACAGTGACTGGCAAGGGAGGCCCCGTGGTAGCCACCCAGGGGGACGAGCACTGGGGAGCCCGGCCCCACTGCTCACCATTCTGGACCCTTTGCAAGCCCCTCAGCCTTCCTGTGCCTCCGTTCTCACCTGTAAGGCAGTCCATCAACAGGACCTCCCGCACAGGGTGGCTGTGAGGTTTGAGGTGGTAATATCCGTGAAGCCCCTAGATCAGTGCCTGGCGGTGTCAGTTTGCTATTATGAATACACACGTTTGAAGAGATGGAATTAAGTTTGGTTTACAGCTGATGAACAACGTCATAAAATACTCCAGGGACAATGGGTGCAGCACTCATACCCAACAAGACAGGTACTCCGGTCAAGAGTTTTATTGAATTAAGCTGTGTAACAAAAACTGATGGCTTGAGGGCAAATGCTGAGCAGAACGCACAGGCGGTCTGCCTTCACGTAGGGACACATCAGAATTCAGAGCAATGAAAGTAGAGGGTGTGGAGTGTGTAATAGAAGAAATCAGGGAAATAACGTTCATCAGTGCAAATAGGATGTGTATCCAGTGGCCTCAATCTAGGCATTCTAGCAGACTGCACCAGACACTCAAAATCTGGCCTCTCCTGGTCACTGAAAAGCCCACCCTGAGTGGAGATCGTCTCTGCAGACTTGCCACCACGACTGGGGCTCTGTCACAGGGATGGCACAGAGGCGAGCATTTGGGACCAGCGTGTAGCATGTGCTGCCTTGGTGGGCGAAGGTGCCAGCGGAGCAGAAAGTCAGGAAGGCTGGACTCCAAGCCCTCTCCCCACGCCCACCTCTGGTTCCTGCCAGCGAGGGTACTGCTGCTAAGTCATTATTGGGTTGGCAGTGGAGAGAGAATGTACTAAGTTGTAGCGCATTAACTTGGCCCCAATCCCTGAATGCAGTTACCCACTTTTTTTTACCTCCTCGTAGGGCAGCTAGTGGCTGCTGCTTTCCACTCAATTTCACTCTCGCGGATTTTCTCTAACCCTCACCCCTTGGAGGAAAACTATATAGTTTTAAACCACCATTGAAATGAAGTAGAGCCCCCGTATGACCAGGAAATAGTGGAAGAATTTATAGGGTTATGACCCTATTTCATTTTCTTACGAAAAAACACACTGAAAGTTTATTATTAAAGGGCCAGAAAAGATGGTTCTCTTTTAGGAAAAATATAGCCCATCAATGTTTTTAGTGTTTGTGAATTGGGTCTCACGGGGAAAGGTTACCACTACTATAAATGATCAATAAGCCATAAGATGGAAGCTCTTCCTGAAACTGCCGTTTCAAGAAGAAAGTAAGGATAAAATAGCAACACAAATTTGGAGACATAATGGATTGAAATAACATCGTTTCTTAAGAGAGCAGTAGCAAAGGAGCATAAGGCAGAAGGAAGGTTGCATTTGAGGATACTAACTCACTTTTTTGTGTCCCAAAAGGGATTGCTCCTTGCTCCCCTCCAAAGTGGAAACTTCAGTGTCTCTGTCAGCAGAGGCAGTGAGTGAGGGGCCCCTCCCTGGCCTTCAGGGATGCCACTCACCCTGCAGCCACTTGCTCTGCCCAGACAGCCTGCCCAGCTGCAGTGCAGCGGCCACCTCCTAGAAGTCATTCCCGAAGGCCTGCAAAGCTGGGGGGACGGCCAGACAGGCCTGATTCTACCCAAGCATCTGACTCTGGCCACCGTTCCCTTCAGCCCCAACTTCCCACCTGATAAGGGAGCACTGGACCCACAGGCTTCCTGCCTGAAAACTGCAGCCTCCACCTGCAGGTAAGGCCTGTTTCCCTGTACGTCCGCTTCTGCTTTATTATACAGTGTAAGGAGAGCATTCGCTTCTTACCTAGTCCTGTTTCATTGCAAACGTCCCATCTTGGCCTTTGAGCTATCCGGAATAGATTACGTTATTTCCAAATAGTTTCTTTTGGATGCTCCAAAGGCTTCCTCTGATTTGTCTGTGGTGGAGGGCGGTGGTGAGGATTGCTTGGAATGCTGTAACCAGAGTGCAGCGTGCTCAGGGGACTCAGGTAGTGGCTATTACTGTGACAGCTACACCCAGGCCCTGGGGACCAGCCCCCAATCATGCAAACATTCCAGAAACCAACCAAAATTGAGAACCTACTCATAATCTGAGCTTCCTGTGTCTGAACTCTTTGCTGGAAATACTGTAATTATTTATGAAAAAAAACCTTGACATATTTTCTCAGATCATGTGTTAGGAGCAAATGGGTAAGTAAGGGATGCTCTCTCCCTTTATTTCTCACACGTGACAAAATTTATGGGTATTGTGAGGAAAAGTCCAAATTCTGGAGAGTCTTCAATTTTTTTTTTAATTACTTAACTCTACACGAAGGGCCACCTGTACCTGGTTCAAAATTCAAGGTTTATAAAACATTATTCAGTGAAAAGTCTCTTCCCACGCTTGCTCCTCAGCCACCTCTGCCCAGCTCGCCTCACAAGGAGAACTTTGCAGAGTTGGTCCCACCAGAACATTTTTGCTTAATGCAATTCATAACCTTCTGGAAGAAAATTAGCATTTCTGATGAAATGCAGGTGTGTTTTTCTATGGATATGAGTCCGGTTAAGAACTACTCTGAGGGCTTCCCTGGTGGTACAGTGGTTAAGAATCCGCCTGCCAATGCACGGGACATGGGTTCGAGCCCTGGTCCGGGAGAATCCCACATGCCGGGGAGCAACTAAGCCTGTGCACCACAACTACTGAGCCTGCGCTCTAGAGCCCGCAAGCCACAACTACTGAAGCCCGTGCGCCTAGAGCCCATGCTCCACAACAAGAGAAGCCACCGCAATGAGAAGCCTTCACACTGCAACAAAGAGTAGCCCCTGCTCGCCGCGACTAGAGAAAGCCCGGGGCAGCAATGAAGACCCAACACAGCCAAAAATAAATAATTTATAAAAATTTTTTTTAAACGACTGTGAGAAACTACCCACCCTCCTAGGTAACCGAACCTGAATTCTTTAACGGGACATTTAGATTATCCCTTTTTTCCCCAATAAGTCAATAGTGATTAACCTAATATTTATTTATTTATTTTGCCTTTAAATACCTCTGCTGTGAAAGAAATCCTTGAAATTGGCCAGCTCGAGGTCTGTGCCCTTGCAGTTTATAATAAAATTCCAACATAACTACATTGTCTGAAAATGATTTTTTTAAATATTCTCAGAAGGAAAAATCATGTTTTTATGTATGCTTCCAGGGTTATAAATATTCAAATGCCTTTTTGGAATAAAAGTAACATCATTTTGGCTAGGAATTAATTCTCAATATCCAACTCTATTAAAGATGGAGGTTAAATATCTCTTGCCCTTTCCAATAAATGGGATATATAAATTGATATGCACAGTTCTTGGTACCATCAAAATGTTAAAACTAGATCATTATATTGATTTAGAACCCCATTTCATCTTAAACTAAGTGACCTCAGGCTAAATATCCTTTTATTATTAAATCAGCACAAAAAGTTCCACTCTCTAGGGAGCATATTTTCAAGTATGCATTTTTATAAATTAATTATCCTGTCATTTCATTTTATTTTTTAAAATTTAATAACTTTTTTTAATGTATGTATCTTTGTGGCTGCCTGCTATTTTTCTATAAAAAAGTCAGAGTTGACTTTTTAAATTATAATGTAAACAGAGGCACAGTTGCTTTGTGGCAAGTATGCAGATGGTACTCATGAATGAAGTTCAGGAAACACTTGTTGAGGTTTGTAGCGCAGTCACATAGGTTCGAGAAGTTTTGTTCTACTTGGTTAGGAGAAATACAATGCAGTAATTATCCTGTCAGGTCAGATGAACAAAACTCAGCAAGAAAAATATGGCTCAGCCAGTGAGACCTTTGGAGGCATGAACCAGACAAAGACACCAGAACTGGACAGGTTTGGGGTGGGGGTGGGGAGTTACTTTTTATTCTAAAATAATTTCCAATTTATAGGAGAGTGTAAAAAAAAAAAGTGTAAAAAAAAAAGGACAAAAAACTCCCATGTATCTTTTGTCTATATTTTAAAATATTGTGACATTTTCTCTCTGAATCCTTTGCGAGTGACAAAGACTGAGCTCTCTTCCTTCACCTACACCTCGACTTTTCAGACTGCCATGTTTGTCTCTACATTGTCCAGTTATAGCAAGAATCCTGCTAAGTCTGTCTAGCCACCCTGTAAACAGCGACATACAGTTTTTGTCTTTCTCTGACTTATTTCACCAAGCATAATACACTCTCGGTCCATCTATATTGTTGTAAATGGCAGAATTTCATTCTTTTTTATGGCTGTGTAATATTCCAGTTTCTATATATGTGTACTATGTCTTCTTTATCCATTCATCTGTTGATAAATACATGGGTTGCTTCTGTATCTTGGCTATTGTAAATAATGCTACTATGAACATTGGATGTACTTATCTTTTCAAATTAGTGTTTTCATTTTCTTTGGATGTAAATCCAGGAATGGGATTGCTATATGGTAGTTCTACTTTTAGTATTTCGAGGACCCTCTATACTATTTTCCACAGTGACTGCACTGATTTACATCCCCACCAACAGTGTACAAGGGTTCCCTTTTCTCCACATCCGCACCAACTTTTGTTATTTGTCAACTTTTTTTTTTTTTTTTTTTTTTTTTTTTGCGGTACGCAGGCCTCTCACTGTTGTGGTGTCTCCCATTGCGGAGCACAGGCTCCGGACGCGCAGGCTCAGTGGCCATGGCTCACGGGCCTAGCCTCTCCGCGGCATGTGGGATCTTCCCGGACCGGGGCACGAACCCTGCATCGGCAGGTGGACTCTCAACCACTGCGCAACCAGGGAAGCCCTTGTCGACTTTTTGATGAGGAAAAAGCGGGGACTTTGCAGTCAGATCAGCCTGGATTTGAATTGCACGTATCCTCTTTATTAGTTGTGTGGATTTGGAAAATGTACTTGGCATCATAACCTCTCTACCTCAGTTTGCTCACTGGGAGATGGGAAAATACCTGCTCTGCTGGATCTCTGTGAGAATTCAGTGAGGTCAGGCATGCAGAAGTTCTGGCGAAGGATGGGTGCCAGGTCAGCTCTCTCCCCATCCCTCCCACAGACATGTTATGCCTACAGAACCAGAGGGGGGCCTGTTCACAGTACTGTTTACAAATAACAATACCTGAAAGTTGACCTTTTACGATGTCTAGTAAATTCTTATATCTCAGAACAGAAATTGAGTCGATAGGCTGATCGTGGACACAGTAAAATTATAATCAGAATGGAATTTATTGTGACAGATTTATACTGCAGGTATCTTAAAACCTAAAAACATCTGGAAAAAAAAGGTTTTGCTGGGAATTCCGTGGCAGTCCAGTGGTTAGGACTCTGCGCTTTCACTGCCGAACATGTGGGTTCAGTCCCTGGTCAGGGAGCTATGATCCCGCAAGCCGTGCAGCGCGGCCAAAAACTAAAAAAAGGTTTTCCTCTTTTACCTTAAAATGTGCACAAAATATATTTTTTAGTATTTTAAGGATACATCATCCCTGAATTTTGCTAAATGGGAAGTAAACAGTCACCCCATGAAATAAGTGGAAGATAAGATTACTGTTTTTTAATAATTGATACTATCAATAGTTTGCCCTGGGAGCAGCCTGTGTATGGTTTTTATATATTCTATTTTGGGTGGCATTTGGGGTTATTTAAAATTTTGTCTCCCTGGAGAAAAACTGTGAGAACCTTGAGGGGGCAGCAGAGGAGCGTCATTGCTTTAAAGAGTTTAGAGAACAATGACTTCGAATTTCATCATTTTTCATCATAGAAAAAAATACTAACCTGTATGGAAGCTGATTCTAAAGACTATAGCAATTACATTAGAAACACTTCAATGCTGAGGCCTTCTCTTCAGTCAGGTGGATAATATGGCTTCACTGGTCAGGATTACACTCTCATCCTCTCATGGTCAACTTTCAGCATAAATAGGCAAGAAATGCAGGTTATCATGAATTAGAGCCCTCGGGGCAGAAAAGGCAGCAAGTGATTCTCAAGTGGAATGATTCTCTCCTGGACTAATTATTAGTGAGTTTCTATTATCTTTTCTGATCCTCCTCCATTCCTGGGACACATAATCTACTTAATAACACACACTTGGTAAGGCTTAAGTCCTGAGCTATTATTTTGAAAATTTTCCACAGTGGAGGACTTCAAAAAAAAACCAAAAACACATTCTATACATTCAGTGCCTGCTAAATGCCAACCAATGATTTGATCTTCAATAAATACATGATGGAGAATTAATTGCTGTTTGATATCTAGCATTATTTTTTTACAGCAGTATTTAGCACCCAGGTTCTATGCATCCCCTTCAGAATTACAGCCTGGTACAATATGGTTAGCAAATGAGGTAGAAGAATTTGGAGAACCCATGAGCGGTTAATGATCAAATGAATAGCACAGTAGAATTCAGCAATTCATTGAGGACAAATGTTAGAAAATACGAGAAAGAACATGTTTCCCTAAAATACAGGTTAAGCTAGCTCTGTGTACTTAACACATTTCTGAAAAGGAGTATGTATACGATATGGTGAATACTTTTTACATTGTTATAGATTTGGCATATGCCTATGGAGAAAACAGTAGCCTTTGTATATGATAAAAACACATAATTTGGCCAGTACTGAATTTGTTAAATTATGTCTTTTGTCATTAGTGGTCAGTATGAATACATTTAGTTCTCCCACACTAATCAGGCAATATGAACATTCGATGTATTAATTTTTGTATATAATCAAAGCTTGTGTGTATTAAAATATGTGGTTAATGATGGTGAACATCTTTTCATGGGCTTAGTTACCATCCGTGATTCCTGTTTGGTGAAATATCTATTCATATCTTTTGCCCATTTCACAATTAGATTGCTAGTCTGGGTTTTGTTTTGTTTTTTTCTGTAACAATCTGAGAATTCATTGTACATTACAGATATAAGGTCTTTGTCAGATATGTGATTTGCTAATATGTTTTCCCAGTTGGTAGCTTATCTTTTCAGGGTCTTTTGTAGCACAAAACAGGACAGTATCTGTATGCTGAAAATCACATGTTGAGTAAATAAATCAAAGAAGATCTGGATAAATGGAGAGATACATTGTACTCTTGGATTGGAAGACTCAATATTATAAAGATGCCCATTTTCCCCCAGTTGATCTATAGATTCAACACAGTTCCTATCAAAATCTCAGCAAAAAAAATTTGTTTGTAGCTGTAGACAATCTGATTCTAAAATTTATATGGAATGGCAAAGGAACTAGAGTGGCTAAAACAATTTTTAAAAGGAAGAATTAAGTGGGAGGAAATACTCTACCTGATGTTAAGACATACTATAGAACTATAGTAGCCAACACAGCGTAGTCCTGGAAGGGGAGTAGACACATAGATCAATGGTGCAGAAAAGGGAACCCAGAAATAGATCAATGCACTATGTCCAATTAATTTGGGGGAAAGGTACAAGTCAATTTAATGGAGAAAGGATAATTTTCAACAAATGATGCTGGAAAATTGGACATCCATAGGCAAAAAATGAAGTTTGACCTAAACTTCATGCTGGATACAAAAATTAATTCAAAAATGGATCATGAATTTAAATGTAAAACTATCACACTTTTAGAAGAAAATGTAGGAAAAAGTCTTTAGGACCTAGCGCTAGGCAGAGTTCTTACACAAGATACCCAAAGCACAAACCGTAGGCGAAAAATGTAATAAACTGCATCTCGTCAAAATCTGTGTGCCCATCTCCTTTGAGGAACCATTCTTCCTCCCTCTCTAGATATGGGAGCTGCTGTTTTCTTCAATGATCCCACCACTATGGGCCCCTAAGCTGGACCAGTTGAAATACTCCTGGTCATGGGAATTGGTGGGAAGCATGAATATGACATAAACCAGGTCAGTCAGAATCCCCCTGAGGTTTTTCTTTTTGTGGCCTGGGGCAGTGAGCCCCCTTCTCTAACCATGGGCTGTGAAGGTAGGAGCCCAGGAGGGGTCAGTGGCCACGTGAGACAGCAGGTGTGCAGTGGAGAAGAAGGACATCAGCTTGCCAAGGAAAGCAGTGATTGGCCTTGCCTGTCCTTCCACCCAGGTGCTAGCCCTGGCTGTCCGCACCCCTCCTCCCCAGGACTGAGGGGAGGAGTATCCCAGCATGCCTGTAACACATGCACAGTACACTGCTTGAGAAGCTCTGCCCTAGCCAGTAAATCCCCCTTTCTTTCATAGGCTGTTTGGGTTGGGTTCCTGTCACTTGAAATGGAAGAAATTCTGACTACTTTGGGGGCAAGCTAGTTTGTGGACCTAGGACTGTCTGTTTTCAAGGGCTGTGCTTTTTACCACCATGTGACATATTGCCCCTAACATGGGTGCCCCAATGTCGTTGAAATTACACTTCTTAGAGATACTTTTTCCGTGTTTTGGAAATTCTCCCTTTTGGGAGAATTTCCAAAACTCTCCAGTTTCTGAGAGTTTCATGACGAAACTCTCAGGGTTTCATCATCGATACATCTATCACGGTTTCCACTATCTTTTCAACTACGGTGAACGCTCTTGTTAGTAAAGAGTATTGAGATTCAACTAATAATTGTTGATTGTCTATACCGTGCCAGCAAGTAAGCTTTCTCGAGTTTTTTCATATAATCAGTTATTCCTGATGAGGAAACTGAGGATCCATGAAAGTAAGGAACTGGCCCAAGGCCCAGGGTAATTTTCATCCCACGGATATGCCTGTGTTCCCTGTGAACACTGCCCTTAATGAGCTCTAAGAATTTATGGTCTCTCTAGTGCCTTTCCTTTTATTTTTTTTTAATTAAAAAATCCTATTGGAATCCTCATATATTGCTGATGGGAATGCAAAATGGTTCAACCACTGAGGAAAATCATTTTATGATTTCTCAAAAAGTCAAACATAGACTAACCATATGGGGGACTTCCCTGGAGGCACAGTGGTCAAGAATCCGCCTGCCAACGTAGGGGACATGGGTTCGATCCCCAGTCCAGGAAGATCCCACATGCCACAGAACAACGAAGACCACAAGCCACAACTACTGAAGCCCCCACACCTAGAGCCTGTGCTCCACAACAAGAGAAGCCACTGCAATGAGAAGCCCACACACTGCAACGAAGAGTAACCCCTGCTCACCACAACTAGAGAAAGCCCGCGCACAGCAACGAAGACCCAATGCAGCCAAAAATAAATTAAATAAATAATTTTTTTTAAAAAAGGCTCACCAAGGAATGGATGGGCGGGCTCATTTAAAAAAAAAAAAAGAACCATATGACTCAGAAATTCCACTCCTAGGTATATACCCAAAAGAGTTGAATGCAGGTGCTCAAACAAATACATGTACATGCATGTTCATAGCAACGCTATTCACAGTAGCCAAAACGTGGAAACATCCCAAATGTCCATCAATGGACCAATGGATACACCATATCCATACAAGGGAATATTATTCAGCCATGGAAAGGAGTGGAGTATTGATACATGCTACAACATGGATGGACCTCAGAAACATTAAGCTAAGTGAAAGAAGCCAGACACAAAAATCCACATATTATATAATTTCATCTATATGAAATATCTAACACAGGTAAATCCATAGTAACAGAATGCAGATTGGGCGTTGCCAGGGGCAAGAAGGAGGGGAAGAATAGAAACGGCTGAGTGCATGTAGTTTTATTTTCCGGTGATGGACATGTTTGGGAGCTAGATTGAAGTGTGGTTGCACGATATTGGGAATGTGCTAAGTGCCACTGAATTTTTCACTTTCAGTTGTTTAATCTTATGTGAATATCACCTGAATGAAATGTTTAAAATTCTCATACACACATGCATATCATTGCACCAAAAAGCTTGAGATGCATAAATGTCATCATACTATATACTGTGATGGTTAATTTTACGTGTCAACTTGACTGGGCCAAGCAATGCCCAGACAGCTGGTAAACCAATTTCTGGGTGCGTCTGTGAGGGTGTCTCTGGAAGAGATGAGCATTCGAATTGGTGGACTGAGTAGAGAAGATGGCCCTCCCCAATGCAGGTGGCATCATCCAATCCACTGAGGGCCTGAACAGAACAAAAAGGCAGGAAAAGTGAGACTTTGCTCTGCTGAGCTGGGATGCCCGTCTTCTCCCACCCTTGGACACTGGCGCTGCCGATTCTCAGGCCTTCAGACTTGGACTGAATTACACCAGCACCTTTCCTAGGTCTACAGGTTGCAGACAGCAGATCGTGGCCCCACCTTCCATAATGCCATGAGCCAATTCTGCTATTAATAAGGTAAGTAATCCTATTGATTCTGTTTCTCTAGAGACCACAGACAAACACATATACAGGCCTTGTCTTTGTGTTTTGCTTTGTTTGGTGCAGACTTTCTTTTCTTTTCCCCCTTGCCTTCTCTCCTTTCTCCTCCTCCCTGTATCCTCATATCTGTTGTCCCTCCCCACCCACCGTTAACCCATGTTAACACTGTGTTTCTCTACAACGTACAAGACATTTACACTCGTATACAGAGACATACACAAGGGGTTTTATTTGTTTTATAAAATGGGATCATACTCTTCATGCCTTTACGTTTTGCTTTTTTTCACCAGAAATTCCTACTGAAATAGATTTACTTCCTACTGAAATAAATTCCTACTGAAATATTCCTACTGGTATAACTCTAACATTTTTTTAGTGGCTACTTACTGTCCTAACAAAAACTGAAAGAAGACTCGCATTCAATCTACAATATGTACTATACTTCCTTATTTAATTCTCCTGTCTTGGTTCCTCCAAAGTCCTCTAATTCCGTCCTCCATCTGCAAAGAAAGGACTGAAAACCCAAGATCAATGAATCATGTGCTTTTAAATTGTTTTTCCAGTCGTGCTGATGGACGTACCCACACCGCCTCTCGCAGACCCACTTGGGATCAGCGACGTGCATTTTTAGGACGGCTGAAGTCGAAGTGCAGTTTGTAACTGTGTTAGGAGCAAAGTTAACTGGTCCACGTGGGGACTGAACCCCAAACCAAGGCCTCATTCCAGCTGTGCCTGAGCCATGGAGACAGCCGGTACCCAGACAATTAGCTTTGCAGGAAGACTCTCTCTTCAAGTGGGTCCTTACTGACCAAAACCACCTTTTGAAGCAAATAAAACAAGGTCATATTGGTTTTCTTCCTTGAAATGGAGTCGTTTTCCTCAGCTTCCTCCAATATAAGATTTAATAATGAGCTAGTTTCAGAGGTTCATCACACGGTGGTAAAAAGCAAGAAATCAGCCCGTATGTTCTTCATTCAGCTTGCCGACAGCTGCAGCTATTTTCAGTCGTCTACAGACAAGGGCGAGGGCAGGGACACTCTTCTTACGTTTACGGAGCTTATCCGCCAGAGAAGGATGTTCGCACAATGTTTTTCGTCCCGGAAGGTGCCAGCCATTGTGACCGCTCTGCGAATGAATGAATGCTCTTCCTTGAGTGGTCTTCCCTAATGAAGACGGACCCTGCCCTGGGTAAGTCTGGAATCCTCCAGCGCGAGATAAAAATGAGAGCTGGTGCCCGGCTGTAAAGTCCCGGTGGCCTCTGATGTTTACACAGGCCTCTCCTAGTGGATGGAAAATATGATTTTGCTATTTACCAAAGGAAGGAAAGTAACTACAGTTTTTAGCAGGGGGAAGTTCCAGATTTTTGTGGCACTTAGAAGTTATACAGTTCGGGGGTGGGGGAGCTTTTTTAAAAAAAAGAATACAAAAATATATTGCTTTTGCAAATTTTACAAAAATTGATGAGCAAGGGAACACACCACTACGGGCCTCGGAAGAAGCTCATGCTAATAAGGAAACCTGAAGCTTAAGCTCTATTTGCTTTCGAGTGAATCCACCCCTGCTTTTGAGGACCCACCCTGTGTTCTCTCATTGACCCCTCCCAACAATCTTGTGAGGTACGTGTTCTTACCTCACAGGTGTCCAGAATGCTAAAGAAAAGTAACCACTTTTTTCCTTCTTTATATTTTTTTTGTAGTATTTGAATTTTCTGTATAATATGTATTTTGTTATCATAAACAGTGAAATCATTTTCATTTCGGAAAAATACGAGAAAGAAAAAAACATGCCCTCAGCCTTTGTGTATTGGGTTTAATGCTATTTCACCAGCATGCCCCAGAAAGCCTGATGTTCCATATGTCTTCAGTAATATTTGTCATATATCCAAGCCTAGACTAAGTTTGCTTGGAGGTTCACATTATTTGCATACCCAGGTTGTCAGTATCAGGCAAGGGGAAAGGGCAGACCGCCTCATGGATGCCAGGTCTGCAGCCAACAAAGACCATGATCCCAGGGAAATCAGGAAGGCTCTTTGCCCCCAAATTCTCAACCCCATCTCCTTCACCATCATCACCCCTGCAAAAAGAAGCCCTTGTTCTTATGTCTCTTAAGGGTTGATATTCCTTTAATAACAGGTAGCATTATTCTGTCTCAGAATTAAGGCTTTATCATTCCTCTGGGATTGTGACATGAATCCCTCCCCTTACCGCTGCTGACTCCTAAGAACGGTTTTGGGAGAAGGTGCTGTTCTAAGGGTGCAGAGTGGGCTCTGCAGAACTGACTTCCAGGGAAAAGAGGGCACCATCTCCACCAGAATCAATAAAATCTGATGTGCTGTGGAGAGGAAAGAGGTAATAAGTTCTCAAGATACTGGGCTGGGAATCTCTGTTGTCTACCTATGTCTGTGTCCATCAGGAGGGTTTTAAACCTTCCTCACGTAGTGTTTGCACACATCTGTTCTGATCGCTTATTCACTGCACTGGTGAAGAAGGGACTTCCCCACCCTGCATAGTGTGTGACTGCTGAACACACAACGCCAACCCTGGACAGATGAGACGGACCGCAGTTTATTAGTCACACACTCACAGCCCAGGGTAGGAGGGCACCACACGCCATGCAGGACCACACAGGGATTGTACTTGGGAGCTGAGGGAGGCCGACTTTGCAGTAACAAGAGGGTGAGGTGCCCCTTGGTTCCCACAGGAGAATGTGATTGGCTTGTTTGAATAAAGGGAGGAGCTTGTTTGAATAAAGGGATGTGATTGGCTTCTTGGATAAAGGGAGGCTTTCCCACTGGGTTGGGGGCGTATCCCGCAAGAGAAGAACTTATGATCCAGCCTTTGGGGCCCCGTGAGTCTCAAAGATACCAAGGCAGCATATGGAATTTCAGGCCTTACAATGCAATAGCTTGTTAAATTTATTCCTGAGTATTTTCTCTTATTTTTTACTGTCATAAATGGGCTTTTTCTCCACCATTATATTCTGTAACTAAACAATATTTTTAAAAAGTTAATACAGGCAGCAGAGTGAGGCTGGTGCCACTCAGAGACATGAAGACAAGAAAGCCTCAATTTTACAACTGAAACATCAGGGAAGATATTTACAGAGCAATTTAGGACCAAGCATTACCATCTGAGGTCAGTTACCCTGTCAAGCTATTGTGCTTTGAGAGTAGAAAAGCAACATTTGTAAATCCTCAAGAACAGAAAAGGCCACCATTAAAAACCATTCATTTCAAGGACCATTAAAAATGGACAGTTTAATTTGCATCTCAAAGAAAAGAGAAAAGGACATTTGTCCCTATGACGAATGAGGAAAATTTGATGGTGCAGATTATTATCTTTTGTCTTAATGGAAAATACAATATGTAACAATAAGGTATTAAAAAAGGGACTAAAAAGGTTTTAAAGCAACGATATTAATGATTTAACAAAAGATAGAAGACAGTGAAACTAAGTGTTCCTCAAAAGGAACTTCAAGCTATTTTTTTAAGTCCATAAATAGCAAGAGTAATGTTTCATTCATTTCTTTATTCAACAACCATTTACTGAGCGCCTACTATGAGCCAGGATCCATTCAGAAGCTGGCATTCAGAGGTGAAGGTTGCAATCCTGGCCCTCAAATCACCCTCAGGCTTACAAAGGAAGATGGCCAAGCAAACAAGGTTGTACCAGGTGCCACAGGGCACTATTCAAGCTACATAAGGAGGAGAGGAAGGGGCACCTGCCCCAGACTAAGAAAGAAAAGGCTTCTCAGCAGAGGGGACACCTAACCCTAAATTTCTAGAGTAGAGAGGAGTTATCCAGGCAAATTAAGAGGGAAATTCCAGGCAGAGGGAAGAGAATCTACAGTCAGGGACATAGAATATGAAGCAGGTGTGGCTGCAGCTTACAGCAGAGGGGGTGTACCTGGGCAGGTAGGCAGGGTTTGGATAAGAAGTTTCTTGTATTCCACGTGAAGAATCTGAATCTAGTTCTGAAGGCAATGGGGAGTGTTGAAGGATCTTAAGGAGGAGAGTAATAGGATCAGACACACAGTTTTGGAAAACAACTCTGGCTTCATTGAGAGGAACAGACTGTAGGCCAGGGGGCGATTAGGAAGATAAGGTGGCAATCCAGCAGGAAGACTCTGAGGGCCTGGAGGCAGTGGGCTTAGAAGAGAGAAATGAGATACCTATGAGATATATTAAGGAGAGAGAATCAGCAGGTCATCGACTGGACTTGAAAGGGGGGCGGCGCGGCAGGTAAGGCTGTCCCCAAGCTCCTGACTTGGATGGCGGGGCTTTTAAGCCGCAAAGAAGATGGTGAGTTCTATTTGTCATGTGCTGAATTTAGAAAGATCAGAAGCACTAAAAAGTTCATTAGACCGAAAGTTCTCCAATTTTATGTGTATGAGAATCACCTGGCGACCTTGTTCAGCTGCAGATTCTGTTTCTGTAAGTCTGCGATGGTACCCGAGATTCTTTTTTTTTTTTTTTTTTTTTTTTTTTTGCGGCTTGAAACAGAAATTTATTCTCTTCCAGTTCTGGGGGCTAGACATCCACAATGCAAGTGTTGACATAGCAGTGCTCCTTCTGAAGGCTCTAGGGAAGAATCCCCACCCTGCACGTTGCTAGCTTCCGGTGGTTGCAGGCAATCCTTGGCGTTGCTAGGCTTGCGGCTGCACCACTCGAGTCTCTGCCATCATCTTCACATAGAGACACACAGGGAGAGAGCTGTATCCAAATTTCTTTAGTCTTATAAGGATACCAATCATTGGATTAGGACCCATTCTCAACCCAGTTTGACTTCATCTTAATTAAGATGAATCAAGGGACCCTATTTCCAAATAAGGCCACATTCACAGGTTCCCAGTGGACGTGAGTTTTAAGGAAACATTATCCAAGCCAGTACAAGGCCTCTCGCAGCCAGTTTTGCCCTCCTGAAGGAAGCCAGCCTGAGGATGAAGTTAGCACAAGGAGCCATACAGAGTCAAGGTGATCTCAAAGTAAATGACCTCATTAACCTCTGGAGAAAACCGCCTAAAGTTTATTTTACTTTGGATAATTTAAGCCAGGAAATTTCTCTTTTTATTTAAGTCACTTTGTGTTGAATTTTCTTTTGAGAGTTTCAAAAAGACTTCTGAGAACTTGATACGAATTTTGTTGAGAGACGGGCAAAGGTCATGCTATATAACAGGGAATGGCAGGAGGAAAAAATCACGAGGATAAAATGAAAGGAGTGTTGGAGTGAAGGTTTAGTACCCGAGATCCTGACAGGCTCCCAGGTGATGCTGGACCACGAGCCACACTTAAGAGGAGCAAGGATTTCCACTATGAGGCCGATTCGATAATTATGTCTTGATCTCACACGAAAGAAATAAGGAAATACCTATTTTAGAATATCTGAAATTTAACAACACAAATACAATGAGGTTAAGAATAAACTCAAAGATGGATGACTTCTGGAGAAATGCTTTGTCAAGTGCGCAGGGTAGGAGGTGAGACCAGAAGCACCAGGTAAGAGACGGCCCGACACAGGCTTTGAAGACGATAGGAAAGGGAGCAAGAGAACAGCGTGCTGGGAGGAAGGCCACCTGGTCCGCCCCCGTGCCCGCCACCCGGTGAGCAGGCTAGTGGTCTTGGTGGGCCGGGAGGGGACGTGGGGCGTGTGCGCATGTAGTGGGTTTGGGCGGGCTGTGGGCTCGAGGCACCGCGGGGTTCTGCATCCAGGCAGGCAGTGCAGGGCCAAATGCCGAGCCAGCCACAAGGACGAAGTGGACAGAGGGCCAGCTGACATCGGGTTACAGAAGAAGTAAAACACACGATGAAATGTAGTGCCGCCTGACAGGTACAACGTGGTCCAATGCCTTTCAAAAGGAAGAGCCACCGACTGAATTTAAAAACCGAATCCAAGGATTTGATGGATTTGGGATGATGTCCAAAGACTCACTTAAAGAAAAAATGGCCAATTAAAATGAATGCCTGTGCCGACAGAAGAAAGGCAGTTTGAATAATGAGCTCTGACCAAACAGACTTCAGGCAAAAGCCAGAGGAAATAGCCACGTTGGCACATTAAAGTGATATAGGCACAGAAAGTAATGAAGACACAGCGACGTTCATCGGGTGCCACACACTTCCTAACAACATAATATGTAAATGAAAAGGTGACAGTTACCCAAGAAGAAATAAATACATGAAACCCTATGAGGGTTCCATAGTGCCTTGCTTCAGAATATGGCCGATCACATACACGAAAGAATGGCTCTAAAAAATCACAGCTGAACAGCATCATTAATAAGGTAGGATTAACAGTTTCAGATGAAAAATTAGAGAATCCACCTTTTAAAAATGTATGAGTCTCTCACACTCCGAGTAACTATATATTAGATAGAGAAGTTTCAAGTAAGTAAAAAGAATGTACAGACGGCACATGTGTTGATAAAATTAGAAATATAATAGCAAACACTTGGATGGTGTTTATTATGTGACAGGCGTTGTTCCGTGTGTGTGTGTGTGTATGCGTATGCGTGTGTTTACAAATATTAACTTAATTTTCATTAAATGAAATCTTATAAAGTAGGTTTCATTATTATCCTCGTTTTACAGATGAGAAAACTGGAGAGAAGTTAAGTAACTGGCCAAAGGCCTTACTAGGACGTGACAGTCACTCCACTGTAGACACACAGGTAGCTGCCCAGCTTACAATTCTTTATTCTGTGACCCCCATGACCCTCTGGGGCCATGTCTGTGCTGTTCTTCCCACTAGACCTGGAAGTAGACCCGTGACCCTCAATGAGCCAGTCAGACTTTCTCTTCCAGCTACTTAAACCTGATGCAGAGAGATCCGGAGGTTTGACTTGATTTCCCAGCTGACCCCAGTAAAGCAAGGTTGCGGGGGGCCCTAGAGGCTGCAGGCCCGGCTGGGCTGCCAGGCACCTGCATCTGAGAGCTGGCTGTTCATCTCTTTACTATTAAGAGCTGTCCCAGGATCCTTCTAGTACTTTCTGCCTTTGCATAAGTTACCCAGCAAGCAGAAGAGCCTTACTGAGTACACCACAGCATTTAAAAACACACCCCACAATAACATTGAAGTCACAGAGAAAATTCACAAAAATTAATACCATCATATTTTAAAAACAGAAACTCTGCCCACCAAAATTCATGAGTGCAAAATGTTATTTAGAAGAAAATGCATTTCTCTAAATATATTGATAAGAAGGCAAACGGAAGATGTGAAATAGATCTCATAAGGGATTTAGAAAAGGAACAAAGTAATTAAGCATTGCTCAACAGAATAGCACTGAACAAACGAAAAACTCAAAAAAAAAAAAAGGAACTTCCCTGGTGACCCAGTGGTTAAGGACCTGCCTGCCAATGCAGGGGACACGGGTTCGAGCCCTGGTCCGGGAGGATCCCACATGCCGCAGAGCAACTAAGCCCGTGCGCCACAACTACCAAGCCTGAGTGCCACAACTATTGAAGCCCGTGAGCCTACAGCCCGTGCCCTGTAACAAGAGAAGCCACCGCAGTGAGAAGCCCACGCACAGCAGCAAAGACCCAATGCAGCCAAAAATAAATAAATAAAATTTAAAAAAAAGAAAAACTTAAAACAAACCAATGACTATTTCTCACTATTATTTCTAACCAAAATAATAAACCATTGAATCAACTTTAAAAAGATTTGGGAGAGGCAGAAGAAAATTAAGAAAGTTCGAAAGCTATTAATTCTACAGGAGGAGGGAATTGGCAGTAAAATAGGACCAGCCCTATGTAATATAAATTCACGGGCTTAGTTGTGGTTATAGGCTTAAATTACACATTTATTAAATCTGTGTATGGCTCAGCCACTCTATCTTTGCCTCGTACCAGCTAATCTCTTTGGTTTTCTTTTTCTTTTTTTTTTAAGTGCCGGATTAAAGACACCTGCCAGGAGTTACAAATCAGAATGCTCCAGCCTGAGAGGATGGCAACAGCTCGGCAAGGGGTCAGAGCCAGGCGCCTGGAGCGTCTGCAGGACACAGGAGCTTCCCTCAGGGTCCTCCGAGGTGAGTGGGCACTTAGGTTAGTGGCCTTACCACAGCCCATACCCCCGTCCTGAGCCGTCCACAGGGACCCTCGCTGCTGCTCCCTTGTGAGGTGAAGTCTGCACCCCATTCTCCATATTCGAATTCCGCCACCATTCCCTTGGTGCTGGTACTCCTGGGGTGTCTGCTAAATGCAGAAATCCCCAAACCACCACCCTGGCCCCGGCTTAGGGGAACCTGAAAGCACCTCACCCTCCCTTCTGCCTCTCCCAAACCTTTCATTCCAGCCCATCACCTCCCAAAGCCAAGGGCTTTCACGGCCAAAAACGGAGGTGGGGATTCTCCTCTGGGCGCCGGATGCTTCTGCTTTTGGCTCAGCACGCCCCAAACCATTAATGAACTGAAGCAATGAGAGGCAGGCTCTTGCTTCCTTGGAAGAGTGAGGAGAGAAAATACAGCAGCAAGAGACAGGCACAAATTAAAATCTATCCTGACACGGCCCCAGTGGCTTCTGGGGAGGATTCCTAGGCTCCTTGAGTGAGAACTGGCTGTGGTTTGAGCCTGTGGGTTCTGGCTTCTTTGGGCCTCCACCAAAGAGTATGTGGAAAGAAGGGAGAGGATGAGGCCACAGAGAGAGGTGCTGAAGCCTTGACAGCATGGCTGCTGTTCTCGCAGGGTCTCTGTAAGAGGGAAAATACAATTTTAAGAGGCTAGGAAATATCATCGTACCTGTAGAAAGAGAAACCTATTTTTTCTATTTTCTGAAGAAAATGAGTATATTCCAAAGAATGTCAGTGTAACAGCTAACTGTAACAATAGCTAAAGATCTAGAGCTCTATGGATTTTCTCTGAGCATATTATTTTTGAAATTGTTAGGAAGAAATTATTGCCAAAAAACAGTTACTAAAATACAGTCAGTCATTCATAAGTCTTATTCCTGGAGATCTGCCCAATGTTTTAGATATTTGTTATGAAACACCCGTTCCTGGGATTCATCAGATTAATAATCCAAGACAGTCAGATTTCATGGCTTTTGGAATTGCAAAATATAGAAACACTTTAGGATCTAAAAATATATCTCAAAATGTGCAGTTATAAAGCATTGTGAGCCCTGTGCTAATTTAGTTAGACTAAGAAATTATCTGGAAGGAATAACACACCAGCTAGCTGATACATTAATATTTAGTAATTTATAACCATAATTACTATAATAAAATGATGATAATAACAAAAAATATTTTCTAATAGCCAGTAGACTAAGTGCTAACTCATGGCCTGTCCTTCTCTAAGCACTGGATAGGTATTAACATATTAAATCCTCACAAAAAGGGAGGTCTTTTTATTTAACTAATTAAAAAAATTGTTTTTCAGCTTTACTCAGGTTTAATTGACACACAAAATTGTAAGATATTTAAAGTGTACATATTGTGATTTTTAATACGATTTTTAAAGGTTACTTTCCATTTACAGTTATTACTGTATTCATGTAAATGGGATCATACGCTATGTGGCCTTCTGTGTCTGGCTTCTTTGACTTAGCACAGTGTTTACAAGTTTCATCCCTGTTGCAGCATGTGTCAGTACTTCTTTCCTCTTTATGGTAGAATAATATTCCATTATGTGGATATACCACATTTTACTTATTCATTCCTCAGTTGATTCCTCGGTTGATAGACATGTTGATATTTTCAATTGATTTTTTTAATAATAATTTTTTAAAAGTCAGGATTATTGAGGAATAATTGACATACAGTAAATTCACCCTATTTAGTTTTGTGAGTTTTGACAAATATATATCGTTCTGGAACTACCACCACCTAAAGAAGCCCCCCTGTGCTCAGTACCCTCCCCCATCCCCAGTCCCTGGCAACCACTGACCTGTTCTCTGTTCCTAGAGTTTGCTTTTTCCAGAATGTCCTATAAATGAACTCATACATTATGTAGCCTCTTGAGACTGGCTACTTTCACTTAGGCTAATGCTTTTGAAAAACTTGACCAGTTGTCCTCAGTCCTAGGTATTTTCTTTTTTTTTTAATTTTATTTATTATATTATTTATTTATTTATTTTTGGCTGTGTTGGGTCTTCGTTTCTGTGCGACGGCTTTCTCTAGTTGCGGCGAGCGGGGGCCACTCCTCATCGCGGTATGCGGGCCTCTCACTATCGTGGCCTCTCTTGTTGCAGAGCACAGGCTCCAGACGCGCAGGCTCAGTAGTTGTGGCACATGGGCTCAGTAGTTGTGGCTCACAGGCTCTAGAGTGCAGGCTCAGTAGTTGTGGCACACGGGCTTCAGTAGTTGTGGCTCGCAGGCTCTAGAGCGCACGCTCAGTAGTTGTGGCACACGGGCTTAGTTGCTCCGCGGCATGTGGGATCTTCCCAGACCAGGACTCGAACCCATGTCCCCTGCATTGGCAGGTGGATTCTCAACCACTGCGCCACTGGGGAAGCTTGTCCTAGGTATTTTCTGACATCCCTTTAGTAATGTTATAAAAAACCCTGTCTCCCATCTCCTTGTTACCCTACTTGAGGATTTCTGGGCTCAGTACCCTCTGAGACCCTTCCCAGTATTATTAGCATGTTATAACTCACAATGTATGACTCATAAAGCCCACTGCAGTTTGCTCACTGACTGGTGTGCAAATACTGATAAGAAAAGTGTTTCCAAACTGAAGTCCAAGTAACCCACGGGAAATAAAACCTGATATGTGAGAGTGACGTGTCCATTCTGCTTGTCTGTTCATAAACTCCTCTATCTTTTTCTATTTTTTACAGTTTTGCTTTCAGTTAGCTTTAATTTTACTTAAAGTGATGCATGAACAGCGTTCCGTGTGCAGATGAATAGAACTATTGAGCTTGTTATGAAAAACAATAGTCCCCCCAAGCCCACGATCAACTTCTCACTCTCCAGGGGCCACTGTTTTAGTTCTTTAACTGATTATTTTTATTTTTATTCATCTCTTTACGTAACACACTTACATTGATATTTCTTTTTCAACCGCAAGCAGTACCTATTGACTTCCTGCTGTGGAATATGAGGATTTAACCCTTTCTTACTCACACCCCTGTGCCCCTATCCTCCGAATATAGCAATAGAATAATTTGCATTAGAACAATATTCAGTGTTACATTCCTAGGACTATGTAAATGCCATTGACACATGAGCTATATAATATATTCTGATTATTTTCCTTTTCTATACATTTTTCTTGTTTTAACTGGAGTTAATAATGATCATTTTTTAATATCCTGAGTTTTCTATATTCTTATTCCCAAACTCTCCCCAGTTTATATATATCTTCTCTTATCATTTCTGTATGCATTAGGTTTCTTTCTTTCTCTCGTCCCCTCTCCCTGCCTCTTTCTTTCCTTCCTTCTTCCCTTCCCTTCCTTCCCTTTTAAAAGAAATCTCACAAAGGGACTTCTAACATGCTCCCAAAGAGACTGGTTGATCTCTGAACCAGCTGTACAAGTTGCCATCTTAAGATTTCTTTTCACCATCATGCTGAGAATTCCCTCATTTTTCTCTTGTGTTGGAACCCCATGTTTTACTATTTTTGGGTTAACTATTGTTTTAGTAGAATGTATCTCTCAGTAGCTACCTGGAAGGTAAATGCTTTTGAGAGCTAAAAATGTCTCGATTCTGTCCTCCTACTTGACTGGTATGAGGGTAGATATCATCTTGCCCTAGAATTCTGATGGTATTTCTTCATGATCTCAAACTTCCAGTGTGGCTACTCCTGAGAAGTCTGCTCTTTTGATCCTTGATCCTTTATATGAAACTTCCTCTCCCTCCAGGAAGCTCTTAGGATCTTCTCCTGGTCCCAGTGTTCTGAAATTTCAGGATGATGTATCTTAGTGTGGGTCCTGAGCACTGGAGGCTTATTTTTCTTTCCTGAGGTATACTTTATTTAAAATACACTCATTTAGAATGCACAGTTAAGTGTGTTTTGACGATTATGTACACCATGTAATCATTGCACATCAAGATAGAGAACACATTCCCACCACTCAAAAAAATTCTTTAATCCCTCCACGGCAAGACACAGACAACCACTGATCTGTGTTCTATAAATACAGACTGGTTTTGCCTATTGCAGAACCTGGTATAAATGGATTCGTGTAGCATGTATTCCTTTATGTCTCGCTGCTTTGACTGGGCACACTGTTTCTGAGACTCAGACAGGTTGCTGTGTTTGGGTACCTGTAATTCAGTCCTTTTTTCTGCTCATCAGGATTCCGTTGTATGGCTGTTATCACAGTTTGTTTCACTGGACGATGATACTTAGGTTGTTTCCAGTTTGGGGCTATTATGAATAATGCTGCTATGAATATTCATACACAAGTCTTTTTGCGGACATGTTTTAATTATTTTGGGAAATTCTAAATGGTTTTCCAACATAACTGTACCATTTTCTATTGTGATTAATGGTAAAGTTTAAAAGCTGACCCACAAATGTCTTTTTGATCTGCTCTGTGCCTGATACTATCATCATTGGGCTGGTTAAAAAAAAAAAAGGCCTGTGGTATAAAGAGCATTGTTGAGAAGAATTTCCTCCCCATTTTTCTACTGGCAAAACTAGAAACGCTTTGCCCATTTTAAAAAGTTTTGACAAAGCCCCATTAATGTACCTCTCCCTCACTCCCCCATCTCCATAGATACCTAGGTGCTGACAGCCTTCATACTAACCCACTTTATTTATTTAATTTTAAAATTTTATTTATTTATTTTTGGCTGCGTCGGGTCTTCGTTGCTGCACACTGGCTTTCTGTAGTTGCGGCAAGCAGGGGCTACTCTTCGTTGCAGTGCGCGGGCTTCTCACTGCAGTGGCTTCTCTTGTTGCGGAGCATGGGTTCTAGGCGTGTGGGCTTCAGTAGTTGTGGCACGTGGGCTCAGTAGTTATGGCTCGTGGGCTATAGAGCACAGGCTCAGTAGTTGTGGCACGCAGGCTCAGTAGTTGTGGCGCACGGGCTGAGTTGCTCCGCAGCATGTGAGATCTTCCCAGACAAGGGATTGAACCCATGTCCCCTGCATTGGCAGGCGGATTCTTAACCACTGCGCTACCTGGGAAGTCCCTGTTCTTCTGGATAATTGCTCATGTTTAGGGATCAGAAAGGCAATCTGATTAAATGGGCCTCTGCCTAAAGGACTGGTAAGCCCTTCAACGTCAATCTGAAGACTTCGATTCTTCAGTTCTGGGATGTCTTCTTGGCTTACTTCTTTGGTGATTTTTCTCACCTCTATTTTTTTCTGTTTTCTCTTTTCAGAATTTCCATGACTTGGCTGTTGAGAATCCTGCACTGGTCCTCTGTTTCTTATCTTCATTTTCTACATCTTTGTCTTTTTTGCTGTGCTTTCTGGGAGATTCCCTCAAATTTATCTGTCAGATTTCCTCTTTAGTTTTGTGTGTGCTCTTCTACTTTTAATTTTCAAGACCTCTTTTGTGCTCTATAATTTTTTTAAAAAATAGCATCATTTCTTTGTTGATTGATGATTCAGTATCTTATAAATTTCTAGGGATTGTAATGATAGTCTCTCTACCTCTCTCTCTCTCCTCCTCTCCCCACAGTGTCTGTTCTCCCCAGGATGCTTTGCTTTCTGTTTGTTCATTTTCTGGCCACTCTCTTCTACACTGGAGTCTTTCCTCCAGTAGCCGGGGCGTTGGCTCACTGATCATAGGGGCCCCGTAGGACTAACTGAATGCTCTGTGTACGTGGCTTGTCTTGTCTACAGTTGGCATCAGGGTGGGGGAGGGGCGTGGCTTGGTTTACATCAGGTATCTATGTGAGCATCTCTCTTGGTGAGATCAGATTCCTCTGAGGACTTTATGATCTCCTGCTGGGAGGGTAGAATGATTCCTGCCAGGGTTGGGGAGCCAGATTCAGGGCTCAGGAGAAAGTGGCTAAAGTTATAATATTCTACATGTGACCCTCCACTTCATTCCTCTGCTGGTGATCTGGTAACCCTGTCCTCACCTCTGCCCGGCATTCCACAGCCCAGAGGCAAACGGAAGGGAACTGGGGACTTCACTGCTTCTTGAGCACTTTCCTAATTATCCAGGTTCACCTCCTCTAGGTGAAACTGACAATTGATGGAGGAGTCTCTGAGGGTTTTTGGATTGTTTCTCAGCTTTCTCCACTGCTGGCTTATGAAACAGAACTCTTGGTTCTAGCAAATCAGTTTGCTTTATTCTTTCCAGCTTCCAAATTTGTGTGTTTGTTGGTTTTACCTTCTTCATTCTCTTTGTCCTGATTGTTTACTCCTTAGTTAAAGACAAATTCCTTTACTGGGGATTTAGGAAGTTGGGGAGATTAATGAGTATATTCAACACACCATTTTGTTTGGAAGTTTGAAATCGTTCCATGCTTTGCCCAGAACTGTGAAATAAAAACAATTAGAAAAAACAACCGTTTCGCAACCCTTCCCCATTCTTGCACTTTTCCTTCACCTCATATTTTGCTCTTGTTGTGTGGAAGTTGGGAGCAAAGATGTTTTGCGCTGGAGACCAATAAACCAGAAATACTGCTCTGTCTCCAGGTAAGAGCAGTTTTCAGTGTCCCCTGCACTGTTGGGAGATGCCAAGCAGTCAGGGATGGCGTCGTTCACAGAGGACGCCTAAGCTTGGTAACCAATGCCCAGTATAACCAGAAACGGACGTCATTTGTTGTGTGTTTTCTCTGTAGGCATTAAAGACCTAATGCCTAATGCCCCGACAGCTCTTGGTCAGGAGATCAGCAGTTTTCCTGAAGTGATATTATTTTTTACACAGATTCGGTTCTCACAGATCAGAGTTGCGTTTATTTTAATTGAGGCAACAACAAAATAGCTCAAAGGATGAGACGTTATAAAAATCACAGCCAGAGAGGACAGAAGCACCTTGAAAAAGTGGGCTTGGGAAGGTTTTAGGAGATCCTCACTCACTGTGGAGGACACGAGTGGTTGAGTATTGATAAATTAGGTGGGTGACTAGTAACATAAGAGTTTAGTAAGCAATTTTCCTCTACTTTACATAGGTTTAACATTTTTTATAGTAAAAAAATTTTTAAGGGAGGGAAATAAGAATGCCTCATCCTCGTAGACTGCCTCCCTGTCAGCTGCCTGAAATTATTCAGATAAAATTGGTCCCCAACACCCCCTCACACTGACCAAAAATATGTAGTCAGTCCAAGGTAAGTTTTCTGTGTGGCAAGGCTCACTTCCCTGCTGTTTCATACTTGCTCACGTACACACACACACACGCGCACCCCTCCCCCAGCTGCAGTAGGGGTGTCCTTTGGGGAGGGGACAGCGCTGGAGCACCACGGAAAGCCTACTAGAAGGGCAGTCAGGAAGGATGCCTTCTAAGACCTTTGGCAAGTCGCACGTTCCTGGGCCTCGGTTTCTGCATCTGAAAGGTGGAGATACTTCCATGATTACTGAGGCCCCTCCTGGGAGCAGCTCTCCATGCTCCTGTCTGTGGCCGAGTAACCTGCTGGTGACGTGACCTTGGTCTTGTGAACACCTTGCTCTTCACAGCTGGCCCCAGATGGGAACGCATTGTTTGACATCAGCCTGAAGAAGTGGGTAGAGAATGTTCCAGAGCTGGTGAGCGGGGCCGAGAGGGCGTCATGAAGGGATGCCACCCCCTCCGGTGAGTTTGTGGTTGCCCATGAGGTAGGGATGATCTTTTGAAAAGACCATCACCAGGAATCAAGAAAGCGCCTTAAGTGTCTTGAAGCCCCCGTGTCACACAGGTCTGTTCATCCAGTCTACATACCATCTCATCACTGATTTCTTTTTCGTAGGAAGGAGGTTATGATCACAGGTCATCCTCCAGAGAGCAGTTAGAAAGGTGTATTTTGTACTTACTGGTAGCTGAGTCTGTGGCCCCATGTAATGTGAATTTGAGTGGTGGACACCATACCCAGTAATTCTTTGAGAACTTACCCTCTAGATCCACTGGCACGTGGGGTGAAGGGTCCACATGCAGGAAGTTTTGGTGCAAGTCGGTAACAGCAAAATCTTGGTTATGGAACAGACTTCTGTCCTGGGAGGATGGTAAATAGCACGGGGCCCAGCCACACGGTGGGCATCGTCCCTGTGAAGGGGCCGGGGTCCCTTAGCGCTGATACATTAGGTGAGTTGAGATGTGCTCCTATTTATGTAGGTACAGGGACTCATACATAATGATAAAAATATCTGGCGTTTACAAGAGCTTGAAATATGCCAGGCTCAGTTCCAAGCACTCTATATGCATTAATTCATTTAATCCTCCAACAACCCTATGAGGTGGATTCTGTTATTGTCCCCTTTTTACAAGTGAGAAACCTGAACTTGGTCAATGGTGCACAGTTAGTGGTTGAGCTGGGGTTCAAACCCAGGCAGCCTGATGCCAGAGACGTGCACTTCACCAGTGAGGAGTGTGCATGTGTGTGTGCGTGCACACACACACAGAACGTTTCTGGAATGGGATAAGTGTCAGTGTTTGTCTCTGGGGAGGGAGGGTTTTAAGGGGTAGGTGTCTTAGGTGAAAGCAAATATTTCTTATTGAGCACCTTTTGTGTTATTATATATTCTTTTTTTTCAAATTACAAAAATGTTAGTCCATGTTTACAAATCGTGGTATGAAGAATGACAAAACAGGAAGAGTAAAGTATCATATCTGTGACTCTACTATGTGGAATTTTTTTTTGTCCCTCACTCTCCTAGTCGGCCTGACATTGACCTTAAATCCTTGTGAAAATGGCTTTTAGCGGCATTTAATGACACCTTTTTGAAGCTATAGCATTGGACTAGCTTTTGTACATATTTATGGTGGATAAGATAATCCCCCTCTAATGGCAATTGCATTTAGTTCTATAAACCAGTTATTAAACCCAGTTTATCACTGGAAAGAAAGATTTTTAGTATTTACTTGTACGTGGCTTACCACTTACACATAGTAAGTGCACAAGTTGCTTTTTTGTCTGTGATGGGACACGGTAGAAATCCCCAAATGTGACCAACCAACCTTGCAATTCTCAGGACTGTGGTTTTGATCAATCACAGATGAGTCGGTCCTGACTCCTGTATTTTGTAGGAGAAATTCATTATGTGGCTTATATCCTCCCTAGAGAAAGTTCTAAGTTATTTCCAAAGTGAACTGCTGAATCGTGACAGTTTAGACCGTCGAAAAATGTTTCAAATTGACCACGGAACCAGAAAGTTTCTTGGGGATTCATGGAATCAGATCGTGATAAAGGACCTCAAGACGTCTGCCAGTGTAGTCATTCCCAAATCTAACTGGTCACCGGAACCATTTGGGGAGTCTTTTGTTGTTGTGATTGTTAATCCAGATTGCTGAGTCCTCCCTAGAAATTCAGTAGCTATGGAGTGAGACCCAAGAATCAGCAATCCATCACGGTTGATTTTTCGGTGTTCAGCCAGGTTTGGGAATCACTGGTTTAGTTTAACCCCACTCTGTTTACTAATATAGGTATTTATTTATTTATTTAGGCTGTGCTGGGTCTTCATTGTGGCGTGTGGGCTTCTCTAGTTGTGGCACATGTACTCTAGAACACTCGAGCTCAGTAGTTGCGGCGCACAGGCTTAGTTGCGGGATTTTAGTTCCCTGACCAGGGATTGAACCCGGGCCCCCTGCCTTGGGAGCACGGAGTCTTAACCACTGAACCACCAGGGAAGTCCCATTCATGTAGTTTTGACTCATCTAATCATGTTTTAGTGGAATAGCTGGTTAGCCAATGAATAACAAAATGCCCTACAACACGTTTATAGATCCATCCTGCTGCATTTATATGGACTGTATGAATTACAATACATAGAACAATATGTGGTAGAGAACACATGGGTTTAGCACTTCAGAGTTCAAGGCATTAACAGATACTGTAACAGAGGCAGTATAGCATAGCGGTCAAGAATACAGCTTCTGGAGTCAGGCTGCTCAGCTTCTGAAGATCAGAACATGCCACCCCAAAACATGCCTCTTGGCGTAAGGATTATTTTGAGCTGAAGGCAACTGAGATTCAGGAAGAGTTCCCTGTCCTCCCTTACCTGGCTAAAAGCAGGGCATAAATTTCCCTTTGTGAAGATGTTGCCCACATACCAGAAAAGAAGAGCAACTCCTATCACCGGGGAGAGGAAGTTGATACCAAGACATGTTTGCATAAACAGACCTTACTAAAAAATAACGCTTATTTTCCATTAGTTCTCCCATATATTTCCTAGTCCCCTTGATTTATCATCCCTCAAAGCCAAAACCCCCTTTCCTTTATTAAAATAATATATTAGCCCCTGAGTCTAACTACTTCTTTGAACTTTGCTTCTTTATTGTGAACTCATGTGCATGTAAATATTATTGAAATTGCTTTTTCTCTTGTTAATCTGTCTTTTGTTAGTTTAATTCACAGGCCCCTAGCACATGAACATAAGAGGGTAGAGGAAAAATTTCTCCTCCCAACACTTCAAATCTTAGTTCTACAACTCCCTGTCTATGTGACCATGGACTCATTTTCCTTTTTTAATTCTCTCTGTGCCTCATTTTCTTCATCTAAACAGTTAATAATAGTACTATCATAGGATTGTAAAGTTCAAATGAGTAAATGCTTTTAAGCCCTAAGATCAGAGTCTCGTACTTAATAGTTATTTGGCAGATATTAACTGTTATTTTGTGTTCTTTACAAGGTATTATTACAGCAATTTTACAATTATGAAAGTTGAAGTTTGGAGAGTATAAATTACTTGTCCCAGGTCAGATGAAAAACAGAGGAAACTCAAGCCCAGCTCTTCTGACTCCAGATTTCATACTCTCTAGTTTTTAAGTATTTATTTAACATTGTAGCATTGTCTATAACTTGATTCTTGCCAAGAGAATTTGGGGCAATGATTTAATATTGACTGACCAGAGGACTCTAGAAATATAAGAAAAAATGGAAAGGTATAAAACAGCAGAGAGGGCTTCCCTGGTGGCGCAGTGGTTGAGAGTCCGCCTGCCGATGCAGGGGACACGGGTTCGTGCCCCGGTCCGGGAGGATCCCGCATGCTGCGGAGCGGCTGGGCCCGTGAGCCATGGCCGCTGAGCCTGCGCGTCCGGAGCCTGTGCTCCGCGACGGGAGAGGCCATAGCAGTGAGAGGCCACAACAGGGAGAGGCCCGCGAACCGCAAAACAAACAAACAAAAAGCAGCAGAGAGAACTCACTTCAAAAACAGCTATTGATACCAAATAGGAGAAGCTTTAAACAACAATAAGTAAATGATATGGAAGGATAACTACCGGTATGAAACTGAATTAGGTAAGTGAGATTACAACAAAAATAAAAAATCAGGTATGCTTTTGCCAAATCTGCTATGAATGAGGGTAATACAAAGAGCAGACAAGAGGGGAAGCTCCATTTCGTGGTTACTGCTCCCCAGGCATCATTCACATCACTCGAGACTATGCAGAGACTATTACCATGTTCCTGTGAAGATACAGCCTGCTTAGGTCAATACAACAGATTTCAGTGGGGATGAAATTGAATAGATGTCCAACTAGTACTATTGGTCATATGGAAACAAAAAATTGTAAACCCCATATTCATTCATTCAAATGTGGCAAGAGATTGTAACTGAAGCCAGAAACTACAGGTCCTAGTTGGCAGTTTAATTTTTTCTATTAAAAGTGTGGGAGCAGCAGATACAGCTGCCGTTAGTCTCTTTATAGACAAGAAAAGTTACCAAATATTTACAAACCTGTTCCCATAAAGCTTAAGCTAAATCTATATTTATTCTGAATCTTGTTATCTTAACATTGTTTTCTAAATTTCTTGTTAAGAGTAATGAAGGACTTTCATATAAATTAAGAGGTTATTTTTAGTAGGTCTAAGGAATATTCGCTTGTAATTTAGAATCTAAATATTTGTTATATGAAACCTGTTTTGTTAGAATTTTCGATGGAGAAAACTATTCTCCTCAAGTTTATAACTATGATTGGAGCGGGGTTTGATTTTTACCTACCACATTTGTAATAATTTACTAGGTCTTCACTAATCTATCTTTTATTTAACTAAAGGTCTGTGTAAACTCTCTTAGGTTTAGCAACAAAGCTAAAGAGTCTACTACCTGTAAAATTCTGTGGTTCTTTTCTTTAGAAATAAAAAATAAAGGGCCTCTAATTGAGTAAAAATCTTGACATGTGCATCAGTGGCTCTTCAGAGATGACTTGGGAGTCTCCGCCCAAATACAAAATGCCTATGTTTGGGTACTGAAATCAACCACCCAAAAAAGGGAGGAGCGAAACTTAGATCACTGGAGTAGGGTTGATTGTGAGCTAGTTACAAGCCAATAAGGTGATGAGGCTGCTAGAAACCCAGTGCAGCCTCCAGCTGGCTCACTCCTCGAGTAGAGACAGATGAAGGAGATAATGACTTGCTCTACTTTTCATCACAGCTGAATTGTAAGTTAAGCCCCAAGAACCCTAGTCTGAGAGGAGCCGGGAGAGTCAGAATGTGGCCGTCAGTGGCAGCCATGGGCGTATAGAGCTGGGATCGCCCTTCAAGAGGAAGTTGCCCTTCAGCAGCAGGGAATGTAGGTAACTGGGGGCGTCCAGCTGCATCACCTTCAGGCTCTACTTAGCTTTCGGATGAAGCCACACTGTGTCCAGGCAGCCCCCCGCTGCCCACGCCTGGGCTCTGAGGGAGTTACAAAGGCCTGGCCATTTCTGCCCAGTGAGGACTCCTCTCCTGGGTGGTCGTGGAACTCCTAGCTGAGTTGAGCAAGACGCTGAGGCCTGCAGCACAGTCCAGGCTCTCCTCACCCAATCCCGCTTCCTTCCTCCCCTCCTTCCCTCAGGTGTCAGATTCGCATCATGCTTTTAAGGCTTTCCCTGCCTAATCTCATTTCTCCCCCTTTATCTCCTACAGGGTTTCCTCCCACCCCATCCCCCAAGAGATTGCTTGCACTCCTAACTCCATCTCAGCTTCTGCTTCCTGAAAAAGCCAAAATGAAGGACTAGATCCGTAGTTCTTAATACTGTATCCCTCTAATTGCTCTATCAAAGAACTAGGTTACAGCAGGGCAGAAACTGAAATTCTATTTCTTTCCAAGAAGGATGTTTAAATGTTGGCCGCCTCCTTTTTAACTTTGATAGTTGATGTAAAAACCCAGGGTCTCACCCTGCTGCCTTTGTGTACCAGCAATGGGGTGTACATCTCTGGCGAGTGTCCTGATGTGATCTCTTCAGACACTCTGTAGCTTTCAAGTTCTTTGGTTCTGGGGATCATTGAGCATTGCCACATAAAAGTGGGAGCCGATTTCATCTGGGTTGCTCTAACAAGTAGAAATAAAAGTAGTTATGGGGAAGAGGATTTCACTCCACATAGAAAAGAAGCTTTTAACAACCAGAGGAGCCCAAAATGGAAGGGATTGCCCCTAGAAATTGTAGGTTCCTGTATTAGTTTGCTTGGCTCAAACAACAGAAATATTTTTTCTATTTTCTTTCTTTTTCTTCATTTTCTATATTTAATGTTTTTATTTTATTTTCTTGGAGTATAGTTGATTTACAATGTGTTAGTTTCAGGTGTACAGCAAGGTGATTCAGTTATACATATACAATACATATATCTATTCTTTTTCAAATTCTTTTCCCACTTCGTTATTACAGAACATCGAGAAGAGTTCCCTGTGTTATATAAATAGTAGGTCCTTGTTGGTTATCTATTTTATACATAGTAGTGTGTATATCTTAATCCCAAACTCCTAATTTATCCCTCCTCACCCCTCTTTTCCCTTTGGAAACCATAAGTTTGTTTTCAAAGTCTGTGAGTCTGTTTCTGTTTTGTAAATAGGTTCATTTGTATTATTTTTTTAGATTCCACATATAAGTGATATCTTATGATATTTGTCTTTGTCGGACTTAACTTCACTTAGTATAATAATCCCTAGGTCCATGCATGTTGCTGCAAATGACATTATTCCATTCTTTTTTATGGCCAAGTAATATTCCATTGTATATATGTACCTCATCTTCTTTATCCACTCATCTGTTGATGGACATTTACATTGTTTCCATGTATTGGCTATAGTAAATAGTGCTGCGGTGAACATTGGGGTGCATGTATCTTTTCCAGTTATGATCAAACAATAGAAATTTATCTTTTCACAGTTCTGGAGGCTAGAAGTTCAAGATCAAAGTGGCCAGCAGGTTTGGTCTATTCTGAAGCCTCTCTCCTTGGCTTGCAGATGGCCACCTTCTCACTGTGTCCTCACATGGTCTTTCCTCTGTGCCTGTGCATGTCTGTGTCCAAATTTCTTCTTCTTATAAAGATACCAGTCATGTCATATCAGATTAGAGCCCACCCACCCTAAGGACCTCATTTTAACTTAATTACCCCTTTAAAGATCTTATTTCCAAGTACACTTACATTCTGCGGTACCAGGGGTGAGGGCTTCAACATATAAATTTGCAGGGGGACACAGTTTAGCCCATTACAGCTGCCTCAGTGGGAATAACCATCACAGTCCTAGTGTCACCGTCAGAAAGTTGCAGGCTGGCTTCCTCCTTGAGTGTGTCTCAGCATGCAGGGGGTGCCACTAGCCCTCCAGGTATGGGGCCCGATTTTGATTAACATGCACATCTTACATGGGGTTTCCCTGGAAACAGACCCTCAGACAAGAATTCAAGTGCAAGTTGTTTATTGGAGGTGGTTCCAGGAAACATGGGTCAGGCAAGGAGTATGAAAATGAGGCGGGAAAGAGAAGGAAGCCAATAAAGGGTGATTTTTTTTAAACAAATTATCACCATAGGCAACCGGGACCCATGTCTGCTGGGGGCGCTATAGATACACCTCAAGGCGGGAGAGAGCTGGAGCCTTGTGCTCTGGCTCCACCCGTGAGGGCTGCTCCCTCGACCATGCACCCGCTGGCCCTTCCACCCTGCCCCGTGCAGGCAGGGCAAGTTGCCCGAGCCAGAAAGAGCCACTCAATAAAGAGCTGCAGGTGCTGACAGGTGGAAGTCAGGCCAGCGTTCTCAAACATCGTTCCAGCCAAGGAGATATGCGCATGGCACTGACCCTTCTCCCACAGGGGAAAATTGATTTGAGCCACGACCGAAGTGATTTATAGCAGACAGAGTGTGCAGTAGAGCAAATCACCATTTGGTCTAGAATGGACATTACCTGTCAGGTGTAGGAGGTGAGAAGGAGAGCCCACAGCGTAAAAAGATGATTTGTTTCTTGGAACACGCAAGAACTTTCCTTCATGAGTGTGAAGGCGAGTTCCGTCAAGGCTGTTCTACTCAAACTATCCTATTAAAAATCCATTACTCTATCAAAGAGCAGTCAAGTAAATAGTGAAATCCCAGGGAGTGTCACCTAACCCCTTAAAGGAGGTGGCAAAAAATGGTGGTGTTCAGAGGTGTACTTTCATGTTAAATAGAATGATGTAGAACTGTATTCGTTTCTTTTTTTCTTTTTTTAGTAATTTTTTAATAGATTTATTTATTTTTGGCTGTGTTGGGTCTTCATTGCTGCGCGCAGGCTTTCTCTAGTTGCAGCGAGCAGGGGCTATTCTTCGTTGTGGTGCACGGGCTTCTCATTGCAGTGGCTTCTCTTGTTGCAGAGCATGGGCTCTAGGCGCACGGGCTTCAGTAGTTGTGGCTTGTGGGCTCAGTAGTTGTGGCACACGGGCTTAGTTGCTCCGTGGCATGTGGGATCCTCCCGGACCAGGGCTGAAACCTGTGTCCCCTGCATTGGCAGGTGGACTCCCCACCACTGCGCCACCAGGGAAGTCCCAGAACTGTATTCTTTTACATATATATATATATATATATATATTTATTTATTTATTTATTTATTTATTTATTTATTTATTTATTTTTGGCTGCATTCTGTCTTCGTTGCTGCTTGCGGGCTTTCTCTAGTTGTGGAGAGCAGGGGCTACTCTTCGTTGTGGTGTGCGGGCTTCTCACTGCAGTGGCTTCTCGTTGCAGAGCACAGGCTCTAGGCGCACAGGCTTCAGTAGTTGTGGCTCGTGGGCTCTAGAGCGCAGACTCAGTAGTTGTGGTTCACAGGCTTAGTTGCTCCGCGGCATGTGGGATCTTCCCGGACCAGGGCTCAATCCCGTGTCCCCTGCATTGGCAGGCGGATTCTTAACCACTGCGCCACCAGGGAAGCCCCAGAACTGTGTTCTTGATATATGATGTACTGTTCAGTGCAAAAGAGAAAGCGAGGTGCATAACAATGGGAATAGCATAGCATCATGTGTGAAAAAAGTGTATATCTATGGTCATGTTTATTTATACATGGTTATCTCTAGAAAGTTCCCAAGTCATTGGCAGCAGTGGTTGGGGAGGTGTGCTGAATTGAATTGGGGCTCACTCCATCTCCATCCCACCCATATTTTAACGAGCTGCCCTGAATGGTAGAGGCTGGAAAGGCAGATACTACATTCCCAGGCTCCTTTGCAACTAGGATTCTGAAAGTATAGTGCCCTTGGTTGGATATGCTCATACATGATTTGGGAAACAGAAGTGAGGCATAGGGCATCTCCCTGCTACTGTTTTCAGCTGGTAAGCAAGGTCATGGGATGTGATCAGCTGAATCCACGTCCCAGTGTCAGGGCCTTTTTAAGGATGCTGAGAGGCAGCTGTGGTGATGGTGGCCACAGTGGACTCTGGGTCACGGCCATGCTGGCTGCTCTGAACTTTTTTTTTTTTTTTTTTTTTTTTGCGGTACACGGGCCTCTCACTTTTGTGGCCTCTCCCGTTGCGGAGCACAGGATCCGGACCCGCAGGCTCAGCGGCCATGGCTCACGGGCCCAGCCGCTCCACGGCATGTGGGATCCTCCCGGACCGGGGCACGAACCCGTGTCTCCTGCATTGGCAGGCGGACTCTCAACCACTGCGCCACCAGGGAAGCCTGCTCCATACCTTTCTGAACTGTCTGAATTACTGCATATAAACCCTATTTTAAAAGTCTATTAAAAGTTATTAAGCATACTTAAACTCAAAAAGGAAAAGAACATCTAAAGAGAAGACAAATAAAACAACATAAGTTTTCTTCTGTGATGTGTCCTAGAGGTGCGTGTGGTCTGGGATTGGGGAGGTACGTGGTGAGCACCTCATCCCCAGACATCAGGGCCCTTCTCTCTTAGTCGTTCTATTTCTGCTCTCTCCCATCTGTGATGTATTGTAATTATCACCGCTTTTGTGCCCACCATTGAAGTTTCCAGTATGGGTATCTGCACCTCTCTCCCCTTCTTTTTTTTTTACATCTTTATTGGAGTATAATTGCTTTACAATGGTGTGTTAGTTTCTGCTTTACAACAAAGTGAATCAGTTATACATATACATATGTTCCCATATCTCTTCCCTCTTGCATCTCCCTCCCTCCCACCCTCCCTATCCCACCCCTCCAGGCAGTCACAAAGCACCGAGCTGATCTCCCTGTGCTATGTGGCTGCTTCCCACTAGCTATCTACCTTACGTTTGGTAGTGTATATATGTCCATGCCTCCCTCTCGCTTTGTCACAGCTTACCCTTCCCCCTCCCCATATCCTCAAGTCCATTCTCTAGTAGGTCTGTGTATTTATTCCTGTCTTATCCCTAGGTTCTTCATGACATTTCTCCCCTTCTTTTCTCTAAACTTTTCTTTGATCTTTTCTTCTCAGAATTCTGATTCCTTCCCCTCCCCCAACAATTTTCATCTTTTTGCAGAAGGGCTGACCTTCTACATTTATAATCGGTCAATCAGGGAACTCCTTTGCTCTCCTGGGATAAACTGATCAGTTACTGTCCAGCAGGGAAAGTCCTGGGTCTTCAGCATTTCAGGGTTGTGTTTGTTTATTGGCTTGTTGGTGTTGTCTGCAATCACCCAGGATGAATTCAGAAGAGTCAAATATAACCAACTATATATCTATATCTTTATCTATGGTATTGCTTTATGGGAAACAGCTCTAAAGCCTTGACTTCATGTAAGTATATTGGATCCCAAATGAATATGAATCCATTGAGATCATGGTGGTGGACCATGATACAAGATGAAGAGGAATTTCAAGCTACAAAATATTTACTCTGGAAGATAGTAACAATCTAATCAGGAGACATCTGCTCTGAGTCTCACCATAATGTGAATGGAGTTGCCCTCAGAAATATCCACTGCTCTTTGCTCTAACTCTGTGCTTCCCAAGCAACCTCCTTGTTACTCATCTGGCTTCCCAAGAACCATGATGCCTGGGAATGAGAACCCAAGTTGGATGACTATGCCTTCCCACAGGCATGAGCAAAGCAATTTAAATAAGTCTATGTATCATCAGAAATTAGTGAATTGACATTCTGGTTTATATACTATTACTCTCTTCTGAATTTGGTTAGCACATGACAACATTGTGCTTTAAAATATATAAGACAGGGCTTCCCTGGTGGTGCAGTGGTTAAGAATCCGCCTGCCAATGCAGGGGACACGGGTTCGATCCCTGGTCCGGGAAGATCCCACATGCAGTGGAGCAACTAAGCCCGTGCGCCACAGCTACTGAGCCTGTGCTCTAGAGCCCGCGAGCCACAACTACTGAGCCCGCGTGCTGCAACTACTGAAGCCCACGCGCCTAGAGCCTGTGCTCTGCAACAAGAGAAGCCACTGCAATGAGAAGCCCGCGCACCACAACGAAGAGTAGCCCCCCAATCGCCACAACTAGAGAAAGCCCACGTGCAGCAACGAAGACCCAACGCAGCCAAAAATAAAATAAAATAATAAATAAATTCCAAAAAATGTATATATATGTATATAAGACAGAGTATCATATTTGAGATTCTGGATTCTGATAAATTACTGACATGCTATGCAATGTACAGTCAGGTTCCTCCTGGTGACGGCTCCCTGTCTCTCACTGAGCTTATTTCAAAAAACAGCAATTATGTTACCTTGTCTCTCCTTTAGAAACATTTCGATGTTGTCTCACAAAAGGACTGTTCCTGTAAATTACATAAAAATGGGTTGGAAAACAAGTCACTTGGGACTGTCTTTCATCCTTCAGTATTGTAATGTGCCATCATGTGTCCCCGTCCAAACTTTACAAGAAATTACTTCTTCTCTAAAAATACAGGCAGTTGATAATCATTGGATTGTGCTTTCTTCTTTCTAGTATATAAAGCTGTCACTTGCCAGGATACATTCTAAAAGGCAAAACAAAAGGAAAAATCGCATGGTGGTAATTAAGTTATCCACTCTGAATGACATTAGTTTTTTTGAAAGGACAGCTGTCCACCGTGAAGTTATTCTGTTTCATGGGCAGAACTGAAGCAGTGGCAGTGTCCAGCTGGGTTATGACTTGTGCAAACCTACAAGCCAAATAGTATGTTTATTTAGGTAACATTCATAAGACTTATCAGGCTCATCATACTAAAAGTAGTAAACAAGCATCTGTGGCGTCTTCCCAATTTCTAATATTTTTCCTTTGTGGGGGAAGTTTACTCTTTCATTATTTTGCATTTCAAAATCATTAGATTTTATATTACATCTAGAAGATGAAACTGATGTGTTCATTCAAAGTAAAGGAAATACTGGCTTGCTTCCCTGCCCTCTACTTACTTATATATACCAGGCTGAACAGAAAATGGTTCTAATATGAATATTTTCTAACTTCTTCCCCAAACACCAAATGTCTTAAAAAGGTCCCCTAATTCCTGACTAACCTACTTACATTTTCAGTTAAAAGGGGTAAATGAGCCCAGATTATAGAAATAGGTAGTAATGAACATTTGAATTTTATTAAAACTGTTAAAAAATGAAAATGTTATTGAAGAAAGCTAGTTTCAGTGTATCACCATAATCTAATTATTTTGAAAGAGGAAATCTGGCCCAGAGGTATAGTTAAACCATTAAAAAGTGCTTCATATCCCTTGTTAATTGAAAATGAAAGAGGTTTTTTTCTGTGCCTCACTTCAGGGAAAATTGTGCAGAGTTATTTGTATGGAGGGAAAAGCAGCAAAGTAGTGCCATGCTTGGTCTCTCTGGGTCGTGTTGCTGCCTGTTATCCACAGTCATTTTTAGGTTCTCCAGAGAGAAATACAGTTGACCCTTGAACAACACGGGTTTGAACTGCACGGGTCCACTTATACATGGATTTTTTTCAATAGTAAGTACTTTAGTGCTACACGATCCGCGATTAGTTGAATAGTGCCCCCAACCCCCAAGTTGTTCAGGGGTCAGGTGTGATTAAGAAGCTGAGGTATTTTCAGTGAGGAGGTAATTCCTCCAAGCTTCTGGAATATTCTGGAGAGTCCAAGAGGTTTTTGTTGTTGTTTGTTTTTAATATATTTATTTACTTACTTATTTTTGGCTGCTTTGGGTCTTTACAGCTGCACACAGGCTTTCTCTAGTCCTGGTGAGCAGGGGCTACTCTTCGTTGCGGTGCGCAGACTTCTCATTGCGGTGGCTTCTCTTGTTGTGGAGCACGGGCTCTAGGTGTTGTGGGCTCAGTAGTTGTGGCTCACGGGCTCTAGAGCACAGGCTCAGTAGTTGTGGCTCACGGGGTTAGTTGCTCCGCGGCATGTGGGATCTTCCCGGACCAGGGCTCGAATCTGTGTCCCCTGCGTTGGCAGGCGGATTCTTAACCACTGCGCCACCAGGGAAGTCTCCCAAGAGTTCTTGATTAGAACCTGTTTATGAAGGAACGTTTGTCAAGGTAGGCGGGTAGAACGTTCAACTTGGCACTTTGTTAGCTTGGCTCTGACTCTGGTGGACTTAGTCCTATGGACTGTGGGCCTCCCTTCACACTCTGGCCCTGCACCCCACAATCATTAATGGCTGATTTATGCCACAGGCATCAGCATTGGTGAGTGCTGGAGCTAGGATTTGTCCCCAAGTCTTTCTCACCCCTAAGGCCACCTTCTTTCTGCACCATTTCTCTTCTAAAACACAGTCCACACCGTATTAGTTTCCTAGGGCTGCCATAGCAAAGTACCACTAACCAGGTGGCTTAAAACAACAGAATAAGATTCCCTCACAGTTCTGGAGGCCAGAAGTCCGAAGTGGGCTCCTTCTGGAGGTTCTAAGGGAGACTTCATTCCAGGCTTCTCCACTGGCTTCTGGTGGTTTACTGGCAATCTTTGGTGTTCCTTGTCTTGCAGACGCATCACCCCAACCTCTGCCTGTGTGTGTGTCTATATTAGTCTGCTTGGGTAGAATAACAAAATAACACAGAGTAGGTGGCTTAACCAACAGGAGTTTATTTCTCACAGTTCTGGAGGCTGGAAGTCCAAGATCCAGGTGCTATCAAGGTTGGTTTCTTCTGAGGGCTCTCTTGCTGACTTACAGGTGGCCACCTTCTTGCTATGTCCTCATGTGGCCTTTTCTCTGTATGCACCTGGAGAGAAGGGGAGCCCTCTGGTGTCTCTTTCTCCTCTTTTAAGGACACCAGCCCTATTGGATTAGGGCCCCACCCTTATGACCTCATTTAACCTTATTACCTCCTGAAAGACCCTATCTCCAAAAGCAATTACTTTGGGGGTTAGGACTTCAACATATGAATTTGTGGGGGACACAGTTCAGTCCATAACAATTTTATGCCCCTCTCCTCTTCTTATAAGGACAGCAGTCACATTAAATTAGGAATTAGGCCCCAGGCTACTCCAGCATGACCTCATCTTAATTTAATGGCATCTGTAAGACGCTATTTCCAAAGGAGGTCATTCACAGGTACCTGGAGTTAGAACTTTAACACATCTTTTCAGAGAGACACAATCCAGCCCAACCAATTTTATCAAGAGTTAATGTGTGGGTGGGATAGGGAGGGTGGGAGGGAGACACAAGAGGGAGGAGATATGGGGATATATGTATATGTATAGCTGATTCACTTTGTTATAAAGCAGAAACTAACACACCATTGTAAAGCAATTATACTCCAATAAAGATGTTAAAAAAAAAAGAGTTAATGTGTGTTAAATGGCTCAGTCATCCTTTTACCATCAATGTGTGCGTTGTGTACCTCATGTAAGTGGAATCATACAGTATTTGTCCTTTTGTGTCTGGCTTCTTCGCTGAGCATGTCTTCAAGGTTCATCCAGGTTGTAGCCTGTGTCAGAATGGCCTTCCTTTTCAGAGTTGATTCATAGTCCATTGTATGTATATGTCACATTTTGTTCATCCATTTATCTGTCAATGGACACTTGGGTTGCTTCCACCTGTTGGCTATTGTGAATAATGCTGTTGTGAACATGGGTATGTGCACATTATTTTAAATCAATTTATTCCATAATTACCAATAACCTCAGCTACAGTTATTTAATTATTTGCCTAGCTCAGGCCTATACAACCAGGAACTAGAAGGGAATGTCTGAACCCCGGGGCATGCCCATCTGATAGCTGGGGCACCTAAAATCTGGCCCCTGTGTACAATAAGTATTTTGTCGAACAAATAGGACTTAAAAAGAGACTACTTCATACCCTAAGGAGATACTTTTAGGCTCAAATGAGATAATGCACTTTGAAAATGGTAAAGGCTGATATAAAAATATAGATGTTGCTATTATGTACTGGTGTGGCTTTTTCTGGCCCTTACGTCCTTCAGTTCATCTGCTTCCACTATCCCTACCTACTTTAGGGAAGGGACTAACACGCCTGGAGTCCACAGCTGCTTTCTTTATCTCTCGGATTTTGTTCATTCTGGTGTTTTGTGTCTCTTTGGTTTCTTGCCTACTTTCCACATACTTCTCCCTTTGGCACTAATTCCTCATGGGATCAGCCAGTCCCAATGGGCCACATAGGATTTCTGCAGTTTTCCCACGGCCAGGCTCAGGACTCCTGCCCTGTTCTCTCTAATAACTGGGCTTCCCCAAGAAGTTGAAGACACAGGAAGCCTGTCTCCCAGGAGGAGGTGGGGGAGGCATGGCTGCCTATGAATTATTAATGTATTCCACTTACTGCAAGGTTTCAGGACTAACTAATTATCCCTTTAATAAGAGTCTGCTCATTTTTCTGCAGCAGCCTTGGGGATGGTTTCTTAAGGTCTCTGAGTCCCTGGGTTTTGGTGGCAGCACCAGTACTTTCCCTGCTGGAGTCAGTCTCCCCTTCCTCTATTGTCTGGGGAGGGGGGCGGTGGAGCTGAGTGTGTCTGCTACCCAGCTAATGAGAGGATTCTAATGAATTACTTCAGGTGATAGAAGAATTAACAAAGAACATTCACCATTGTCTCATCATTCCTGATTATTAGATGGCAGAATAAACGAGCAAACAACTCATCAAATACTCTCCTGCCCCTTCCTCAAGAAGGGACAGCATCTAATGATGATTATGCCACTTTCCTGCTCAGATTCATCCCAGCTCTGATTGTTCACTGCTTTGCTAAGTAACCTCTCCCGCATCCCAAAGCCTTGACATTCATCTTTCAATTCTCTGAAGTCACTTAGAACAAAAACCTATATTGATTCAAATCACATCAACCTTTAAAAGCAATTAAATGTGTACATTTCATGAAGCAGAATCGGTCCACACAGAAATGTCATCTGGTTCTTAAATATTTACCATTTTTCTCTCTGGTCCTTAAGAACATCCCCTGTTTTCATCATGGTACTTGAAAATAGATACTGTTTTCCCCGGGTATTATAACAGCGTTTTTACTATCAACCTGCCTTGAAATGAGGTCAGCATTTATATTTTAGGGGTTGAGTTTTTTTCTTTCTTGTACTCCTCATGCTTTTGGCCTACTTAGTCTTTGTTGGTTCTCTCTCCTTTAGCCTAGTGCAGGGCTTCTACTGAATTATTGCCACTGAAACCACACCTCTGAGTCCTCTGGCTTCTTTTGCAGGCCCCAAAGTCTGCTGCCCCCTTATTTTATTTATTTATTTATTTTTTAACATCTTTATTGGGGTATAATTGCTTTACAATGGTGTGTTAGTTTCTGCTTTATAACAAAGTGAATCAGTTATACATATACATATGTTCCCATATCTCTTCCCTCTTGCGTCTCCCTCCCTCCCACCCTCCCTATCCCACCCCTCCAGGCGGTCACAAAGCACTGAGCTGATGCCCCTGTGCTATGCGCTGCCCCCTTATTTTAGAATAACAAGGAGAAAAACATTTGTTTCGGATCAAGAGAAAAGGTGATCATTTTTTTTCCTGAGTAAAGGACTAAATCTTGGAAGGCTGTTAATTTTTAAGAGCAACCAAAACTTGAAGACTTTTTTAAATGAAAAAATTGCAGAAGTTCTTATTAGATATGTTTTTGGACATTTCTTTGTTGTGCTAAGAAACAAAAAAAGCCCCCAAATGCAATAAAAACACATAAAAGCACAGAATAGGCAGAGTATAATCGTTTCTTTTTAATTGATGTACAGTAGCTAGTTTCTAGCCTTTAAACTAAAAAGAAAAGAATGAACTTCCAAATCCTTTTTGAGACTAATTTTATTTTAAAAGCAGCATTCATTGCTTTAATAAAAACATGCATGAATTTAACACGTTCCATATTCTAATTTAAGAAGCATTCATGAGAAATGCTAAAATATTCTACTCTGTTTGAAGTGGGAGTAGAGGCTGAAAAAAAATAGAGATTCTTTGAAAAAATAGTTTTGCTTCTAATTTTATAGTTCTCAGTCTTAATTTGTCTTTCAAATTCTCTAAACTATCGGCAATATTCATGGTTTTGGTGCTAATAAGTCCCCAGAATCCACTAATTTTAACATGTTGGGAATATTATTTCATGACTATTATTTCATGACTATTTTTGCTCAGAATGAGTGTCATTGCCATACTGCATTCCCAAATCCCATACATTTTATCAGTAAAATGAGATTTTTACGGAGCAAACAAGAGATGAATCTTAGTTACAGCGAAGGGTATCGCAATTGTTTAGAAAGGAGGTGAGGTGAAATCCCAGGACATTTAGACTACTATGTTTGGTAACAATTTCTCACAAGCATTTAAAAAATGACATGGTGATTATTGGAAGCCCTGGATCAACTAAGTATAAGTCATAGGAAATCCATCCCATTTTTTTTTTCTTTGAAGTTGACCCTAGGTTGATAGAGTCGGGTGATGCTATAGTCCAATGTTCTTAATTTTCCCAGGCAATTAACATCAGCTTGTATGTTATAGATGGATAAATATGGAGATTTTAGAGAAGTTGAAATAAGTTGACCCTACACCTAGATTATATAATGGCAGTGCATTAACTTAGGGGCTCTCTAGGGGAATGTCACAAGGTGTGACCCCTGACTCCTCCTGGTGATGTAATGTGAGATGACCGTGAACATGGATGTGCAGGAGACATTCAGCAATTCTGCAGATGATACAAAGATGGGAGGGATGCGTACAATGATAGAAAACAAGCCAAGAGTTCTCAATGATGGTGACAGCTTGGACCACTGGGCCAAGGCTGACGGGAAGAAATTTAATGAAGATAAATGTAAACTGTTTTCTCTTTCTTCCTTAATATTTTTTGAATTTTATTTATTTTTTTATACAGCACGTTCTTATTAGTTATCCATTTTATCCATATTAGTGTATACATGTCAATCCCAATCTCCCAATTCATCCCACCATCACCACCCCTGCTGCTTTTCCCCCTTGCTGTCCATACATTTGTTCTCTACATCTGTGTCTCTATTTCTGCCCTGCAAACCGGTTCATCTGTACCATTTTTCTAGGTTCCACATATATGCGCTAATATACAACACTTGTTTTTCTCTTTTGGACTTACTTCACTCTGACTTCACCCTGTATGACGGTCTCTAGATCCGTCCACATCTCTTCAAATGACCCAATCTCGTTCCTTTTTATGGCAGAGTAATTCGATTGTATATATGTACCACATCTTCTTTATCCATTCGTCTGTCGATTTAGGGCATTTAGGTTGCTTCCATGACCTGGCTATTGTAAATAGTGCTGCGATGAACATTTTGGTACATGACTCTTTTTGAATTATGGTTTTCTCTGGGTATATGCCTATATGCCCAGTAGTGGGATTGCTGGGTCATATGGTAATTCTATTTTTAGTTTTTTAAGGAATCTCCATACTGTTCTCCACAGTGGCTGTATCAATTGACATTCCCACCAACAGTGCAAGAGGGTTCCCTTTTCTCCAAACTCTCTCCAGCATTTGTTGTTTGTAGATTTTCTGATAATGCCCATTCTAACTGGTGTGAGGTGATACCTCATTGTAGTTTTGATTTGCATTTCTCTAATAATTAGTGATGTTGAGCAGCTTTTCATGTGCTTCTTGGCCATCTGTATGTCTTCTTTGGAGAAATGTCTGTTTAGGTCTTCTGCCCATTTTTGGATTGGGTTGCTTGTTTTTTTAATATTGAGCTGCATGAGCTGTTTGCATATTTTGGAGATTAATGGCTTATCCACTGATTTGTTTGCAAATATTTTCTCCCATTCCGAGGGTTGTCTTTCATCTTGTTTGTAGTTTCCTTTGCTGTGAAAAACTTTTAAGTTTCATTAGGTCCCATATGTTTATCTTTGTTTTTATTTCCATTACTCTAGGAGATGGATCAAAAAAGATCTTGCTGTGATTTATGTCAAAGGGGGTTCCTCCTATGTTTTCCTCTAAGAATTTTATAGTGTCCACTCTTACATTAAGGTCTCTAATCCATTTTGAGTTTATTTTTGTGTATGGTGTTAAGGAGTGTTCTAATTTCACTCTTTTCCATGTAGCTGTCCAGTTCTCCCAGCACCACTTATTGAAGAGGCTGTCTTTTCATTGTATATCCTTGCCTCCTTTGTCATAGATTAGTTGACCATAGGTGCATGGGTTTATCTCTGGACTTTCTATCCTGTTCCATTGATCTATATTTCTGTTTTTTGCCAGTACAATATTGTCTTGATTACTGTAGCTTTGTAGTATAGTCTGAAGTCTGGGAACCTGATTCCTCCAGCTCCATTTTTTCCCCTCAAGACTGCTTTTGCTGTTTGGATTCTTTTGTGTCTCCATACAAATTTTAAGATTTTTTGTTCTAGTTCTGTAAAAAATGCCATTGGTAATTTGATAGGGATTGCACTGAATCTGTAGATTGCTTTGGATAGTATAGTCATTTTCAAAATATTGATTCTCCCAATCCAGGAACATGGTATATCTCTGCATCTGTTTGTGTCATCTTTGATTTCTTTCATCAGTGTCTTATAGTTTTCTGAGTACAGGTCTTTTACCTCCTTAGGTAGGTTTATTCCTAGGTATTTTATTCTTTTTGTTGCAGTGGTGAATGGGATTGTTTCCTTAATTCCTCTTTCTGATCTTTCATTGACAGTGTATAGGAATGCAAGAGATTTCTGTGCCTTAATTGTGTATCCTGCAACTTTACCAAATTCATTGATTAGCTCTAGTAGTTTTCTGGTGGCATGTTTAGGATTTTCTATGTATAGTATCATGTCATCTGCAAACAGTGACAGCTGTACTTCTTCTTTTCCAATTAGTATTCCTTTAATTTCTTTTTCTTCTCTGATTGCTGTAGCTAGGACTTCCAAAACTGTGTTGAATAATAGTGGTGAGAGTGGATATCCTTGTCTCATTCCTGATCTAGAGGAAATGCTTTCAGTTTTTTGCCATGGAGAATGTTTGCTGTGGATTTGTCGTATATGGCCTTTATTATGTTGAGGTAGGTTCCCTCTATGCCCACTTTCTGGAGAGTTTTGATCATAAATGGGTGTTGAATTTTGTCAGAAGCTTTTTCTGCATCTATTGAGATGATCATATGGTTTTTATTCTTCAATTTGTTAATATGGTGTATCACATTGATTGATTTGCGTATATTGAAGAATCCTTGCATTCCTGGGATAAATCCCACTTGATCATAGTGTATGATCCTTTTAATGTGTTTTTGGAGTCTGTTTGCTAGTATTTTGTTGAGGATTTTTGCATCTATATTCATCAGTGATATTGATCTGTAATTCTCTTTTTTTGTAGTATCTTTGTCTGGTTTTGGTATTGGGGTGATGGTGGCCTCGTCGAATGAGTTTGGAGGTGTTCATTCCTCTGCAATTTTTGGGAAGAGTTTGAGAAGGATGAGTGTTAGCTCTTCTCTAAATGTTTGATAGAATTCACCTGTGAAGCCATCTGGTCCTGGACTTTTGTTTGTTGGAAGATTTAAAATCACAGTTTCAGTTGCATTACTTGTGAATGGTCTGTGCCTATTTTCTATTTCTTCCAGGTTCAGTCTTGGAAGGTTATGCCTTTCTAAGAATTTGTCCATTTCTTCCAGGTTGTCCATTTTATTGGCATAGAGTTGCTTGTAGTAGTCTCTTAGGATGCTTTGTATTTCTGCAGTGTCTGTTGTAACTTCTCCTTTTTCATTTCTAATTTTATTGATTTGAGTCCTCTCCTTCTTTTTCTTGATGAGTCTGGCTAATGGTTTATCAATTTTGTTTATCTTCTCAAAGAACAAGCTTTTAGTTTTATTGATTTTTGCTATTGTTTTCTTTGTTTCTATTTCATTTATTTCTGCTCTGATCTTTATGATTTCTTTCCTTCTACTAACTTTGGTTTTTTTTGTTCTTCTTTCTCTAATTCTTTTAGGTGTAAGGTTAGATTGTTTATTTGAGATGTTTGTTGTTTCTTGAGGTAGGATTGTATTGCTATAAACTTCCCTCTTAGAACTGCTTTTGCTGCATCCCATAGGTTTTGGATCGTCGTGTTTTCATTGTCATTTGTTTCTAGGTATTGTTTGATTTCCTCTTTGATTTCTTCAGTGATCTTTGGTTATTTAGTGACATATTGTTTAGCCTCCATGTGTTTGTGTTTTTTACTTTTTTTTCCCTGTAATTGATTTCTAATCTCATAGCGTTGTTGTCAGAAAAGACGCTTGGTATGATTTCAGTTTTCTTAAATTTACTGAGGCTTGATTTGTGACCCAAGATGTGAGGAATCCTGGAGAATGTTCCGTGCGTACTTGAGAAGAAAGTGTAATCTGCTGTTTCTGGATGGAATGTCCTATAAATATCAATTAAATCTATCTGGTCTATTGTGTCATTTAAAGCTTCTGTTTCCTTATTAATTTTCTGTTTGGATGATCTGTTCATTGGTGTAAGTGAGGTGTTAAAGTCCCCCAGTATTATTGTGTTACTGTCGATTTCCTCTTTTAGAGCTGTTAGCAGTTGCGTTATGTATTGAGGAGCTCCTATGTTGGATGCATATATATTTATAATTGTTATATCTTCTTCGATTGATCCCTAGATCATTATGTAGTGTCCTTCCTTGTCTCTTGTAACTTTCTTTATTTTAAAGTCTATTTTGTCTGATATGAGTATTGTTACTCCAGCTTTCTTTTGATTTCCATTTGGTAGAATATCTTTTTCCATTCCCTCACTTTCAGTCTGTATGTGTCCCTAGGTCTGAAGTGGGTCTCTTGTAGACAGCATATATATGGGTCTTGTTTTTGTATCTATTCAGCAAGCCTGTGTCTTTTGGTTGGAGCATTTAATCCATTCACGTTTAAGGTAATTATCGATATGTATGTTCCTATTACCATTTTCTTAATTGTTTTGGGTTTGTTTTTATAGGTCCTTTTCTTCTCTTGTGTTTCCCACTTAGAGAAGTTCCTTTAGCATTTGTTGTAAAGCTGGTTTGGTGGTGCTGAATTCTCTTAGCTTTTGCTTGTCTGTAAAGCTTTTGATTTCTCCATCAAATCTGAATGAGATCCTTGCCGGGTACAGTAATCTTGGTTGTAGGTTCTTCCCTTTCATCACTTTAAATATGTCATGCCACTCCCTTCTGGCTTGTAGAGTTTCTGCTGAGAAATCAGCTGTTAACCTTATGGGAGTTCCCTTGTATGTTATTTGTTGTTTTTCCCTTGCTGCTTTCAATAATTTTTCTTTGTCTTTAATTTTTACCAATTTGATTACTCTGTTTCTCAGCATGTTTCTCCTTTGATTTATCCTGTATGGGACTCTCTGTGCTTCCTGGACTTGGGTGGCTATTACCTTTCCCATGTTAGGGAAGTATTTGACTATAATCTCTTCAAATATTTTCTCGGGTCCTTTCTCTCTCTCTTCTCCTTCTGGGACCCCTGTAATTCGAATGTTGTTGTGTTTAATGTTGTCCCAGAGGTCTCTGAGGCTGTCTTCATTTCTTTTCATTCTTTTTTCTTTATTCTGTTCTGTGGCAGTGAATTCCACCATTCTGTCTTCCAGGTCACTTATCCGTTCTTCTGCCTCAGTTATTCTGCTATCGATCCCTTGTAGTGTATTTTTCATTTCAGTTATTGCATTGTTCATCTCTGTTTGTTCTTTAATTCTTCTAGATCTTTGTTAAACATTTCTTGCATCTTCTCAATCTTTGCCTCCATTGTTTTTCCGAGGTCCTGGATCATCTTCACTATCATTATTCTGAATTCTTTTTCTGCAAGGTTGCCTATCTCCACTTCATTTAGTTGTCGTTCTGGGGTTTTATCTTGTTCTTTCATCTGGTACATAGCCCTCTGCCTTTTCATCTTGTCTGTCTTTCTGTGAATGTGGTTTTTGTTTTACAGGCTGCAGGATTGTAGTTCAAATGTAAACTGTTTTAAAATGTATCCAAGATTTGTTTTAATTAGGTAAGACATGCAGACATGGGAATGACTGTTATGAAGGCGGAAATTTTTATTGTATTTGAAGTCCCCTAGAGACAGGAGGCATGCCACACCAGGCCATGAAGGGCCGTGCTGGGAAGCACCATGGTCTATCAGGAGGCAGAGGGTTGAGGGGAAAAATGTGGATGAGAGCCTTTATTGTGGTTTTCTTGGGAAAGGCAAAGGCAAGGCAAGCTGTTTAGGATTGGGTAGTTTAAATAATCCCAGTGGGCTCTGGGGTATAGGAGCCATCCCTACATGTCTGGTACCTGGCCCTGGGGTGCTTAAGGCAGGGAAATAGTGGCCCTGGAGTGTGACAGCCCCGTAGAGGAGGTGGTTGGTGGATTGGTTGGTTTGCATTTGAAAGGTGTGCTGGCAGGAAAGTGTACTATCTCCAGGAATTGGCTGGCCCTGGAGGGGCTGTCCCTCCAGGGTTCACAAGGCCTCAAGTTGTCAAAGCATCAGACACAGAAACTAGAAAATGTGGTTATTACGTAAGCACAATGCATAAATCTCTTGCTGAAGAAAGCCTAGGAATATCAGGTTTAATAATTCATGTAAACAAATCTAGGTTTGGCTTTGTTTTGTTTGATGATGGGTTAATGAATCAGTAGTGTGATACTTTGCTCTCCATGTAGCAACTTGTCATCACTCGGGTCCAGGCCCAAAAGTCACCTCCTCAGGGAAGTCCTCCCTGACTACCCTGTAAAACACTGCTCCCCATTCTCAGTCACTCCCTATGACATTAGAATGTTTTGTCCTCTAGCACTTATTGTCTGAAATGACCTGAAATACTTACCAGTGTGCTTGTTTAACGTCTGTCTCCACTGTTAGAATGTCAGCTCTTGTTCACCTCTGTGTCTCTAGTATCTAGAACAGCCCCTGGCACATAGTAGGTGCTCAGAAAAATTTGCTGAGTGAACAAATGCAGAGTTAAAAAACCCCAACTGCATTTTTAAAAAAATAAATTTATTTATTTATTTACTCATTTATTTATGGCTGCATTGGGTCTTCATTGCTGTGCGTGTGGGCTTTCTCTAGTTGTGGTGAGCAGGGGCTACTCTTCATTGCAGTGCGCCAGCTTCTCACTGTGGTGGCTTCTCTTGTTGCGGAGCACAGGCTCTAGGCGCGCGGGCTTCAGTAGGTGTGACATGCGGGCCCAGTAGTTGTGGCTTGCGGGCTCTAGAGCACAGGCTCAGTAGTTGTGGCACACGGGCTTAGTTGCTCCGAGGCATATGGGATCTTCCCAGACCAGGGCTTGAACCCGTGTCCCCTGCATTGGCAGGTGGAATCTTAGCCACTGCCCCACCAGGGAAGTCCCCAACTGCATCTTTAATTGAATTAATAGGCATCTGGTAGTTGATCTCAGAAAATAATAGTTCTTCCAATTTTGTTAATAACACAGGGTACATTATGTCAGATTTTGAATGCCACATATTTAAGAAAAGTACTGACAAACTAGAGAAACCAGAGCATTGAGAAGTGCACCCAGGGCAGTCTAAATGTCATCTCATCTGGAATTAAGGGGGAGAAGGGGCATTTGATTAGCAGCCACTATGTGCCCAGAACTGTGTTCAGTTGTGAAGGGACAAACTTCTAGTTGCCACACTTGGGTCACTTGCTCTGAATTAACCTGGCTGGGGTTGAGATGTAAGTGTGCATGTAAGGGGAAAGCCCTGCTCTTCCATGTGGGGCTGGGGTTCAGCTCAAACCGAGGTTGTTCTCTGGGAGGGTATAGCCTGCAGCAGAAGCCAGATGGGGACGGGCAACCTCAGGTGTAATGTGGAGAGCATGGGTCCCTGACTCTCTCAACCCTAGTCATCTAAAGAAGATCTCGGTCAAAGGAACTCATGGGCTTAGCCCCTGACCAGCCTGACTTCACTTAGTTGTACCACAGTCCGCTTACAGCCTGCTGGGTACACATGGAGATCAGCGCCTCTGGATTACTTTCTCTGGCTGCTGGCCTCCTCTGCGATGGTTAGTTTCATGAGTCAACTTGACATGGTATCCAGCTATTCAACTAGCCACTGACCTAGGGGTTGCTGTGAAAGCATTTTGTAGATGTGTTAAGATCTATAATCAGCTGATGTGAAGTGAAGGAGATCACCCCCAGCCCACTATAACCTGGGGGCGGGGGCCTCATCCCATCAGTTGAAGGCCTTACAAACAAAATCAAGATTTCCGTGAGGAAGAAGAAATTCTACCTCAAGATTGCAGCATCAGCTCCAACTGGAGAATTTCTAGCCTGCTGGCCTGTCTTCCAAATCTCAGACTTGTCAGCCCCACAATCACAAGAGCCAATGACTTGAAATGAATCTCTTTATACACACACACACACACACGCACACGCACACACATGCCCAGCTGGTTTCGTTTCTCTGCAGAACCCTGGCTGATATGCTGCCCCCGACTTTTAAGGGTCAGGTGCTCCAATGTGTTCTTTTTTCTGGCCCCATGCCTTAGAAAAAGCTTTCCTTTCCGTTCTGATTAGATTCTATACATCAATGGAAGGTCTTGACTCAGCGGCCACTTCCTGGGGCGGGCTGTGCCCAGGGAAGCATGACACTGGCATTGACATTCTCGGGGGTCTCTGTCATCCCTAATGTTTCTATGACCCCTGGATGGGGACTAAAGGAGGACCCTGGCATCCCCCATCCTCCACTTCCATCCTCTCCTTCCCACGCTCTGAAATCCTTCCCACTGCCTACAAGGCCCTTATGCAGGGAAGAGTCAGCACTGTCAGCCTGACCGCTACCCTGAGACAGGCCCGTGCTTGCAAGGTCAGCCCTCGGCTGGCACCTGGCAACTTGGATTTCAGCAGGGTTCCCACCATGAACTGGTATGAGTGACTCACTGTCCCTAAACTGTTGGTACAAACAGTATGGTTTATGCTGAACATCCGCTTTCCCACTGGGAGTCTGGGATGTGGGTACCTGCTAGGCAGAGGGTACCATGTGGCTTGTCCTCCCCGCACTGAGTCTATAGTGAGTTTCCCTGGTGGACAAGAGTTCACGCTCATTGTCACAACACGGAGCTAGGGGAGATCAGCCTGTCCCATGTGGCCCCGCCGGGAGAGTACTCTGGAAGTTGCATCTGGTTTCCCAGGCTTCACCCCACGCAACTTTTGTCTTTCCTGACCTTGCCATGGATCCTTTTGCTGGAATAAATCACAGCCACGAGTATGAGTATCTGCCGAGCCTATGAGTCCTCCCATGAATCACTGAGCCTGGGGGTGGCCTTGGGGACCCCTGGTGCAACCCTACGTCATCTGATCCAGGCACCGTTCTGACCTCGTCACCTGTCACCCTGCCCCCACTGCTGTCTCCAAACTCACCAACACATGCTGTTCCCTCTTTCTGGAGCACCTTCCCCCCACCCCAGCTTTTTCCTCACCTCCTTCAAGCCTCCATCCCAATATCACCCATCAGGAAAGCAATCCTTGACCACCCAATGTAACACTGCACCTGTCCCGTCATTCTCTGTTCCCTCATCCTGCTTTGTTGTTCTTGTTAACACTTACCACCTGATATATTTATATTTATTAGTTTCCTGACTTGCTGTCCATCTCCAGCTGCCCACACCAGAGTGGAAGCTCCATAAAGCAGTGATTTTTCATTTCGTTTCTGATTTGAGCGAACCACCCCAAAGGATGCTTGGGTGAAATGACAAGATGTCTGGGATTTGCTTTAAAGGCTTTTATCGAACTAAAAGTATACTGCTGTGTCCAAGAGAACCAGGAACTCACCTGATAAATTGTCTAATGCAAAATGGGTGTTTGAGTTTCTGTTATTATACGGTAAAGACAGGTTATCATGTGCTAACTGCTATAGGTAATTTACTTAGATGGATTTTCTAAATTTACCATGAAAAATTCAAGAGAAAGAGTCGTAGAATAAATTCCCATAAAAAAAAACCTAGATTAAGTTATCATCAAGTTTTGCCATAGTGGCTAGCTGCTTTTCCCCTTTACTATTTTAAAGCACATTTCAGATTTCATGTCATTTTCTTCCTACATACTTTATAATGTATCTCTAAAAATTATGGACATTTTCTTACATAACCACAAGGCCGTTTATCACACCTAACGAAATTAACAGTAATTCTTGGAATCATAATGCTCAGACCATAATAAAAATTCGTTGGTTGTCTCAAAATGTTTTTCTACATTTGCCTTGCTGGATTCAGAATCCAAGCAAATTCCACACATGTTCTTTTGTTCTGTCCCTTAAGTCTTTTTAAATCTAAAACAGTCCCCCTTTATTTCTTTTTCATGCCATTTGTTGCATAATATTTTTTTTAACTAAAATGTTTATTTCAGAAACACAGATTAGAACAAATGGGGGAACAATGATGAAATTTGCATGTGCAGTGGAAATAGGATCTGGTTGAAAACACTTAGAAACCTGGAATTAGAGAGTAAGGATCTTGCTGGTTTCTTGTTGTAGAGCTTGCTGTGTGGGACCTTGATTGAATTACAGTCTGCTTTCTGCTTTTCTAAAGATAGTAATGATTTTAATTTATGTACTTTGTCAGGCGCTAGTGGTGGGTTCTGTCTCTGGAACATTTAGTTTAGTGCCTGGTACATAGGAGGCTCTCAGACAGTTTCATCAATAGATATTCTAAAATAATCCATCAGTGTTTCGTCTTAACATCGAGTGTGATTGTCAGAAATAAATCATGAAGAGAGAAGGTGTTTCTAGTCCCAGGTTGGCTGGGTTTGGTTGTGGGCCTCTCAGGCAAGTCGATCATCTCTCTAGGTCTTCAGTTTCCTCATCTATAACCTTTTATAAAAGTAAATTTTAAAGTCTAACTACCTTCGGTATGAATTTTTTCATGAACATCATTTTTGTATAATATGGTTTAGGAAGTGCTACCTTTAGATATCAGGTGCAGAACAGGCATGTAAACCGGGTACAAGCAGATAGTAATTGGGCCAGAAATCTGCATTTTGTTAGTTGCATCACTTCCACAGTCATTCCTTCTCTACCCCTTTGACATTTAGCAAAAAATTTTTAAAGCTGCAGTGTGTCTCTAAAGTGAAAAGAGGAAACAATAGCAGGGATTGGACCATGCCTAGTGTGTTAATTAGAACTCTTTTGACAATAAGTAAACAAATTAGTTCTGACCAGCTCATGTAACAATGGACTTTCTTACTGGGGTACCACTAGGAATGAAAGGACAGGATATAGCCGGGCCTTGGAGATGGAACCAGGGCTTGGCGGGCAGTAGAGAATCCAAAAACTCTTTCTGTTTTGGGTTGAACTGTGGCCCCTGCAAAAGACATGTTGAAGTCCTAACCCCTGGTACCTGTGAAGGTGACCTTATTTGGAAATAGGGTCTTTCCAGATGTCATCAACTTAAGATGAGGTTGTACCAGAATAGGGTGGGCCCTAATCTAATATGACTGGTGTCCTCATCAGAAGAGGAGAAGAGACAAACAGACCCAGAGCGAAGAATGCCATGAAAAGATGGAGGCAGCGACAGGAGTGATACGCATCAAGGGACACCAAGAATTGCCAGCAGACATGAGGAGCGAAGAGAAAGACATGGCACGGACCCTCCCTAGAGCTGTCAGAGGGAGCATGGCTCTGCCAACACCTTGACTTTGAGCTTCTAGCCTCCAGAGCTGTGAGAGAACAAATATCTACTGTGTTAAGCTGTCCCAGTCTAAGATGCTGTGCTATGGCAGCCTCAAGAAACCAATACACCTTTCTCTCTCTTGCCTCTGCCCCCTGTGAATACCTGTGTCTCTCTTTTTTCACACTGCAACCTAAATGTGTCTGTTTCCCGGTTCATATGATAGAAAACAGTTGTCAACAACAATTTCCAAGTTCATGTGATACAGCAGTAGAGATACAGACAGAGACTCAAGAGTTTCTCTTCATCCCTGTTCCACATTCTCAGGGAAGGGACTCATGGGCCATCTTGGATTGGGTGGCCATCTCAGGCCCCATCAAAGGCTGCGTGGGTGTGTGTTTAGGATTACATCTATGCAGCAGGTGGGACTGATGGTCAAATCATCTAGCAGATGTCCACTGCACGGGACCAGTGGAGGACGAGTGAGGAGCTGCATGCACTAGGGTGGCCCTAGGGACCAGAGCAAAACTGGTTACATCAGTGAAATGAGGAAATTCCAAAGGAAAGGGAAAGTTAGGGAGACAGAGATTACTGACTAGGTCAACCGCTACTTCCCAGCACTTCCCTTGGATGTTTGGGTTTTGTCTTTCCTGTATTTTTAAAGAAGGATGTTTCATTTACATAAGTGCTTTAGTTGTATGATTCTATTTATCCCTCCCAAAAGCCATATGAAGAAGCAACTTTCATCTCCACAAATGCAGAAACAAGGGCTATGAAAAATGAAGTTAGGTGTCCAAGTTTACATTGCCAGTAGGTAACAGAGCCAAGATAGCACATAAATATAAGAGAAATTCTGGCTAGTGATGGGAAAGTTGGACAGCATAAATTCTAAGGTCTACTGAAACTAAAACTTCTAAGAATGTTGATTCATAGCAATAGTAGCAAGGCTTTCATATAATATCTTTTTTATAAATACCTTGAAGAACTTCTCATATATTCCCATTTTATTTTATGTTATTCTAAGATTTTTTAATATAATATAAAAAGTATTTTTAAAAAGACAAAATAATATTCATGTTCTGATCTGCTCTTCCAGAACTACTGGTTTTCATGTACGTATGTTTCTTTCAAATACTTCTATTCTTCCTTTTAAATATCAAAAGTTCAAATTGCAGTATATCAGAGAGTACCTATCTTAGAAATTCTCCAAATTTTACCATGTCTATCTCTGTACAGAGGTTTTTTTCCCCCTTTCTTCCAGTAAGGATTATTAGGTTGAAGTCAGATTCCGGGTTTTGTTTTATTTTGTTTTTCTACCACTTACTCTGTAATTTGCATTTTTTTCGCCTGTCATTCTCCTTGACTGTTTTGTGTGCCCTACGTGTAGTATTCAGCACACAGCAGAGTCTCCGTTTCCTGGGCCCCTATTCTCTGTTTCAGTGCCTTGATTGCTCTGTGCTCTGCAAACTGGGCCCCAACTACTCTGCTTTGGAAAAGAAAATCATTTGAGGTACATAAAGGACAATGGTTATTGTCTTTCTTTGCTAACAAAGAGGTGATGAGATCGAGGGGCCAAGAAATGTGCCCAAAACACTTCTAAAACTCCCCCCTCCCCACCTCACCTCAAAGGTCCTTGTGGCTAGACTAGTACGTCTACACTGACTTTGCCTTATCACCTTGTGTGGCTCTCCCTTGCAGAGGCAGAGACATGAAAACAATGACAACCAAGAAGTCCTGTGGCAGGGTTTTGCTTCTGTGGCACTAAGGAAAGGCCAGGAGGTGACACCTGCAGATCATACCCTCTTCTGATACTTGTCAAGCCATCTCAGCCCCCTGGGTGCCCCCTGATCTTTGAACGCTATGCTCAAGAACTTACAAGCCAAGTCAGTGGTCATTCAATTAGAGTGTGACCCTGTAGTGTTCCCAGAAGACAGGGTGTCTTCACTAGGCAATGGACACTGAGGGATCTGAGATGACTCAGTCTCAGTCATGGATGAGGTGGGAAGTTATATGAACACAAAGACTAAAGGAAAACTCATAGACTTCTTGAAACAGTGTTAAAGGCTGGGTTGTGTCCCCCTAAAATTTATATGTTGAAGTTCTAAACCCAGCATCTCAGAATGCAACTGTATCTGGAGACAGGTTTTAAAGAGGTGATTAAGTTAAAATGGAGTCATTAGGATGGGCCCTAATCAAATAACACTGGTATCCTTCTAAGAAGAGATCTGAACACAGACACACACCAAGGGAAGATGATGTGAAGAACAGAGAAAATGGCCATCTGCAAGCCAAGGAAAGAGGCCTCAGAAGAAACCAACCCGGCCGGCGTCGTGAATCTGAGGACTTCTAGCCTCCAGAACTGTGAGAAACTTTCTGTTGCTCAAGACACCCAGTCTGTGGTGCTTTGTTACAGCAGCCCCAGGAAACCAGTACACAAAGGTTACTCTCATATTTGAGGACACTTAAGTTAGAATCAAATCAGAAACAAATAAACATTGCAATATGGGGTTTACAAAAGTGACTGTCACAATATTCTTTCTGTATGGCAAAGATACTACCGACCGTAGATGATTTAGTAGCATGACAGTTAGCGAGACCCACTCCCTGTTTTCCTGACCTCTAGCCATGGGATCCCTGAGTCTTAGTCCTTGGATGTCTAATTTTACTCACCCTCTTGGTGACCTCCTCTGTTCTTTGGATTTAAGTGTGATCTAGATGCTTTTAACTTACATCTGAGTCTGCTCAGGCTGCCATAACAAAGTAACATAGACTGGGGGCTTAAACAATAGAAATTTATTTTCTCACTCTTCTGGAAACTGGAAGTCCAAGACCAAAGTGCTGCCCATTCAGTTCCTGCTCAGGGCTCTCTTCCTGGCCTATAGATGGCCACCTTCTTGCTGTGTCCTCACATGGCCTTTCCTTCCTGCCTGTGCATGGAGAGAAGGAGATCAGTCACTCTCATTTTCTCTCTCTCTCTCTTTCTTCTCCTCCTCCTTCTCCTTCTTCTTCTTTATCTTCTGGCACTAATCCCATCATGGGGGCCCCACCCCTATTACATCATGTACCTCTAATCACCTCCCAAAGGCCCCATGTTCAAATACCATAACATTGGATTGGGGATTGGGGTTTCAAAATATGAGTCTTGGACAAACATTTAGCCCGTAACAACTTCTAATTTTTTAAAAATTAATTAATTTATTTTTGGCTGCATTTGGTCTTCATTGCTGCACGGTGAGCAGGGGCTACTCTTCATTGCGGTGCGTGGGCTTCTCATTGCAGCGGCTTCTCTTGTTGCAGAGCATGGGCTCTAGGCACATGGGCTTCAGTAGTTGTGGCACGTGGGCTCAGTAGTTGTGGCTTGAGGGCTCTAGAGCACAGGCTCAGTAGTTGTAGCGCATGGGGTTAGTAGCTCCGTGGCAGGTGGAATCTTCCCGGACCAGGGCTTGAACCCATGTCCCCTGCATTGACAGGTGGATTCTTTTTTTTTTTTTAATATCTCTTTATTGGGGTATAATTGCTTTACAATGGTGTGTTAGTTTCTGCCCCATAACAAAGTGAATCAGTTATACATATACATATGTTTCCATATCTCTTCCCTCTTGCGTCTTGACATGCGGATTCTTAACCACTGTACCACCAGGGAAGTCCACAACTTCTAAATTTTTAACTCTTGTCTGGACCTCTCCCCTGAGACTCTCTGTCCTCCTGCCTCCTGACATCTCCTCTTGGATACTGAATGGACAACGTAAACTCAGCATGCTCAACACTGAACAGATCTGTCCCCCAAACCTGCTCCTTCCCCCAGTCATCTCCAGCTCAATAAATGGCAGCTCCACTCTCCCAGTTGCCAGAAACCTGGAGTCATCCTTGTCCCCTCCTTGTCCCCCTCACACCCCACTTCTGGTCTGTCAGTGGCTTGTCTTGGCTCTGCCTTCACAAGATGTCCAGACTCTGACCATTTCCCATCACCTCCACCATTACCCCTTGGGCCACACCACCCATCATCACTCACCTGGACACCTGCTTTCACCCCTGTTGTCAACTCATGACACAGTAATCAGAGAGATCATGTACAAGTCCGATGGTGTACCTCCTCTACTTAAAATTCCCCAATTGTTTCCCACCTCACTCTGAGTGAAAGCCAAGTTTGCATCATTCTCTCTTGTTCTGCTTCCTTCACCTTTGTCTCCAACTTCTGTGAGTCCAGCCCTGCTCCCTCTGCCCCAGACATGCTAGCCTCCTGCTCTTCTGCAGACACACTAGGCACTTTCAGTGGCTCCTCTCTCTGCCTAGACTGCTTCCCCCCGACCCCCAAATCCATATGGATACATCTTATGTTTCACATAAATGGATATTTCTTGTTTTTCTCCTTCACTGTCTTCTGGTCTTTTCTGGAATTGCCGCTTCTCATAGGCCTTCCCAACCACCCTTATGCAAAATCTCAGCCTCCAAACACACTCACTTCCTACTCTCTGTATTATTGTTAATCCTCCGAGGATTTTTTTTTTATCATTTCAGAATTTGCTTATATATTATGTGTATTCTGCCTTCCCCAACACTGAAATATAAGCTCCTTGAGGTAAAGAATTTTTGTCTGTACTATTCTCTATTCCTAGTGCTTGAAACAATACCTGGCACATAGTAGTTGCTCAATAAATATCCCACAATTGACTATTGATAAATTGATATTTTTCTGTCTCTAGCTCTCCTCTGGAGGGAAAGCTGAGGAGATGATGGGTGTGGTAGACACAGTAATGGCCCCACAATGATGTCCACGTCCTCATCTCTAGAACCTGTGATTATGTTATATGGCGTGGTAAAAGGGACTTTGCAGATGTGATTAATTTAAAGGTCTTGCAATGGGGAGATTATCCTGGATTGTCCGGCTGGGCCCAGTGTAATCACAAGTGTCCTTGTAAGAGGAAGGCAGGAAAGTCAGAGTGAGAGGAGGAGATGTGTTGGGGGAAGCGGAGGTAAGACGGATGCTGGGCCATGCTCCAAGGGATGCAGGCATCCTCCAGAGGCTGAAAAAGCAGGAAACAATCCTCCTCTAGAGCCTTCAGAGGAGGGCAGCCTTGCTGACCACTTTTTTTTCTGCCTTATTGAGGTATAATTGACAAATAAAAATTGTATATATTTAGGGTGTACAACGTGATGATTTAGTATACATATACATTTTGAAATGATTACCACAATTAACACATCCATCACCTCACATAGTTACTTTGTGTATGTGTGTGTGTGTGCTGAGCACACAAGATCTACTATCTTAGCAAATTTCAAGCATACAAGCCAGTATTATTAACTATAGTCACCATGCTGTACATTAGATCACCAGAACTTATTCATCTTATAACTGAAAGTCTGTATCCTTTGACTAACATCTCATCCCCACAGCCCCTGGCAACCACCATTCTACTTTCTGCTTCTATGAGTTTGACTTTTTTAGATTCTACATATAAGTGAGATCATGTTTCTCTGTGTCTGGCCTATTTCACTTATAATGTTGTCAAAAATGGCAGAATTTCCTTCTTTTTTAAAGCTGAATGGTATTTCTGTGTGTGTGTGTGTGTGTGTGTGTGTGTGTGTGTGTGTGTGTATTTCACATTTTCATTATTACTTCATCCCTTGACAGACACTTAGGTTATTTCCATATTTGGCCATTATGAGTAATGCTGCAGCAAACATGGTGTTTCTCTTCAAGATACTGATTTCATTTCCTTCTGATTAATACCCATAAGTGGAATTTCTGGATCATATGGTAGTTCTATTTTTAATTTCTTTTTTCTTTTCTTTTCTTTTTTTTTTTTGTATTTGCGGCACGCAGGCCTCTCACTGTTGTGACCTCTCCTGTTGCGGAGCACAGGCTCCAGACGTGCAGGCTCAACGGCCATGGTTCATGGGCCCAGCCGCTCCGTGGCATGTGGGATCTTCCCAGACGGGGGCACGAACCCGTGTCCCCTGAATCAGCAGGTGGACTCCCAACCACTGTGCCACCAGGGAAGCCCTATTTTTAATTTCTTGAGGAACCTCCATACTGTTTTCCATAGTGGCTGTACCGATTTATATTCCCACCAACAGCGTACAAGGGTTTCTTTTCTCCACATCCACACTAACGCTTGTTAACTCGTCTTTTTTTTATTTTATTTTTTTTGCGGTACGCGGGCCTCTCACTGCTGTGGCCCCTCCCGTTGCGGAGCACAAGCTCCGGACGCGCAGGCTCAGCGGCCACGGCCCACGGGCCCAGGCGCTCCGCGGCATGTGGGATCCTCCCGGACGGGGGCACGAACCCGCGTCCCCTGCATCGGCAGGCAGACCCTCAACCACTGCGCCACCAGGGAAGCCCCTAACTCTTGTCTTTTTGAGAATAGCTATCCTAACAGGTGTGAAATATCTCATTGTGGCTTTGTTTTGGCATTTTCCTGATGATTAGTGTTGTTGAGCATCTTTCATACACCTGTTGACCATTAGTATATCTTCTTTGGAAAAATGTCTATTCAGACCTTTTGCCCATTTTTAATCAGTTATTTGTTTTTTGTTATTGAATTATACGAATTCCTATGTATCTTGAATATTAACCCCTTTTCAAATACATGGTTTACAAATATTTTCTCCCATTCTGTATGCTGCCTTTTCACTTGTTGATTGTTTCTTCAGCTGTGCAGAAGACTTGTAGTTTGATGTAGTCTGATTATTAATTTTTGCTTTGTTGCCATATACAAAAGAATTGTTGCCAAGATTGATGTCAAGGACATTTTCCTCTATATCTTCTTTTAGGAGTTTTATGGTCTCAGGTATTACATTTAATTCTTTAATTCATTTCAAGTTAATTTTTGTGAGTGGTGTAAGATCAAGGTTCAATTTCATTCTTTTGATGTGGTTATCAGTTTCCCCAGCACCATTTGTTGAAGAGACTATCCTTTCCCCATTGAGTATTCTTGGCTCTATTGTCAAAGATCAGTTGACTTTATATGCGTGGGTTTATTTCTGGGCACTCAATTCTGTTCCATTGGTCTATGTGTCTGTTTTTATGCCAGTACCATACAGTTTTGATTATGATAGTTTAGTAGTATAGTTTGAAATAAGTGTAATGCCTCCAGCTTTGCCTTTAGGACTTCAACCTCCAGAGCTGTAAGGTAACAAACTGTGTTGTTTTAAGCTAGTAGGTTTACACTGATTTGTTGTAGCAGCAACAGCAGGAAACTAATAAAATAGCTAATAAAATAAAAGATTTCTCTTCAGCCAAGCCCTCGTCAGCTGGTAGACACTCTCCTCACTGTCCAGACATCACCTCACCTGCCTTATCTGAAGGGGATTCACTGGATTCTGAGGAAAGTTTAAGTCCCTTTTTGTTCTAAAGTTCAAACAGTTGATCCAAAACTATACTGTGGATTGGGATTTAGACGGACATGCAGGTGGAATTGGGCACTGGGCATCTGGTCTGGCTACCTCCATCCTATGAGAGGCTGGGGCTCCCTGTCCAGGCTGCCTGGCATGTGGTCCCACATGTATGTCCCCTGCACCTCCTCTTGAAACACTTTCGTTTCCTAAAACTTCCCCTTTTTCTCATTTCCTTCAGCCCTCTCCTTTGAGCCCCTCCTTCTCTCATACACCTGCCTCTCTACGCAGGTCCTGCCACCTTCTCAATGAAAACTGAAATTCCAGCCCCCTTAGGTCTTCCTCACGTCCTACATATTTTGAAGTCTCAGAAGACATTAATCAATAGCTTTTACCTTCGGCCCAATTACAAAGACCACAAGGTTGAAGAAGTGGGTTTGGGTCTAGGATCTTTTGGCCCTCCCAGTCAGAGGGAAAGGTGGGATTGCTCCTGAGGATGGGGGGTGGTTGGGGAAGAAGCTGGGAAATGGAGGTACTTCTATGCCAGGCTTTACCTAGTTTCTCCTAGTCATCTAAAACCAACCCCCCTTCCCCCTGCGGGATCATTTTCCTCACAGACTCTCCTCTCCTCCCCTCCATCTGGTCCACTAGAGTAATACACATTCTTTGTATTAACATAACTTTGATTCCAGTTTTGCTGCAAATACTCTGGCTTTATTTTGCTATGAAAGCATCTGTCTCTCCTCCTTCCAACATACTCTCCTGGGTTACATTGTAGAGCTTTGTGGGTTGATTGACAATAAATTGTGTTATTCCCAAATCAACCCTTTGTAATTCATTGTGGTTTAGGACCATACAGAAGACTCAGTTTACCCATAATGAAAATGCTATAAGATTGAATTCACACAAAATGACCAAACTAAGTAACCAGATGAACTCTTATCATTCTAAGGTCCACCAATCAATGTAGCTTGGACCCAATTTTCCCAGGGTTTAGGTAAAAGAAAAGGCAAATAAAAGGATTTTAATTGTATCTCATAATAGCTCCCTCCCCCCCAAATCTCATTCAAGGTAGGTTATCTTTCAGTCTTAGAACAGATAGCTCTAAGGACAAATTTTACCTGAATATACCATCAAATGCAGTTAGGAGGCAATTAAAAAAAAATTAAGTAGGTAATAACAATTGTTTTGTATTAAAAATACCAGAAAAGCTCCACTGAGACAGAAAAGAGGCGTGTCCTTAAACTCAAACATTCTCAGAGACACTTGACAACAAGGTTTGAGATCCTACAAGGTGTAATTAATTCTACAAATATTTGAGTAGAGGATTGAAGAGAGTAGATTTGGAGTACACCCTGCTTTTCCACTACCCACCAAGCCTGCTACCTGTTTCCTACTCCTTCTGTTACCCAATGCAAATTTGTGTGCCCAACACACAGTGAGGGCAAACAAACTGAAACGTTGAAGTTTGGAGCAGAGAAGGTTTATTGCAGGGCCATGCAAGGAGATGGGTGGCTTGTGCCCAGAAATCCCCAAACTCTCTGAAGGGTTTTAGCAAAGCATTTTTAAAGGCAAGGTGAGGGAAGGGCATGGTTAGTTGTTACAAACTTCTTGGTGTCGGAATCCTTTTTTCTCCCAACTGTCCATGTAGGTCAGGTCACAATGTTCCTGTAAACCTACAACAAAAGAAATGTTATTCACTGTTCTGCAACTTTTCATCTCTGTATGAATGGAAAAGTGTTATACTCTTAAAGATCAGAGCCTTGAGAATAGGCTATCCTGTATATTTCAGGCTATAGGCAACATTCTTTTACAAAAGTGCAGAGCCAGCATGACTAAGTACAGACAACAAGGCACAAGGGTTAAAGGAAAAGAAACAGATCTAACATGGAGTCAGATTTTTTCTTCCCTGTTACACTTTGGGTCCTAGCTTAGTGTACCTTCTTCCGGAAGGCTTCTTATACCATACAATTCACTCATTTAAAGTGTACAATGCAGTGGCTTTTAATATATTCACCAAGTTTCACAGTCAACTCCACAATTTAAAAAGTTTTATTACCCTAAAAAGAAATCCCACACCCATTAACAATCATCCCCCATTTCCCTCTAATCCCCACAGCCCAAGGCTACCTCTACTTTCTGTCTCTATATAATTGTTTTCTCTGGACCTTTCATATGAATGGAATCATATAATATTTAGTCTTCTGTGACTGGCTTCTTTCATTTAGCATAATGTTTTGAAGGTGCATCCATGTTGTAGCCTGTATCAGTATTTCATTTCTTTTTATTGTCAAATAATACTGTGCAGATTGACCACCTTTTATTTATCCATTCATCATCCGATGAGCATTCGGGCTGTTTCCACTTTTTGGCCATCGTCAATAATGCTCATGTGAACATTTGTGTACACGTTTTTGTGTGGACATACGTTTTCATTTCTCTTGGCTTATACCTAGGAGTGGAATTCATCATTTTATTATAAAAATTTCAAACATATGGCAAGGTTGAAGGAATTTTACAGTGAACATGCTTCCCACCACCAAATTTCTACTATTAAGATTTTATTCTCCTTCATCAGATATCTGTCCTTCTATCTAACCCTCCAGCCATTCATCAATCAGCCTTATTTTTTAAATTTTATTTCACTGAAGTATATTTGGTTTAGTGTTGTGTTAATTTCTGCTGTACAGCAAAGTCATTCAGTTATACACATATATGTACATATATACTTTTTATATTCTTTTCCATTATGGTTTATTACAGGATATTGAATATAGTTCCCTGTGCTATACAGTGGGACCTTATTGTTTTCTATTCTATATATAATAGTTTGCATCTGCTAATCCCGAACTCCCAATCCATCCCTCCCCTACTCCCCCTCCCCCTTGGCAACCGCAAGTCTGTTCTCTATGTCTGTGAGTCTGTTTCTGTTTTATAGATAAGTTCATTTGTGTCATATTTTAGATTCCACATATAAGTGATATTACATGGTATTTGTCTTTCTCTTTCTGACTTACTTCACTTAGTATGATAATCTCTAGGTCCATCCATGTTGCTGCAAATGGCATTATTTCATTCTTTTAATGGCTGAGTAGTATTCCATTGTATATATGTACCACATCTTCTTTATCCATTCCTCTGTTTATGGACATATAGGTTGTTTCCGTGTCTTGGCTATTGTGAATAGTGCTGCTATGGACATAGAGGGGCAGGTATCTTTTTGAGGTGACTTTTGTCTGGACATATGCCCAGGAGTGGGATTTCAGGATCGTATGGCAACCCTATTTTTAGTTTTTTGAGAACCTCCATACTGTTTTCCATAGTGGCGCTACCAATTGACATTCCCACCAACAATGTGGTAGGGTTCCCTTTTCTCCACACCCTCTCCAGCATTTGTTATTGGTAGATTTTTTAATGATGGCCCTTCTGACCCACATGAGGTGGGACCTCACTGTAGTTTTGATTTGCATTTCTCTAATAATTAGCAATGTTGAGCATCTTTTCATGTGCCTGTTGGCCATCTGTATGTCTTCTTTGGAGAAATGTCTATTTAGGTCTTCTGCCCACTTTTAATTGACATTATTTTTAAATGTATTTCAAGGTACGTGACATCAGTGCTTTTCCCTAATTACCTCAGCGTGTATATCATTAAGTAGAGTTCAATATTTGTTTTGTTTCATTTATTTTTGTTTAATGTGACATTAAACATTACATTAAAATGTAATGTTACATTTTGTTTAATGTTTACGTCATATGTAAACAATAATGTTTACATATGATGAAATGCACAAATCTGAAGTATATATTCCCTAAGTTTTGACAAACTCATCTGTCTGACCCAAACCTCTATCAAGGTGACATTCCCATAACTCCAGACAACTCTCTCATGTACCCTTCCAGTCCTCACCCTCTGCACTTCAAAGACAACCTCCATTCTGATTTTTTCTCCATGTATTTGGTTTTGTCATAAAACTTCATACAAATAGAAAAGTACAATATGTACCTTTTTGTCTGTAAAGTTCCTTGCACTCAGCAAAATGTTTTTGTGATTCATCCGTGTTTTGCATTTATCAGAAGTCCATTTCTTTTTCTTGTTGAGTTGTAAGTCCATTGTGTATGATTATACCACTGCTTAGTTTTTCACTCTCCTGTTGATGGGCGTGTTTGTCTCCTGACCCCGTTTTTTTAGTTTTACGAATAAAGCTGCTATGACCATTTTTGTACAAGTCTTTTTGTGCACATAGGTTTTTGTTTTTCTTGGGTAAATACATAGGAGTGGAATTTCTCAGTCTCACAGTGAGTATACCACTGATAATACACAAATCTACTCTAATTTTAAGCAGTTCTAGGAAAGGAAAATCCTCTCTCTCTCTCTCTCTCTCTCTCTCTCTCTCTCTCTCTCTCTCTCTCTCTCTCTCTCTCTCTCTCTCTCTCTCTCTCTCTCTCTCTCCCTGGTGTTGCAAAACTTCTAACTGTAAGAAAATTAACTTCAGATTACTGTCATCTAGGTCCATTTTTCTTGGTTACTCCTCATTCAGAGATAAAACAGAAATATTTAGAGGTGCTCTGTGATGAGGCATTGCACATTTATTTAGGTTATTTTTATTTTATTTTATTTTTTTTGGTACGCGGGCCTCTCACTGTCGTGGCCTCTCCCGTTGCAGAGCACAGGCTCCGGACGCGCAGGCTCAGCGGCCATGGCTCACGGGCCCAGCCGCTCTGCAGCATGTGGGATCTTCCCGGACCGGGGCATGAACCCGTGTCCCCTGCATCGGCAGGCAGACTCTCAACCACTGCGCCACAAGGGAAGCCCTATTTAGGTTATGTTTGAATGTATGATAGGGATTTTAATTTGTTAAAGGATAGAAATTATTTCATAAATGAGATGCCTTTATTTCCTCCTTTTCACTAATAGTCTCAATCTGTATGAAAAGGATAAAAAGGAATAATTCAATCAAGTACCAGTTTCTTGCTATGTTTGTTCATCTTCAACCCCTTTACTGATGAGCTAAAGAACAGGGCTCTTCTTCCTGGGAAAAGCACCATCTCACTGCTTAGGGAAAATGTGTGGCTTTAGATTGAATTCACTTTCTTTTCAAGAATTAGGAGTTGCATTTAACCAGGCTTGATCCCATGCAGGAGGATAAAGAAGCTGCTAACGTCCAGTTCATCAAAAAGATTTTCCCCCCAGAGGTGATGGTAATTTGGGAGTTGAGAGAACTGATTGCCTTTAGCTTAGATACATTGAGGGAAGAGGGAAGTAAAGCTGGGAGATGCAGGCGTCCTTGCGACCAGCTGTCCCTCATCCCACCCAGGTAGGAGCAACTAGGTGATTTCTTTTAAAATTTATCCTTTGATGATCCTTCAGTGTGCATTAGACTTACGGATTTTAGCAGCGATTCTTGGGGAGGAGAGTGGGGTGGGGAAGAACATTTTTCTTTATTTTTGCCTTAAAATGTGTGGCGGTCCAATTTAAAGAAGGGGGTAATTATGCAAGTACATATGGAATTCCTACTGCCTATTTCTAAGCATCAGAGTGATTTTGTATGGGCTATCGCACATACCTACAGCCCGAAGAGATTTGCTATCTTGACCATGGACACACACACACACACACACACACACACACACACACACTTTCCTGCTCATTCCTAACTTCAACTCTCAATGCATTTCTGAACGATGAAAAATGCTTCACGTAACCATCAACAATGATACACCCTCCCCTTAGGTATCATTTCCTTCTCTGAGAATCAAAAGGTGAGAACACAGGCTAGATTCAAAATGATTCCAATCCGTGACCTTCCTCTGGTTTCCTCCTAAATGTCTCCTTTTGAAAGTGAAGTAGAAAAAATATGACCAAAAGTCCTTACTTTTTCTCTATTCTATGTGTTTAATACTTTTCTCCAGCTGTCTTAGGTTTATGAATATAGAGGCAAAACACAGCAAAACCACTCAGAGCATTGCCTCTGGAGTCTGCCTGCCTGAGTGTGAATCACCTTCTCTGCCATTTACTAGCTACGTGAACTTGGCTAAGTTACTTAGCCTCAGCTGTAAGATGGACATAATAATATACATCCTACTTTACAGGGTTGATGTGTCAGTTAAATGAGTTAATATTCACTAAGTTCCAACAACTATATGTTTTAGCTATTATTATTATTGTACATAGAAAAGAAGAAACTTTAGAAGGAGTTATAGTTGAGGGTTAAAATTTCAAAGCAATTCTAATCAAAGTGCAGTATGATTATTTTTAGAACTTGACAAAATGATGCTAAAGTTCATCTGGAAAAACAAATACTAAGGCTAGCCAGGAAAACGCTGAAATTATAGAGCATAAGTTCTATCAGAGGGTAACATATATTATGAACATTTTGTTACTGGGACAAGAATAGGCAGATCAGTGGAAAAGAATATGGACTCTACTATATGACGAAATCGGCATTTCAAACAAGTGTAGAAGAGATGGATTATTTAAATGGTGTCTGTTTATCCACTTGGAAAAAAGAAAAGTTGGATCTGTGTCTCATTTCTTATGCCCAAATAAATACTGTATAGATTGATTTTATAATATAAAAATAAAACTGTTAAAGTGTGAAAATATAGTGATTTTTAAAAAGCCTTGAGTGGGGAAAACTTTTCAAGCATGATGCAAAACTGTGAAAACAGAAAAGCAAACAGATAAATCTGACAGTACAAAAGTTAAGAACCTCTTGTTGCAAAAAAAGCACCATAAACAAAGTCAAACCAGAAAAAATATTCACTATATGATAGCACAGGGCTAATTTCCTTAACTATCAGTATAAAGATATTAAGAATCAACAAAAAAGACAAACACCCCAAGGGCAAAATGAGCAAAGGATATAAAAGTTGGTGGATAAAGAAATATCAATGGATAATTTTAAAATAAGTTTCCATTTTACCTATAAAACTGACAAATTTTAAAAGTTTGCCAATACCCAGTGAGGGCTTAAAGTGTAAGTAGGACTTCCCTGGTGGCGCAGTGGTTAAGAATCCGCCTGCCACTGCAGGGGACATGGGTTCAAGCCCTGGTCCGGGAAGATCCCACATGCCACGGAACTACTGAGCCTGTGCTCTAGAGCCCACGAGCCACAACTACTGAGCCCGCAAGCCACAACTACTGAACCTACGTGCCACAACTACTGAAGCCTGCGCGCCTAGAGCCCGTGCTCCGTAACAAGAGAAGCCACCGCAACGAGAAGCCCACGCACCACAACGAAGAGTAGCCCCTGCTCACTGCAACTAGAGAAAAGCCCGCGCACAGCAACGAAGACCCAACGCAGCCCAAATAAATAAATTTATTTATTTAAAAAACAAAAGTGTAAGAAGTAAGCGTTCTCAAGCACAGTTGGTTAGTGGGTATCCTGGTTATCTTTCGCTTCATAGAAAGCCATGCAAACTTTAACAGCATAAAATAATTTTATCATGGATTTTGTGGATCAGGAATTTGGAAAGGGCACAACAGAGGTGGCTCTTCTTTGCTTCATGGTGTCCTTAGCTGGCAGGACTGAAAAGGCAGGGGGTGGCCAGCATCGCTGAGGAACGGGATAGGGCTGGAGAACCCTCTCCAAAACACTTCTTTACTCACTTCCTGGTTCCTGGTCTGAGATGGTGAAAGATCTGGGACCGGCAGCTGCATCACTGTGCAGCCTCTTGCTTGTAGTGGTCCTCATCTAACTGACAGCTCATAGTCTCACGTCCAGAGATCAGCACTGCGCCAAACAGAGAGACTTCTCCAACCCGGAAACGTGGTGGTGGTGGTGTGTTTGGGGGGAGGGGGTGGTAACTGTGGAATAAGAAGTTTCATTTCACTGTGACACGTCATCACTTTAGTATAAAAGATTTACACACATGCACTTGTTTAAGCTTAGAAAGTTTCTGAAAGACTAAAAACTGATGGGAAAATGATTTCTGGGAAGTGAAACTGGGGATGTGGGGAAGGGTCCCTTATGTGCTTTACGCTTTACCTAATACCCTTCTACACGGTTTAATTATTTCTTCATTTATCATGTACACACATTTATTGTAATAAAAAATAGATAAAATCAATAAAAGGGAAAGTTAAGAACAGGACAACTACTTAATTCAGGAAGATTTCTAAGTAACCTGATGGCATGGGTTATAAAGGGGACCTAGGTAATTATACATTTTTATAATCAGAAATCTGAAAACGAGGCATGAATGACACAAAATGACAAGGAAACACTTCAGTTTTTCAGGGGTTGATTTTCCAGATGGCAGATTTTCCAGGCCAGGTAGCCCTGGCTTTCTAGGTAAAGGAATTTAAAAAGTGCTTTCAATGAGATTAAGTACGAAACCCAGAATGTTTGTTTGTGAGAGCTGGAAGGAACTGGGGGAATTGGCTCTCCCAGCGGGAGCCCCCAAACCTGCTCTCCTCTTTCTTTTCCTTCTTCCCCACTGGCTACTACCCTCTGCCTGTAAAGCCTCAGACTGTGTCCTTTAAAAGTCACCTTCCCACAAAAACAAAATCAAAAAAAACAACCAGCATCAGATGTATGTATTCAATATTATGATCATACACATGCTAAGAACGAAATGACACAAACTTTATTCCAGACATGGAAAGAAGATGATGAAAAAAAAAAAAGATGAAATAAACACTGTAGCATGTGGAAAACGTCTTCCAAAGAGAGTGACTGGGTAAATGTCACTTTCCTAAGTTCTTGTGATTTCTACAAGCTTTTCGGTTTTAGCTGTAAGGTATGGAATAGCACCTTGCTTGCTACTGGGTGAAGTGCCCGGACTAGCAAAAAAAAGAAAAAAGAAAAAATAGCATTGGAGGGCTTGTTAGAAATATCGTGCTTCAAGCTCACTAAACCAGATCTGCATTTACCAGAATCCCAGGTCTGCCACAGACCTGGCCACACACTGGAATCACCTCCAGAACTTTAACAATACCGATGCCTGGGTTCCCACCCCAGAGATCCTGATATATTTGGCTGGGGTGAAGCCTGGGCGTTGCGGGTTTTTTTCAAGTCTGATGTGATTCTGTGATTCTGAGACCCAGTACTCTAATTTGGTGGTTCTCAAAGTGTGGGCCCAGAGCCCCCCGGGAACCTGTTCGAAAGCCACATTCTCAAGCCCACTCCAGACTTCCTTTCCCGGAGTTTCTGATTCAGTAGGTCTTTGAATCAGCCGGCCAGGCAATTCTGATGCCCACTGAGGTGGGAGAACCCGATAAGGTAGGTCTGGGGAGGGGCCCAAGAATTTATATTTCTTAAAGTTTCCGGGTGCTGCTACCGCTACAGGCCCGAGAAGCACACTCAGAGAATCACCGAAACCTCTGATCTATGGTTTGTCCAGAGCCACGCCTCCAGCCCACTATTGCTTCTCTTCAATGACAAACTTCCCATCTGCTGTTCTTTTCAGGTTTGAGGCCCAGATGACCCTTTTTACTTCTACCTTCTCCAAATATACAGGCGTTAAAAAAAATAAAATACAGTTCAGCACCTCAAACTCAAAATATGTCTCTTTGCTCCAGAAACTACTCACACTAGCTACGCACAGGTGCCCCCGTCCTTCTCAGGCACCGTGTTCTCGTGTGGACCCACTGTCCCACGGGGGCCCCTGTCCTGCTCCTCTTTGAGTTCAGTCGTGGCCTCTCCCAAGAAACCTGCCTCCAGGCTGGAGATCGAAAACTTCTCTAAGGCGCAAAACGACCAGGGTTCTGGGGTCAGCGGCCGTCAGGGGCGGGTGCCCAGTAGCCTCGGCATCTAGCAGAGGGTCGCTTTCGTTTCTAATCTCCTGCCGCGCGTCCTTTTCCCTCCACGTGCAGCGGGCCCATCCACAGCGAGGAGGAGAAAGGGCAAGAGCAGGGGCTGAGGAAAGGGGGATGGAGGTGGTAAAGCGGCAGCTCCCAGCTGGAGAGGGGCGACAGGGACTCTCCTCCCTTAGGTGCCTGCCTGCTGGGTCCTGAACCTTGCTCCCTCCTCCGAGTTCCGGGAGCTCTGAACAGGAATCTGCAAACCTGCTAACCTATTTCACTCCTTTCCCCCGCGGGGCATTGCTCCGGTCCTCGGAGGGGGCGAGTAGGGGTGGGGATTGTCGGGGGATTCGCGGTGGGTGGAGGACGCGGGGCCGCGGCGGGGGGAGGGGAGTGTGGCCCCGGGGAAGGGGTGGTGCTCGTGGGTCCCTGCGAAGCGCCGCTGTCCGCGCGACAACGTAAAGTCGTAGGTGGGCACCCGGGCGGGGCTCCCCCTTGCACAACCTCAACAGCGGCCTGCAGAGTCCGCGCCACCGATCCTCCGCCAGCTGCTCCTGGTGTTGCCCGTGCGCTCGTCTCCCGCTGCCTTAGCTCGCTTTCAACCACAGAGGCTGGACTGGCGCGTCCCTGGTGGCGCAGCGCACTCCGCGGAGCTTCCTGCGCTCGGCCCTGCGGCGCCGAGCGGAGAGACCGGCTGCAGCCGTAGGACCAAGTAAAGCGCGGATCGGAGGTGGGCTCGCCCGGCCGGGTAGGGGCGCTCGGGCGGGCGGCCTCTCGGCGCACCTGCCCCCGGGGCGGGGCGGAGCGGGGCGGGGCGCGCCGGCGCGCAGGTCGCGGGCGCGGACGCTGGAGGGGGCTGTGGCTCTCTTGCTGTCCCCGCGGCTCGGGCTGCGCGGCGCTAGGGCTCCCCCCGCTGAGGGGCCGGCCCAGGCCCGGGGAGGGGCTCGCCTTCCTTCACTTCCCGCTCGCCTGTCTGGAGGCGGCGGGGCCGGCGCGGGCGCAGGGCTGCGGGCGCTCGGCTGGCGCGCGGGGCGGGGACGCGGCCGCCGCCCGCTTTGCGCCGCTCCTCCCCGCGCGAGTGGCGCTCGGCCCGGCGTCGAGGCGGCCATGGCGACCCGGAGCCCGCTCCCCACCCACCCCGCCTGCTCCGCCCTCCCCTCCGCCCCGCGACACCTTTGATGGCTCGGACCTCGGCCGGCCACCGCCAGCCCCGCTCGCGTGTCCGCGCCGCCGCCGCCGCCCCCGCCGCCCGCGGGTATTAATAGCCGAGCGTCCCCGCCGCACGCGCAGCCGGAGCCACCGCGCCCTCGGCCGCCGGGAGCTCGGAGCTGCGGAGCCCGGAGGCCGGGAGTGGGAGCCGGAGCCGCCTGCGCCGTGGAGGTAGGAGGCGCGCGGCGAACAATGATCCCGGCGGACTGGCGGCAACTTGTGCGAGTCGGGCGCCCGGAGCCGACCGACCGGGGAGCGGGTGGAGGTAGCTGCGTGGCCCGCGGGTCCTGCGCGGAGGAGGGCGCGGCGGGTGGGATCGGGCTTCCCCTACTGAGGCGGGAGAGTCGCCCTCCGGGCCCGGGGCAGCCCGGCAACAATAGCCGGAGCTCGGGGGCCTCCGGGCTGCGCGCCGCCCCTTGCACCCTCCTCTTACCTCCGGGGACTCGGGCTGCGGGCTCCGCGCGCGTCCCCTCTCGCCTCCCCCGCCCCGCGGCGCCCTTCCCCCTCTTCCTCCCATCCCACCCGGCGCGCTGACAGCGCCGGACGCGGCTTCCGGACCTCCGGCTGCAATCTCGGCCCCTGCGACCGACCGCGGACCGGGGAGGTGGCCTTTGGCGCCGCTGCCACCGCGCTGCCGGGTGCCCCTCCGCTCGCCCACGCTGGCGCGAGGACCCCGGTGGGTGACAAAGAGGAACACGCCCTCTGCCTAAGTTAGATTTTGTCTCTCTTTGCCGCCAACCTTTATGAAGAGCAAAGTTTTTTTTTTTCTTCCTTTTGTTTTTTTTTTTAAGCAAAGGACAGAGATTTTTGTGGTGAGCATTTCCAAACAACAACTTCTGATTGTGGTTTTACGATTTAAGTTCCGGAAACTTTAGCTGTGTGATCCTGTTAGACCTTTGAGAGTGTGTGCGTCTGTGTGTGTGTGTGTGTGTGTGTGTGTGTGTGTGTGTGTGTGTTTTGTTTGAGGGGAAAAAAATGAGTTCCCCGTAATCAGTCTGGATGTCGTTTATGGCAGTTGGAGCCCAGCTGGAGTCTGTGCAGGATCCCCCAGAAACGAGGGAGGTGAGGCGCACAAAGAAACGAGGACCCTGGTATCAGATCAGCCCCTTGAGATGTGGAGAGATTGCCTTTCATCTGGAATAGTTTAGCCGGCTCAGCCTGTCTCCGATTCTTCTGGAGTACCATGGTGGCCTCTGGCTGTTTCATTTTATTATTGTTGTTGACGTCTTTCTTGTTAGTTTCCCAGGTTTGACTTGCTCAGCCCCGCCCTCCCCTGTTTCACGGTTCCCCCTTAGCCATGGTTTTTGGGGACCCCCATCTCCCCCACCCAGCAGGCAGGGTCTTCAGCAGAGCCAAACCCCAGCCTAGCAGTGGGTTAGGTTCACTGCGCTTTGCTTGTGGTGACTTGGCCAAGCCCATTCCAGAACATCTTCCAGCATTGTCTTGCTTTTCTTATTCAGTCTAAACAGGACAGAAAGGAGGAAAAAAGGCCTTTTTGGCCCTGGGAGCTTTGGGACATTTGCCTTAAAAATTGTCCTCATTGTTGCCATCAGGCAGGCCCTTCTGAAGTCTCCTGCGTTTGGTTTCTTCCCACATTCCACAGCCTTCCGGCCCGGGTTTACCTTCAGCCTTTCCTGGGGGTTGGTTGGTCTTCTGGGTTTGACAGTTTCTGATGCTCTTCGTGTGGGTTCAGCGTCCACATGCCTCACTTTATATTCCTGCAGCATCGTTCTGCAGCAAGGCACCAATATTGGAGTTACTCCAAGCACAATGAAACGTTTGTGTTTTTAGAATGTCTGGCTAATAGAGCTGCTTCTGGGAAAAATGAAGAGACACATTATTGGCCAGTGGCTGGCTTACTGGGCGAGGTGTTGGTGGAAATAGTGAGCTGCTAGCCCAGGGCTTCCCAGAATCTCTTCTTTCTTCTTTGTGGACGAGAAACTTGAAATACTTGGTGATGATATAGCTGTGCTCCATAGGGTCACAGATTCGGTAGCATGCCCCCTGTGAGTTGGGATGTGGTTTTTCATTTAAGGTGTTCTTCCCCTGTGGGAATCCTGAAGGTAGGTTTATAATGTCCCTTTTCACATAGTTAGTCTTCTTCTGGAATTTTATACAGGGATTGAATTCCTTAGGTCTTAATAGAATACTAATGGTGCTCTGCGGGCCAAATTTACCAAAAGGAGATTTAAAAATCTATCCTAGATAATTTTCTTCTGGTATGTTGCAGTTATGCCATAATTATCTTAAGACCATGAGGAACCTGGGTGAATATTTTTGTTTTGCTTTTTACTTAAGAAACTGTCCAAGGAAATGGTTTTAAGAAGATAAGAATTGAATATAGTATTGAAAGGGTTAGGTTTTTTTTTAAAGTGGGATTCATCCTCTAATATTCATGGAGCTCTAATATTCATAGAAGAGTTTAATTCATTTGGAAAATGATATGTATTTATAAGGAGGGTGCCTGTGATAGACATCAGAAAAGAAAACCTTTTTCCATCCTTGAGGAGGTTAGAGAATGCTGGAGAAGACACAGGAGCCCAGTTTTTGCATACTGAACAGTTTAGGAAAGACGGCATTATGGCTTTCCTAGAGGATGAGGAAAGTTGTATGGATTTGTAGGTACTTGGCTAGAGCTTTGACAGCAAAAGCTTTAGTAACTGGCCTTGCTTATTTCAGAGACCTGCCTAGTGAAATGCACTTTCCCCTTGAACTGAAGATGCTACAGACAAGAGAAGGGCTCTTATAATCCCCAAATACAGTCGCTCAAGTCCTTTCTACTTTGGGTGCACAGGTATTCCAAGTGTTGCTTACCATTGCCTGGGAGGGGAGAGGGTGGGCTTTTAAAGGTTCCTGGCGCTGCACCTCTCGTATTATTTGGTACTTTTGATTGAAAGGAGGGCTCTCCAAGCCTGACTATTGAATGGGAAGCGGTGGATCAACTTTTAAAAAAAATTTTTCCTTGCTTTTTAGTGGTTAGAGTTTCTGCTGTGGCCTCACTTCATCATAGGCCCCTCACTCTCTGTTTCCGCCAGGTTACTGCCTTAAGCACTTCCACATGTCTGAGAAGAGCAGAGCCCAACGGTTTCCATTCAAAATTATTTGAAATACTGATTTCACCAGTCCTTTTATGCCAAATGCTGCCTTTGTTTTTAATCAAGAAGCCCCCAGAAACTGTTTATATTGAAGTGGAGAAACTGGCTTTTTATAGGCTGCCCTCCTCCTGGTTTAAGTCAGTTAAAAATGTTTTGCCAAGTGGATACTTTGAGCAGAAGTGGACAGTTGGTACGTATTAAATGTGGGTGCTCTAAGCCTTTGATACTTGTGAAATAAACCAGGGACCATCAGGTACAATGTGCCTTCCCATGCTCAGTGCTGCCTATGAACTCAGGCAGTTTTCTTATTTAATGTGAGATGGAAATCAGACGGCAAGATGGGCAGTTTAATATGGGAATTCATCATTTACACTGAATTAATTTCATGTGTAAAATGGTCATATTTGTGCATACATTTTCAAACAGAAGGGCCTCAGGCCAAACTGGATTACCTTTAACTCTCTATTATGTAATATTCCTCACCAAAGAGTAACTCCACTTTACGTGTAGACTTTGGCCTTTTCATAAAGGTATCTTAGAAGACTCATAAATCCAGTATTATATGACTTTCATTTTTTGTTCTCATCATATTAATTCAGGATCTAGTCTAGTGCCTGGCACATAGCAAACCCTTTCTAAATGCTTGTTGAGTGAATAAGTAAACCTAATTTTCATGTCCTTTCAAGTTACTCTTTAAGGTTTTTAAGGGAAATTTGATATCAGCCCTGACAAGTTGTTGTTCTGGGAATTGGAAAATTTGGTATTTGATTTCATTTCTGTTTTGTTCTAATTTAACAATTTAAGCTAACCTTTAAATTTGGGTATTGTAAAAATATACAGGCTCATTTAAAAAAATCAGACAATAAATGCATGAAGAAGAAAGTAAAACCTACCTGAAAAAATTGGCTTCTGGGATAACTTTCCCTTTCCTTCTTAGACATATATTTTTTAGAAGTTCCATTAGTGAGCATCTCTTGGGGGTAACCTCAGTTTTTGTGTGCCTTTAAATTTGTTCCGGAATGATAAACTACCTGGGCGCGCAATTCTGGATCGTTGATCCTGTATTAATCAACTCTCTTTTGGTTCCATTGTTGTGGTTGCAGTGTCCACTGTCAGGCTAACTGTTATTTGTAAATTGTCTGTCTTTTCTCTCTGGCTGCTTTTAAGATCCTTTGGAGTGCTGCAGTTTCACTAGGTCTAGATGTAATTTCTCCTTTACTTTTATTCCCCTCTCTCCGCCTCCATCTGCTTCTTTTCCCTCCTCCCTCCCCCTTCCTCCATCATCTTATCAGTGTGTTCCTCTCTGTTGCCCTGTAGTATTTCAGTGTCTGGATGTGCTACAATTTGTTGATCTGGTCACCCTTGGCCACTCTGGCTGTTTCCAGTTTGGGCTGTTCTGAATAAGGCTGCTATGAACATTTGTGAACAAGTCTTTGTGCGGAGATCTGTTTTCCTTTTTATTGCTCGGTCTTATGATAAGTGTATGTTTATGAGAAACTGCCATCTGTTTTTCCAAAGTGTTTGTACCATTTTACATCCTCGCCAATGACGTATGAGTGTTCCACGTACTGTAATCCTCATGAACACTTGAAATTATCCATCTTTTTCATTGTAGCCGTTCTGGTGGATATGTAGTGGTATCTCCTTGTGGTTTAATTTTATATTTCTCTGAAAGGGAAATGATAAGTTTTCCTGTGCTTTTTGGCCATTTGTCTATCTTCCTTTGTGCCGTGTCCATTAACACTTCGTTCTTTTTCATTGATTTTTGTCTGATTGTTTTATATAGCTTTTGAGTATAATTGACATACAATAAACTGCATATACTTAGTGTCATCTTATTTTACAATTATAGGAGTTCTGTGTATATTTTATATACAAGTTCTTTGTTAGATCTATGTATCATGAATATTTTTACCAGTCTATTTTTTAATCTTTTCCTCTTTTAGTGGTATCTTTTGAAGAGCAGAAGTTATTAGGGAAACATTGTACATGGTCTACTTATTGAACTTATTAAAGGTCAGGGGATTTTTTCAACTTTGGAAAAATAACATTTTTGTGTGTAAGACATAGACTAATATTGCTGTGTTCAAGAGGTCGGACTCCATTTACTTCATAGGGATGGAGCAGTTCTATTCTTTCCTAACTAAAACTGAGTTGAAAAGACATGAAAATGAAAAAAACAAAAAAAACAAACCCTGCTTATTTTGAAAATCTGGGGAAACAAGGTGTTTCAGGTTATGATCAAATAGATTTCTGAAATTCAAAATTGAATTGTTTGTTCTTTTAGCACACAGAAAGATTGTGGAAAATAAATATTTTTGAAATCAATACAAAAACTGGAGCCCTGGGTAAAAGCAACATGTAACATTCTAAAAAGAGGTTGGAATGGCATACGTAGGTGCTTGTAAAAGGAGCTGAGTTTCCTTATTTTGGCATGAATTATATAGTGTTATTTATGTACTCTCCTCATTTTCTGAACCAGATAACAAGCATTGTTGTCAGGTCAGAAAGTATGTTTTCCTGATTTTTTTTTCTCCTGCCCATAGAAGGTACATAAATGTTGCTTGACTTGGATTAAAATTTCTGTAATGACTGCAACAGAAACAGACTCAAAGAAATAGAGAACAGACTTGTGGTTGCCAAGGGGGAGGAGGGTGGGGAAAGGATGGATTGGGAGTTTGAGATGATTAGCAGATGCAAACTATTTTATGTAGGACAGGTAGACAACAAGGGCCTACTGCAGAGCACAGGGAGCTATATTCAATATCCCGTGATAATCCAGAATGGAAAAGAAAAATAAATAAATAAAATTTAAAAGTTTGTATAAGGAAAACCCCATGACATTTTAGAATACGGAAGTTAGAGATTGGGATCAAAGGTAACAGGAGTTGGGAGTATAGGTGTTAAAATGTGATGTTGCGCAAGTTATTGGTGCTCTTTTCCTAAAACATCAAGGAAACTTCAAGAGTGCATTTATTTTCCAGTGGCAGAATCTTTGACTAATAGCAGTGCAAGTCATCAAACAATTAGTTGCCTCAAGGAATAATAAGAAGGGAGGGGCTCCCGGTTCGATGCCTCAGCTCACAGCGTCACCCAGGTTCTTTCTGTCCTTGCACCCTGCCATCCCAGCTTGTTGCTTTCTGTACTCTGGCTTGTTGCCTAGTGGTTAATTAGGCTGCTGTGGCCTGATTAGCTGTTACCGCGGAGGGCTGCTGCAGCTCCATGCTTTTTACTCTTACACATTCGGTGTCGTCGGGCCAATAATGGCACAGCCTTCTTCACGCTCCCTTTGTCCTTAAGCAAAGTGCTTCTCAGAAGCCTCCAACATTTGTTGGTCTTTGAAGAAGGATCTGGGGAATATTTCTGTGCTTTGAAAGAGAGACCCAAGGGCTGGACTGAACGTGATGCCTGGAACCACAGCAGCCGAAATTGTGGCTAGCCTTGGGATGAAGGCAAGAGGATGATGGGCTGAAAGGTGGAAGCAGAGTTCTGTGATCTTCCTGCACCTGGAGCTTCCTACACTAAATAATAGCTAATTTTGTATACCAAATAAAGCAGACCTGGACTTAGTGTACTAAACCATAAGTTTACCCACTTTCTAATTCTGTTATTGCCATCCAAAGCATCTTGACTGATATATTAATGGAAGACTTTATCTTTCTTTTTAAAAAATATTTTGTCTTTTTTTGTTTTTGAAATTAAGTAGAGTTGACTTACAATGTTAGTTTCAGGCGTACAACATAGTGATTTGACATTTTTATAGATTATGCACCATACAAAGGTTATTTCAGTATTAATGACTATATTCCCAGTGCTATACATTACATCCCTGGGACTTACTTATTATATAACAGGTCGTTTGTGCCTCGTAATCCCCTTCGCCCATTTTGCCCATCGCCCCACCCTCCTCCCCTTTGGCAGCCACTAGTTTGCTCTCTGGATCTGTGAATCTGTTTCTGTTTTGTTGTATTTATTCATTTGTTTTTTAGATTCCACATATAAGTGAAAATACAGTGTTTATCTTTCTCTGTCTGACCTATTTCACTTAGCATAATCCCCTCCAGGTCCATCCATGTTGTCATGGCAAGATTTCATTCTTTTTTATGGCTGAGTAATATCCCATCGTGTATATATACTACATTTTCTTTATATATTCATCTGTCAGTGGACATTTAGGTTGTTTCCATGTCTTGGCTATTGTGAATAATGCTGCAGTGAACATAGGGGTGTGTGTATCTTTTTGAATTAGTGTTTTTGTTTTCTTTAAATACCCAGGAGTAGAAATGCTGGATTGTATGATAGTTCTAGTTTTAATTTTTTTTTTTTTTTTTTGCTGTACACGGGCCTCTCACTGTTGTGGCCTCTCCCGTTGCGGAGCACAGGCTCCGGACGCGCAGGCTCAGCGGCCATGGCTCACGGGCCCAGCCGCTCCACGGCATGTGGGATCTTCCCGAACCGGGGCACGAACCTGTGTCCCCTGCATCGGCAGGCGGACTCTCAACCACTGCGCCACCAGGGAAGCCCTAGTTTTAATTTTTTGAGGAGCCTCCATGCTGTTTTCCGTAGCGTCTGCACCAGTTTACATTCCCACCAACAGTGCTGGACGGTTCCTTTTCTCCACATCCTCTCCAACGCTTGTTATTTCTTGTCTTTTTGATGATAGCCGTTCTGACAGGTTGGAAGATTTGATCTTTCATCTGCCATTTAACATTATCTATGAGAAAGAGTTTATTACTCTTAATTATATGGAAAGTGGCTTAGTGATCACGTCAAGTCACTGTGAGAGATGAACTATTTTTAAGGACTTTACGTATCTGATAATGTGTGCCAGGCTTGTCACTAAGTCTGCATGATTTTCACCTTTTCCTCTTACGATGGCCTTGCAGGACATCTGCTTAGCATTGACCATTTGGAGTTTGGATAACAAGGCATACTTGATGGGAATATTTCATTTCTTTAAGAAAAAAATGACGGCAGTGCCTACCATTTCTGTCAACCTAGAGTGGCGTTTATCTGCATGTTTAATATTGCTTCCGAGATTTTTGAGGCCATTATTTATTTATTTTTAAAATAAATTTATTTATTTAGTTTTGGCTGCGTTGGGTCTTTGTTGCTGCGCACGGGCTTTCTCTACTTGCGGCGAGCGGGGGCTACTCTTCGTTACGGTGCATGGGCATCTCATTGTGGTGACTTCTCTTGTGGAGCACGGGCTCTAAGCACGTGGGCTTCAGTAGTTGTGGTGCACAGGCTTAGTTGCTCTGCGGCATGTGGGATAGTCCCAGACCAGGGCTTGAACCTGTGTCCCCTGCATTGGCAGGTGGATTCTTAACCACTGCGCCACCAGCGAAGTCCCTGTGAGGCCATTATTAATCAGATATTAATATCTTCCTTTATAATCTTGCCGGATCTTTTGGTTGTCTGGCATGAAATCTTACTGGGGGCCAATGTTATTAGTAGAGTGAACTGCTTGGAAATGTCAGGATTTGGGTAAACTAAAGATTTACCGCGTTGGAAAATTAGACACAGATATTTGTGAGCCTGTAAAGAAAAGTTGAATGATTTTATAATAACTGTAATCCAAGCAAATGAATTGAACGGAAAATATCCTGGTGAACAACTTGTAGAATATAGAGCCACAATATTCCTATCTATTTTTATTTAATTGATATGACTTTAAAAAAGAAATCTGGTCCTTCCCTCACCTCTTACTATCAAGATGGTCAACTGACCAGGGTAACTTGCATATTCACTGCTGTTTTATTTTCACTTTATGTAAGGACTTACCAATTCAACAGATATTTATTGAACAGCTCTGTTGAATTACTAGTTACCATTGGTGCCACAAAAACAGGGTGCAGTTCCCTGCTCTCAGAGTGTAGCATCCAGACCAGATAGGGGAATTATCTAGATAATTACAGTATAAGGTGGTATCTGACCAGAGCTTTGCAAAAGGTACTGTAATCGTGGAAGTGTTCAGGATAGTAAGACATTGGATTCTGGTTGGAAGTTGCATTTAAGTTGAGCTTTCAATAAAGAAGTGTGTTTTGTTTGTTAGCTTGTTTATTTTAGTGTTCCCTTTGTAGTCTCTTTATTATAGCAGGATTAGAAAAGTATTCACTTATAAAACAGAAAGTAAAAATCCCTTGCAATCCTGCTGGTCAAAATTTATGAAGATTAAGATTTGATTTATTTCCATTTGACTTTTGACATATTCGATATATTCCCAGTATTTTTCTCTATACATACAAACATACATTTTTTAAAAATTGGGAGAATGATGCATGTATAATTAGAAGTCACTTTCCCCCCATAACATTGTCTGAGTGTTTTCCATACTGAGTTTTCTTTGAAATGAAAATGTTCAGTGACTATATAATATCCCCCTGTGTAGTTCTACATAATGAACCTAACGTTGCCCTTTATCGGTCATTTCTTCTGCTTGCAGTATTTGGCTGCAGTGACGATCTGTAGATAAATCTGTGGAAAAGAGGGTCTCTTGTTGCAAGGGACAGACACCCACCTTGAGTCATAGGAAGCAGAATAGGGGAATTTCGTAGCTCTCAATTCCAACCTCAGAAAGGGCAGAGGTGGGTCATCTCAGGAAGGGAGACCTGGGTCCAAAGGCTCCAGCCACCTGTGGGGTTGCCCTCACAATGCCCTGCTTTTACACTAGGGATTGGCTTCATTTTCCTGGTTCTCTCCACTGCCACTTCGGGACAGTTTGCTGGTGATGGTGGCGCTGTCCTGCATGTTGCAGGAAGGACAGCATCCACGGCCCCGCCTTGAAAGTCAAGCGGTCCTTCAGTCATGCTGACAGCGTCACGCGTGTTCCATTCCCCGGGATAAAGCATTCATGCCGCTCCTGCTGTGATCGAGAATCACCTAGCTGGAGTTTGAACCCCCATCTCTACCCCTCCAGGGAAGGACTGCTGTTTAGCCCAGATGAAGGGCCCCTCTTGTGATGGGTGTGTGTGTGGGTGGGGAGGGTGTACAAGGATGGGGTGAGGGTGGGGAACAGCAGCCTTTATGGGTAGGATTGACAGGCAAAAATAAGAGGAAAAAACTTCCTGGGAGAGGGATCAGAAGGGAAGGAAGGGCAGAGATAGGAAGGAAAGGCCCCGGTCTACCACCATCCAGGGCTGTGCTGAAGCTTGCGGGTCCCCATCACGTAAAGGTTGATGTCTGAGCCCCGAGAGCAGCAGTTCTAACCTAATGTTCCCTTGTGAGGGGCGTCATAGTGATTTGTCCCTGATTAGACATTATCCCCAAACAACCTTCCTCTCGCTTGTATTTAGACACACCTTCTGGAATGGGAGGAAAGGGGTAGAAATTGATCAAGCTTGCTCGGTGTGAGTTTACAGCAAAACTGTTCCCTGCAGAAGCCCACCAGGTAGGCTGGGATGGGAGGTGTGCCTGTGGGTTACTTTCTCCTCACTTGTGACGACTCCTTACGTGCCCCCTTTCTCTGTTGTTGGTCAGAAGCACTTAGTGAGCAAAGGTGTTAGTTCGTGGCAGCCCTAATCAGTCCCCAGCAAACAGGGCTGTTTCAGGACAACCATAGGTTGAGAGGGAAGATGCCCATTTGTGACACAGCCACGCCACGCCCATTTTTCAAATTCCCAGTCAAAGCAATGCCTGTGTCTCAGCTCCGTTGGCCCCCCTTTTGAGATAATCCACAGAGGCGTTGGGGAAGCTGACTGATGCATAACTGGTTTTATACATAGAGTATCTCACATCATTAGTTATTTACTCCCCGATGTATGAATTTTGCCTTTTTCCCCAGAGTTAGTTTCTGGAGGTCAGGGGCCATGTCTCAAACTTCTATTGTATCTTCTAGGTTCTTAGAAAAGAGCCTTTCTTTGATGGATTAATGAAAATCTTATCATAGGATCTTAGGCAGCTAGAAGGTCACAACTCATTAGATTCTCAATAACTCTTCACAAGCTAGAAAGAATAAAAGTGATCTATCTCACTTGAAACAAAGATCTGTCAAGCACCTTTTATCCGGAGGGCACGGTTCTTGAGATTCACGTCGGTGAACAAAACAGGCCGAAAAATCCTCGTCTTCAAGGGGACCATATATTTTTCAGGGTCCAAACTGAGACATTTTTGACCCTGAAGGGTGCCAACTCCACGGGTTGCCGGAACAAGAGGAGTCTAAGTGGGTGGTCACCCTCGTGCTCAGAGAGTGGCCCAAAGTGGGGGGCTGATTTTTCCCAGAGACCGTCAGACTGCCTTTGGGACGGTCTGGGGACAGACACAGTTAATCTCCTGCGACTTCAGGGATGAGCCCCAACATTTACTCACGTGGCACATGTTTACTGAGAACCTGTGAGGTTGTGTCAATGTTCTCCTAAAAGATTGTTTGCTCCCGGGCAAGACTCTTCATAGGGACATGCAAGTGGGAGATGTGTCCTCACCTGTCGAGGAAGATAATGAATGGCATTGCTCGAGAGATGGTGGACTCCTGAGAGACACATCACAGATTCCAAGTAACTTGCATGCAGGTGTCCTTTTGATCAGCGTTTTTTTTAGATTTGGAAATCAACAGGGCTCTAGGCCCTGAAGGTGATTTAACAGATATATTTCTTTTTAAGGGAAAAAGGAATTGAAAATGTTTTGGAAGGAAAGCATAGGTGCATTAATAATAATAAAAAAATGATATACAGTAAAAGTGACTCTTTCCCCCCCGTGTACTGTGCTGTGAGTTTTACCACGTGTACTGATTTGTATGACCAACACCACAATCAAGATATGGAACATTTTCAGCAGCTCAAAAAATTCCCGTTTGTTGTTTCTGTGTGTCACCCTCCTCTGCCCCCTGCCCCAGCCCCTGTTAACCGCTGATCTTTGCTCTGTCACTGTTTGTTCTTTTCCAGAATGTCTCATAAGTGGAATCACGGAGTACGTAACCTTTCGAGACTGGCTTCTTTCACTCACACGAATGTCTCTGAGATTCTTCTAAGTTGTTGTGACCATCATTCTTTCCCTTCTGTGGCTGAGTTGTATTCCATTGTGTGGATGTACCACAGTTTGTGTGGCCATTCAGTTGTTGAAGGACATTAGGGTTGTTTCCAGTTTGGGGCAGTTGTGAATAGAATGGCTATGAACGTACAGCTGGTAGAAACTGTCACGCGCAGGTTTTGATGTGGGCGTGATTTCTCCGGGGCAGAGATCCAGAAGTGGGGTCTTCACCAGCACTTGATGTTGTCAACACTTTTTATTGTAGCCATTTTAATAGGTATTTAGTGCTGTGTCAGCAAGGCTGTTTATTTATTTATTTATTTTGAAATATGCTAAGAAAACACCTGTAAAATGGGCTTATCCAAAGATAGGACTAAATCATTTCCTGGACTACCTAGCAGAGGCTTCATGAACTCTGTTAGCTGCCCGTTTTTTGAAGGGGTAGATCAAAAAGAGCAATTGTGTATATAAAGTCTGTAACAATGCCAGCAAGAAATAGATGTAAATAACATGTCCTGTAGATACTTGTCTCAGAGACCTGATAGGGTGCATAGGTTTGATGTCAGTATCTTGTTAATTCTCTATATGAATATACAGTGAAAGTGATTAAGAGATAAAATTACAGAAGCAGCTGAAAGGCAGTATAGACGTGGAGGAAAGAACACAGGCTTCAGGACATGTACTAGTTGTCTATTGCTGTGTGACAGATTCCTCCCAAATTGAGTGACTTATGTCAATAGTAAACATTGTCTTTCACAGCTTCTCTCGGAGGGGACTCTGGGAGTGGCGTAGAAGGGCAGCTCTGACTTGGATATTCGTAGTAAAGATGTCAGCTGGGGTGGTAGGATCTGTTTCCAAGGAAGCCCTTAGGCTCCTCGGGCAGGCTGCTTGAATGTCCTCACAGCATGGCAGCTAGGTTCTCCCAGAGTGAGTAATTTATGAGGAGACCAAGATGGAAACTGTCATGATCTAGGCTGTGAAGTCCTCCTGTGTCACTTCCAGATTCTGGGTCACACAGGCCAGTCCTGATTCAGTGGGAGGTGACTACCCAAAAGCGTGGATGCCAGGCGGCAAGGACCACTGGGAACCATCTTGGGAGCTGGCTACCACGGGACTTGAGGGACCTATGTTCAAATCCCCGCTGGCCACTCAAAAGCTGTGTGGCCTAGAGCAAGGCATGTCATTTCTGAATCCTACTTTCCTCTCTTATTTTAAAAATGGAGGTAATAATACCTACTGAATAATAATTACTGAGATACAAATCATGGATTCTAAATAAATTGCTTGTCAAAGGCTTGGTGGTCAGCATTTGTTAAGATTTGGAATTTTGGAAATTTGGGATTTCTTTTGGGAATTGAAGATAATATCTAAAAAGGGATTGTCTGTCAGTTTGTAAAAGGCTCGTGACATAGCAGGTGTTATTTGTATTATTAAACCATGAACTTTGAATCTTAACTGCAGAACCTGTCAACAAATAAACACATTAAGTAACGACATTCTTTTTAGCAAAGGTATTGGTCACAGCTCCATTCACTTTTAGATTCTGTGTATTTTTTTCTATATATATGTATTTTTTCTTCCTTTCTTGAAAGGGGAAAGCCAGTTATTGTGAATTAGCAAAGACCAAATTCCTCCTCTAATCTGGTTCTCAGGTCTTTACTTTTAATAATACCCCCCAAATAAGAAATATGTTGTTTGCGGTCTGCTGTATCGTGCTAGAGGAACTCAGAGAGACATTATGGATGAGTTTGGAGATGTCTGGAGAGCAGGTAAGACGCATCAGCTCACTGCATCCTCTTTATAGAGTGTTTAGAAAATGCTTACTTGTAAAAGTAATTTTAAAATACATGAAGCAGCCCCATTTGACTTTATCGGAACAGTCCAGAAAGCATTCCTTTTTGAAGTGATTGTGATGTGGGATAACGTAACTCTGCCTGTTTTGCTGTAACTGAGAAGAAGCATGGCTGAAAGAAATCGGGCGTCTTGGCCCCATTTTCTTTCCCCGCCTCCTCTATTTCACTCCTCCCCTTGACATGCCGCTATCCCCCCGCCATGTGCCATTCCTTTATTTATTTATTTAATTTTTGGCTGCGTTGGGTCTTCGTTGCTGCGCGCGGGCTTTCTCTAGTGGCGGCGAGGGGTGACTACTCTTTGTTGCGGTGCTCGGGCTTCTCATTGCGGTGGCTTCTCTTGTTGCGGAGCACGGGCTCAAGGCGCGCGAGCTTCAGTAGTTGTGGCTCGTGGGCTCTAGAGCGCAGGCTCAGTAGTTGTGGCGCACGGGCTTAGTTGCTCCAGGGCTCTTCCGGACCAGGGCTCGATCCCTTGTCCCCTGCATTGGCAGGCGGATTCTTAACCACTGCGCCACCGGGGAAGTCCCTGTGCCATTCTTAATACAGACCACAGGAGCCCTCGTCCCTCACATCCCCCCATATGTACACCTGCCGCTTCCTCTGCTTCGTATGTGAGAGCTTTCCACCCAGTCCCTGCCCACTCCCTTCCAGAAGCTTTTCCGAAGGCTAAGATCTACTCTGGGGGGGTGTTAACATCGACGCTCTGTGTTTATACCTCTGTGTTTTTTCTCTTCCCCACTCCTTTTATTTATTGAGCACCAACTTGCATTGAGCACTTCTAAGTCCCAGGCTGAATTCTAAGGCTTTATGTGTACAAAGTCATTTGATCATCCCAACCATCCTCATTTTTATTTTATTTTTTTTTGCGGTACGCAGGCCTCTCACTGTTGTGGCCTCTCCCGCTGCGGAGCACAGGCTCAGCAGCCATGGCTTACGGGCCCAGCCGCTCCGCGGCACGTGGGATCTTCCCGGACCGGGGCTCGAATCCGTGTTCCCTGCATCGGCAGGTGGACTCTCAACCACTGAGCCACCAGGGAAGCCCCCATCCTAGTTTTTAGTCCACATTTTATATAAGAGGAAACTGTGGCACAAAGAGGTTAAATGACTTGCCGAAGGTCACATAGTTTATTATTGGAGAAAGCTTTGGAAGTCTTTTCCCGTTTATTGCGAGCAACTTCTTCTGAAGTATTTTACACCTTCCACTTTCCTAGTGCCTGGTAAAGTGCCCAGAACATAGTAGGTACCCAGTAAATATTTGCTGAAGCTTAACTCTCTTAAGAGGCAAACTTTGTCTCAAATAATTTCTTTCCATTTCTTTGTAAAATGTAGTCACCCTTGACCTTCTACAGGATGATGAGGTTCTAAGGTTCTGAGCTTACTTCCAGTGTTCTTCATTCACCCTCTTTTTTCTGGGGGTAACTTACCTCTTTTGGGATTATACTCTTAGTTTGTTACTTAAGAGATGACCACATATGTTTAAAATTCTGTATAAGATGCATGTGTTTATATGCATTGAGAAAAGGGTGTTTTACCTGTGGTGTTCTTTGGATAGGAATAATGTGAGTGGTTTTTATTTTTTCCTTTGAACTTTTCTGTGTTTTGTAAATTTCCTGCAAAGAATTTTTATTCTTTTTATAATTAGCCAGCCATGTTATTTAACATGAGAAAAGTAAACTGTTTCTCAGAGGTGGAAGAAAAGAAAAACCTGTTCAGATTTTTTTCCTGCAAAGCCTGGTCCCATATGTAAACAGTCATCTGAGACATACTTGGGCATTGCAAATCTTTCCTTGCTGTGTTATTGAAACCACCTACTTGAAGATCACTTTCTTCTTCCTAGTGTTTCCAAGGCACCTGACAGTAATATAGATGCTCGTGACACTTGGGTGAGAGATGGTGGTCTAGGGGAGATGGTTATCAAAAGGTATTTTTAAATTTCTGGGTTGGAAGTTCAAGGTTGCCTGGGGTCTGTGGTTCAGATCAGTGGAATGCCTTTGTTTTGGAGGTAGAATAATTCATAAACATGAACTCAGACTCTAGGTATCGTTTGAGAATAGTAAGTCCAAGGTAACATAAATAAATCCCAGAGTTGGCGTTATCAGGTCCAAAGTTGGTGGTGAGGCTCAAGGCCTGTGGCAGGGGAACAGTGGCTTCTCCCAGGCTGGTACGTAAATTAGCAAGGACTGCAGGGGATAAGAAATTGCCCTGGTGGTTTGATTCCTTTTATTTAAAAAAATGGCTGTGCTTTGCTGTAGGAGGACGAATCTGAGAAATGCAGAAGTTGTTTGTCTACTTGTCGTGCCAGGCTGTTTGGGTACCACTTGCCTGTTTATCCTGAGGAGCTAACCAGGGTGGGCATCGTCCTAGTTTTTCATTCCCACTTGCTCTCTTCCCCCGGCATAATTCAGCGCTAGGAATGGCCCTCAGTTCTACCAGCTGAAGACACAATAAGAAAACCCTGTCTTCAGGGTGACGGTAGGGAAAACCCAATATCCCTCAAAACCCTTCCCCTGAAAGCTGCTTGAAAGTCTCCTGCATGGGCTAGAAGGACAAACAGCACATAGGAATCATGTCCGGCTTCTCCTTGGAGTCAGGATCCTAGCTGCCAGTTTTGTAGCAGGTACTATGCTAGACAGTGTACTTGTACTTTGCACGTATGTTTATTTGGTCATTTACTCAACGAGGAAGGTATTATCTCCATTTTACGGAAGAGGAAGCTGAGACTTAGATTATTGGGTAGCGTGCCCACGGTCACACAGCTAATCAGTGAAATCAGGCTTTCCTCAAATCCATGCTCTTCTTTGTGGCTCAGTTAGGGATGTTCTCCCAGCACAGCTGTACCCAAGCACGCCAGACTAGGGCGGCGTGAGCTGGATCCTGCAAGTTCAGGATCAGACCCTGCCTTTATTTACAAGTGTGTTATTTTGTTCATTGTGAACTTTAAAAAATTACTTTTGATTTTCAAAAAATTCGTTAAAAACGATTATCTTAGTAATTGTGTGTTTTGGCACCCCCTTCAATTTTGCATGCAAGGCCGGGGCCTCACTTACCTCACACAGGCCCCAGGCAGCGAGCAGTTCTGGAGACAGAATGCGGACAGTCTGATGAGCCCACAGAGGAGTTCAGCTTCCTTTGCGGCGCTGTGATACTATTTTATTTTCCCTTTCAAGGCATTTTAGTCACCAGTCTCAAAGACCAGTCTAGGCCCCAACTTTGCAGATGTTTTTCTGTCTCTGCTGGACACAGTGGCTGGTACCAGAGGTCACTTACTGAAGCTCAGCTTTGAGAAACGGAAGCCCAGGCCTGATGAAAGCCCGTTAGGTTCGCGGAGGCTGATGTTTGGGGAGCTGGTGTGGGAAGGAGATCTGTTTTCAGATTGAAGCTACATAATAAAGGAGCTGTGCCATGAGGCTTTCCCCAGCGCCGATGCCAGCCTGGCAGGTGGATGCCGTAGGTCTGACGGCAGGGCCTGTGCGGGTCAGGCCTGGGGGAGCGGGCCAGCCCGATGCAGGGGGATGGCTGCCTGCCTGTCCCCGGCGTGGCTTGCAGAATGGCTTAGGGGGCCTCAATGGATCACAGGCCTGGCCTAATGTATTTCACATGGGAATTGGCTGTGTTTCATGGAGTCTTTTTTTTCCCTCTTAATAAAACATTTAAAAATAACCTTGTTTCTCGTGCGTGTGCACGTGCCTTTTTTTTATATTCCATGACGAACTTATTTTACTGAAGTACAGTTGATTCACAATGTTGTGTTAATTTCTGCTGTACAGCAAAGTGATTCAGTTATACATATACATATATATATATACATTCTTTTTCATATTCTTTTCCTGCTTGTCTTTTTTTAAGATTTTTTTTTTTTTTTTTTTTTTTGGTGGGCCTCTCACTGCTGTGGCCTCTCCTGTTGTGGAACACAGGCTCCGGACGCGCAGGCTCAGCGGCCATGGCCCACGGGCCCAGCCGCTCTGCTGCATGTGGGATCTTCCCGGACCGGGGCACGAACCCGCGTCCCCTGCATCGGCAGGCCGACTCTCAACCACTGCGCCACCAGGGAAGCCCCCGCTTGTCTTCTTTTAATTGCAGAAATAACAGGATCATGGTGGAAACTTTGAAAAGTGAAGAAAAGTAGTCTGGCAACGCACACACATATACACACCCTCACACACAGATATGGTTCTCTTCTTCATATTGACCTTACATAGTTTTCTTTCCTTTCCTTAATTAAAAAAAACAAACAAACAGCTTATTATTATTATTTTTTTTGTCTGTACGCGGGCCTCTCACCGCTGCGGCCTCTCCCGTTGTGGAGCGCAGGCTCAGTGGCCATGGCTCACGGGCCCAGCCGCTCGGCGGCATGTGGGATCCTCCTGGACCAGGGTACGAACCCGTGTCCCCTGCATCGGCAGGTGGACTCTCAACCACCGTGCCACCAGGGAAGCCCAAAACAGCTTATTCTGAGAGCAGTTTGAGGTCCACAGCAGAATGGAGTGGAAAGCACAGAGTTCCCGTATACCTACTGCTCGGCCCCTCCCCGCTTCCCCCATTACCAGCATCAGGCATTTTCCTTAACTTTTAAATTTTTTTCCCTATGTTTAATTTTTTTCAACTTTATAATACATTGTACATATGTTTTGTGAATTTCTCCCCCCTAGTGTTGCTTCAGTAGTCCTTAAATTAACCTGATTAAGGGCAAAGTTCTCATGAGGTCACTTCCTGTTGACCTTTCCTCAAAGGAATGCAGCTGAGCTCACAGTGGAGTGGGGGGGGGGTGGACCCAATTGACCTTCTCTTTGAATATTCATCATGTGGAGATTTCCCAGACTGTCCTTAGAAGGATGTAGGGGCGATGAAGACTCACTGCTCCCGTCTCTCTTATCGCTGGATTTTTTTTCCTCATGGCATTTGTGGGAAGGGGTTTGGGATCTACTTTCTGTTAGAAGTGTGTAGCCTTCCTCGTGAGTTAGGAAATAGAACCGTAGCAGGAGTGTTTCCAAAACAGTCTTGACTGTTAAAGGAAACACCTAACTTGGAGGGATGCTTCTGGCAGTGAACGCTGCCGTGAGGCTTGCCTGCTTGCCAGCTTGGGGGTCGCAAAGTGGTGCAGGGTTTCCAGGGGAGGGCGTGGGTGAGAGCTGGGAACACGGCTGCCTTCTTAGTGGTGTGTGCTGGGAAAAAAGCCACCTTTCCCTTGTGTACCTGTAGACACTGGTTTATTTTGTTCACTTCTCTGCAACTACTGCCTAGCACAGGCTGTGGCCATTGTCAGCGGCCATTAAATCTTTGTCGAATGAAGGAAAATGAGACCCCCTTTGGGGCCTTCTTGGTAAAATGAGCTGAACCTCTCAAAACTGAGCCGACCTTCTCACCAGCTGTTTGGCCCCCATGGTCTGTGAAAGCCTTGAATTGAGAGTCACACGTTGATGGCAAATCTAAGTTTATTTGTCACCCTGCCCTCCAACACTGTCTACTTTCGAGAACCTGTCCCTTAGCTTCTGGACTTGCTTTCAGGCTCCCTCAGGCACAGGCCCGATTAGCCTCTTGAGAAGTTAGAGATTCTTAATGTTCTGTGAATGGCTGAGATACCTTGCAACCTTGTCAGGAGCTTGACAACAAATGCCCATTTAGAGGAAAAAAGAACTTGTTTGGGGGCCATGAGATCCTACATTAGTGGCCTGTAAATTAAACCTAGCATGGCCTTTTCCAGTACTTCTGATTACCCCTCTTTAGCTGAATTCTGAGTAAATTACTGGATGGCTAGAGTCTATGAGTAATGCCGTTGGTACCAACTCCAGCACATAGTCTTACTTTTAGTGAACAATACTTATACCTAATCATATTTAAGACTGTGTGGGAGAGGAGGGAAAGAAAGGATGAGGAAACTGGCATATGGGTATTTTGCCTCTATTAATATTTGTTGATTGGCTGGCTACCTGGGCCGATTTCTTTTTTGTAAATAAGTTCATTTATATCATTTTTTTGAGGAGTGTCATTTGTCCTAACCATACAGAGGTTGGTTGAATATCTGGACTCTGTTTACCAGACACCCGCTGGGCAGCATTACTGGGACTCTTGTTTTTGTGGAAAAGGACATTTTAATTTGAGACTGAAAGAGCCAGAAAGTCTGGGTTGCTCTTGGTGGGTTTATGCTGAAGTTTCTTGATTTTTCCTAACTGAATCTCTTGACTCTTTTGATTTTTGTCTGATTACACACCAGAGTGACACATCTGTGTCACCGTTTTTTTTTTTTTTTTTGCGGTATGCGGGCCTCTCACTGCTGTGACCTCTCCCGCTGTGGAGCACAGGCTCCGGACGCGCAGGCTCAGCGGCCATGGCTCACGGGCCCAGCCGCTCCACGGCACGTGGGATCCTCCCGGACCGGGGCACGAACCCGTGTCTCCTGCTTTGGCAGGCGGACTCTCAACCACTGTGCCGCCAGGGAAGCCCTGTGTCACCTTTATATGCACTTTTACCTACTGCTGTGAGTCCAGTGGAGGTGTCATTCATCTTTAGAGAGCTTAGGTTTTTGTTTAATATGAAACAAGCTCGTATTCTTAATTGTTTTAAGAATTACAGAGCATCCTTCACTGCTGTTGTTTTAGCTTTCTCCTCTGTCATCTGCTGTGCATTTTTGTATGAAAGGAAAGTCTCTTTGTCTTTCCGAAATAGAGCCAGTCTGGCAGGCCAAGAGGTTCAGCACTTAGAATTGTCCAAAGTGAAATATGATTCTTCCTTTAATCCTATCATTCACCCTCAAAATACTATGAAGTTTAGTTTGATTTAAAAGTCTTTGTTTTGAATTTGAAAAAGAATAGATGTATGTATGTGTATAACTGAATCACTTTACACCTGAAGCTAACACAACATTGTAAATTAACTATATTTAATAAATAAAAGATGGTTAAAAAAATAGACTCCAAAAAAGAATATAGTTGATTTACAATGTTGTGTTAGTTTCAGGTGTACAGCAGAGTGATTCAGATATATACATATGTATACTTTTTCAGATTCTTTTCCATTACAGGTTATCACAAGACATTGAATATAGTTCCCTGTGCTATACAGTAGGTTGTTGTTGGTTATCTGTCTTATATACATTAGTGTGTAAATGCTAATCCCGAACTCCTAATTTACTCCCTTCTCCCCCAACACTATCCCCTCTGGTAACGATAAGTTTGTTTTCTGCATCCGTAAGTCTATTTCTTTTTTGTAAATAAGTTCATTTATATCATTTTTTAAAGATTCCACATATAAGCGGTACCATATATTTGTCTTTCTCTGTCTGACTTACTTCATTTAGTATGATGATCTCTAGGTCCAACCATGTTGCTGCAAATGGCATTATTTCATTCTTTTTTATGGCTGAGTAATATTCCATTGTATATATGTACCACATCTGTATCCATTCATCTGTTGATGGACACTTAGATGCTTCCATGTCTTGGCTGTTGTGAACAGTGCTGCTGTGAACATTGGGGCGCATGTTTGAGTCTATTTTTGAACTAGTTATTTGTCTTTTTAAAAATTGTACTGTAATTTGGCATATTATGCAGATATTAAAGGAAGTGAAACATTTTTGGGGAAGCAATATCAGTGCTTTAAGACAAATTGTAACACTTGGAGTGGGTATTGTGAGCATGTGGTCCACACGTGGACCAACAGGCTTTGGTTTTCAACCCCACTAATTCAGGGTTCACGGCAGCTTGAACTCTGTCAGACGGAAGTTTGTTTTAACACAATGCTGTGGGAACAAGGTTTGTTAAGCAAATAGTGAAAGTTACATGGGGAACATTTACTCTCTTTAAGAGAAGAGACTTTTCCAACACTTTGGAAAGAATCATTCATGATTCTTGCCCCTTAAACAAACCCGGTAGGACCTTTATATGATAACCTTACATCATTTTAAAAAAACATATCATTCCAGAAATATTTTATGCATAGACATTTAACACAAATGGTGTCATGTACTAGATATTATATTGTATCTTGTTCACTTAAGACACCCTGAAGATTATTCTATATTAGTATTTACTGATCTGCCTCATTCTTTTATTGGCATGTGACGTTCCATTTTATGGGGATACCTTTATCTGTAAAGTTGTCTCTGTTGATAGACATTTAGGTTGTTTCAAAAATTTTGCTGTTATAAACCATGCTGCAGTGAAGATCCTTGAAGTCTCTTTCTGAGTATATCTGAAATATAAATTCTAGAAGTGGGGTCTGTAGTCAAAGGGTATATTTGTTTTTAAGATAGATAGATACTGCCATATTGCCTCTTAAGAGTTCATTTGTTCTGCTAACACGTATATCGTGCTTACTTTGGGCTAAGAACTGTTTCATGTGCTTTACAGATATTAACTTGTTTAATCCTCAGAACAGCTCTTAAAAGTACTATGGTTATCACATCTTTACAGATGAGGAAACTGAGGTTAATAGAGATGATGTAACCTGGCCAAGGGCCACATCCAGTAAGTGGTGAGCTAGGATTTGAACCCGGCAGTCTGGATCCAGAGGCCCTTCTTGATCAATCATTGTGTTTAACTGCCTGTTCCAGAGAGGAACCACAGTCATGTCCAGTGTTTTCACTTTTCCTAATCTGATTGATCAGTGAGATGTCAGGTTTTCTTAATTGTCATTTGCGTTTTTCTTACTGCTAGTTGAGGTTGGACACATTTTCAGATGTTGAGCCATTTGAATTTTTGTTTTGGTATCTGTCTACTACCTGTTCCTGTCCTTTGTCCATTTTTCTATTATTGACTTGAAACTATTTTTCTTATTGATATGTAGGAGTTCCTTTGCCTGTGGAGAAGATTAGCTCTGTGTCAAATGTGCTTTAAATGCTTTGTCTCACTTTGTACTTTGCTTTTTGGCTCTGTACTTTGTCACTCTTTGCCTTTATGGCATCTGGGGTCTAGGTCATGTTTAGAGAGAGCTTCCGTTGTCTGAGAGCATTTTTAAAAATCTCATAATTTCTTCTAGAACTTTATGGTTTATTTTTTTAAAAATTATGTCGGTTGAAATAACAATATGAGAGCCAACTTTTTTTCTAATAATATTTAGTGGTAATGAAGTGTAGCTATACAAGAATAAAAAACAATCTCCTAGTAAGTTAGTATTTGACTCATGCTGTGGTAGCAGGCTCTGCTGACTCTTGGTGGCCTAGTCATGTTGTTAGCCATGTAACTCATGTTTATAGCATGGCTATTTCCCCTTTTTGGCCCAGTTTTCCCTTCCCTGGAGTTAATAATTATCTAGCTTTTCCTCCACTTCATTTTCCATATACTTACCTAATTCACTCCAAAATTCTCACCTCTGGTCTAAATCCCTTTCAGTATATTCAAATTCATCAGATGCTTGGATATTCCCTGTTTTTATCCCCAATCCTCAAGGGGATTTGTCTGGAGGTCTGAGCTACTCCAGTCTGGCCTGGGTTTCTCCCTGGTCCAGTCAGCATCCTGCCATCTCTGCCACGCTGACCCTGTGCGTCCCCTTCGCCTCTGTTACCTGGTGTAGGATCTCTGAACTAGTCAGCATCAGGGATCTCTCTGATGTCACCCTAGGAATACCCCTGGCTTCTCTTCCTGAAATCTGTTTTCTGGAGCCTCTGCCTTCCATTTCCACATTTTCTCCCTCATTTTGGTGGAGCCCCTCGCTCAGTGTCTGGGGAGAACTTGTAGGCTGGCTGGAAGATCTGGAAACAGGATGATGGGTGGAAGTTCTGGAAACAGGATGATGGGTTGAAAGGCTGTTTAGAAAGTAGTTAAAATTTCCAGGTCACTGTGGACAGTGACTGAGCTCTCTGGACCCTTGTCTCACCCGTGTTTGTCCTTCCCTCGTGCTCCCAGTGTGGCCCCAGTACAGTGCTTGGTAACTCATTAGTTGGTGTGCCTGTTCTTTTCACTGTGTAGAGTGTTCATCGCTGAGCCAGAACAGCGATTGTTTCCTTCAAAAACTTTGTTTTCTCTGGAGATAATTCATTTCTTAAAAATTTGCTTGGGGCTTCCCTGGTGGCGCAGTGGTTGAGGGTCTGCCTGCCGATGCATGGAACATGGGTTCGTGCCCCGGTCCGGGAAGATCCCACATGCCGCAGAGCGGCTGGGCCCGTGAGCCATGGCCACTGAGCCTGCGCGTCCAGAGCCTGTGCTCCACAACAGGAGAGGCCACAACAGTGAGAGGCCTGCGTACTGCAAAAAAAAAAAAAAAAAAATTTGTTTGATTTGCTGAATACCCATTGCTAATTTCTTCCAAATAACTTCAACAGACCTGCCAATTTTCTTTCAACTAATTTTTTGACTGAACATTATTCCGTTTATTTATGTTTTTAAAGATTTTTTTTAATGTGGACCATTTTTTAAAAGTCTTTATTGAATTTGTTACAACATTGCTTCTGTTTTGTGTTTTGGTTTGTTGGCCGCAAGGCATGTGGGATCTTAGCTTCCCGACCAGGGATCGAACCTGCACCCCCTGCATTGGAAGGCAAAGTCCTAACCTCTGGACCACCAGAGAAGTCCGCTTACCATACTTTAAAACACATGATGTAGCCATTCAGTTCCCCCATCTTTTTCCCCTGGTGTCCACCGTCTGTAGCCCCCACCCTCCAGCTCCTGTGCGAACGAGTTGTATGCAAGGCCTAGTACATAGCCATCGTTCAGGGACTTTCCTTCACTGCTCTTCTTTCTTGGACCCACTCTTTTCTGGATTCCGCATCCTCTAATTTCATGATTTACCCCATTGTTTTGATAGAACACATACTCCAGTAGCTTTCTCAGAAAGGTGCAAGGGAGCTAAATTTCTTTTGATTCTTTACAAGTAAAAATGTTTTTAATGTGTGCTTATCTTTGCTTGATAATTTTACTACATGTGGAATTAAAATTTGAAAATATTATCCTTGATGTTTTAAAGACATTGCTCCGTTGTCTGCTAGCCTCCTTTGTGCTTTATGTTTTCTTTACGTCTCTGAAACATTTCGGAAAATTCACTTAACTGCCCATATTTTGCAGTTTCACAGTTTTTGGCATATATCTCAGTGGATCCTATGGAAATTATTTATGCTGGGAATTTGTTTTTCTTTTTAGTATGGAGACCCTTGTCTATCAGTCTGGGACATTTATTTTATTTTATTTTTTGTCCGTGCTGCGTGGCATGTGGGATCTTAGTTCCCCATCCAGGGGTCTGGACTGCCAGAGAAGTCCCAATCTGGGACATTGCTTGAATTAAAAATTTTTTCTTTTAATTCTCTCTTTCTGTAATTCCTATTATTTGAGGATTAGGCCTTCTTGAAGATTCCCATAAAATTTTATGGGAATCTTGAAGATTCCCATAAAATTTCTATGTATTTTTTTTTTTTTTTTACTTTACTTTCTATAAAATTTCATCAAATTAACAAGAAATTCAGTTATCCATATGGGTAATTTCCAAGAGCTGTTGACCTTTTTTCATAGCATCTCTCCCCCTACTTTAAGACACGATATTCTTTCTGGGGATATTAATTATAGGTTTTAAAAATGTTTTCCTCTACTCCCTGTAATGTCTGCATATTTTCAACAAGGCTTTTTCCCTTCTGTGTGTTTTGGTCCTGACCTTCATTTTGTAGGTTTTCCTTACATGTTTGCTCACCCGCAGCTGCCACTAAGAGCAAGTATTAAGAGGAAGGTACAGGGGCTTCCCTGGTGGCGTAGTGGTTGAGAGTCTGCCTGCCGATGCAGGGGACACGGATTCGTGCCCCGGTCCGGGAAGATCCCACATGCCGCGGATTAGCTGGGCCTGTGAGCCATGGCCGCTGAGCCTGCGCGTCCGGAGCCTGTGCTCCACAACGGGAGAGGCCACAACAGTGAGAGGCCTGTGTACCGCAAAAAATAAATAAATAAAAATGTGGTCACTTTCATTTAAAAAAAAAAAAAAAAGAGGAAGGTACAAAAAAAATCAGATCTGAATCTCTGTGCATATGGACAGGCTTGTCGATTGTTGATGTTTCTTTGAAGTGATGAAGCAGCAACTGGTCCTCTCATCAGAGGAAATCCTCAAATGTTAGTATGAATGTTCATTCAGATTCTCCAGAGAAAAATCCCACTAGCCTTGCCTGTGATAAGCTTGGGATAAGCTCTGAGAATTCTGGAAGCAGGATAGAGGAAGGGGAATATGGGTCCCATGGGGTAGTCAGTAGACTTTCCCATAATACCCACCATCTCTTGCTGGGTTTTCAGCCCTGAATCACATCACTTTCTTATGCCTGCTGTCATTTCTGATCTCCTTGGTTCAATTTGTTTGGATAATAACCCTCTTAGTTGGCGCTTGGGGCAGATAGGAGAAGGGGACTTGGGGCTGCAAGGTCCATCCTGTTTGTATCGAACCTGCACCCTCTCTTCCACCCTGCCTCTCACCCTTCCCTTTAGCGGGAGCCTCCCAGGGACTCAGAGTGGGGAAGAACAGGCCTATTGGTTGGAACCCCTCTGAGCATTGCTTAGGATCTGAGTCACCAGTTATGTCTCTGCTTTCCATCCTCCGAGTGTCAGTTGAATGTTTTGTCTGCTCTTGTCTCTGCTGCTGTATTTCTTTGTCCGTTTAAAAAGATACATTTACTGTTCTTTTGGTGGGGTTTTTGGTGGGAGAGGTGATGCCGGCATGTAGTTTATTTGCCATGTTCAACTCAAAGTTTAGTTTATTTCGTCAAGGTGCAATATAAGATGATAAAAAAATGTCCTATAGAAGCAGTAATATGTGAGACCTAAATTGTTCAAAAAATTGCAAATTTTTCATTTTCTAAGGGTGCAGATTCAGCCTGGTATTTATGGATCAGTCTAAGAGAATTTCTTTTTTCTTTTTTTTTAAAAATAAATTTATTTATTTTATTTATTTATTCTTGGCTGCATTGGGTCTTCGTTACTGCGTGCAGGCTTTCTCTAGTTGCAGCGAGCTGGCGCTACTCTTCGTTGCCGTGCGCGGGCTTCTCATTGCGGTGGCTTCTCTTGTTGCTGAGCACGGGCTCTAGGCGCGTGGGTTTCAGTAGTTGTGGCTCGCGGGCCCTAGAGCGCAGGCTCAGTAGTTGTGGCTCACGGGCTTAGTTGCTCCACGGCATGTGGAATCTTCCCGGACCAGGGCTCGAACCCGTGTCCCCTGTGTTGGCAGGCAGATTCTTAACCACTGCACCACCAGGGAAGCCCTAAGAGAATTTCTGTGATTTGTTAGAAGCTAGGTTTGCTGTTCAAACATACATGTGCCCCTGTATGTACCAGCACACCCCTTCCAATTTTTCTATCTCATTTTTCTCACTATCACACAGAAAATCAAATAAGTCTGTGTGAGAGGTTTTTTTGGTTTGTTTGTTTGTCTAAATCTCTTGACTACAGATGTTTTCACTCTCCCGGTGGGTGTTTTTGCCAGCCTCACATCAGGTTAGCAGTTCTGTCCTGGATGAAAGAGAGAGTTGTCACTGATGACAGCTCCCAGACACGCAAGAGTATGAGAATTCTAGTTCTGATTAGCCAGGAATGGGACATTTCTGAGTTGGAATCCAGCTACTGATTTAATTTTGGCCGCCGAGGGAGTTCTCGGTGGCCCCGGGGAGGAAGTGATGGGAAGGAGGGAGAAACTGGCAGGATAAACACAGCTCTGAAAATAGGGTGTCATGGGGGTGGGCATGGGGGATGGGACTGGTCTCAGGCTTGTTTGCCGGTGCCACTGAGCAGTTGTGTGACCCCCTCGGAATTTCCCCATGACCTCACCTCCCCGGGGGCGGGGGGGAGTAGGCAATAGAACCAGAATCACAGGACTGCCTCTAGCAAAGCGCCCTTAACTACTCACCAGCTCCTTAGGGTTCAGTGCAAAGGAACAGAGAAAAATTACCCGCGAGCCCGACACCTGCGCACTTCCTAAGTTTTTTTTAGACCTTGGGCAAGTGTGATCGTTCCCATGTTTATTTTTTTGGACGTGGAAAAGCTGGAGAGAGGAGGAAGTGAGCTCATAACCAGCCTTTGGACAGTGCTGATTTGTGCATTTCTTTGTACAGTATTTTGCCAGGCCCTTGACATTCGTTTAAAGCAAAAAAATTCTTTCTCTTTGAACATCTGTGCAAAATCAGATAGGGTGGAGGGTTTAGAGCCCAGTGAGAGTATGGGGTAATTTAGCGCATTTCTGAAAGCTGGGGTGAGAGACAGCAGACCCTGTCTATTGTGTCGCGTTGGCAAAAACCCAACAGCAAAGGCAGGCCGACAAATTGTTCCAAGAAGATGCATTCAGAGTGCTGCATAATCACATTTTGAAAAATGTGCAGTAGGTAAGTGGGGCAATACGCATTCTGATTGCTTCATAAATAAAAGTAGTTAAGGACGGCTGTCATGCTCAGGGTCTTAGCTTGGGGGGCGTTGGGTACACACATCAAAAAAAAAAGCAAACCCAGTTCCCTCAGTTGGTTTGGCTTACAGCCCCTTTCAAATTCAGCATCGTTTCCTTACATTTTAGTCTTCTGCGTAGCTGTAACCCAGGAAATCTCCTGCTTAATTAGGTCATTTGTTCCTGAGAGTTCTGTCCTTGCAGATCAGGAGAGGAATTTTTATGGGCAGTTGGCATAAATAAAAAGTCAATGGCAAATTGTTCCAGGGCTCGCGTTACATTTCAGGTGGTACTTAGGCAAATTCCTGAGAAGGAATTTTGTATACTTTAGGATATCTATCAACCTGGGTGAAATTTCCTCAGGTTTTGATTTTCATTGACTCTAGGATTTTGCCTCTCAACCTGGAGTCTTTGGACCCCTAAGGGGTTTGCAACCCTGGATGGAATGCAGGCCTGTGAGCTATTTTCAGGATTTCAGCAAGCCTGGAACCAGAATCCCACAGTCATGGGGGCTGGGATCGGGGTGCAGCGGTGGCCAACCACAGTGAGTCTCTGCGTATTAAGGAAAGCAGCCAAGTGCTGTTTGGCTTGGCCAGGTCTTTCTCACCTGGGTGTGATCAGAAGGCCCCATTGACCATTCATTACATGCGCCTTTAGTGAATGAAAAAGAAGTAGAGTTAGTTGTTGTTTAGCTGCATCCTGGCAGATCTGCTTTTTTGACTAAGGGATTGGGGTGCGATGTGGTGGGAGACTAGTGAAAGGGACCCCCCCATCTACAGAGAATAATGGGTCTGTGACCCCAGTCCCTACGCTGCTCTGGTCACTCCCCCATTTGCTGTGACAAAGATGGCGCCAGCCCTATTTGCAGTTACTGAACTGGAAGCCAGGGATCCGCCACAGCCATGAACTTGGAGCGTGGTGATGGGAAAGACTCAACCTCAACCACCTGTGGATGCGTGCACTCCACTGGAGACCTGGCTATCTTCTTTCCAACTCCAGAATGTTTATTTCACATATTGGAAAATACAGAGTAGAGATGGGAAGGACATTGACCAAAATGTTATCAACTTTTGTTTACCAGCAGTACACTTGGTCAACCAGAGTACCAGATTTATTGGTGCTTTGCAGTGATTGCCCTTCTGCTGTAATTTTGCAAATTATCAATAATGAGACTTATTCTGTTAAAGTGGGATGAATATATATTTTTAAATATATATATTTGTACATATAAATACATATATATATATATTTTAGTGTTTGTCTGGAACGTTCTCAAAGGTTGATGACATGAAGCACCTGAGAAAGTTCGAGGTATGCAGCTGAGTCTAGCACACGTGAAGGAATTCTAAAACACACGTGAAGCGTTGTGATAGGAGCTCTAGTGAGAGTTGCAAGGAAAACACTGGAGTAGCAGCTTAGAATTTCGTATTTCTTTTATGCATATTCCAAATGTTTTTGGAAGGCTTGAAAGTGAATAAAATAACCCTTTGACAGAACTGACAGAAACTGAGGGATGTGGGGAGGGCTAGTGAGTCATTGTGCAGAAGCATTGTGTTGTTAACTTTGGCAAAGACAATTCTCAGAGAAAGCGCTGCAAAATGACCCACTTTTATGGCGCACTTGAACTCTCTGTCTTGTCTCCTGTCCAGTTGCCATTTTCCCTCCTTGAATAATAATAACCAAGACGTTCAGAGTGGGGGCTATATGTCAGGCTTGCTTCTAAGCACATTACAGTGTTAATTTATTTTCCCAAGACAGTATTGAGGAGTAGATACTATGATATATGAGGAAAAGGAGGCACAGAGAGGTCAAGCAACATGCCCAGAGTCACACAGCTGGTAATTGGTTGAGCCATGATTTGAATCCTGGATGGCTACTGGTCTGTGTCCTCAGACAGTCCTCAGACTGCTACCTCTGACTGGAACCTTGGCCAGTGGAGATGGGTGGGTGTGGTTCAAGGTTAAAGTCAGGTTGAGGGTGTTGCTGAAGATCTCTCTGTAGCAGGTGTTTGAGTAGCAGACGGCTGGGGAGCTTGACGTGATTAATTTTTGCTAATCAACCAGTCTTTACTGAGGGACCTGTTCTGTGGGCCATTTGAAAACTGGACGTGTGAAACATGGTTTCCTCAAGGAATTCACAGCCAAAGTTAAGACACGAGATACCTTCCTATGAAAATCTGCATAATACACCACAGAGTTCCTCGTAAAGGACTCAGTGTAGGCACGTTTATGTTTGTCTTGGGAATGGAATAAGTTGCCGTCTAAGTGAGAGATGGACATCTACCCAGAAGAGGCAGGTGCCTCACCTGGCTTCTCCTCCTAGTTTGTAAACAGACTCAATTCTTTACCATTTTAAAAAACAAAGGTGAACTGCAGAGTTTCTTTCCCAAACCTTTCCCTCTGTTGACCTGTTCCTCACTCTCAGATGAATTTCTGGAAAGACTCTTCTTCATTTGTGTTTCTTTTTTTAAAAAAATAAATTTATTTTATTCATTTATTTATTTTTGGCTGCGTTGGGTCTTCGTTGTTGCGTGCGGGCTTTCTCTAGTTGTGGCGAGCAGGGGCTGCTTTTCATTATGGTGTGCAGGTTTCTCACTGTGGTGGCCTCTCCCGTTGCGGAGCACAGGCTCCGGACGCGCAGGCTCAGCGGCCATGGCTCACAGGCCTAGCTTCTCCGCGGCATGTGGGATCTTCCCCGACCGGGGAACGAACCTGTGTCCCCTGCCTCGGCAGGCGGACTCTCAACCACTGCACCACCAGGGAAGCCCCTGAAACACACTTTTTAAAGACTTAAAAGTAATACATGCTCAGGGCAGAAAATAAAAGTGCACGTGCAAAGAAATACAAAGAGAAAGTAAGATACTGATAATCCCACCTCTCAAAGTTCACCAGTGTTCACAGTTTCGTGTATATTCTTTGAGCATTTGTTCCATCTTATTAAGTCTGTCATATCATACTACACGTACAGTTTTGCAGCCTGCTTTAACTTTATAATACAAGAAACACAGGCACATATTTTTAAAAAAATTAACATTTATTTTATAATGAAAACCAGCTGTTGCATGCCCTGCCCCCCCAAACTAATTTCTAATACCCAGAGGTGATCATATTCAAATATTTTAACTCTTATTTTTCATGTTTATCTTCCAAATTTTGAAATAATTTGTTTACATAATTTAGAGTGATTACAATTCTTAATCATTCACCAGATGTAACCATAAAGTAGTGTATGTAATTTCTTGATTTCTTTCTTCAGATTTAGGTTTTATCACTCTGTTAACTAGTGTGAAAGATGAGCTGTACCTCACTTGCAGAGTCTCCCCAAAAACCGCCACTATGGGATGTGGGAAGATGCCATTTGTGGGTTTCTCTTCCTGGGTACCAAAGCATCCCCGATTAGAGCCAGTGAGATGAATGAGCTTCCGATGAATAAGCTATCAATGTAAAGAACCACTGATAATTTGTCAGGTCTCTTTTAGGATGGTAATTCTAGATTTTTATTTAACTGTTTGATTTGTTCCCATCTTTCCTGTTGGAAGCTTTCCTAAAATATCTGGTTACCTCTGGCTGTTTATATGTAAGAGTGAAACACTTCATCAGGAGCTGGCAGGAATCTATATGTGTTGATAGAGCTTGTACCGTGGTGGGCCTCTCCTTTGTGATTGGGTTGGAGCCCGTCTTTTTTCTTGGGGACCCCTAGGCTCAGTCTCCACAGGTGGGAAATGTCCTGCTTCTGCTAGGCTGCAGGGGGTGGGAGATTTTCCAAATCTCAGCCAGGACTGCTTGTTCACCCCTTCTGTTTTCACGGTATCTGATGCCTGCAGTTCCTGAGCTCTCCAGGGTTTGTCTTAGAATTGGTGTGCTGCTTCTTGTCATCTTCCTTTATAAGCATAGGTTCAGCGTACTTCTAAGTCAGTTAACATTCTTCAGTTCACTTTCTTTCTTTTAAAATGTTTCTTCTTAAATGTTTTTGTATTCTATGTCTCTTTCTTCTGACTCCTTCTGTGGGACCTTGCCTTTTTAATTTAATTATCACTATTGAAGTGGGGTTTAGGGAGAAAATAGAGGTGAGTGCCGGAGTGTAATCTGCTGTGTTTAACTAGGAATGAATGCTAGTGGGCTCTTTTTACTTGCTGAGGATTTTCCCATGGCACTAAGTATTCCTTTGTGTTTTTTTTAAATTTTATTTTTAATTTATTTTAGGGCTTCCCTGGTGGCACAGTGGTTGAGAGTCCGCCTGCCGATGCAGGGGACGCGGGTTCGTGCCCCGGTCCGGGAAGATCCCACGTGCCGCGGAGCGGCTGGGCCCGTGAGCCATGGCCGCTGAGCCTGCGTGTCCAGAGCCTGTGCTCCGCAACGGGAGAGGCCACAACAGCGAGAGGCCTGCGTACCGCAAACAAACAAAAAATAATAATAATTTTGTAAATCATTGTAGCTTGGCTGCATTTCATCGTCAGATTGAAGTCCTCAAGGGTACTCTGCTCCCTGAATCCTTAACTGCTTCAGAATGGCTGGTTCTTGCCTTAATATGTGAAAGACAGTTTGGCCGAGTATCAAGTTCTTGGGTCACACTTTCTTGACCTTGGAATTTCAGACATTGCTGTCCACTTTTTTTTAGCATTGGATATTTATGGAGCAGAAAGCTGAGGCCAGGTTAATGTTTTTCTCTCTTACACACGACTAGCTCTTTCCATTGGACATGCCCATTGGGTTCTTTCATTCTTTTTGGAGTTAAAGGTTTACCTGCCTCTCTGAGCACGGGTTGTTTCATGTCACTTTCCTGGGACTTCCTGTACCATTATATCTGTAGTGTCAAGTCTCTCTTTATATCAGAAAGTTTTTCGTTATTAGATCTTTTACCACTTTGCACATATTTCAGATAGTCTTCACTTTTCAAGAACTGTTGTTATGTTCTGTATCCTTTGTCTTCCAAATCTAGCATCTGTTCTTGTAATCATTTATGTATCTTTGTTTCTTTCTATTCAGTTTTTTTTTTCTTTTTTTTCTTTTTTTGCGGTACGTGGGCCTCTCACTGTTGTGGCCTCTCCCGTTGTGGAGCACAGGCTCCGGATGCGCAGGCTCAGCGGCCATGGCTCACGGGCCCAGCCGCTCCGCGGCATGTGGGATCTTCCCAGACCGGGGCACGAACCCGTGTCCCCCGCATCAGCAGGCGGACTCTTAACCACTGCGCCGCCAGGGAAGCCTCTCTTCAGTTTTGAGTGATTTCTTTAAGTTTGCTTCCTATGTGTCTTTGTGTTTTCAGCTGCTTACTCTCTGTTTAATTGTTTAAAGACCACATTTGAACACCTTTGAACACCACATTGAACATTAAAGACCACATTTGAACACCACATTGAAACAATGGAGAGCTATTTTTTCTGAACACTGAGTCTGTTACCTTTGTTCATTTTCATGGCCAGCTTTATGGGCACATGATCTGTACATTCACATAGGGCCCTGTGCTTAGATTAACACTGCTATCACTGTCTTGAAATTCTTAATAATTTCTGAACAAGGGGCCCTGAATTTTCATAATATAGCCACTTCCGGTAATTATTTTTACAATGCATATTATTAGCTGTCTTTTGCCTGTGTTCCTACAACATGATTACTTGTATTTGAATGAGGCTGAGCTATTCCCTGAAAGAACTGATGTGTGGGAGATGTTGAGGGTTGGAAGGCCGGGGTGGGGAGTACGGTGAAACATCAACTCATGTTCATTTCATCCACTGTTCTTTTACTGATTCTATTATTTCTTATACCTTGAGAACAATCTTCCTTCAGTTTTAAAAGTATTTTAATGGGTCATTTTAAAGTTTCAGGCTATAACAAGCATAGGGGAGATTATTTGATAAATGGAAAATTGTTCACACTATATTTACATTTAAAAACAATTTATAAAACAGGATGTGTGGTGTGATCCTTTTTTTGCTTTTAAAAAAAGTATGGACTGTGCGTTAAAATATATTTGAAGGAACAAATACCGAAATGTTATTTCTCAGATTTGTCAAGTCCCTTCTGCTCTTACCTGTGATGGCTGTGGGTAGGAAGGCTCTGGGTCCTTCCGAGTATCTCAGTAATCATAAGATCTAAGAATTGGTGAGAAACTTATCTTTCTAAAAGATTGTTTCAGTTACTGAACCTACTGTGCTTTTGTGGATTGAAGCGAAATTCATTTTATGTTTTTGGCTAATAATTGATGATCTTTCAGCTTATGACTAATTTTTAAGGTACGTAATTTTATTGATGAGGTGCTTTGAATAGGGAAGAACCATTTAATGATCTGCTGTCTTGAAGAGTAAAAACAAGAACACCGCTCTGGATCGGAGCAGTCGCTGATTTCTGTGGTGTAAATATCCCTGCCATGGCCGATGTCAGGCTACCAGTGAGCCATGATTGAACACAGAATTAGAAAGGGCTGGGCAGTGGTAGGGGTGTTCTATAAAATTTCACTGTTCTGATACCATAGGCAAAATTAACCTGAAGAGCATAGATCCTAGTAAAAATCTAGGAAAATAATTAGGAAGTTGAGTGGAAAACATTTTAATCTGGGCAGTTGGGTGGATACCATATGGAGCCGGAGATTATACTGCAAAAGCCATTTGGCTGTTGAAATAATCTAGGTGAGAGAGAGGTCTGCTGGAGAAATGGAAAGTTAGTTTTCTTATTCCCATTTTCCTCTTGCTGGTATAATTTCCATGACCAGAGTTTTGTTCAGTTTTTGTCCATCACTTTTTTACCTTTACTTAAATCCTGTTATTAAATATGACCTATCACACATATGTTGTATATTCTTTAGGGAGTTTATCGAATCGTTAAGACAATTAGTTGTGACTTGAGAAAAATAAAATACAAAACCGGAGGGGAAAGGTGTTCACATGTGGTCTTCTGAACTGTGAGAGCAAATATTCTCCAGGCTCTAAAGTTGCTTCCAGTGTGTGCAGTGTGTGTTCTAGTGAACTTGGGTTGGCAGTATTACCGGCTTGAACATGGCTTGTTGGTCATCCTTCACTGTGCGTGGACTCTTCTGGTGAGGCTGACCGGTACTTCCCATTTTGGCAGGACCCACGAGGGCAGGGACCCTATTTCGTTCCTGAACGTCTAGAACAGTTTCTGTAAGAAAGAAGCCCCAATAAATATTCGCTGAATGAATGAAGTTTCAAGATACAAAGGTGAGGGTAAGATATCTGAAGGGTTTATAGTAATACTGTAGGACCTTGACAATTTCCCGAACTGCCCAGGTTTACTTGAGGGCCTGATGCAGCCCTGACTGTGGTCATGAGGGCAGTGAAGGCTGAGCTGGCCACGGTTAATGACCTTTGAAGGGGCCCCGCCTTCCTAGAGATGAGTCCCTGGGTAGGCCTCCTTCAGAACTGTTTGTGATGTCAGACAGGAGTGCTTGTCTTGGCTGTCAAGATACATCAGGTGGGCCCGGACTAATTCTTTAATTGACATTAACCTCATGTGTGGTGGAGAAAAGCATTGGCCTCTTGCAACAGGGAATTTCCAAGTTTGGAACTCTAGGTTGGCTGCAAACTGATACGGCCCGTGTAGGTTTGCCAACACTGTGGGTATCAGACTTCCATCGGCTTCCCAGCATCCCTGTCTGCGGGGTGGTAGAGAGAGCACTTCCTCTTCTACCTGTTGTGTGATGCAGGACCACTTCCCATTGTGTTCCCCGGGAGGAAGCAGGACTGGGTAGCCTGATGGGTGCTGGCTGATGGAAATGCCCTCATTAACTGGGAATAAGATGTAGGTGACAGGATGGTCAGGTGCATGAACTCATGCCCTCTGAAGGTTTTTAAGTAGATTGGGCAGCCGAGGCAGGCTTCAGAAGGCTGTGATGGTCAAAAATGAGTATTTTTTTTTTTGTAATCATGAAATAGTACCAGAAAAGCATTTAAATTATAGTAAAGGCCTTTAATTTTTAATACATTCTTAAGTCAGTGTTCAGTGTCTGCCTAGAATATCATTGGTTGCTTTAGACCAAGTTCACAGAGGATGCCCGTTCATTTTTTTGGCCACACTTTGGTCATTGTCACAGGTAGATAGTAACTGCTTTTGATTATGTGAGAATAATGAAAGATGCTGTTAAGAAATCTGGTATTATAATGCGCAGTATAGACAAGGATTTGAATTAATGATACATTAGTTAGGCAGATTATGTAAATCATAGGAGTAGAGTAGAAATTCCCTAACCCAATGTGTGTTAAAAGTAAATACGTGTTCAATAGAGAGAATATTTACTTCTTGCCCTGCATGGTGCAAAGACATCTCAAGTTGGGCATCTCAAGTTTTTAACTTAAAAACTAGTTAAGGGGCTTCCCTGGTGGCGCAGTGGTTAAGAATCCACGTGCCGATGCAGGGGACACGGGTTCGAGCCCTGGTCTGGGAAGATCCCACATGCTGCAGAGCAACTAAGCCCGTGCACCACAACTACTGAGCCTGCGCTCTAGAGCCTGCGAGCCACAACTGCTGAGCCTGCATGCCGCAACTACTGAAGCCCGCGCACCCTAGAGCCCATGCTCCGCAACGAGAAGCCACTGCAGTGAGAAGCCCACGCACCGCAACGAAGAGTAGCCCCCGCTCACCGCAACTAGAGAAAAGCCTGCGTGCAGCAACGAAGACCCAGTGCAGCCAAAAATAAATAAATAAAAATAAATAAATTTAAAAACTAGTTAAGGCCTAATGTAATAAGTATATTTTGAATTTTTTATATTCAGCTCTCCAGAAAAGATTTCAGATGTACCTAGTGTATTATCACAGTTTCAGGAACAACAGCTGAGGTTTGTGATTCCCGTTAACAGAAACCTTCTGGGTGATTCTTGTTGAAAAGCTTAATTATTTTTTTCTTTATCATTTAAGTTCTCCATCTTCATATTATACAATAGTTTCTTTACTAGAATGTCTTTATTTAGTGACCGAGATATGCTGTCTTCTGTCTCTCTTTTGCCTGTTGCCACTGTGTCACTCCCTTCTGCCCCTGTCTGTTTGGTTTTCTCGACCCTGTCTATAATAGCCTTTTTTAGCTTTTCTCTTTTTGAGCTGAGCTACTGAGGAATTGTTGCCTAGCAATGCCTAGGTGTCTGCAGTGGTCGTAGGATTAAAGCAATCTCCAGTCCTTCGTTATTTGCTTTTAAAAATATTTTACAATGGTCTCCTCTCTTCAAGGGTATTTTGCATTGATACATGAATAATTACTGTGCAAAACTTTTAAAACAGATCCTGTTCCTCTGTTGTACCTCTATATCATCTTGATAAATGGTAACACTGAAAAATTTCCTTTCTTTTAGGCTGTTCTCTCTAGAGCTACTTTCATTATAAATCAATGTTTGAAGAAGATCCTACCTCAAAGTTTCTAACTCTATGTTTTGTACCTTTTTCTCTCTCCCAACCTTATTAGGAGCAAAATCAAGGTTGACTGATAGGTAATCTGTAGAGGTCATTTCCTTCCAAGCCAAATAATTGACAAATAACAATAGTCATATGACATTTCAAGTAAATCTATGAACCGTAGTATCTTAGTCAGCTCAGGCTGCCATAACAACAGACCATAGACTGGATGACATAAAAAGTAGAAATGTATTTCTCACAGTTCTGGAAGCTGAGAAGTCCAAGATCAAGGTGCTGGCTAATTTGATTCCTGGTAAGTGCTGTCCTCCTGGCTTACAGCCACCTTCTCACTGTGTCCTTACATGGTCTTCCTTGGTAGGTGTGCATGGGGAGGGGAGATTTCTTCTTCTTCTTCTTAGAAGGCCACCAATCCTGTTGGATTAGGACTCTGCCTTTATGCCTTCATTCAACTTTAATTACCTCCTAAAAGCCATATATCCAAATATAGTTACACTGGGGGTGAGGGCTTCAGCATATGAATTTTGGGGAGACACAATTCAGTCCATAGCATATGGTTTCTTTTCTATTTTTTTTTTTAAAGTAACTGTTACCTAGGTATCTTTGACTCCAGAGTACCAATTACAAATGCTCTACATGTGCAAACACTGGCCTCCTACCACTTCCCCTAGACCGGCTCCTGTCTCTGTCACCCATCAGTGTGCCAGGCCTCCCTAAGAGTGGACACATGACACAACCGACATGGCCAGGACGTTTACACCTGCCACCATGCACCACTGCAGGCATTATGGGAACCCCAGTCCTGCCCCAGCTGTCATGGTTCCCTCTGATGCTGCTGCCCTGCTGGGCTCCCCACAATGGTCCCAGTTCTTCCTGCTTCCAAGGAAGGGTTCTGCTCCGACCTGCAGAACCCTGACCCTACTGACCCCTGAGAATCTGCCAGTGTTCGACATCTAAGACAACATCTAAGACAGCCCTCAGCTGTTCCCCCTATGACTCTACCCTTAGTGGGGCCATCTCAGGGGCCTCTGAAACAGGTGAAATGAGCAGTGGCCTTGGGCTACCGGATAGACTTTTCAATAGAAATGAAACTATAAATTGTAGTTAGATCTTGTCCATGCTGTTGGTGAACTTCGTTGCGGTGAAATGGGCTTTCCAGGGCTGTTTTGAGAACCTTTCCACCGTGTAACAGTGGAAAATGCTTTTTGGGTTCCAGATATTCATCAGTATGGGAGTAAATATTTGGAATATAACCTGTTCATAATATCTGGACTACCAAGATGAATTTCATCCCAGTTATGAAGGCATCGTAGAATACTCTTCGTTCAACTTTATTTTATTTTTAATATTTCTTGTTTCCCCGTCCTACAATATAGCAATAAAACCAACTTACCAGTTAAAGGAGAAAAATGACCACAGTCCTGAAACCTCAACGAGTCAGATTCTTTGCATCTGACACCCAGACCCTGTCTATGGCATCCATAATCACTGTGCAGAAGTAATGTTGCCTTCTCTCTTTTTTTAACTTTAACATTATAACAAGTTGATTTTTCTTTGTTGCAGTTTTCGTGTTTATAATTTTTGATTGTACACTATTCCATGCAGCAAATGTACCATAGTTTGGTTAACCATTCTTTGGGTATTTTGAGTTGACAATTATGTGAACAAGGCTACAAAGAACACCTTCGTACTTGTAGCCTCTTCGTTCCTTGGGATGATTTCCCAAAGATAAATTCCCATAAATGTCAAATTATACGGACTGTGTAGGACTTACGGTATTGATGCATATTGGTTTCTAGATGTGTCATAGCACGGTTCCAGAAACACCAGCAGTGTAACTTTTGAGTTTTACTTGTTATTCTACTTTCAAAAAAAAAAAATCTCCCCCAATTTTTCTTTTGCCGTTTTATGAAAAAACATTGTTTATAGGCAGATGTTTTAAACTGACAAGAAAAGTGAGGAAGCCAGAGGATTTTGTCCATGTAAGTAATAAAAAAGGACTCTGTCCCTCAGTGGACCTTCAGTGGGTATTTTAATCAAGCAAAGTAGATTTTATGAGATGTCTGTGTTTCTCCAGTCCCTTGGCTAAACAACAAGTTGTATATAGATGAATAGATCAAACGATCAATCAGTAAGATCAGTTGGGGCTCAGCAGTCTTTCCCAGTAATTTGCCACACTGCTAACCCTGATCTTCTGATAATTATGGTGGCTGAGCCACCAGAAAACCAGGCTCTTCTTACGTTTGTCCATTTCCCTTCATAGAATCTGTGGGCTCTGGTAGAAGCAGTCAGCTGACATCTTTATTCAGAGCAGTCTGGCAGAGTGGTGGTATCATACACTACAAAGGGATGTAATGTGGGGTGTTTAGTACGTTCTTATTAAATTTCCTCCTGGCATTTCTCTTTGTTAGTGCTTTGTCATCCATAGATACAATTTGCATGCCATTAAAACCTTCACTGAAGCAATTAATAAAGGATAACTGGTAAGTTACAAGGGTGGGGCCTTTTTCTGGGACTCAGTGCCTAGGGAGATGTTCTTTAATTATTTTAGAACTTTCTGGGCATAATGTTCAGTAGCAACTGAACATAACTATAACTTTTTCTGTCACCCACGTCTTAATCCCATTTATTGCACCATCATGTCATAAACGTTTTTTCGAAACGCCTAGCCCAAATCCAGCTATATTACAGCTCTAACGATTTCCTGACATCCCGGAGTACGAATCTGTCAAAGACAGAAAGGAGGTGATTTGTGGCCTGATTTGTTATTAAGAACAAGCCATTGTTCTTAATAGAAGCCATTTTAGCTTCCAGTGATCATTGCTTCCTTTTCCAATTCCTCTCCATTTATAATGATCCATTCTGACAATTATCCTTAGCAGTGCATTTTAAATTCTGGAACTACATAAAACGAATATGTCCTTTGCTTTCACTGCCTGCTTATTTTCTAAATGAATTTTCTGTTGCTTTGCCATGCTCTATAAATATTCTGCATGGATTTTTGTATTGAAGAAAAATCTATATATTCATTTAAAGAAAATTGTCCTAGCTACCGTATTGGTTCCTTCTAAACACTAACAGCGTTCTGTCTCCATTTACCTGTGTCTTTTTTAAACTGCTAATTCACTGCAATTGATTATCAGTATTGATCAAGATAACTGTTAATCACAGTTTAAAACTTTAAGAGAAATGAAGTAGTTAATGTGGAATGGTAATCATTTTTTTATGAATGGTCGTAATAAATACAGAACTGTAAGGGCTTTCAACTTTGAAACTGTTCTTTTTTGTAAAGCACAGTCAACGTGCTGCTATCCGGGGCACATGTAAATAAATCCCTGTTGATGAGCAGAATAGAGGCTCCACACAGTTGCCCTTTGTACGATGCCCACTCAGAGGCAGCTTGACTACACATGAAATGCGTGATATTCATAACATCCGTGGCCTTCCCTGTGGTTTATTTAGGCAAAGCAGAAATGGGCTTTGGAAGCTGAGAATGTCCCAGAGTCCAGGGTTTGAGAGGAGGGATCATGTGCTCTCTGCTCCTTATTGAAATACACTGACACTAAGTTTTCAATGTCTGAATTCCAGATATGGGGCCATTGGAATGATATATATATATATATATATATATATATATATATATATATATATATATTTAGGCTTACTTTACTGTTTCAAACTAGTGACGACTTGCAGACATTAAGTGAGTGTTCAATTCCTTAGCACATGGAGTTGGAGCTTAAATCTATGGTTTCTTTTTACCCAGCCATAGGGTCCAGCGTCCACGGCAGCCTCTGCAAATGGGCAGCCGTGCGTCCCTTGACTTGACCTAGGTTTCATCTCCCCCGAAGGCCCAGCTCTCTCACCTGGTCATGACTGGGGGCCTTTCTCGAACTGACACCTGCTCTGGAGGATACGCTGGGCAGCTCCTCGGGGTATTCCTCACAGGCACACAGACCTCCTCTCCCTTTCCCTGTTGGCCACGAAAGGTTCCCTGCCATTTGTCCTTGAGAACCTGACTCTCCTTTCGGCTTCACATGGGGATCCATTTCACGTTGGCTTTTGGACCTTCTTAAAAGAAGAAGAATAAAAATTATTTCTAATCTCACCTCCCCCCTGAGTCTGTTTTGGTATATCTACTACCAGTTGCTATTCAGTGCTTATATAAATTTAAGAGTATTAATAAAAATAAAGTTGCCATTTTCAAATGCCTTTTTTGATATCTGGTAGTTGCTATGAGTGATACTGTTATTTCCGATTATAATGAATTATAATGAATGAAGTGGCTAGTTTTCCATGGGTTATTCCATCTTAGAATTCCCATTTTAAGTACTACTTATTTATAGTAGCTATCCTTTTTTGTGTCTTTCGTTACTTAGACAGGATTTTATTATGAATTTTTGAGTGCAACTTTCTTTTAAAATGTTTTGCTTGGGCTCAAGTAAAATGAGTTTGGGAGTATAACATTTTTTTAAAAGAAAAGATTGTTTATCTGTTGAAAGTTTTGAAAAATTTCCCAGGCTTATTTATTTATGTAGAGCTGGGGGAGAGGAAAATTCCATGATTATTTTCTGATTTCCCCTTTTTTTGGTCTCTTCATGTTTTCTGTAACAGATGATATACTTTATTGTTGTTTAATTTTTACTTATTCTTTGTTTGCTTTTGTAGTCTCTCGTCTGCTTCAAAATTCTTTAGATAAAGACTGTTCATTCTTCTTTCTTATATTGGGGTAGAGAATAGTCCATTTTCCTTTCAGTGGGCCTTTGGTAGAACATCATTTACTTATATTTTCAATGTTAGAAATATTCTTCGTAACTTAACATTTTTTTTCTTTCATTCATTGTCTTTCCATAAAACAGTGTTTGAGCTTGCAGATAACTGGTTGAATTTTGCTTTGTTCTCAAGAATTTTACGCTTTATGATCTGAGAATGTATACCATATACATAGAACTTCTGTTATAGGTGGATTTTTTGTGTTCCAGCAAACTTGTTTTTATTTGAAAAACTGGAGTATAACATTTTTAAAAAGCATTTTTTAATTTGCCATTTCTTGCTGTCCAGATATTGTTACTTCTGTCCTTATTTATTGTACTGGGTAGGCTTATATTTCTTTAGTGATTGGCTTGTTCGAGTGAGTTATAGAACGTTGACGCCTTCTAGATTTTGGCTGCTACCTGAGTGAGCGTCAGGCACCCCATTTGGGAAACGGAGCTGGTGGCCCCTACTTTTAGGCTATGAGGTGGATGAGGGAGAGCCCGGAAGTGAGGGGTCGGACCAGGGCCTGGCATTCAGCCAAGGGCTCTCTTGCCCTCTTGTTTCCCCTTCTCAGTTCTCCAGCTTTTCACAGCTTCTCCCCATAAAACTTGCTTCTGCAGGTACCAGCCCCGTGTAGCAGTCAGTCGTGTAGGATTGTGAGTAGTGAGCAAAGTAATGCAAATAAGTACTTAATGAATGGCATGTGTTATTAGGTGAAAGTGCTTTGTGAGAAGACGAAACAATTTGAGTGAAAACTTATGTTCCTCAGCAGTTAACAGAAATAGCAGAAGTGCTGTGCTTTAATGTCTCATTTCACAAAGCAACTTGTCCTTTGAGCCGGAGAGTGATCTGGAGCTCGTTTCTCAGCCCCACTTCCCTGTCACTGTGTCCCTTTCGTGGCACGTGGATCCAGTCTGGTTTTGTATCTGTTTCTGTTAAGCAGTGTGTTCCATGGGAACGGAGGGTTTGCCTTGGGAGAGGAAGCGTAATCTTAATTTCCCTTTGGGCTTTCTTTGACTTGGCCCAGGAGCATCTGCTGTGTGGATCTCGGTTTCCCTTGATGCTCGGCAGTTTTCACTTTTAAGGGTGGTGCCTTTGCCTGCCCTTTCCAAGGTTCTTTAGTCCTGAGAACTTAATTAATTCACGGGTGTTCCATAAATGCTCTAATCCATTGCATGAATAGATGTTTGGAAAAATCCTTGCTCATAGAAGTGAGAAATTATTTAAGACAGTTAAAAAATGCATAATTTAGAACCATAAAAAGAGAGTACACCATGGGAAAACTGGGCAGCTACATGTAAAAGAATGAAATTAGAACAGTTTCTCACGCTGTATACAAAAGTAGACTCAATGGATTAAGGACCTAAATGTAAGACTGGAAACCATAAAACTCCTAGAAGAGAACATAGGCAGAGCACTCTTTGACACAAATCATAACAATATGTTTTGGATCTGTCTCTAAGCCAAAAGAAACAAAAGCAAAAACAAATAGGACCTAATTAATTTAAAAGCTTTTGCGTAGCAAAGAAAACCATTGACAAAATGAAAAGACAACCTACTAAATGGGAGAAAATATTTGCAAATGATATGACTGATAAGGGGTTAATATTCCAAACATACAAACAGCTCATACAATTTAATATCAAAAAACCCAAACTACCCTGTTAAAAAATGGGCAGAAGATCTGAATAGAAATTTTTCCAAGGAAGACATACAGATGACCAACGGGCACATGATAAGATGCTCATATATCATTAATCATTAGAGAAATGCAAATCAAAACCATGATGAGATATCACCCCACACCTGTCAGAATGGCTGTCATTAAGAAGACCACAAATAACAAATGTTGATGAGGCTGTGGCTAAAATGGAACCCTCATACACTGTTGGTGGGAATGTAAATTGGTGCAGCCACTGTGGAATAGTATGGAAGTTCCTCAAAAAACTAAAAATGGAACTACCACAAGACCCGGCAATTCTGCTCCTGAGTACATATTCAAAGAAAATGAGAACACTAACTGAGAAAGATACATGCACTCCAATGTTCATAGCAGCATTATTTATAATAACCAAGATATGGAAGCAACCTAAGTGCTCATCAACAGATGAATGAAGAATATATATATATATATATATGTATATGCACGCGCACACACTCACACACACACACACACACACACACACACACACACAATGGCATACTACTCAGCCATAAAAAAGAATGAAAATTTGCCATTTGAAACAACATGGATGGTCCTGGAGGGATATGATGCTTAGTGAAATAAGTCAGAGAAAGACAAATACTGTATGTTATCCCTTATATGTGGAATCTAAAATATACAACAAACTGCTGAATATAACAAAACAGAAAAAGGCTCACTGATATAGAGGACAAACTAGTGGTTACCGGTTGGGAGAGGGAAGAGGGGCGGGGAAAAAGGGGTATGGGATAATGAGGTATAAACTACTATGTATAAAATAAGGTACAAGGATATATTGTACAGCACAGGGAATTATTGGCATTATTTTGTAATAACTTTGAAGGGAATATAATCTATATAAATACTGAATCACTATGCTGTATACCTGAAACTAATATATTATAAATCAATTATACTTCAATTTAAAAAAGATAGAAAAAAAGTCCACTACACTCTTTATAGGTCTAGTAGTCATTCAGTAAGCATTAGTAGTAAGCATTTTGATTATTTGATGGATTTTCTCCTTTGGCGTCCTTAGCAGCTTACATGGGTGATTAGCCTAGTAGCTTGATTGGCACCTCTGTGCTGGAAAAGGTGAGAAGCTTGGGGGAGACTGTGATTGCATCTAAAATGACTAAGGTGTAAGGTCACTGAATATTGGAGAAGGTGACAATTTAGAGATTATCTTGTCCAGGAGGGCCCATGGTGAGCGGTGAAGACCAGCCTGTCTGCAGTCTGGTCCCACGTCTGCCACTTTACTAGCTGGGTGACCGTGGGAAAATTGACTTAATCTCTTTGCCTTGGTTTCCTCATCTGTAAAAGGGGTCAATAATAGTATCCACCTAACGGTGGAGGTGAGGATTAAATAAATTAGTATTTGCACAGCTCATAGAACAGTGCCCACTCTCCTCTAGAAAGGGCTACATAAGTGTTGGTTAAATTAAAATAATAACATATTTTTCTATATTCTGTGAATGAGAAGCTTAAAATCCAGGAAAGTTAATTTTACTGTATACTCAAACACTTCAAAAATTAGGATTAGAACCTGATGGACAATCTGATGGATGGTATCTAAATCTTTTCCCTTCCAGCAACCCATGGCAAAATGTGCTATTCATCATCATTCATTTTATTAATGGACAACATTGTTTAATTAAATACCTTATTTTTTAACCAGGCTGACATTTAAATTCTTCTTTTTTCACAAGGGGTTTCCCTCTTTTATTATGTTCTTTTCTTTTCCTTGACATTTCATTATTTTAATTAATAATTAATTCTAGGGGAAGTGTTCCAGAAGGCGATGCCCTTCATACCTCTGTTGTATTCTATTGTATCCTTTGGCCTGTAATAATATTGCCTAGTGTATTTCTCGAATAATATTCAAATGGTGAGAGAATTTCACAGTCTATTCTTTAATGGTTTGATAGAAATTGCTTTCCTTTTCCCACCCTGAAGGGAAGCCCTGTCATTTATGATTCATTGGTTTTGGGAAGCTTTAGGAAATGCCTTTTTTTCCCCTAAACGTTGTATGAAATACTATCGTTACTCACTCCAGAATAGATGTCAGTAGAATGTTACACAGGATGTAGGACACATTTCAATGTTGCCATTTATTTAAAAAAATATTCATTTATTTATTTGGCCACGTTGGGTCTCCGTTGCGGCACTCGGGCTCTAGAGCGCAGGGCTTAGTTGCCCCACGGCACGTGGGATCTTCGTTCCCGGACCAGGGATTGAACCCAGGACCTTGGCAGTGAAAGCGCCAAGTCCTAACCACTGGACCGCCAGGGAATTCCCTGCCAAATTATTTTCTTAAAGCTGCATAGTTTCACCTTGTCTTAAAAACCACAGTGGCTCACCCTGGTCCATCAGATGCACCTCCTGTGGCTTTTTGGCCCTATTATTTCAGGCCGACTGAAACCTGCATCGCACCCACCTTTCTGCTTTTCACTATTTTCTCACCTCTGTTGGTCTGTATCCACCATGTGCACAGCTCCTGGCACTGCGTGGACACTTCCTTACTGAATGCAAAAGGAAACTCCAGCAAGCCTGTGTATATTTTCCATAGGTTTCGTTTCCATCTGCCCTCAGGGCTACTTAAAACAGCCTTTTCCCAAGGACTGGGCGACTTCCTCTGCATTCTCTGTAGCTTTTAAAATTCACATACTACCTATTGTCAGAAATAAATACGTTGCCTTCAACAGTTATCACTGAGTACCTGCTTTCTACTGCTGGAGAGATGATAGGTCCCATAAAGACGAACCGTATGATGCCATGTTCCTGCTTTGTGTGCTGCGTAGTGCTAAGCGTAGTCGCTGAATTATTACAGGTCCTTAAAAATGCTTGTGAATGGCGATGATCCCAATTACTGTGACATTTCAATGACAGTATACTTTAAACAGTCTGTTATTTTCAAGGATGTTGAGTAAGCAGATCCAGTAATAGACTGCAGCCTCCTTATGGGTCAGACAGGGCTTAGGTGCTTTCCACAGGTATTTGGAAAGGCTGACCAGTGTCAGTTGGTGACAAAGAGAGAGGCCTTTCCGTCGTGAGTGGATGAGAGTGCTGCTGTGTGTCAAGTAGAGCGAGCTTGACCACAGCCTAGGAAATGCAGCCTCTGGTTCCACTGCAGCGCTGTTGTTCTGTGGGAACCGAGAGACGCCGCCAGCTGGTTTCTTATCTTCCAGAAGACCACCTTTCTCCTTCCATTTTATTTACCCAGGCCTTTTAATTAGAGGAGAGAATGGAGGGGGAGTTAAAATTTAATTTTGTACCCTCAGAATCACGGAGAGATGGACATGATGAAAATGTGAATCATTGGAGATTTTTTTTTCTGGTTTCCTGTTTTTTTATTTCTATTGGAGTGAAAGCGCCTTCTCTTCCCAATACCTTTCACTCCTGACTCCATCCTGCATGTTTTTGTCCTTGCCTGTTTCATGGAGGACATAGGTTCTACCAAATCAGCGAAAAGGCAAACAAAAGCGTTGTCTTAAGTCGTTTTTAGAACAAGGTTGGAAGACAAATGAAAATGTCCTGGGAAAAGGAATGCCACTTTTTCTTGCCAAGAGCTGTTGAAAGAATCAGTCTGGTGCGTGTGTGAAACGTGGTTTTTTCCCTCGGTGAAGGTGTCGAGTAAGTGCTTGATTTGTGTCAGGTGGATTTACTTACCTCAGCTGATCCTCATGGGGACCCTTGGACGTAAGTGGCAGCGGTCTCGGGCTGGAGCTTGAGCTAGGAGCTGCTGGGGGGCTTGTTAAAACCCAGATGCGGGCCCACCCTCCCTGATTCAGCCGGCCTGCGCGGGGGCGGAGAATTTGCATTTCTAATGAGCTCCCAGGTGGTACTGATGCGGCTCGTTTGCAGCTACAGTTTAAGAAGCCCTGCAGGCGGTGGTCAGTTTTCTCTGCGTCTTCTAGGAGGATGGCTCTGTAGTGGAGACGTGACTGCCTGAAGTTCTCATAGCCCCCGAGTCGGGCGGGCCCTCGCACTATGACAGGAGGAACATGTCATGCTCCCAGGTAATGCAGCCAGGCCCCCCCCCCCCCAACTGCCCCTCTGGGCTTGGAATTGAGCTCGCAGTGCAGGAAAAGAGGAGAAAGACCTGGAAAGCAAGTGGAATATAAGCCCAATGCGAGCAAAATGCCAGGGAGAAGAAAGTAAGGCTTCCCTCCCCCAGCCCCAAAGAGTAGATCAGGGAAGGCTTTCTAGAGTCGGAGACACTAGAGCCGGTAAAGAGGATATTTTAGGAGGAAGAAGCAACAGCAGCCGCCACAACATAGGAAAATGCAGCCACGCTGAACAGTTTGTTTACAGGGAGAGAAAACGGGGCAGGTCATTGAAATGCGCGGCTGGGAATTTTCACGTTTATGTTGTTATTGATTAGACTCAGGTTTTTGAGTAGAAGGTGTGGGTAAAACTAGACTTTGGAAATAACCTCTGCGAGTGAGAGACTCGCTCTTCTGCTCTGAGTTGTCCTTGAAGTACTTCGCAGAGATTTGTTAGGGGGATTTAAGATAGCCTAGTTAATTTTTTCCCCACTAGGGTTGGAGAGGAAAGACAGTGAAGAAATATTCTTTATCAGGTTTCCACAGCTCAGTTCTCTTTTCCGTGGTGGGTGAAATGGGGCACCCAACTTCCCAAGAGTTGATATCCTGGTCCCCCTTCTCCCCAATGATCCAGCGGGCCTGACAAACCCTCGCCTGTTTGAAGTGTCTGGTTGATGTAAAACAGGTGATCTGCAGTCGCTCCTTCTGCTCACAGACTTTTTTGAAAGAAGTAAATCTATCCGCCTGGATAGCTGTTTTTGAACTTTCTCAAAACCCCTTATCTAAGTCTTGTGAAAGGCCAGCCGTGGCCGCCTGTGTCCTGGAGCAGCTGCTGGGCCGCGCGCCTTTCTGGGGCGTCTCCCCCTCCCTGGCCTGTGGCTCCCCGGGGACAGGAGCACAAGGTGGCTTTGTCACCTGGCACCTAAGCTGGAGTGAACAGGCACTGGTGGAGGTTACACATGCTTTGCCCTTTGCCCTCCTGGGAGTCTCACGTGGTCAGTCATTGTCCCCGCCCGCCCCCCCCCCCCAAACTGGCAAACGCCAGCCCCTCCACCGTCAGCGAGAGGCCCTGGGCGCTCCGGCGGCTCTAGGACCCAGCCCCGTAGCTTCCTACAGATCTACCTCTTGGGCTGCTGCTTCTGTAAATTATTCACTTCCTATGAATTTTTCTCAACCTGGAATTTTTCAGTGGCTTACGTTTAAAACTGGAAGGAAGACCTCTTGCCAACCTTCTGCTCGTCAGCCTGTTTTGAACGATAATTGTCACCCTTGTTTACTGTGATTTCATCTTAGTTGATTTCATGCTTTAAAGGGGACGGGGTGGATAGCAGGCATCTGTCCTTTTAGAAAAATGAAAATTTTAAAATTGTCTTAATTTTTGTCTGAATGGTGCAAAATATTAAAGGTTCCCAAAAGTGAGCAGTGGAAAGCACCTCTCAGCCTCCTCATCGCTGTCTGCAGCCATGTCTCGAGCCAGCTCTCCTCCCTCTGCCCTTCCAAGAATATTCATGTGTGTGTCCACTTACATATCGTATATTTAATGTATAATTTACATATCATACCTTTGGCCTGTTTTCCGTTCAAAGGATTTTAGTAAATTTACAGACTTGTGTGACCATCACCACAATCTAGTTTTGGAACGTTTCTGTCACCTCCAAAAAGATCTCTATCCCTCAGGCCCTTTGCCGTCAGTCACAGCTGCTACCCCGACCCAAAGCAACAACTTTCTGTCTCTCTAGATTTGCTTTGTCTGGATATTTTCATATAAGTAGGCTCCTATGCCATGGAGTCGTTTGCCTCAGGCTTCTTTCACTTGGCAAAATGTTTTGGGGCTCATCCACGTTGCACCGTGTATCTGCATTTCATTTCCTTTTAATGACGAGTAATAATATTCCCTCCTATGGATATACCACATTTTGTTTACCCACTGGGTGATGAACATTCGGATTATTTCCACTTGTTGACTATTTTTAGCTCTAAACATCTCCATACACAAAGTCTTTGTGAAGACATACATTCTCCTCTGTCTTGGGGAGATACCTAGGAGTGTAATAGCTCAGTCACCAGGGGAACCCAGTTGCTGGGTTGTATGCTAAATTTATGATTAACTTTTAAGAAACTTCCCCAATATTATCCAAAGTCTGCACCTTTTTGTATTCCCACCAGCCATCAGCAATGTATGAGAAATTCCATTTTTTTCCCATTCTCGGTAACACTTGTTACTGTCCATTATAGTGGGTGTGGAATATTATCTCATTGTGGATGTAATTTGCATTTCCTAGTGAGGGACAGTGGTGAACATATTTTCATGTGCTTATTAACCACTTGTATATCTCTGGAGATTTAAATTCTCTTTTTATTATCAGTTTTAAAACATATGGGAACAGTTAACTTAAGGCCTCTCACCATCTCAACTCCTTCCCCTGCCAATTTTTTAATTATTTCTACATTGTCAGGAATTATAATATTCTGCAGCTATGACAGTGATTTTAGCCTTCCTCTTACAGTATAAATGGATTTAAAGTTTACCAATAATTGTTTTTCCTTGTTTTACCACTTAGCCTCTTGTTTTGCTGTTTATCCTTTAGTAGCTTCTCCCAGAAGGGCTTGAGTTCTTGACTATTGTAAATGTTTCAATGAAAATTCAGCTAGATTCTGATTCTTTTATTTCTTGGAAGATAGTTTGGTCAGTTAAACATTGAACGTGTGTTATCGAATGCAAGTTTGTGTGCCCAACACACAGTAAGGCCAAATAAACTGAAACGTCAGAGTTTGTAGCAGAGAAAGGTTTATTGCAGGGCCGAGCAAGGAGAATGGGTGGCTCATGCCCCCAAACCCCCAAACTTCCCAAAGGGTTTCAGCAAAGCACTTTTAAAGGCCAGATGAGGGAGGAGGGTAGCAGGGTATGTGATCATCTTGTGCACAATTCTCTGATTGGTTAATGGTGAGGTAACAGGGTGGTTAACTTTATCAGTCCTTAGGCACCACTAGGTCTGGGGGCCACTCACCAAGTAGTTAATTCCTTTCATTTGTTGGTGGTTTTTAGCAACTGAAAAACTCAGCAAAGATGCCTGAGATACTATTATCTGGGTACTTCACAGAAGAGCTACAGAAGAGGATATGGGGGAGTAGTCTGTCCCAGGCAGGCCCCATAGGGTCCTGCTCGGTTACAAATGTTGCTGTGGAGTCTGAACTTTTATCCCCTCCTTTGTTTTTTTTGAACTGCTTGCGTTGATGCCCAAATAATTCCTTCTTAATTTTTGAAGATGAGTGATGACACAGGAAACTTCCAGGTGTTCATCATTTTAGTTATTTCTGGGATATGATATGTTCATTTATTATGGAGAATCTTTTATTCCTGAAATGTCTTCCTGAATTATACCTTAAAATGTTTTTCTTGTTCCATTGAGGTTTTTTTTTTTTTCGTTTAGGGACGCCTATTATGGGTGTGTTGGATTTCTTTGTTTTCCATATTTATCATTTTTCTGTTCTAAATCTTTTGCTTGCTTTTCTCCATCTTTCCCCTCCAGACTCTCATATTTTCACCAGTGTGTATTTCCTTTTAGCTGCTTCCATTTGATGATTGTTAAAGCAGCCCAGACGGACTAAGACAAAGTACCATAAACAGGAAAACAACAAATTTATTTCTCACAGTCCTGGAGGCTGGAGAATCCAAGATCAAGGGCCAGTGGACTTGGTGTCTAGACCCACTTCCTGGTTCATAGATGGCAGTCTTGTGGTATTACTTTTCCTCACGTGGTGGAAGGGACAAGAGAGTTATCTGGATGCTTTTCATAAGGACACTAATCCCATTCAGGAGGGCTCCATCCTCACCATCCAATCACCTCCGGAAGGCCCTGCCTCCAAATACCATCACATTCGGGATTAAGTTTCAGTGTATGAATTTGGGGGTGACACAAACATTCATTCTATAGTAGTGACTTTGTTTTTGGCTGTGCCACATGGCATGAGGGATCTTAGTTCCGCAACCAGAGATTGAACCCATGCCCCCTGCAGTGGAAGTGTGGAGTCTTAACCACTGGACCTCCAGGGAAGTCCCAGTAGTGATGTTTTTATTCATTCTTTTTTTTTCACCCTGAGGTCTGCTCTCATGCTTTATTTCCTTCTCATGCTTCCCTGAACTCTTGTAAATCCTCTTCTGTTTTTGTAGATAGAATCAGTTATTTCTTTGTTTTGTTAATTTATGACAGTGTGGGCAAAATTTTCATCTGTTGCATATAACATTGCTTTGGTGGGTGTTTTTCATCTGTCATTCATTTTCATTTTCCTCTTTTTGCAGCATCTTTGTAAAGGTCCTTTTTTGTTATTAGATGAATTCTTTATGAACTAGCTATTTACAGGAGCTTCACGTGAGCAGGAGACAGGACCATGTCCCATGCCAGTGGGGATTCTTGTGACCTGAGGTTGTGTGTGTGTGTGTGTGTGTGTGTGTGTAATCCTTTCAACCCTTATTTTTCTCTAGCTTGCTGAGACTGGTTGTGTTCCTAGTGGGGTCTCTCTTTTTCACTTTGCCTCGGCACCAGACTGCTTCCTGCTAATATGTCTTACCTGTGTGGTTTCTCATTCAATTTGACCTTTCCTGCTTCCTGATTTCTCCCACCACACTGCATCCAGGGAAGCTCTTAGTGCTACCTGCGTGTCTGTTGCCCTTCTTTTCAGAAAGTTATTGCTGGATATCCTGCTTATTTGGGGAGCATGGCTCTGGCAGGCATGGGCTCTCCAAGAATTTTCCTTCTCTGTCTGACCTTCACTGCAGTTTGCCAACTCTTTCTCATGTTTCGTGGTTCAAAGCTACAGATGTGTTCCAGGTTCCTCTGAGATGGAGTTAGCATTTTTGTGTGTGTTTTCCTTATTGCTTTTGCGTGAATTCCAAGAGGAAGTCTTTAAGCCAAGAGACTATAACAAGACAATTCTAGTTTTTTATCTTTTCTTTGCCAGTTAAAGTTTGCACTGCTTTTTTGTTGTAGTCATTATTTCCTTTTTAACCAACTTTTCACATAGAGCTAAAGAAGAAGGTAGTTTCACAAACAGCTCTTTACTTTTAGGTCTGGAATGATCATGTTAGTAATAACATGGTACAAGGAAAGAAATATTAATCTTTTTTACCTTGACTCTTTCTTAAGGAATTCAGAAGTTGGAGGAAGTGATGGAGGTAAAGTTGGAATAGAGCATGGATTGCTATTTATACACAGGAGGCTTTTAGGTTTGTTAGGTATGTGATGTAGAAGGCTGTGTTTTATTACTGGATTCACCAATTTTGCTATCCAGCATCGGTTATGGTTACCCATTCATGACTTGACAGCGTTCCTCAGATATTCCCTTGACATTCTTAGGCTGCTCCGCTCAAAACTCTTGGCTGGATTTATGTTGGAGTTAAACAGCACTTTCCGTGAACAGTAACAATCTGCCTGCAAGTATAAAAACAAAAAGTGTGACATGCTTTGTTGAAATGTTAATATCCAGAAGTAGAACAGATATAGGCGTGAGATCATTTGAAGACTAAAAAGAGATAAAGGAAGTTAAGGTACCAGATGTCTGTTAATCACCGGCTCAATTTAATTTTTAAGTGCCCAGCTGTTAAAAATCACAGTGTTCTTCTGGGGATCTTGGGCCAGCGTGGAGAGAAAGGGTTCCATTTTGAGGATGAGAGCCTTGCTCTTTGCTTAGGTAGGACAAAGAGAAAATGAGTTTAGAGCACCTTTAAGGTGGGGTGACGTGAGAGAATAAACCCTGACCTCCCTGCCGTCGGCTCCCTGGATGGGCATCAGAGCCACAGCCCGGACCTACCCCTCTCAACTCAGAGCGAGAAGAGGCCAAGTGGTCAGGCCCAGCATCAGTGATTGAGGACAGGGCCTGTCCATGCTGGTGGAGTGCGGGGAACAGAAGGTGGGGTTGGAGGCGAGCAGTGGAGGATGTTTACAGAGGCAGGGAGGGATCAACACCAAAGTAGGAATGAGTGCAAAGAGGAGGCTGGCAATGGGGAAGGCAAACTGGACTGATGTCAAAGCTTTCTTTAGCGCTTGTGTTTATTTTTAACCATGAGACCATGAATAGAAAACATATAGGGGAATAATTCTGCCTGGTTTGTGAAGATTATTTTAAACACAGTGATGCCATAGTTAATTAGATCTATACCAGCCACATATGATTCATTGAACAAATGTAGGTGATCTGTTTTTCACTTCGGTGTAAAGCATTGTAGATGAGCGAAGTCTAGTTGTGTCTTAAGACCAAGAGACGATTAAGCAAAAGATAATCACATAATCGAACAGATTGGAATTAGGTTCTTAAAAAAAAAACTTATTTGGGGGAGAAATCAGAAAGGTACTTACTTGTATAGCAGACCTGTGAAATCATAGATGGACATTCAAGAAAGGAGTAGTAGTTCTCAAAAGGCTGGTCCTTAACTAGCATGGTGACACAAGTCCAATCTCAAAGGATTGCATAGGGACGAAAAATAATCTCTTACAGACGTTGGTGGAAAGTTGGTGGGGAAAATGAGTGTGGGAGAAATAAGTAGTAAATGGTGTTTCCTGGGTGGTGGTCAGGCCCTCTCCCTTTTCAGTCGAAGGGTGTGTCTTTTCAGGCCAGGGTGGTTTGATCCAATGACCCATCTTATCGAGGTGACTCCATAGTTTCTACTCTACTGACCTCAGGGCCAGCCCTCTGTGTCACAGGGAGAATGTTCGAGGTTTCACTGAGAGGAAGGGGAGGTTCCCATATGGAATTCGGTGGGAAACTTCTGGGAAGGAACCTGACTGACCCTTCAGGAGAAGGAAGAGCCTTGGTCAAGAAGAACCTACACAATGAGGCTGACAAACTGGATGTTTTTTCCTGAAGCAAAGAGCTGAAGGGTGGCTCCTAAGATGCAGCCCTGAGGTCTATACCTCACACCACAGGTGACCCTTGAGTGCCCCTTCTGTGACTTTCTTTGTCACTGAGACAAAGGGTCATTCTTTCTCTGCCTCTTCTCCCTCGGCCCTTGTGTGAATTTACTGCCATAACAAAGTCCCACAGGCTGGGTGTCTTAACAGAGGTTTATTTTCTCACAGTTCTGGAGGTCGGAAGTTTAGATCAAGGTGTTGGCAGGGTTGGTTTCTCCTGAGGCATCTCTCCTCGGCTTGCAGATGGCCACCTTCTCCCTGTGTCCTCACATGGCTTTTCCTCTGTGCATGCCTGGTGTCTCTGTGTGTGTGCAAATTTGCTCCTCTTATAAGGACACCAGTCAGATTGGATTAGGGCCCATCTTAATCACTGTTTTAAATTGGTCACCTCTTTTAAGACCCTGTCTCCAAATGCCGTCACATTCTGAGTTACATGGGGTTAGTGCTCCAAGGTAAGAATTTGGGGGGGGACACAGTTCAGTCCATAACAACCCCCATGGCTGGGCATGTTTGTTCTTTTTGCTTTTTCATTGCCCTGTCTCCCCCCCACCCCTTTCACATTCACCCTCACCCTGGCTTTCACTTCTACAGCGAGATGGACTCTGAACCCAAAGCCCAAATCCAGCTCCACCTCCCCCACAGCCTGCTGGATATCCTTTTAAAGCCTTCAGTGTGTCCCCAGTCACACACACACCTTCCCCTCCCACTTCTTCACTTCTGCCCTGATTTAAAACTTTCTGGTCACTGTTATACTTTAATCTCCTTCTTCTTAGTAGCTAACCATTTACAACACCGGGTTAATTTTTCCATAAAAGTGGGTTTTATAGCATCATCTTTTTATTTCCGTCGCCACTGTTCAAGCTGATCCCCTCGAGCTCAAATTGTTGCCTTAGCTCTGTAACTGGACTCCCCCAGCCCCTGCCAGCCCGTCTCTTTTTCTGGCGCATTAGTATAGATCATCTTCACATTCATTTTTCTCAAGTTCTACTTTCGTTGTGTCATTATTCTTATTCAGTGACTCCCTACAGGGTGAAGACCATCTCTCTCAGCTAGGCCTTTGATGTCCTTTGTGGTCTGATTCCAACCTAGTTTCCAAATGCATCTTGAACTCTGCAGCATTGATTCTCAGTTGTCTTCCTAAATGCCACCTGATTTCTGTCCCATAGCTTTCTTGATGCTGTTCTACTTCCCTGGAATTCCTTCTCCTTGTGTGTTCCTGTCTCCTTCCAAGCATTACCCAACATTTGAGACTCAGTGGAGTTCAGTTCCTACCTTCTGCATGATGGAGAAGATAACTTTGTCAATACTGTAATATGTAGAATGGTTTCCTGGGAAAGGGGGAACGACTGCGGGAGGGTGGCAGCAAAAAAATTAATTAGGAGGAAAAGAAGAACTCGAGAGAAAAGACCCTACCTGACGTCACCTGGGTTTGTGTGAGCGTGTGTTTCGTTTCCTCAACCAGATTATAAACTCGGGAGCTACAAGATCCGTTTTATCTATTTATCTCGATAACGCCCACATTACTTGGTATGTTCCATGATCCATAAAAGGTAAACTAATGGATGTTAATGATATGCGTTAGGCACTGCTCATTATCTTCCCAGCAGACCGCAAGTGTGTGAAAAATGGTGCCTAGCTCATGGTAGACCCTAACTAAGAATACGTAGAACACAACTGAATCTAGCGTATTAAGAGCTGACTGTAAAACTAGAAAAGGATAAACTATGTAAACGTATGCAGAAGGATGGGGCTTCCCTGGTGGCACAGTGGTTGAGGGTCAGCCTGCCGATGCAGGGGACACGGGTCCGTGCCCCGGTTCGGGAAGATCCCACATGCCGCGGAGCGGCTGGGCCCGTGAGCCATGGCCGCTGAGCCTGCGCGTCCGGAGCCTGTGCTCCGCAGCGGGAGGGGCCACGACAGTGAGAGTCCCGCGTACTGCAAAAAAAAAAAAAGTATGCAGAAGGATAAAATATGCACAAATATTTGCATGCCTTGAGTGGCTAAAGGTGACGCTGTGTGTGAATGAGCCGAACACTTATCAGCTCGTGTGATTCCTGCGCGGGGGGTGGGAACTGGCCATCTTGTGCTTCGGGGACGTGGCCACAGTGACCGGCAGAAGGCGACCAATGTTACTAAGGTGGTCTCAGTGAGTCTCCTGATGTATTTTTCTTCTCTCTGCTTCCTGCAGGCATCATATAATCTGCTCTCATCATGGGAGAAATAGAGCAGAGGCCAACTCCAGGATCGAGACTGGGGGCAGCGGAGAATTCGGGGATCAGTACCTTGGAACATGGACAGAAGCCTCCCCCGACGCCTTCAGGAAAACTCATGTCCGTCAGAATCCAGATGCTGGATGACACCCAGGAGGCCTTTGAAGTTCCGGTAAGTCGGGGGCAGCCTTCGGCACGGGGAGGCTCGTGTCATTCCTGCGTTTCGGTGACGCGAGGTGGCAGGTCTGTGTGTTCAGCGGCTCCCTGCCCACCCTCGCCGTCCTCCTCTGGAGCGTCTGGTTCCGAGCTGTCAGTTTTTGGATTTATGCGCGGACCGCGCCCAGTGATATCAGTGGGTGTGTCATTTGAATTTTACTCTGATTTTCCATATTCCAGTAGATATCTGTGTGTACATGCCTACGTACGTATTACTTAGATATTTGAATTGGAGGGAACTGTGGTCTGCGTCTCCGTTTAATTTGCTCGTTACAAGCAGTTCCTCTCAACGTCGATGCATGTGTGTGAGCACTCCGTTTCCCTAGGTTACTGGCAGGAAAGTTCCGAGAAAACCATCAAAGACCTGAATGGGTGTTCCGACATCAGAGAAGTTGCCGAGCATGTTTGTGGGTGGGGAGTCGGGGTGCAGAAGAACCCTGATCCCAGCCCCCAGTGTGGCAGCCCTAGAAGGGAAGAGGCCCCATCCCAGGGGCGGACCAGAGTGGGGTGTCCAGGAGCCGGGCAGAGAAGGAGGAACGGCAGCCTTGGCCTTGTCCATCAGCTAGAGCTGCATGCCCCCGTGGTTCTGGTGTCTTCCTCAGAGCCCCTGCCTCATGGCCCCTTGCCCTCTCTCATCCTTCTCTCCAGCCTCCTCCTGAAATCCGACCACTGCTAGCGGTGCGGGAACCACCACCAGTTAGTTATGTGCAGATGCAGGGTTTGTTCCCGTGGCAGGGAGAGTGCGGACGTGTGTGTCCACCTCTGTAGAACTCTGACGGCAGTCTCCTCAAGAATGAATTAGCATCCAGAGAATTCACAGCGCACTCTGCCTGTTTTCTGTGTTCTCCCTTGGGTACTACACCCACATCTCACATGGCTTGTGTGTGGGGGGAGGAAGGAAGTAACTCTTGAATTCCAAACAGCCAAACTGTAAGCGAACTTTGGGAACATAACCCGTTTTTAAAGTGGAGACGATCCATCAATTATTCCCGATGGCTAGAGCAACTAAAACTTAACAGTTGGCATTCACGTCTGCATCTCATCGTTTAATGGTTTATGTAATATGATTCACTAAGTCATATTCATTTCAAAGAATGTTGTTCAGAGGGTGTGAATTACCATTAAGTGTCTCAGGGAAGATAAACCTCAGAAAAGCTATGTTTAAACCTGCCAATGTACTGCACGTTGCAGACCACCTTTGTATCTTTCTAATTTACTTGTTGTGGAATTCCTGTCTCTTTAAGGACTTGAACTTCTTCATATTCTGAGGCACAAAGCCGTGGCTAATCTGCTGAAATTGTAAAAATAGATTGAGGGGCACACCTGCCAGCCTGGTAGAGTCCGGCCTTCTGCAACATGTCCCAGCCTCCTCTCCTCCCCGCGCCGCACCCCACATCCCTCCCGCACCCTGCCTCCTTTCTCTTCATTGCCAGACTGGTTTGGTGAGGTATTTCATTTCAGTGTTTCCTCTTTGGTACTGCTAAGGACTTCTGAGCCCAAGTCTCTAGCAACGCATTCTTTTTTTTTTTTCTTTTTTTATCATCTTTATTGGAGTATAATTGCTTTACAACGGTGTGTTAGTTTCTGCTTTATAACAAAGTGAATCAGCTATACATATACATACATCCCCATATCTCCTCCCTCTTGCGTCTCCCTCCCACCCTCCCTATCCCACCCTTCTAGGTGGTCACAGAGCACCGAGCTGATCTCCCTGTGCTACGTGGCTGCTTCCCACTAGCTATCTTATTTTACGTTTGGTAGTGTATATATGTCCATGCCACTCTCTCACTTCATCCCAGCTTACCCTTCCCCCTCCCCATGTCCTCAAGTCCATTCTCTAGTAGGTCTGTGTCTTTATTCCCATCTTACCCCTAGGTACTTCATGACCTTTTTTTTTCTTAGATTCCATATATGTGTGTTAGCATACAGTATTTGTTTTTCTCTTTCTGACTTACTTCACTCTGTATGAGACTTTAGGTCCGTCCACCTCACTACAAATAACTCAATTTCATTTCTTTTTATGGCTGAGTAATATTCCATTGTATATATTGCCACATCTTCTTGATCCATTCATCCGATGATGGACACTTAGGTTGCTTCCATGTCCTGGCTATTGTAAATAGAGCTGCAATGAACATTTTGGTACATGACTGTTTTTGAATTATGGTTTTCTCAGGGTATATGCCCAGTAGTGGGATTGCTGGGTCATATGGTATTTCTATTTTTAGTTTTTTAAGGAACCTCCATACTGTTCTCCATAGTGACTGTATCAATTTACATTGGTGTTCCCGTGTGTGGTTTGGACCGAGGGCCAGCAAATGCTGCTGTTGTGTGCATGAGCTACAGGAAGCATTGTACTGTATTCACTTGCAGTTCTTGTTTCCCTGAACCAAAGGATGTCAAAACTCTGGTCCTAGCTACTACTTAGCTAGGAACTATATAGGAACTCCCTGCCTAAGAAATAGGAATAGAAGTGTGTTTGCGTCTTTTAAAAAAGATTTTACTTGATAATTTCTGTTGTCTGTGCTTTGCATTTGTAACTCCTCTGCCTGGAAGGTTTCTCATACCACCCCCTTCCCACATAAACTCCTGTGCATCCTTAGAGGTCCTGTCTGTTTTACCCAGATGCCAACTTCTGGAGGCAGTGGCTGTTTTCTTCCCCCATTTCAGACTTCTTTGCTCATACATCTGTCAGGGTGGAGCTGGACCCCTGAGATTCAAATCCCAGCTTCATCTACTGACACATTAATCACCTTGGGCAAGGTACTTAATCTCTCTGTATCTCAGTTTTCTCCTCTGTAAAATGAGGCTAATCAAAAACCCTACCTCATTTTATGAGAATAAAAGAGTTGATACAAATAAAGGAACAGCTCTTGGCACATACTAAGAGCTTGGACCATAATGTGATTAGTGGTACCAGTGGGCATTTGCCGCTTCACTGTTGGCTTCTCGGGGCTGGGACCTTACCTATTGTCTCATCCCCAGCACCTTGCACAGCGCCTGGCATGTAGTAGGTGCTCATTAAGTGTTTGCTGACTGAATATTAGGAGTAGACTGAATCTTACAAGTAGAATTAATGCTATTGTTAGTTTTTCACATGCCTCATCCATTCATGTTTAATTTTTATTTCTGGCGTTGAGTCAGAATGTTCCTTCGCAACCCATGGGCAACAGATGTTTTCCATAACTGCCTGTAGAAAGGCAGCAATCAGCATTTTTATTGACTAAGCTGATTCTAAATTGCTACCTTGTGGTCTTTAAGAACAGAATCAGCCAGGTCTCTGCACAGCTGGGAAGCATCAGGCTGGCTGTGGTGACTCAGCCGCTGTGCTTGGGATTGGAGTGGAGGGACACAGGATCACAAGAGACCCAGCTCCCCATAAGTGCTTTAAACCTTGCTCCAGAACTTTCTGCTGGGGATTCATCAAGGCCAAGTGTCTGAGCCTGGAAGTGTCCCCTTAGCCCACACGTGCTCCCTCCTCAGGTTGGGCACCCCACAAGGATGGGTCCTCCTCGTTAATTCACATTCATCACACACACGAGCAGGCACTTGGCCAGAAGTCGTTACAGTTTCCCTTGGGGGACATTCTTCCATGAACCACAGCTTTCCTTGGGGGATTGAGTTTCCTGGGCCTTTCCTAAGACTTTTGTTTTAGAGGATGGACGAAGGCCAAGTCATCATTTAAAAATGCATGTTCCCTAAACACTTCCTGGCACAGATAACCACACCAGTCTTCATCATTTCTTACAGCCCTGAATGAGGTCTTATTAAAGAGTTGAATCCTTTGAAAAGCGTGAGCAGTGAGCATCAGACTTCTCTACGCCATGGCTAGTTCTACCGTCACCTTTGCTCTTGAACTTGGGCGGTCTTTTTAGCTATTTCCTCTACAGCGTTGAAAGTTCAAAAGTAATATTTATAGGAAATTCTTACGGGGCGTTTTATCATCTTTATGTGGAAAAGGCTGTGCGGATAAGCCCCAGCCTGTGGTTTGTGATATATGCAGCCTTCCCTTCCAACCAGAGATGATAAATCGAGGTGACTTGTGTGGGTCTGAAAGGGTTAAATGACTCCCTCCACTCCCACCCCCCTGGAAGGTTCCTGAGAAGGTTTGATGTGTCCTGTCCTCACTCATGACCCCGCTGGTAAACAAATGCTGTTCCTGCTGACGTTTGTAGGGTGAACAGATGGCGCCTTCCCCAAGTGTTTATTCAGTTTATGTGTTTTCATTAGCAAGGCCACCCTAGCAAGAGTGGAGAAGAGCAGAGGAAATCAAACGGAGCCACGTTCTGCTGCTTTTGAGCGGCCCTGGTGAAAACGCTTGGGAGAGATGCTCACAGGTGATGCGAAGACGCCTGGCCTTTGTTGCGTAGTGAGCGGGCGTGGCCTGGTGCAGGTGCGGAGTGCTCCGTGTCAGCCACAGCCATCCCGGGGAGTAACAATCATCGCGCCCTGTGTTTGTGTCTTGTCGGTTGCTTTACTCAGAAGCCTTTGCAGCTCCCAGCTGCCTGAGGATAAAGTATGGATTTCTTCGTCTGGGGAGGCTGGGAGAGAGCTGGGGCCTTCCTGGAGGGCCCACTGCAGATGGCTGAGCTGTTATTCGTTGTGATTCCCCACTGCTGTCCTCGGTTGGTTCATCCTGTGCGTTAGCATCTCAAGCCAGAAAATTCTCTTACCTGTTCACGTGCTTATTTTTGGCCTCCCGCAGGTAGAGTGGGACCTCTGTGGAGGCACGGCCTCTTTTGTTCTTGTTTGTCATCAGATTCCATACCTCAGCAGTGCCTGGACCCAGCCGATGCCATAACCTGTGACCGACGGCCCACACCTCTGTTCAATCATTTGCCTCTCGCAAGTGATGAAAGGTGGCTGGCGCCGTCATCTCTGTAAGATGAGGGAACACTTGGGGAGTGCTTCGAGTCACTTCATCACATTTGCACAGTTGGGATAGGACTGGGATTGGAACCGCCTTCCCCGACCCCGAGCTGCCGCTTCTTGTAAGATCTGTGGGCTTCCACTGTCTTGCCCAATTGGATCTTTTCAAACTTGCCTCCAAGCCTCCCAGACGGGAGGCACCACAGCCTCATCTTGGGGCTGCTCTGGTTCTTTTTCCATTTCTAAACACCGGCCAACATCCACTAACAAATTTATCAAGATCACCTCAACCGTCCAAGCCCCCCCATAGCTCTTGCTGGGGGCCATCTCTCTCTTCTTATAGTACTTGCTATGTGTACCTCTAATTAGACTGAGTCACAGGCTTTAATCTTGCTTCTCTCCCTAATTAGTTCCCTTATAAACCCTGCTGTGACTTGGTTTCCTTATTTGCAAAATGAGGTGTTTGGTCCAGATGATACTACAGGCTTTTTTTTCTCCCTTTCTTTTTTTGGAAGTCAGCACCTTGTGTTGACATCTTTGTTGATGAATTACCTTTTCATGACTGTATTTGTTAATCCCCCAGGCAGATGGTAAACTCTTTCAGAAAAGGGATTTTTAATCTTAAAAAACCCACAAAATTCTAAAAGGCTCCTCAGAGATAGTAGTTACTGTGTAACTAGTAAGTGCTCAAAGCAGTGTGGTCGGGGTGAATAAGCGGATGGTATACAATATGTTGCTTACGGAGCATCAGGCAACGTTAGGATTTTGTGTGTGTGTGTTGGTGGGAGGTGGGGTAACTTACCTACATCTCACTAAACTAAATTGGGCCAAACTTTACGCCACTTGAAAATTGTAGGTAGAAGATGGAAAGAAATCAAATATTTTCTGGACAACTCATTATTAGCAGGAAGCAAACAAATTTGTTGAAAACAAACATCTAAAACTTTTAAGAAAAATGATTAGGTTGCACGTCATAATAAAAGACTGCAAAGGGTTTTTTTATTTAAGGAGGGCAAAACTGCCTGTGTTATCTCAGACCTAATTTGGAGTCTCACACGGTCAGCCCATAAATGATTAAACATTTATTTATAAATGTTTATTTATTATAAACATTATAAACATTATTTCATTTTCTTACATTTTGAAATGAAGCAGTCGTTTAATTTCTTTAATTTTCACTGAAGCCTGGGCTTGACGTCAGTCGAGGGCTTGTTCCTCCAAGTGCTTTGTGGTTCTGCAAAAGGTCGTAAATGGTTAGAGAATTTGAAAACTGTATTCATAGGCTTGCGCTCAGAAAAAAGGACGTAGCAGAAGTTTGTCTTTTTAAAAAGCTCTGCGTGTCCTTTTGGGGACCCCCCCAGTTTACATCGGGAAAAGTTGAGGCTGATGGCTTGGAGCTGGCCTTGTGTCACTCACAGCCACTGTGTCTACAGAAACGCATGGTCCTTTTCTGACTTTGTCTTATGTTGAATGATTTTGTTCCCTTTTTAATTTCTATTTCAGCCATCTTAGAGACGATGCCTTTTTGGATAAGCCACTAAATGTCTTGGGTTTTTTTTTTTCTCCCCAAAGAGGTGGAATGTACATTTAACCAAGATCTTGGGGGGAAATATATCTTCCTTTGTAATACGTGCTCTGCTTCTCGGTTCCCCTGGAATCGCAAGTCCCTGGCAGTGGGGTTATTCCTTGCAGTTGATTGGATTATATGATCTTAGAAGGCAGGTGTGCATTCAGGGGTCCTTTTATTTGTTTCTCTTTTGCGTAAAATGCACTAAGAGGTGATGGTGGTGATACCGAGACCTAAATAAAATTTAATTGACTATTTAAACCAGAAGGGAGATGTGTGTGCCCAGAGCTCTGTTAACTGCCCCTTAAGCAGCTGCAGTTTGAACCAGAATGAGGGGAAGGAATTTCACAAGTTCACTCAGCTTTTTAAAAATGAGTCCATATTTCTTTCCCCTTATCAGTGTTGTTTTTGGCTCCTATTATTAGCAGAGTTTCTGAAAGAGTATTCATGTCCACTCCGCGTTGCATGGTCCTTTCTGTGTTTTATTTAACTTGAATGATAAATGGTCCGTCTGGGTCTGGTCTCATGATGTTAAATTTAAGGGCTATTTTAATGGATAAAAAAATTTTTTTTCATAATTCATTTCAGTGGAATACTGTTAGCCTTCCTTTCTAGTTCCTTAGAAGCAGAGAGTAGAACTTAAATGTTGGCCCGAAATGTTTGTGTGCCCCTTTCAACTCCACCGTAGACCCTTGATCAAAGTCATTTCTGAGGCTCTGACGTGATGGCAGGAATTCTGTAACAGCTGTTTGCTATTTTCTCCCTGAAAAGTCTCTCAGTAGAAACTAATAAATAAAAGGAATAAACTGTAATTGAGAATGTCTGTATCAGACATTAAAGTGGGCCAGTATTCTGGGGAAACGTAGGGAGTTTGAGAAGCTGCTTTTTTCCTCCCCTCTTTATTTATTTATTTATTTATTTTGCGGTGCGCGGGCCTCTCACTGTTGTGGCCTCTCCCGTTGCGGAGCACAGGCTCCGGACGCGCAGGCGCAGCGGCCATGGCTCACGGGCCCAGCCCCTCCGCAGCATGTGGGATCCTCCCGGACGGGGGTACGAACCCGTGTCCCCTGCATCGGCAGGCGGGCTCTCAACCACTGCGCCACCAGGGAAACCCCCTCCCCTCTTTTAAGTGGAGATAATAAATTGTCTGAATTATAAAAACAGAGTGGTTAAAGGGGAAAGTCCAGGGCCGCGCATCCGGGCTTCAAGGCTTACTAGCTGGGTGGCTCTGGGTGAGAAGATGACCACTCTCAACCCACGTCCTCGTCTCCGAATCCAGGGAACACGTACTTCACGGGGCTGAGGTGAAGCTCACGTGAAATACCTTCTGAGAAAACACCTCGCAGAGTCCTGGATGCGATTAGTTTCTCCTTAAAAGCTAGTCTTTTTTTCTTCCTTTCACACTAAGCTTTGCTCTCCTTCTTGTTCATTAGCAGAATTGAGACTGTGCTTGCATTGTAGAGCTCTTGGACAGGTGAAATGGAAAAGAAGCCTATGAAAACACTTTAAAATTTAAAACTAGCATACTTGTCAAATGGACTAATTCTCTTTTTTTTACCCACCCCCCAGCTTTCTATATAGTCTCGCGTGAGTCTTTGCTGAGATAGAGATGAGGAGCCCAGGTGGCTTTCGAAGGTCTGTAAGAAGGGAGTGCCACCTGGACAGGTGTGATGAAGTCTCAGCTTCTCACCAGCACAGTCACTCCCTTTTTCCGACGTGTCTGTAGCTCCTCGGAGCTTCAGTTCCCTTAGCTTTAACATCGAGGGGGTGTTCGTGTAGCTTAAACATTTTATGTGCATGTCAGCTTTGCTGAATTCTTGGTCTCCTTCATTTACTTAGTCCAAAGCCTCTGTTTTCCTAGAGTCAGGATTTTCCTAGGAGAACCTCTCATCCCTCTGGCCCAGGTTGGCTGTAGGATTTCAAGGTGGTGGACGGAGGGTTTCAGGACCCTCTAGGACGGGTCTTCTCTGCTGGCTCCTTTGAAGGAAGCATTTAGCTGGCTAGATACCCCTGTGTTTGAATGTGAATGTGAAACATATTAACATACAAATCAGACTGATGTTTAAATGATCTGCTATTTTATTTTTTATGATTCGCTTATTTGCTGTCTTTCCTGAATTCGAACATTGGAGTTGGAAATCATAGCTTTAACTCCTAAGAAATATATTGGAATGATTTAATCAGTTTGGGATCTGTAGAGAAAATGATCGTGTGAAAGCAATACTAAAAGTCAAACTTGATAACTGTGAGCCAGGAGCCTTATAGGTTTCTCCTTCCTCATTTATATAAACAGGAAGCTAGACTTGATACCCACAATAGAATTCCAGAGCGCTGGTATTATTTTATGGAATGTGATCTTGCAAACACGATATGAGTCCCACGAATATTTATGGACACGCACGGCAAGGTGTTGCTGATAAGAAAATGAACAAAAATAATGGCTACCCTTTAAGAAAACCCTTGCTGTGTGCCGGACTTTGTGCTACATCTGTACTTAACGTTCTTTCACTTATGGCTGATCAGTGAATCTATGAGGTTGGCATGAATGACCCCAGTGAGGCGTAGAGGGCAGAAAGGGCTTGATCTAGGTCGTAGAGCCAGGGTCCTGGCCCAGCCCCTCTCTATACTTAAGCCCCGCTCTCCCCATGCCATTAGATGGGCTTCAGGGCCTTAGGGAGCCCATAGAGAGTCCAACAACCTACCACATCAGTCGTGCTGGTCCGTGAGACAGATGCCAGTGATAGATACTCTTTAGTGGGTAGGATGGGTTAAGAGGGCTGAGCCTGCAGGAGGAAAGACCAGTGACACACGGTGATGACTGTTAAGGGCCCCAGATGGGATGCTGGGGAGGTGACAGACGCAGGAGAAGGGAAGGAGGTGGAATTGAGAGGACTTGGAGCGTGTGGGAGGGCAGCACCCAAAGAGTGGGGAGCACAGACCTTACGTTTACACCTGGGTGGCTCTGTGCTGCCACGGAGGACTGGGACATCGACTGGCCTTTCTGTGACAACTGTTGTACCGGAAATGATGCCTTCCTTTAGTTGCCGTGAAAGGCGCGTTGCTAATTTGCTGGTGAAAGGCACTGCCTCGTTTATAATCACAAAGAAGAATCTGTGATTCTATAAATGAACCTCTGAGATTCACAGTGATTACGTAGATTGTACAAACTGGAAGTATCAAATGGTGGTTGATTGCTTGCTTTCCACTTACATTAGGAAGATTATATTTACTCTGCGTTTCAATTTCCTTGTCATCCAGAAGCAACTCTGTGCAACTTGCCGCAAGTAAGTGAGGGCCAGACTGGGAAAGCGTTGACACCCAGTGCCTTTAGACGACGTTCAGAATCCTTAGGAATGGGGGTGTTACCTGTCCTTTAATTCTGATGCCATTTACTGATGAGGCGAACTGATCAAGTGTGTTTGGCTGTCACGTCATCTTCCATGGTCATTTGTCAGAACGTGTTTCCGCAAACAGAACTCAAATGCTCCCATTACCTTCGATCTAGATATAAGGCTGAGTGTCTAAAGCATTGAAAAGCGAGACCCAAGAGCCCTTGTGGAGTTATTAGGGTGTCAAGACAGTGCCTTTTTCACAGTTACAATCTGTGTTGGTTTCTTAGGGCCGCCGCGACGCGGTACCACAAACTGGGCAGGTTCAACGACAGAAATCCATTCTCTCTGAGTTCTGAAGGCCCGAAGTCCAAGACCAAGGTGTTGGCAGGATTGGATCCTTCTGAGGGAGAATCTGTTCCGTGGTGCTCTCCTAGCTTCTGGGGATTTGCTGGCAGTCTCTGGGGTGCCCTGCATCTCTGCATCCATCTTTACGTGGCCTTTTCCCTATCTGGGTGTCTGTCTCCAAATATACCCTTTTTATTGGGTTGGCCAAAACGTTCGTTCGGGTTTTTCCTGAGATGTTATGGAAGAACCTGAACGAAATCTTTGGCCAGCCCAATGTAAAGAGAGTGGCCATACAGGATTAGGGCCCACCCTACTGACCTCATTTAAACTTGATGACCTCTGTAAAGATCCTATTTCCAAAGAAGGTCACGTTCTGAAGTACAGGGGTTTAGCGCTTCAGCCTGTGAGTTGGAGGGGGCCCCAGTTCAGCTCATAGCAAAAGCGTATTTAAACAGTGGGGAAACGAAGGGGAAAGAACGTCGGTATTACCCTGAGCCTCGAGACGGCTTTCGCTTAACACACGCCTTTTAAAAATAAAACACTGCAGTCTTTGTTCTCCCTGAACATTTTGTAGGAAGATTTCCTTCTTGGTATATTTTTTAAAAACACAGTTAAAGCTCATTGTATGTAAGGCTGTCTGATGTATAACCCAAAGCATTCCTCAGTTCCTGATTCCAAGTATGTATCCCTGAACGAGGAACAGCAGAAACGGGAAATAAAAGGCATGCATGACTGATCTTCCTAGGTTCCGGGGGACACTTGAATGGGATAGATGTCCAGTAATAAATATCTGGTAACGTTTTTATGGAGGTCCATGCCCCTGTGTTGGTGCTGTTTTTTCAGTGTTGGCATTGAGTGGGTTTTCCGAATCCTAGCTGAGCTGCCTCTCCGTATTGTCCCCTCCCATCACATCTGCCCTTCAACTTCGCAGGACCCTCCCCTCCCTCGACCCTCTTCTCCCAGGGCACCCAGATTCTCCCTTGCTTTGCTGTGATTCTGGGGCGGCTGCCGTTCCTTTCTCCTCTGCTGCTACCCAAGGCAGTTAAGAGTGGTTGGAAAAATGTATCACAACAGAGGTTGTTGCCACTGTAAATTTACAAAACTCAGATCTTCCCTGGTCCTCAGAGCATCCCGGTGACTGTGCCAGAGTGCCCCACTGCTTTCCTGGCTCCCACGGTGGCTGTTACAGACCTTCCCAGTCCCTTCCAGTTAGCTTTCTCATTCCTGCGGCTACACAAGCTTAGTCTAAAGGGGCAAGAAGAGGGAGTGGGTCTCAAGCGGGTCACGCTGTGGCCACGCAGGAGGGCCCGGCCAGCGGCAGCGATGGCCGTTGCCAGGGCCAGGAGGGAACCCGAGGAGGGGTGGTGGACCACCCGTACCCTGTCGGCGTCGCCTGTCCCTGAACCGGAGGCCCGCAAATGAGGAGCCTAAGGTGAGCGGTCTGTAGAGGCCGGCTGGTGGGGCCGTGAGACAAGGGCCAGGGCACCCCATCTCTTGGGAGATGCCCAGGACTTACACCTCACAGAGGAAGTCGAGGCCACCAGGCATGGGCTCCCAAGTTCCTGTCTCCTAAAACTTAGGCTCGTCTCTCTTCCCCTGCCTTTGTCTCCATCCTTGCAGCCTCTCCTCTGACCCTCCAACCTTCATTCCGTCTCACGCAGGACACTGCTTCCCATGGCAGGCGCCAACAAAAATGCCTTCTATTCACATATAAGTTCTGTCATTCATGGGCATGCTTTTATTTAATTTATAGACAATTTAATACTAGAATCCAGATGATTTAAAAAAAGACAGGGTGGTGCAGTAGTTATAGCATATACTGAATCTGTGAGTGGAAACAAAACTTAGATACTGCTGTCGGCCATCTATCATGCCTTTGCCCGATTTAGATATTTTTGTAAGCACCACGGTGACATATTTTATTAGAGCTGTTAAATGGAATGTCTAGTTTCGTAATAAGCACCAAGGAGTGCTCCTTCCCTTTATTAACTGGGTTTCAGGTGTGTTGAACAGCTCACCCATGCAGGTAGGTTGCATTGGGGGTGATCAGAGGTCCTGTTTGCTGACCACGTGATGAGGTGCCTGGACTCACCCTGCTCAGGGCTCTCCTGGTTTAAGCTCTCACCCATTATTCACAGCACAGAGGAAAACCTTCATTCCAAGCAAACTCTTGGTGTTGGCTACCTGTGAACTTTCCGAATCCCTAATGACAAAGTTAACCTGTCTTTCCCCGCCCCCTTCGCCCCTTCCTTTCCTTTCCAAGGGCAGTTTCTCTAAGATGGGCTTCCTCTTTTTTTTTTTTTTTTTTTTTTTTTGGCGGTACGCGGGCCTCTCACTGTTGCGGCCTCTCCCGTTGCGGAGCACAGGCTCCGGACGCGCAGGCTCAGCGGCCATGGCTCATGGGCCCAGCCGCTCTGCGGCATGTGGGATCTTCCCGGACCGGGGCACGAACCCGTGTCCCCTGCATTGGCAGGGGGACTCTCGACCACTGCGCCACCAGGGAAGCCCCGATGGGCTTCCTCTTTTAGTGCCCACGGCTGCCTTCTCTTTTGAAGCTCCTGAAAGGTACATGGCAGCCTTAGTGAATAAAGTTTTAATTTTCTCTAGAAAACTGGTTCAGCAGAATCCAAGCCATTTCCAGCAGCCCATAGGCACCCTGCCAACCCGGGGCTGTTTAGAGAGAGATTTATGTGGGTACAAGTCGCAATGCTTAGCTTCCAAACTTATTTTTGCCCTCTGCTTGGCTCCAAAAATGCTTGACCAAGGGGCCTGGACAGTTGGTTTTGTTTTTGGTCACTGTTTCATGGTACACAAAGTACTAGATGAAACTAAGCTCTTTTTCTCTGTGCCCTGTACCCATGTGAACCCTGGAGCCGATCAGCGATGTTTCAGAGTCCTACTGGCAACACTTTGTACAGTGGCATTGAAGCGATGCTTTAGTGGTCCATTTTCCTAGGCTACTCCATCACTCAGCAATGCAGTTTGACATCTGGTGAGATATAATGTATCAGTTTGCAAGGGCTGCTGTAACATAGTACCAGGGAGGGGGCAGCTTAAACAACAGAAATTGATTGACTCACAGCTTTGGAGGCTGGAAGTCTGAGACTGAGGTGTGGGCAGGGTTGGTTCCTTCTGAGGCTGTGAGGGAGAATCTTTTCCATGCCTCCCTGCTAGCTTCTGGCGGGTTGCTGGCCATCTTTGGTGTTCTTTGGCTTGTCGATATATCTCTACCAGTCTGTGTCATCATCTTCACCTGGCCGTCTCCTTCTGTGTGTTTGCCCTAGTTTCTCCCTTTTATAAGGCCACAGTCATACTGGTTTAGGGCCCACCCCAGTGACCCCATCGTAACTCGATCAGTTGCAAAGACCCATCTTCCAAGTAAGGTCACTGGCTACTGGGTGGGAGGGTAGAGCAGTTAGGACTCCGGCATGTGAACTTTGGGGAGATCCAGTCCAGCCTGTACATACAGCAGTTTTCATTGTCTGGCTTTTTTCTGAAACATCATTTGAGAAATGGGTGGGCCGTTTGCTGCTGTGACTTCTAGATGTGCAACTTGCGCACCCAGTTTTCTGCTCTGGTTCCTTTGGGTCGCGATGGAGAATGGGGCATTTCCCTAATAGGTGGAGGAGAGCTTTATCGCATAAAACTCCCTTAAATCACGTGCATGCATGATTAAAATGGGAACTGTAGTCTGGGCCGTCATATTAGATGGGAAATCTTGGCTGTTTCAATCAAGCGAACTGTAGGAGTGGGTTGGTTTGAAGTAATTTTCCTTCCTTCTCCAGCATTTTTTTGTGAATCAGCGACGGGAGAGTGCTGACTTGAAAGTCACTGCGTAGTATCTCCCAACATCACTCACTCTGATTCTGGGAAATAGCCATTCTTTTGATGTATTGGTCTAGGTTGAAAAAATAAGCCTTCACTGCTCTCCCAGCATCCTCTGTCTTGGAGCAGTTATGCCAAAGAGCATTACTAATCATTAGAGAAATGCAAATCAAAACCACCATGAGAGGGCTTCCCTGGTGGCGCAATGGTTGAGGGTCCGCCTGCCGATGCAGGGGACACGGGTTTGTGCCCCGGTCCGGGAAGATCCCACATGCCGCGGAGCGGCTGGGCCCGTGAGCCATGGCCGCTGAGCCTGCGCGTCCGGAGCCTGTGCTCTGCAACAGGAGAGGCCACAACAGTGAGAGGCCCATGTACCAAAAAAAAAAAAAAACACCACCATGAGATATTACCTCACACCCATTAGTATGGTTGCTATACACACACACACACACACACACACACACACACACACACACACACACACACACGGAATACAACAACTATTCAGGATGCGAGGAAATTGAAACCCTTGTGCCTTGTTGGTGGGAATGTAAAGTGACAGCCACTATGGAAAAGATTACGGCGTTTCCTCAAAAAATGAAACGTTAGAATTACCATGTGATCCAGCAATTCCACTTCTGAGTATATACCCCAAATAAATGAGAGCAGGATCTTGAAGAGATATTTGAACACCTGTCTTTAAATAGTGTTATTCACAATAGCCAGGAGGTGGAAGCAACCCAAATGTGCGTTGATGGATGAATGGATAATATATGTATATACATACTGTGGAATATTATTCAGTCTGAAAAGGGAGGAAATCCTGTCAAATGCTACAATATAGATGAGCATTGAGGACATTATGTTAAGTGAACTAAGCCAGTCACAAAGAAGACAAATACTGTATGAATCTACTTCCGTGAGGTCCCAGGAGTCATCAAATTCATAGAGACTGAAAGTAGAATGGTGATTGCCAGTGGCTGGGGAGAGGGGTGGGAATGAAGAGTTGTTGCTTAATGGCAACATAGTTTTAGTTTTGCAAGACGAAAAATTTCTGGGGACCTATGTGAGTATACTTAACACTACTGAACACTTAAAAATGGTTAAGATAGAAAATTTTGTGTTTTTTTAACCATATATTTTTTGAATTGGAAACTAGTTAAGATAACCACAATTGATATTAGCCTTTGAGAAAACTAGTCTAGACCTTCATTTCCATGTACTGTGCTTCAGTTGAATCCTGACAGTGTATCAGGCAGATGTCAGGGGATATGGAAGTCGATTCATCTGTGGCTAAAAAGACTTGGAGGAAGGAAAAAACTCATTCCAATAAACTAAAATGCTAGCTTATAAGTACTGTGACCTCATTTCTCTGATGACTGATGAAGACACTTTGAAGCATCCGTGGTAACATTTGTTTCACTAGCATTCACAGCGTCGTTTAGTGTTGGTGTTTATCTTCTGTTTGTATATCATTAGTTATCGTTTTATGACTCATGCCTGCCAGAGAGACGGTAAATTCCTTTAAAGCTGGGGCGGGGTTCTCTGTGACCTCCACAGCAGCTAGTGAGTTTCCTGCACATATGAGGGGTAAACAGTTAATAGACCTTTTCTGTTCATTGACCCACTTGTGGTACCTTCAGCAAATCCCTGTATCCTAAGGGTCAGTTCACCTCCCGTGGCGTGATTTGCTGGGTCTTAGGCTAACGATTGATTGAGAACACTTTGCAAAGACAAAATTTCAGAATGATACTCAAGTTACCAAAGGTGTTATGCATCCTTTATTTTCTAGCTCTTTCTATGTGAGTTGACGAGTTGAATAATAAGATTCTCATAACCTCAGAAACTGAATCTTTTAATATTGCACACAAAACATATATTTAAGGCAGCAAGCCACGTAGCATCTTCTTGCTGCACTTGGCACGCAGAGCTGCAATTAAATACTGTTTTTGAGTAACGGATGACGTTCTAAGCACAGAGCTGCCAAGACATACCATTTGGACCTTGTTCTAATTAATTCCCTGCAAATGATAAATTTTCTATTCTTTGCCCTTCTGCCCACATTTGCTCCTCCTTTGTGGAGCTTCATCTGACAGTGAAGATGGAACAAGTCATAGTGGTATTTATTCTGCTTGTGTTGCAGCGTTTAGAAATTTGTAGTCAGGAAATCGATACAAGAAGTTTTAAATTTTTGTCCCCAAAGTAGAGCATTTGGGTAAATTCTCCTGTCACGAAATCCTTTCTACTTGTATTTTATTCACAGCTTGAGGCCTCTGAATGACCACGCGAAATACCATTAACTGACGGCAGCAACAGGGCATGTAGCGTAATCTCAGAAGTGTTTTCCTTTGAGGGTAAGGCCACAGCACAGCATATGATAGAAGGGGGATGCTGGCAACACTGTGGAAAGCCCTGGGACTTGAAGTATCTCACCTGGGTTACTAGGCCTCATTTATCTCTACTGTATTGCCCATTTTAGGTTAGAGAAGTGGAAAAAGAAAAAGTAGATTGAATATATTGTTTTAGTATATGAGCGTTTTAAGGAATTACTCAGAAAGCATTATTTAAAAGCCAGGTTGTGATGGTCTAATGACATTTCCTAGCAGGTTGTGTGACAGTTACTGGTCATGCCCAGGAGCGTGGGTGTGGGTTCTTTGTGACCTCCACAGGGTCACGAGATCAGTGAGTCATTGCCTCTTATGTGCCTTAGAGAACTGGGTAACCGGCCCCCCCCCCCCGCCACTGGCTCCCAAAAAAAGAGATTTGGGCATCATTGAGAAAATTGTCATTATCCGTGAAGCTGTCATCATAGCTTATTTTAACAATTGCTTGTTAACATGATGACTTTGAACATTAGAGGTTTAGGCATCTTTGAACAGATGAAGGGATTCAGTGAAAACCAGAGAAACAATTTGATCTTTAAAAGAAATTAACCCTCAAACCCTTTAAGTCCCTTAATACTTAGCCCTAAAGCAATCTGTGCGCGTTGTAGAAAATTGAGAAGATGCATGAAAACTTAAAAAAAAAAAAAAAATCCAACCTTGGGTATTCCCTGGCGGTCCAGTGGTTAGGACTCAGCACTTTCACTGCCGTGGCCCTGGGTTCAATCCCTGGTCAGGGAACTAAGATCCTGCAAGCTGCAGCCAAAAAAAAAATCATCCAACCAGACGACAGTGTTAATATTCTATGGCATTTCCTACAGTTGTTTTATATCTTCTCAATTAAAAGTCTTTGGGTTGTAAGCAACAGAGTGATCGATTCTGGCTAATGACAGTCAAGCAGGGGGCTTACTGAAAGGTCACTGGGGCAGCTCCCCATGGCTAGAAAGCAGGGACGTGAGTTCTCGCAAGCCAGGCCACTGCCTCATTTGTCTTTTACAATATCTTTTTTTTTTTGCGGTACGCGGGCCTCTCACTGTTGTGGCCTCTCTCGTTGCGGAGCACAGGCTCTGGACGCGCAGGCTCAGCGGCCATGGCTCACGGGCCCAGCCGCTCCGTGGCATGTGGGATCTTCCCGGACCGGGGCACGAACCCGTGTCCCCTCCATCGGCAGGCGGACTCTCAACCACTGCGCCACCAGAGAAGCCCTAGAGTGGAGTTTTTGATAGTATTGTCTGATTTTCCCAGGAGATGTTCATAATAGTTTCCCCATCTACAGTAGATCAAGTGAGGACCCCATGAAGGCCTTCCATGGTGTGTATTGTCATTTAGGAACTCAGATATTCAAGGGTCCCTGTTTGCAGGTGTGCATGACCTCCTAGGCCCGGTGCCTGCAGGTTTTGTGGTTCTAAGTGATCAGTGTTGCTTTGGGTTTAACTCTCTGGCCCAATAGTTAGGCTTTTCTTACATGGTATAGAGGGTTGAGGGCATTGGTAAAGCGTCCCATTCAGCCCATCTTACATTTCTGTTGATACAAAGTTCATTGTTGAAATAAAGTGGTGGTTTAGCTTTACGAGGGGGCAGCATTCATAAATAACGTCTTCTTCCTCTCCTGAGTTCTGAACCAACTGAGAAAGAGGCATGCTACCCACCACTGATCACAGCATCAGCCTGATGTTGATAGACGCCAGACTTAGGTGCTGGCCACCTGTTAACTGTGTCCTGAATTGGACAGACTCACCACCCAGTTACTGGCACACAGACAGGGGAACCGCAGTCTCCCAGGGTGAGTACCGCCCAGAGTGCGTGTTCTCTGACGGTGGGCAGAACTGACCAAAGAGGGGAAAGGGTTGAGCCAAGAAGGCCCATCTCCTGCCCCCAAGGTCACCCATCTGATAGATAAAATTCCCCCACCCCGAACCCCAGGAAGGGAGCGAGTAGGGGGTGGGGGGAGAGGCCAGCCAAAGTCTCTGCTTAGGGAGAACCATGGTAAGGAAGTTGCGTTTACGTGTTATTACAAGTACTGTGGGAAGACTCTATATATGTGAAGAAGTTTGACTTCTTAGGAGGAAACTGAAAAGCTCTGGGGCCCACTCACTACTCAGTTCCATTAGGAAGCTGTGAATTCCTAAGGAATATTTTCATTTCTTTTCAAACTTCAAAAATTGTGGTCGGGGAATGACATGGGATTCCAGTCGTTTGTACTATTAACTCATTTGGTATCTTCTGCCAGTGCTCAAACCTCAGATGTTACTATGATTTTCCTCTCCAAGTGCCCTGCTTATCTCAGGAGGGTTCTGTCAATTCCAAAGGACTCTTCTTATATTCCCTTTTCAAGTCAGAAATTGCAAAGTTGGAAGAGAGTTATCATCCCACATCTTCACTTGGTGTGTGTAAATATGTCTACATGAAACTCCGAGGATTTCTTCCCCACTGAGGGAAAAGTTGACGTTTGCAGCCCAGGTGTTAATTGACTAAGCTCATCTGTTAAAGCACTAGGCCCAGTTTATAGCCAGTGTTCAAAGGACAGATACTTTCTATATTATTAAAAATATATAATGTTACAATATGATATAACTCAAAACCTAACATAGATAATATGGGAAAATATAGTAAGAAAAGTATCCATTTTACTAATGAATACAGGAACAGTTATAAATAAAATAATTTTTTTTTTTTTTTGCGGTACGTGGGCCTCTCACTGTTGTGCCCTCTCCCGTTGCGGAGCACAGGCTCCGGATGCGCAGGCTCAGCGGCCGTGGCTCATGGGCCCAGCCGCTCTGTGGCACGTGGGATCTTCCCGGACCGGGGCACGAACCCGTGTCCCCTGCATCGGCAGGCGGACTCTCAACCACTGCGCCACCAGGGAAGCCCCAAATTTATTTTAATTTAATGAATAAATTAAAGCCAGGTAGGGTATTTTTTAAAACGTCAGCCCAACTAAGGTTTATTCCATGAATGCAAGGATGGTTCAACATTAGGGAGTCTTTCAAAATAATAAATAAAGAAAAAATACCCTTAGGTTTTAAAATGTCTCTAGTTGTTTGTAGCCGTGATTTTTAATATCTGATTAAAATAGAAGTAGATAGAAATTACCTAAATATGATGAAGAATGATTATCAAAATCCAGCAACATTCAATTAAATGATAAAATAGTATAGCTATTCCCATTAAAATACATGATTGCCCTCTCTCACCACTATTATTTAATAATATTTTAAAGGTGTTAACTTATACAGTGAGAAGTTGAAGAGATTGGGAAAAAAGTGAAATTATTTTTTGTTTTCAGAGATTATCATCATATACTTAAAAACCCAAGATAATCCTTTAAGTACTTTTGAAATTAAGTGGATTTGGATGACTTAAATATAGAAACCAATAGCTTTTTTTCCATCCTTGGAATAACAACTTAGAGATGGGAAAAAGTTCAAAATTGTAAGACTAAAAAAATACTCAAATAAGTTTAAGTAGGAGGGAACATGCTTGATAGGAAGAAAAATGTAAAACTTTACAGGACTTAAAACGAGATCAAAATAGTGAAAGAACAGGCCATACTCCTGGATGGGAAGATGGCATCATGAAACGCTAGTCCCCTCTGAAGCCATTTACACCTGTTAGACCCTGTCAGTCAGAGCACTGCTCTTCTTTGGGGAAGCAGGCAAAATGATTTTAAGTTCCTGTGGGAGAAGAAATGTTTAAGAATCATAAGACATTTTTGAAATATGTAAAATGGGCCTTGCTGTTTCAGTTGTTAGAATTTTGGAGCCACTATAATTAAAACAGCAGGTACTGGCACAGAAATAGAATCAAGAGCCTGAGTACATCTGGGAAATTATATATGGTAAAAGTGCATTTAAATTGGTGGGAAAAGAGTGGTTTATTTATTAATAAATGGTGCTGGTTGACTTAGCTATAGATTTGGAAGAAAAATTAATTTTTTCATCTGATACCGGATACAAGGAAATCTTTGAGATGGATTAAAGGTCTAGCTCTAAACATAAAAATAAACAAGACGTTAGGAAGACATTTGGTAAACCATTTATATAGCTTTGGGGTTATACAGGAAACTCTGAGACCATAAGGAAAAAGATGAGTAACATATACCTAGTCATTCACTCATTCCACTTGCTTTTCCTGCTAAAGATACACCAGCTTCAACGTAGTTTGTCCACACACCCCAGGGTGATTTTCAGCTAGGACACATTGATATGGCCTAATCAATGTAAATATAAATTTTTCATAAACTCTGCTTTTAATGTCAGTAAAACAATTCACTGAGGATACTGTAGATGCTTGGGAAAATTGAAGTTGCTATATTAGTCCTATAATTACTGAAATTTCATTAATAACTGTGAAATTGCAGCTAAACCTTGGAGCCAGTCAAGTAGATGGTGGATTTTTTTTGTTTGTTTGTTTGTTTGTTTGTTTTTTGCGGTATGCGGGCCTCTCACCGCCGTGGCCTCTCCCGTTGCGGAGCACAGGCTCCGGACGCACAGGCGCAGCGGCCACGGCCCACGGGCCCAGCTGCTCCGCGGCATGTGGGATCCTCCCGGCCCGGGGCACGAACCCGCGTCCCCTGCATCGGCAGACGGACCCCCAACCACTGCGCCACCAGGGAAGCCCAGATGGTGGATTTTTTGACTTAAGAACTAATGTTTTTGTCTTCCCACCTCCTCACAGGTATCCTGGGTACCTCGCTGCGTTTCCTGTCCTTCCTGGTACAGTAGACCAGAGCTTTTTGTAGTCAGAGCATCCTCTGCCTCTGGTGACCTTAATTTACACAATAGACTGAACAGTTTCCTAGGATGGTCTTTGTCTAGCCTGACTTTAAATTCTGTCTATTCTTGCAACCTACTTTGCCAGTGTTCTGCATCAACAGTCTAGTTCCAGACGGTGGTTCTGATGAAAGAAGGAGAATTCGTATCTGTCCATTTATTTGCACTGAAATGTCTTATTGGATATTTACAGTGGTCCGAGGGTGGGGATGAGTGGGTAAAGACAGAGGAGGGGGTGGGGGCTGGAGTAGGCTGAGCAGAGGAAATGTGTCTGGTAATATTTATTTACCCCCAGTAATTCTCAGAATTGTGAAAACACTCTCAGAAAAGTATGCATGTATGTACACATATACACACACACATTCATTTTGTGCCGTATTTGAAAATGTAAGCCCTCATCACTTGGGTCCTTAAAACCAACGAGCAGTTGTATTTTCAGTTACCCGGATTCTGTGTAGACGTCTCAAGGAATGTTACTTCAGGGAGGGATGGGGACTGAAGGAGCAGTCAGGACACGTACTTCTTGGTTTGAGAGAGATGCACACGAGGGACTCTCAATCTGGTTTTAATATCTGGTTTCCAGGGTTCTCAAAGGCGTTGGCTCATTTCTACATCGGAGGAAAACGTCACCTCTGGGTTGGTCTCTGGAACAGAGCTCAGGGGCCCCACTTTAGGGCGCAGGCCCCCGGTGCCCCCTACCCCATCTGCCATTCCCTCCCTTCCCCGTTCCTTTCAGGATAGTGCTGCTCCCTGTCTGACATCTCTGAAGCAGCATCCGCCTGCAGAGGCCAGAGGACCACGGAAAGTCCCTGTGGTGGCTGCTGACTCCGGGTCCTCGGAGGTGTTTCTTTACGTAGCTTCTGCCCCGTAGGTCATGTTTGGCAGCGTGTCCCCAGTTCTCACTGCACCTCGTCACTGACACTCTTCTTTCTGTGAGCTGAGCGTATTTGTTGTCAGCTACCTGAGAAATGAATTTTCTCCACATTAGTTATTTTTCTTTCACCTTTCCTCCCCTGCTGCTTTTCTGGGGTTTGGGCTCCTTTTCTTTCTTTCTTTCTTTTTTTTAAATATTTAGTTATTTATTTGGTTGCACCGGGTCTTAGTTGCGGGAGACGGGCTCCTTAGTTGTGGTTCGCCAGCTCCTTCGTTGCAGCACATGGGCTCCTTAGCTGTGGCAGGCAGGCTCCTTAGTTGTGGCATGCAAACTCTTAGTTGCGGCATGCATGTGGGATCTAGTTCCCTGACCAGGGGTTGAACCCAGGCCCCCTGCATTGGGAGCGTGGAGTCTTATCCACGGTGCCACCAGGGAAGTCCCTCCTTTTCTGTTTCTAACAAAGGAAGTCATTGGAAGAGAAGGCCATCTTCACAGAAGACACAGCCCACTCATTTATTTCCCTCACCTTCCTTACTGCAATCCCACCCCCCAGGGCCAAGGGTGAGACCCAGGGTGCAGAGTGATGGCACACAACGTGTTTCAAGGCACAGACTGAGGAGAGCGGGGGCCGCGGGTACCAAGTCTCGAAGGCATCGTGTCCAGTTCGTCTGTGTTTCGGGATGATGATGGAGGCGGACCCACTGCCGGGGGACGCTGTGGCATCTCTTTGCCTCCCGAGCTTCCGGGGTAGCCAGCACCGGTCTGTGTGGGGTGGGGGAGGAACCCTGTTGGGCAAAGTCAGGACATGGAATTGGTAACAGCCTGAGCCCAACTCTTCTGTAGTTAGCCCTGGGGGGATACAGGAAAGGTTAAGCCTGGGCTCTGAAGGGTTTTTCTGGCCATTAAGTAATTAAGCTCTTTGGCCTTTAAGAACACCCCAGTGTGGTAAATAATAAGAATCTAGAGGTCTCGTCCTCTGTGTAGAAATGGGGGTGCTGCAAGGAGACGGCAGATACCTCGGGACTCGGAGTCTCACTGAACCTGACTTTCTCCCACCTCTGAGGGGAATGGCTAGGTTGGGACTCTCATGATTGATCCTGTATGCTCTTTCCTCTGCTCCTCTGTCCTCCCTCAGGTCCTTTGCACTTGGGGACAGAAACACTCAGGCCAGCTGGTCTGAGGACTGCCGGTGATGGTGTCTCCGTCTATGGGTGAGGGCCGTCCTGCTCCGGACCCCGTTCCGCTGGCGGCTCTCGGGGCCCTGACCAGCTCTTAGGGTTCCCCTGTTCTCTTTGTCTGGAGGCTCCGCTTTCTGGCCAGATGAGCGGTGCAGCTCAAAAGATTATTTTAAAGTTGTATCTAGTATTGTAGTAGTTTTCAGTGGTAGGGTTTGTTCAGGGTGGCTGGTGTGAAGTACGCTGGGAAGTGAAATTCAGCATTTCTTTGGAATAACTTAGAGCAGCAGCAACAAGGAAACAAAAAGTTGTTCTGTGAAGTGGACGAGGACACTGTGTGCACGCGTTCTATCCCCACAGGTGTGTATGTTAGCTGTTGGACCTTCAGAGAAGGAAGTATTCTTTTTTCTGATGTACCTAAATACCTGTTTCTTAACGGCGTTAGAATTTATTTTCCCATAGCTTCCACATTTGGCTTTGGAGACCTTAAAATTTTTGTCAAGCTGCCATTCGCAGTGATTTTTCACAACTTGGGTTTTCCACTCACGCGATCACAGAGGCTGACAAGTCCCGAGATCTGCAGGGTGAGTTTAGCAAGCTGGAAACCCAGGAGAGGTGATGGTGTAGCCCCAGTCTGAGGGTTGGCAGGCTTGATACGCAGGAGGAGCTGATGTTTCCATTTGAGGCTGACGTCAGGAAAAACGCCGACGCCCCCATCCGAAGGCAGTCAGGCACGGGGAATTTCCTCTTTTTTGCGGGGAGGCAGACTTCTTGTTCTGTTCAGGCCCTCAACTGATTGAGCGAGGCCCACCCACGTTAGGGAGGGCAAACCTGCTTTACTCAGCCTACCATTTAAATGTTAATCTTATTTTAAAACATCCTCACGGGCACATCTAGAATAATGTGTTACCAAATATCTGGGCACTCCATTGCCCAGAAAGTTGACACATGAAATTAACCATCACGTTGTCCAAGTCCAAAGAACCCCTCTGTTCTTTCTGCTGTAGTGTGCCACTTTTTTTCAAAACAGCCTGGCTTTCGATCTCCTGGACAGTTGAACTACATACAAAAAATAGAGAGCGTCTAAGGCAGTGGTACTCAAACTTTGATCCATGCACCGACAGCACCTGGGTTACCGGGAGCTGGTTAGAAAGAAATGCAGATTCTTGGGCTCCATTCCAGACCCATAGGATCAGAATCTGTGTAGGTGGGGCCCGGGAATCTGTTTTCAGAAGTTCTCCAGGAGGTGTTTCTGCGGGCTCTACTTTGGGAAACTCTGATGCAAGGAACATATTTTGCGTTTTCATAAAAAATATGTATATATATACGAGTTTAAAATTAGCAGCCGTTATCCTTACTGAAAAGTTTTGTAATCTGTTATTACTCAAAGGTTTTTTAAGGGCATGGGGGGAGTACTGATACTCACACAATGGACAGTTTTCTCCTACAATAAAAGCTCATTAATTTGGATTTCACTGATTTGCAAGTTTTAATTCTGACACGGCATCCACTAATGTTTATGTTTGGATTGCGTAGTAGAAAGATTTGCTAAATGCTAAGCAAATTAACTGAGTAAATGATGTTGCTTTGAAAATAATGGCCTCAGCAATAAAAGGTAGATTTTTTTGTCAGTGCCTCTGTTTCTCAGAGTTTTGTCGTTAGATCTATTGGATATAGTTTGAAATGGTAAAAGCACGTGTACTCTTGTCCTTTGGGAAATTCAGTCATTCCTATTCTTGAATTTTCACCCAGTGGCTGATTCTTCTAATTCTGCCTTTCTCCTCAGAGAACGATGCAAGTATGCCTAAGTGTCACATCTAAAAGACAGGCCAGAGTATGTTTAAAATCAAATGTTTAACTCTTCTTCCTTGTTTTGGGATCTGTAGATGGAAAAGAGGCTGCTCAGCTTACAAATTGGTAGAACACGTACTATGAGATAGATTCGTTATTAGCATTCTGACTTTTTCCTATCTATGCCAATTTGCTGATTTAAAAAACAAAAACCACTTGCTGAAATCTCAAATATTTTTAAATGCTCAAAGAGCAAACATAGCACTTCAGTGTCATGGAATACCAAACATCTAGACAAAAATCTTCACATTTAATTAATAATGCTTTGCCTGGTGAAACCTGAAGAAGTGAAATTGTATTAGTTATGACTGGAATAATGTGAAAAATTTCACAGAGTATTTTTTTGCATAAAGTTAAACCTGAAATACGTTGCTTTTACGTTAGGAATGTTGACAGGGAATGAAGAAAGGAATGAGAATAGAAGTAGCCGAAGATGTAGCTCAAGGATTGTGTAGTATGTCTTTGAAAGTATATCTGTAACAAAACAGCCTCATTTGGAGACAGAAAATTGACTGGGAAGTTCCACTAAGCCCATCTGTGCATATCTGACCAAAATGCTCTGAAACATTTCCAACTTCTCTACTTTCCTTTAATATTTTTTTAAAAAACCTGGATTTATAATAATGCCTTTCCTGAGCCAAGGAGTAGTCACATCTTTCAACTCTAATGACATGAAACAAAAGAAGTTGTATTATTTTATTGAGAGGATAGGTAAACATACGTAACTATCAGTAGATTTCCTCCCACGCCCGTCATTGAGTAATAAAAAAATAGATCATACATTTTTGGGTCTGTCTTAACTTTGATGGCAATAACAGTGCTCTCGGTAGATTTTTGTCTTGGTTTCAGAGTGGGAGGGGGAGATGGGTTTGGGGGCTGAAGTATTTAGGGAGAAGTTATGTTTATTTGTGTCCTGGAATGAGCCATTGTCCATAAATATAGAAACTTTCTTGTTGATACTAATTGATTGGTTTCTGACCTGATCGTTGATTTCTGTGTGATCTTAGTGTTTTGTCATAGCCATCATACAATTCTGAATACAATCTAATAATACTGGATAGTTCTGAGGCGGTGTTATGAAGCACGTGCTGAGTACGTTGGTTTACAGAAACCCCCTAAATGAACTTATCACTATTGTGCATGTTTTTAGTAATTGGGTTTGTTTGTTTTTAATGGTTGGGCTCTGTGGAACCATGTCTGTTTGTGGTTGCTGAGTGTGCTGGCACCTTGATCTTGGACTTCTCAGCGTCCAGAACGGTGAGAAATCTCTGTTGTCTGGGTTGAAGCCACCCAGTCTGTAGTATTTTGTTATGGCAGCCTGAGCAGACTAATACAGTACATGAACAGAATCACACTTTTAAAGTTAGCTTACTGCCTGATAACAACAACAACGATAATAGCAGTGCACACTTACAGAGCCAGGTACTGTCTTAATCTCTCAGGGAGGTACCATTATTATTCCCATTTTACAGACATAAAGGATCTGGCACCCAGAGGTTAAGTAACTTGCTCAAGGCCACACAACTGGCAATGGATGGAATCACTTAGCTCGGGTCCCTGACGGTGTTCTTCACCTGTGGGCTCGCTCAGCCCTGTAGCGTAGCTGTTCAGGACTCACACCCCCCAGTGTCGGCATCAATTCAATGAAGACTTCCCCGTGCAGAGCCCCACCAAGCCACATTCATAGGCATGAATCTCACTGCACTACCCAGCCTGTCGGCCCTGTGGAGTCCGGTGTAATATTCTAATAGAAATGAAAAGTCCTAAAACAGCCACCAGTGATTTGAGAGGCACTATCTGAGGAGAAATTCTGCTAAAGCAATTTGTATGTAACTTTTAAAATAATTAATTAATTTTTATTTTTGGCTGCGTTGGGTCTTTGTTGCTGCACGCGGGCTTTCTCTAGTTGCGGCGAGCGGGGGCTACTCTTCGTTGCGGTGCGCGGGCTTCTCACTGCAGTGGTTTCTCTTGTTGCAGAGCATGGGCTCTAGGCGCGCAGGCTTCAGGAGTTGTGGCACGTGGGCTCAGTAGTTATGGCTCGCGGGCTCTAGAGCACAGGCTCAGTAGTTGTGGCACACGGGCTTAGTTGCTCCGCGGCATGTGGGATCTTCCCAGACCAGGGCTCAAATCCGTGTCCCCTGCATTGGCAGGTGGATTCTTAACCACTGCGCCACCAGGGAAGCCCTGTATGTAACCTTTTGATTATGCCTGATATTTCTAATATAAAGGGACTCCGGGGAATGTAGTAAAGGGAGCTAAACCAGTGCTAGAGAGAGAGGGGAGGGTCCTCTCTCCGTAGCCTGTGGATGCTGGACCTGCGCCCACAGTTGGAAGACAGAACACAGACGGCAGCTTTGAACCAGGTGGAGTGTTTTTCCAGCCCTCCCCTCCCCCACTTTAAAAAATAATTTAGAAATTTTCCAGTGGTGGCCAAAAAACCCCACATCATATGGAATTTACCATCATAACCGTTTTTCAGTGTAGAGGTCAGTAGTGTTAAGTATATTCCTGTTGTTGTGTAGCCAAGTTCCAGAACTTTTTCATCTTGCAAACTGAAAATGAGCAGTAACCGCTGTTCCCTCTCCCTCAAGTCCCTGCCAACCATCAAGGCCCAGTGCTTTAAACTGCTTTTCTACTGTAATTCACAAAGCGTACAGTTCACTCATTTATGCACCACAATCAATTTCTGAATATTTTCGTCACCTCCAAAAGGATTCTCACACCTGTTAGCAGTCCCTCTTCCCCGGAGACCCTGACAACCACTAACCCACTTTCTGTCTCTCTAGATTTGCCTCTTCTGGCACGATTCATATAAATGGAATCATATGGTTTGTGGCCTTTCATGACTGGCTTCACAAAAGCCTTAACAAAAAAAAAAAAACCATTAACTCATTGTGTAACTGAAGAAAGAAAAGTTGGCTTAACCGTAACTCTCAATCCGATGCCATTTTTTTCCTTCAGAAAAAATCTTAATTTGTAGCCAGGAACAGCAGACTTTGCTAGGATGTCAAGACCTCCATCTAAGTGTCACTTGCCTGAAGACTTAAGAAGAAGAAATAGCCTTCCAAACAGATTTAATTAAAACCGTACACAGTCATAAATCTAGTCACATTGTACCTGGTCCAAGACTTACTAAACTGGAACAGAAAATACATAAACGTTGCCAACATCTCCTCCGCACATTCTAAAATAATACTTGGACGTGCAGAGCAGGTAACAGAGAAAGCGTGCTTTGCCTTTGTTATTTTAGGGGGAGAACCCACTTCTTGTCTGGGAAGGACGGGTTGGATCTTCCCTTTTAATCCTCATAGAGAATTGTACCTCCTTATGGATTAGTACATCCTCAGCCTGTTTCAGCGTATTTCTGAAGCCTTTCTGCAGCTATGGGAAAATAATTAACACGAGAATTCAGTACACTAGCACACTTCAGCTGTTCACCGTCTATCAAGAAGGGACCCCAAAGGGAATACATACCTGTTTCTTGCACATGTCTCTTCTTCAGCTGCCTGCTCTGGACAGGCCCTGGCAGTGTCTCTCTCTTCTCTACATCATAAAAACCAGAGCCCTGGGTGCCCCAGGTTTAGCAAAGGCCGTCTGGGCAAGAGGTGCCGTTGCCCCGTTTACTGTTTCTGATCCATGCTCTCTGGATCCAAGTTTCTTCACATTCTTGCAGCAGTGCATTGACAAAGGTGTTGTTTCTCTTTCATCCATCACTTTTTAGTTATTTGAGATGATTTCTGTACCGTGGAAGAGTTTTAGGTGTTTTAGGGAGAGGCAACATCATCAGAGCCAAAGGGCTGGGCCTCCAGCGAGGAGAGGGCTGAGCTCAGGGTTTGGCAGAGCCGTTTGGGAATCCTTGCAGACTCCATGCTGGAGAGGAGGAACAGTGGGACTGGGTCCAGAGGGTGTGGCCTGCAGCTGGGGGGCCTGGGGGTGCAGGGGAGAGGAGGATGCTCGGGCTTCTGTCTGGGCCCCTGGCTGGTTGATGGTGTTGATCATTCTGTCTGGGGGGTCGGGGGGTGACAGAGGAGGAGAGCAAGGTCGTTTTGAGTTAAGGTGAAATGGCACGAGGGAAGGAGGTTAGCGGACTCTGCAGCTCCAAGCCCGACACTGCATCCGGAGTCCCGGGCATGTGGCAGGGGTGCTGGTCTGTGCTGGGCCCCAGCTTCTCCAGGAAGAGAGTGAGCAGGTCCGTTCCTGCTCCTGGGGGAAGGAAGCAGGGTGAGCCCAGGGTCGCCGCGGACAGGGCTCCTTATCAGGGAAGAGGAGACTCTTCCCCCTCAGACAGAATGGGGAAGTGACAGGGAGATGCTGGGAGGGAAGTCAGCCAAGGTGGGGAAGGGAACAGGAGGGAGGCCTGAGCGAGGTGGAGGCCTGGACCATCTCTCCATCCTGGGGTGGGCCTGCCATTGACTCAGGGCTCCGAGGCACTTGGGCCATCCTGGTGCCTTCTGAGCGGGAGTTTAATAACGGGGCAGGTGCATGTTTTGTGGGGCCTTCCTTTAAAAAATGAGCACAAAATTATGGATAAAAACTTAGGGCTGAGGCTTTGGGAGGGTCCGCGAGTGACCACCAGAAGCTCAAGCTGCTTCCTTGTGAATCTGGCTCCTGGCCGTCACCTGGGGGGTGTTCTGAGCGGAGCAGGAGAAAACGGGGGTACATTTCGTCTGCCGCAGCGTGAGAGAAGAAGGAAGATGCAGGGAACTGCTGGGGCAAACAAGAAAAGCAAATTGATGCGTTCTTGGTGTTTGGCTGGCTGACAGGTGAACAAAATTATAAGTGATGGCACTCAATCTTTTGTTAGTGGATTCTCTGAGTGTTTGGTGGAAAATGAAAACATTCGAGCTGAGGTGAAAAGAAGAGGTCATTTTTTTTTTTAACATCTTTATTGGGGTATAATTGCTTTACAATGGTGTGTTAGTTTCTGCTTTATAACAAAGTGAATCAGTTATACATATACATATGTTCCCATATCTCTTCCCTCTTGCGTCTCCCTCCCTCCCACCCTCCCTATCCCACCCCTTCAGGTGGTCACAAAGCACCAAGCTGATCTCCCTGTGCTATGCGGCTGCTCCCCACGAGCTATCTACCTTACATTTGGTAGTGTATATATGTCCATGACTCTGAGAAGAGGTCATTTGATAGGAAGGCTTGGGGTGGGTGGCGATTGGAGTGGTGGTCACATGGAGGTGAGCCGTGGTCACGAGGCTGTCGTGTGGGGTGATCTCATCTCACTAGAATGACCATTTTCATTACTGAAATACAGAATCACCCTCCTGACAGATATTCCCCCGGAGAGTGAGAGTTGCTTTTGTAAATCTTTCCAGTCCGTACCTCGTTCATAGTGAAGATTTTAGGATGGGAAGAGTAGGGCAGAATGAAAAGAATTTGGTATAATTGGGAAACTCAGTATTCCTTTAAGTCAGGCGTTGAGTTTTATCCTTTGACTTATCGTGAGTTACAGGATATAAATCTCACGTCTTAGATACCAAGGCAGGACTCTAGAAGACAGATCAGTAGAAAGAAATGGGAAGACAAGATCCCTGCCCCAGTGAAGATTCTAATCCAACACACACCCACACGCCACAGTTGAAAAGTTGGAGTGTAAAAATGTGGACACGTATAAATGACTAGAGAATGGTATAAGCTAAATTCATGAGTGCTGACGGAATGCAAAATCTGGTGATGTGAAGAGTTGAGGTTTAGGGTGGATTTCTGTTATAGATAAGCCCGAAGTGAAGTTTTAAGGAAGGCTGTAGACAAGTGGGCAGAGTTCCTGGGCTCTCAGCGTGAGTCCTGGCAGGAAGGAGCCCGGCGTGCTTCCAGGGAGAGGCGTACCGTGTGCGGGAGGGGGCCGAAAGGACCCCTTGGAGATTGCCTAGCAGGGAAGTGTTGAGCAGTTGTGATGGATGAGGCCCTTAACACAGCAGTTTGTTGTGTTGGACGGACTTGACAGGCTGCACGTAAATGGGAGGGAACCCCTTTGGCGGGGGGTGGGGAGTGGGGAGGTGGTGTATTCCATACAGCTGTATGAAAAAATGTAAGCCTCTGTTCCGCTCTTTGCCGTACAGTGTGTTTATTTTCCTGTTGTAGGTGAGAGATGTAGCAATGTCGTGCACTGACAGGCTCTGTCTAAAGTCATTTTGTGTTAAAACATGACCTGTTTTTGGCCTGGACCACCCTGAAATTTCTGTTTCAGATCTGTTCAAGAAACATATTTCTTTAATACATAAATATTTCCAGTGTTCTCTCCTTCCCCAAGGCAACAGAGAAAATGAGTGTCGACTACCTGTACTGAAACTGGTTTTCCAGATGTTCTGGTCTGGAACAGTACTAAACATTGGGTAGCTGAATAGGAAACTTAATTCAGAGGGGGTCGCTTTTCATGTTCAAGAGGGTTTTTAAAAATCTGGATTTCTCTTAGTGAACATAATTTCAGTGTGTATATAATATTATATGTAATATATATACACACACAAAAATAGATGTTGCTTCAATTTAAGGTCAATAGCTACAGCATAATTAATCGCAGACTGTTCAGTTTTATTGACGAAGTAGACTATTTCTACTCAGAGATAGTGGAAACACCTAGGGAAATACGTATGTGCGTATATAATAGTATTTCCTTTGTTTCTTTCAAAGATGGAATGGATATTGAAAAGCACAGTAACAAAAAACGCTATTCAAGAATATTTTGTAATGTATGAAAGCTTGTAAAAGGCTAATTTTATCTTTAATCGTATAAATATATTTCAGAAGAGATTCAGATTTTAATATTTGTATGTTGTCTATGAATTTCATTAAGAAGTCAGGGCTTCCCTGGTGGCGCAGTGGTTAAGAATCCGCCTGCCAGTGCAGGGGACACAGGTTCGAGCCCTGGTCCGGGAAGATTCCCACATGCCGCAGAGCAACTAAGCCCGTGCGCCACAACCACAGAGCCTGTGCTCTAGAGCCTGTGAGCCACAACTACTGAGCCCATGCACCACAACTCCTGAAGTCTGCGCACCTAGAGCCCGTGCTCCGCAACAAGAGAAGCCACTGCAATGAGAAGCCCGCGCACCGCAATGAAGAGTAGCCCCCGCTCGCCGCAACTAGAGAAAGCCTGTGCGCAGCAATGAGGACCCAACGCATCAAAAATAAATAAATAAATAAATTAAAAAAAAAATAAACAGTCTCCTGCAAAGAATATCATGATAAGATTCCTTTAGGGCAACTTGAACTTGATTAAAATTTCAGAGGCCGGGCTTCCCTGGTGGCGCAGCGGTTGAGAGTCCGCCTGCCGATGCAGGGGACACGGGTTCGTGCCCCGGTCCGGGAGGATCCCACATGCCGCAGAGTGGCTGGGCCCGTGAGCCATGGCTGCTGAGCCTGCGCGTCCGGAGCCTGCGCTCCACAACGGGAGAGGCCACAAAAGTGAGAGGCCCGCGTACCGCAAAAAAAAATTTTTAAATTTCAGAGGCCTTTTATTAATTAAATATATTCACATAACTTACTAGATAATTTTGCATACTTTTAAAGTAGAATAGAATTGGGTACAGAATTTATGATGGAAATACAGTAACCCCACATTTCCAGCTGATTGTTTGTTGCCAGGTTAGTTTTTCCCGGCAAGTGTTCTTTCAGGAGAAGTAGTAGCGTGTGTTCTCCTTCCAGGGGTGCTGTGCTGCTCCGTCCCATCCCCCCTCCAAGTGCTTGATCCCCTTGGGTTGTTTTGTGGTTCTTAGGCGCCCAGGCACTCAACCACCATTTGCACGTCATTGCAAACTTTGGAGAGGGCTGCCTTGTCACTCATCTGAACGAAAGGCTCTATTTCTTGCTTAAATTGGGCTTGAAGTAGGAACTTAGGGGGAGCAATCACTGCGTTGAGTTAGGACTCAAAGTCCTCTTTCGTTTTTCATAGGAAGAAAATGGTCAGCCAAGGCTGGAGTTACATTAAAATGATATGAACACATCTGAGTACCAAATAAAAGTTATCTTTCTGCCGGGCAGGTGTCGACGGAGTCGTGCTCTCATGTAGTAAAGCCCCCTTACAGTGGGGCCAGCGCATTCACAGCTGGGCGCTGGGGGAGGGGGCAGGGGCTGGGCGCTGGGGGAGGGGGCAGGGGCTGGGCGCTCTCCCCCAGATTTGGATCCTCTCAGATGGAAGGGAGGAGGACTTCCCGCTGTGGCTTGTTTGATTCCAGGGAAACAGTCCCTTCTCTTCCAGCCATAAATTAGACCAAAGAGAGGAATGTCGTTTATTGCTAGTGCTGAAGTTAAAAACTATCTCCCTTTCCCAAGTGGTCCCTTAATTAGATTCATTAGTTTTAAAATGTTAATTGAAACTGCTGCTTTCAATTCCTGAAAGGTTTTAAATGTAAAAGGAACACCTCAGTTACCATGTTACTGTGTTCTGAGAAATCTACCGTGATTTTTGCCTAAGTTTTTTTTTGAAATTTAAATAATGGATTATTCATTGTAAAGCCTTTTAGAAAGACTCATAAAACCAAATACCTACTTTAATTCATATCTGCCTTATCAGTTTCTAGATAAGCATGTTGTAGGATGTTTATATAAGGACAGTTAATTTTGATGAGAGGACAAATATTCAGCTCCTGGGTTTAATTTAATGTTTCCTATGAGAGTCATAGCACCTAAATAATAGGAAGAGATGGTTTAATTGAAACAGATGAGAAACATGTTTCATAGATGTTTTCTACTTGTATAAACGCAAAGCTTTATTTTTAAAAGCCCCCTCCAGTTTCCTTCCTGGAGTTAAATAAATGATTAAGCCTGAACTAGTTGGAATAGCAGATGTTTATTTCATTACTAATACTTGTGCAATCGTTTGGGGCTGATAGAAACAGTTCTTTAAAAGAAAGATTTAGCTGGTAATTACAGAGGTAGTGTATGTGATTATCTGGCAGTAACAATTTCAAATAACACAGAATATACAGGGATCTGTCTCATTCCTCTTCTGACTTTTGAAATGAATTCTTAATTGTCATGGATAGATCAGAAGAATAAGCTTGGTCTTCTCATTCTTATAACTTTTTTTTTTTAAACATCTTTATTGGAGTATGATTGCTTTACAATGGTGTGTTAGTTTCTGCTTTATAACAAAGTGAATCAGCTATACATACACACAAATCCCCATATCTCTTCCCCCTTGCGTCTCCCTCCCTCCCACCCTATCCCACCCCTCTGAGTGGTCACAAAGCACCGAGCTGATCTCCCTGTGCTGTGCTGTGCGGCTGCTTCCCACTAGCTATTTTACGTTTGGTAGTACATTCTCATAACTTAAAAAAAATGAGATTCTTTAGTTTTTGTCCAGGAAAGGCGACTAATTTTTGTTGTTTTTAGATAATTCTCAAAAGTAAGGTGTGTGTGTGTGTGTGTGTGTGTGTGTGTGTGTGTGTGTGTTTACATACTTTATTCCCTCCCTCTCTCCCTCTCCTTCCCTGGGGATAACTTCAAAAGCTCAAAGTCCTTAGTCTCAGATACCGAAACAATGCTCTAAGTGGGGCATTTAGAGAAGTTTAATTTTAACCAGGTACTTGAACTGCAAACAGCCAGAATGACATCACTTAAGAATCCAGCACTTCAGTGAATAGAGGCTTTGTCAGTGCTTTCTAGCCAGCGCACTGAAATGGAATATTAATTGTTAGGTTAAAGAATCCAGCTGTTCATGGAACCTGTGAGTCCTGCCTGGGCACTTTCTGCATAGAACTCAGAGCCAGGGCTTCCGTGTCCTGCACACCTGCCTTCTCAAGGGGACAACCTTTTCTTTGCACACCCGAGGCAGGAGGCGTGCCGTCTGCTGCCCGTGTCAGTGGTGTGTAGCCTTCCACGCATCTGGCTGACCCCAGGTCGGCCCCCCTTTGGTCCCCACATGATTTATTTAACTGATCTTTAAGGAAGTTACATGGCCAGGCTAGGTCACTAACATGGCCACCCTAATTCTGGGTGTGATTGGCATGGGCTGTCCCTACCCACCACCCCGCGGTATGGGGCATCCTGGCAGAACGGGTGGCCACACGAGATGCCCAGAGCAGCTAGAGCCAACGTAGAGTGACAGCAGGAAAAGGAAGAGAGAAGCTCAGGGTTCTGTTGGAATCAGAAGCAGCAGAAAAACCTTCCCCTAAGGTAGAGCAAAGGTCAGGTGGGCATGGGCTGTCACTACGCACCACCTCACACCCAACTTGACAAAGGATTAAAGGTAGCTACCCAGAGAGTAGATAATGTAAATTGGGAATAGGTTAAAAAAAAAAAAAAAACAAAGCAAAGGGAGACCAAGGTAAGAGGTAAAGTGGATCCGAGAAGGAGGCCTGTTCACAGAACGAAGCCCACCAGGCCCTAAGGGTGAGGCACGAGCTTTCCAGCAGTTGTTGTTGTGACGCGCTGCGTCCCCTGGGCACTTGATCCGCAGATTGTATAAGAACAAACCAGTTCTCAGGAGACACATGAATTTTGATACTAGGACCAAACACGAAGCTCCCCAAGGGTCCTTATGAAGGCAGCAGCATGTAGTATAATAACCAGCATCCTTAACATCTTCATTATCACAGAGGCAGGTCCCTTGGAGTAATTTCTCCAAATAGGCCAGTGGTCACACCCAACCTAATAAACAGGCGTCTGTAGTGGTGGGAAATGTGCCAGTCACACCTCTGTCTAACATCTAGCTTGGGTGAAGTGTAGATTGTATTGTATCTAGAAGGGTAACAAACCAGTCCTGTTTGGAACATTCTGTGAGCTTTGAGCTCTTTCCACTGCATTTGAGTGCAGTGAGGCTCAGTAGTGGACTCGAGGAGGAGAGGATGGAGAGGTACGTGAGGGGACACCTGCAGAGCAGGCAGCGTCTCCCTCGGGATGCATGGCTCACTGAAGGTAGTATTTTATTAAGGCCATAGAAGCCATAGGCTGCCCTTTTGTAGGATGGAATAGTGTTAGGAAAAGAAACGTCTGGTGTATTTTGAATCATAACAAATATTTCAGAATCATTCTGGATGTCATATGTTAAAATTGTATGTGCTTGTTGCACTGCAGTCAATCCCCGTTGTACGCAGATTCCAGTGTTGTGAATTCTCTCACTCCTCAAGTTCACCTGTAACCCCCATATCACTGCTTGTGGTGCTCTCCAGGTCGTTCATGGGCACGCACAGAGCAGGGAAGGATTTGAGTTGCCAGCTGAGTTTGAATAAGGCAACAGAGTCTGCCTTCTTGTTTCAGCTCTCACCATAAACGGGGGTCTGTCGAGTGCCACGTTTTTCACATTTCTGTGCTTTCTGTTGGCCATTTTGTTGTTTAAAATGGTCCCCAGGTGAAGATCACTCTCTTGTTCCTAGATCCAAGTAGGTGTGGTGTCCTATGGAGAAAAATGTGTGTGTTGGGGAAGCTTCATGCAGGCGTGAGTTATACTGTTGTTAGCCACGAGTTTAATATTAATGAATCAACAGTGTATATTAAATATGGTGTCTTTAAAAGGAAAACATAAAGTTATGCGTTGATCAGTTGATAAAAAACGTTGTGACCAGAGGCTTGTAGGAACCTAACCCTATATTTTCTGTAGGAGCAATGGTTCAGTGTCCCCTAATTCAGCAGTAACTTTATAGAACATAAATACAGCAAAGAATGAGAATCAGCTGTGTTTCAATTAAATGAACACCCAAGTTAAGTGATAACTGCTTTTTGTGTCACAGCTTTCAAATACTAATAATCAGACGCATAGGAATTTCCAAGTCTCTTTTATGAATATGGGCACAAATCAGGGGATGCTTTGATTGAACAATTTTACTGTTACAACTTCACCTTCGGAAATAGGCAAGCGTAACGCTTCCTTGTTAATGTATTAGGGACTCTGTGAGAAATGGACATTTTTTTTGAATTTTATTTTTTTATACAACAGGTTCTTATTAGTTATCTTTTATACATATTAGTGTATACATGTCAATCCCAGTCTCCCAGTTCAGCCCACCACTGCCCCCCCCCCCCTTTCCCTCCTTGGTGTCCATACGTTTGTTCTCTACATCTGTGGAAATTGACATTTTTGATGGTGTGGTATTTCTTTTACCTGACGTGGTAAGAACATAAACATTTGTAATACGAGACCCTTTTGACAAGGGTCATTCTTTGACCCCTTTATTTAGGGAAGAGGACTTCTGCGTTTTTGCTCAAGGAATACGGCATTAAAAAGAACTTGGGGTCTAATCACTCTTTATCCTACGGCGAGAGTGGTATTTTAATAGGAGAAATCTTGTGTTTCCTCCCATGTTCTCCACCCAAGTTACGGTCCTTTGATGAGACCTAAATTGTTTGACTGTTGAAATGATTGATGCCACACAGGGCTGCATCTCAGGGATGCATGAAGGCATGAAGATAACCAGATGAATGTCTACAAGAGAAAGATCACAGGAGCCCTGTGTTTATGCCTTTCTTTGACCATTAGAGAAGGAAGAGACCAGAGAAACCCTGGAGCCAGGACCATTTCTTAGTGACGGTTTCTAGTGGTGGTGTTTAAAAAATGAAATTCCAGTGGGAAATGAACACTCTGGTTACCCACTCCTGTCCTTTTAGTGACATACATGATGTTCGACAGCTCCTGCCCAGATTTCCTTTGGAAATCTTCAAAATTAAGGGTTTATAGGCTGTGTTGACCTTTTAGAAAACCTAATATTTGGTGATTATAAGTTTTCGAGCCCTTGAGCCTCAGATATGGCCGTGTGCTTGATAAGAGAGAGAAGAGTTTGTGTTTTTTGTGTTTTAAATAATATATTACTTGAAATTTATTTATGAGATTTACCAGTGGTTTCCAAACATGGGGGCTGTCCATTGACTTAATGGAAAAACTTTGGCACTTTGGGGGGGAAAAAAAAAATGGTGTTAAACCAAAATCAGAACTGAGTTTGTCACTCTTTAAAATGTCATCTTGGGGCTTCCCTGGTGGTGCGGTGGTTGAGAGTCCGCCTGCTGATGCAGGGGACGCGGGTTCGTGCCCCGGTCCGGGAGGATCCCACATGCCGCGGAGCGTCTGGGCCCATGAGCCATGGCCGCTGAGCCTGCGCGTCCGGAGCCTGGGCTCCGCAGCGGGAGAGGCCACAACAGTGAGAGGCCCGCGTACCGCAAAAAAAAAAAAAAAAGAAATGTCATCTCAAGTCACATCAAAGCTATTATGGTAAAATCTGACCCTATATATGTTTTGGATGCTTTAGATTCTAAAGAAACGTTCTGTAATGCCAATTTTGGGGGTTTGTACGTGATTTGCTTTTTTTCTTATGTAATCTGTTAAAAACTTTAAATTGTGAAACATGGCATATTTGCAAATGAGGCTATAAAATGCGGACGTATAGCTTAACGAATAACAACATGAAAATCCAAGTTAAAAATACAGCCCTCCCAGTACGGCCCCTCCCTCGCGCCTTCACCCTCCCTCCGCGCAGAAGTAATCTCAGCCTGAATTTCATGATCATCATTCCTTTGCTTCTCTTTAGGGTTTGGCACACGTGTGTAATTCTAAACAATAGCATGTTTGATTTCTAAATTGCTTGTTCAACCTCTGTCTTCCCACTTAACTCTGAGAAGAGGAGCTGTGTGGGTTGTGGTCTTTGATCTGTTCCTAGCCTCAAGCATGGCCCTTAGCACATAGCAGGGACTTAATCGGTGTTTATGGATTAAATGAATGAATAAAGATGTTTATTCTTGTAAAAATAGCAGTTTCTGATTTCTGACTAAGATGCATAAATGTGCGTTTGAATAACCATAAAAGAAAGGTAGGTAATATCGCAAGTTGTTATTGGAATATGAATTTACATGGATGGCTGTCAGAACTGGAAGGCTGGTCCCATGTGCCCATGTACAAGCTAGAAAAGTGAGGCTCAAACAGACGAGTGCTTCACTGCAGGTCATTTAGCTAATGGTGGCCACAGTGGGGCCAGAATTTGCATCTCCTCCTCCTGGTCCAGGATTCTGTCAACTGGACCCTGGGGCACTCTTACAGTGGTTTTGTTCAAGAGGGGGATGGCTTTCTTCAACTTAACAGGAAGTCCTCCTTGGGGAGGGAGGTGGACAGACAACTACAGAAATCCCTCAAATTCACACATGAGCATTATTAATGTAATAAGATTCCTGATCAACTAAGAAAACAGACTAGATTGGGATGGTCATACAGTTAATTTGTGTATGTATTTTAATAATGTTAATAGTTTGTACAACAGAAAAATGGGAAAGTTACGAGTGACTTTATTGTCAGATGAATTTTTCAAAATACTTGCTGGAACATAATTTTGGTCTCTCCAAAGTTCTTGATTATTCAGTGTGAGAATGACAAGGCTAAGGGAAAATCAGCGCATGCGGTATCACTCGGTAACTTCAGATGTCAAATATGGCCCTTATCCAGTTAACATCCAGACGGTGTTTAGTAGACTCCGTATAAGGTTCGTGACCTGAGTTTTTGTTTATTTTCGAAAAGATAGCATTTGCCAAGAGTAGGGTCTGGGTTTTGGTATTTGGAGACTCTCCCGAACCCTCAGGCACGCACACCTTATACACGCGTGGTGATGATATTGTCATGTTACTTTGACATGAACCCAAAGACAAGCCATTGGTGCCCAGCAGATGGACAAGAGAGCTGTGATGGCAGACAGGCTGGCCGGACTCCTTGGGTACCACAGAATGCTCAGTACTTCCGTGTTCATAGGCTCCTTTAGAATGTGCCCTCCAAAAATACCAGCCGCCTCTGTACTTTGTACTTTCAACACTCTGAAGACTTTTAACCTTCATACCAGCCCACTTAGTTGCCTATGCTTTCTAAGGGTCTGAAATCGTGTGTAAGGAAGTGTCCAGTACTGGTCTTTAGGAAAAGTTATCTATTAAGCCCACTCTCACATTCAAGTCCATGACTCCGTGAGCGCTGGTGATAGTTTATACTTCAGAGGAAACTCTAACTGCCTCCGAGTCTCAGTATTATTTTTAGAACTCTTCCAAATAGTTTGACACCAACATTTTCCAACTTGATTTTGGCAAGCATGGACCCCTGAGATTTTAAAGTAGCTCTTATCAAAATAAAACCAGTTACTTGGTTATGAGTAGGTAGAATTCCAAAGGTTGGCACGGACGCTGCAAGTGTGGGGTGTGATGAATTAAGAGCTGTATGTTGATTTAGGCTGCGACAAAAGCGATCTGTTCTGCAAAGCAAGTTTTTTCCGCAAAGAAATGTGTGACGTTTCTAAGCTTTGAAAAGGGTGCTTAGGGAGATGAAGATAATTTGAAGCATTAAGGAATGTTGTTCAATGTTTATTGGCAGTGGCCCTCCGTTGAGCCTTTTAGCCTCCATGACCGGGTGATTATGGTGGTGACAATGATGCTGATGTGGTGATAGTGATGGGGATGATGGTGATGGTGATGATGAGAGCATCGGGAGGTACTGTTGACTGAGCATGGCTGCAGGGGACTTCTGGGGTGCTGTCTCAGGAAGTGACCATAGCAACCCTCTTGAGTTGCATATTGCAATCTGATTTAGCGATGAAAAAACTGAGATTCATATCAAAGATATGACATTAGCCAAAAACGGAATTCAAATCCTGCTTCCCCCACTTTTTAACTGTGACCTGGGTTTTGCCATTTGTAAAATGAGGGTAACAGTACCCATCTTAAAGGACGGTTGTGAGGATTAAATGACATAATGTATGTTGTGATGACATGGAGCTTTCCAAGTGCTCAGTCTGTGTAGCCCGCTGCTGGCGCTGCTGTCTCTGCCCAAGGTCACTTGCCTGGGAAATGTTGGGCTCAGTATCAAACCCAGGTGTGCGTTGCTTGTACCCTTTTCATGGTCCTGCGTCAGTTTACAGCCAGTTTTCCAGTAAACTGGGCCATGCGGTCAGTTTTAGGTTTGCTGTAATAAACAGGCAGAATTCCTTTGTTCGAGGTCAGCGTTCGTCGTCGTGTATGTGGGAGCACGCGTGCACACTTAGAATTTGGAACAAATTGATCCTCAGTTTTGTCTCCTTCACAACACAAAATGGGGCGTATCAGATGGTCATGAACATCTTTGAAAATAGCACTCTATACTTTTTGTCCAAGTGGTCATTGCGTTAGGGGGACCCCTGAGCTTCCGGGCAAAGTGATGGTATGAGTGGGCGTCTCTGAAAAGCACTGTGTCCTCCCTCTCCACAAACAGCCATCGCGTAATGACACGCTAATACGTGCCATTATTGGTGTTTGTGTCATCTGAGCATTTTGGGTTTGAAGTGAGTGTTCGAACCTTAGCTCCACTCTTAATAACTGTGTGATTCTGAACAAGTGTCTTTACTTTGGGGAGTCTCAGTTACATCAGCTGTAAAATGTGGATGAGAATAATGTCTGTCTATTTTTGAGTTAGCAGTAGTGCCTGCAAAGGGACTAGGGAGCATGTGTGACATGATGAGACAATTCTGGGCACCTAATAGGTGCTCAATAAAAAGGAGGTGTTCTGTCTCGGTGCTTGAACTTGAAGCTCTTGTCAGAATTTTGTCTGTTGTATTTGTCTTAAACCTATTAATGAGCCATGTATTCTTCTGCCTGCGTTGCTCTAAATGCAGAATGAGATTTAAGCCAAATAAGCTAAATGCATAACAGTTTAGCTCTGGTCAGCTGTTCATACATTCAGATCCAGCCTCAGCATAAATAGCCTTACCATGAATTCACAAGAAATTGCTGAGTGTTCAGGATCTTAGGCTCACTGCTGGGATTAATTCTTTTTGTTTTTCCAACAGACAGTCTAGAGAATATCCATGATGCTGTAAATGAAAACATATGTGAGGGTAACGGATGGCAAGGGGGAAATGGGAAAAGTAACCACTGGATTTTCAGGAACCACTTCATGGAGAAGAGCTGCTGGCCTGGCCACAATTGGGGCAAAGAAAAAGATACATTTAGTACAGAGCTCCTTTTATGGCATTCTCTTTTTCAAAAAGATTGTTTTGCATTGAAAAGCAGAGGAAGGCATCTTTATCTCTAGAAGAAACTTTTTGAAACAATGAATTTCCCAAACCAGAGGGTTTAGCTTCATTTGAGCGTATAGGAGGAAGCAGGCATGGGGAGTCCCTTTTCCAACCTCCCTTGGCCACCCCAAGTAAGCTTAATTAATGGACAGGACATAAGAGCAAAATGAGAAAATATTGTTGGTTCTGCAGGTTTCTTACAAATGCAAAAGTGGTTGCTGTGTAATCATAAAATCCACTGATTTGCTGATACCTTAAAATACGAAACAGCGCTCTTTTTAATTGCACTTACTTTCACGGGTTGGTTTTGAAAAATATTGGTAATGAGAATAAGATGGAAATGTGTATTTTGTTTATTGCTCCTTTTACAGTTCTACATAGCAAATTTCTTTCAGAGTTCGTAAAGGGTGATATCATATCTTCAACTTAATTTTAAAAAACAGTCCCCTTCGAAAAACCTGATTCCCAGCTCATGACTATTCATGGTCTTTGTAGATTTCATAAACCGCGTGTCAGGCAGAGACCGTGGGAGAAAGGTCTCCTATTATAACTGCGGGGAAAGGGTGTGGAGCTGGGAACATTTAGTGGGAAACGTAGGTTTGATGATGTTTGAGCATCATCTGGCCTCCGTCTCACCACCCCCCAAATCCAGAACCATCTATGTGAGTGTTAGAAGCATCACCAAAACTTAAAGCAACAACCCTTTTGGAGGGCAGTTCGGCAGCAGGTCAGCGATCTGAAAAATGTGCCTAGCTTTGCTCTACAGATGCTAGGAAGTGCTCTTACAGAGTTAGTAGAAGGAAATAGTCCAGCGAAAGATGTTTGTGAAAAGGATGTTAATAATAAAATAAAACTTTATGTCCACTTCAGTGATTTTTTTATTTGTACACAGAATTCTACATAACTATTGAAATGTTGATAAGGATTTTTATTGCCAGTAAAATCGAATGCCTATATTACGCTGTATTTTAAGTAATGAATCAGTATTTGAAATCTGAGGGAGGTTTTTCTGGTATTATGTTATTCATTCTGAATTTGTGACACTAAGGGAGCTCTGGGACATGCATGCGTGGTAGAGACAGAAGGGAGAAGGGTGTTTGCCAGTGACTCGGGGGGATGGGGAGTCATTGCTTAGTGGATGCATAGGTGCAGTTTTGCAGGACGAAAAAAGTTCTGGAGCTGAATGGGGACGATGGTTGCACAACGGTGAGGATGCACTTAATATGCCACTGAGCTGTCCACAGAAAAATGGGGAATTTTATTGTACCACAGTAAAATTAATTGTGTAATTGTACCACAATTCTTAAAAAAGGAAATGAAATAATAAAAAGAATGATGAATAATAATTTTTTAAACGTATGTGTGGGCATCACTCACCCATGGAAAGTTCAGCTTTCGGAAGGAAACTTTAGGTTTCAATTATAAACATTTTAGTGTGCATCTCTCAGAAGATCAGGTTTTTTCCCAACCTCATTACTATGCCATTATCATACCTAAAATTCTTAAGAAAAATTCCTGAACACCACTGAATGCAAAGTGAAAACTTTTTGACTAAAAAAATACAATATTTTTTTAGTCTCATATTCCTCAAGCTTTTTCAGAGATGGAATCATCTGTGTGTTTAGAGAACCACTGGCCTTGGCAATGTCAGTGCTCTGGAAGCTTTTGGACATGGTAGGATTTTATGAAGGGGGAGGGAGAGAGTAATAGGATTTTCTAATCTTTCTTGCTGACCCTGGCTAATCATGTCAAAATAAAAATACACATTTTTTGGGTCCTCTTCTGTTTTCCATCACCTTCTCATCCTCTACTGCCATTTTCCTGCTCTTTGTACATCTGTTCAAATCCCCCTTTAAGAAGAAAAGCCGTAATTGATGTGTGGCTACACTGAAGGTATCCAAGCTAGAACTTTTGACCTATCAGATAACTGAGCTTTTACTCATTATTGACCTAATGAACAGGACCTGATAAGAGCGGGTTGTGAAGCCCTCCCTGTCTCACTATGCATTTTCCTTTAAAAACTGTTAATGATAGTTGGAGTTTATACAGTCACTAGCCAGAATGGTTCCGTGTCAGGACGCATCGGTATATCTTGAAGGTGCGGCAGACCACGTGAGCATCCTGCTTACTTATTTGTCAGCTCCAACAGGTATCGTTTAAGTTGAGAAGGTCAAGTTTCCAAGAGTACAGGTTAAAGTGGAAAACCTGAATAGTTGCAAAGATGGTAAGAAAGGAAGAAAACCAGAGGCCATCACCAGCTGTCTGCTGGGTCTCTCTCGTTCTCTGCCAGGGATGTAGTTTCTTGCCCTCATGCAGAAGTGGGAAATTCTAAATCAAGCAACCGAGGAATGCTGCCATCTGGTAGGATTCTTCACATGTATTTGTGATTTCATTTATTAACTAACTCAAGAATTTAAGATGTTCTTGATTTCTGGTTTTCTTTCTTTTTAATCAGGAAGCATTTGCTGCTGTGTAACAAGTCTCAGATATGTATTTGGGGGGCTAAAGTGCAGCCCATCTTCTTGCCCACCTGCCCCCCCACCGTTTTGGGCCTCCCCCAGACCCAGCACGAGGAACCAGAGGTTTGTACCCCCAAGGTTGCCAGCCACTGACCGCTCAGACCACCCTCTTCACCTCGCTTCACAGTGTTTGATTATAAAAATGGCAGCATTACATTTAAAAAATTAATATTCCAGAAAGGTTTCTTGAAAACTTGACCTTTTGCACACTTTATAAAGAGAAGAAAAGAGAAGGGAGAGTTCTTGGTATAAGTGAGATGGAGCTTGGCTTAAGCTTCAGACCAAAGATGACGATTAGATGGGAGGGGAGGTTGCCTGGGGAATGTTCCAGGGGCCATAGAAATGGGAAATTTAAACACCTGGAAAGAGCGTCTGTGTACGCGCATGTGTGTCTCTGTGTATATGCGTGTGTATGTATGTGTGTTGAGAAGAGCTGTGTGTCCTCCAACCAGTTACCTCTGAGCCTCAGTTCTGACGCTCATAAAACAAGGGAATTGGAATCACTGATCCTTCAAGGTTCTGTCCTGCTTTTAACCCTTTGGGTTCTGGACCATATTAGATGTATAAACTCCTGCACCTGCTAGATAGACAGCCCATTTCAAGGACAGTTCCAGAAGACCCACTCCTTACATTAAATGCAATTTAAAAAAACATTAACCAAGCTCCATAACACATTTTTTTGTTAAACTTCACTATTCACTTGTATTCTGAGCACCTTATTTGCCTGCTTCAGGGAGGGGACATTTCTTACTTTTAATAAAATTATGAGTTTCTTCTGCCACCAAAAGAATTTTTGTGCGCCTGCTGTTAGCCGGTTGAATAAATTACAGGGCTTCTTTCCTTATTCCTTTTCTTATTTATGACGTTGGATACTAACTAGTTGCCACCAGTGGTTCAGGACACAGTGGGGAAGGCAAAATATATTCTTCTTTTGTGTGTTATTTACTCATCACTCATCTGCCTAAAATATGTAAAACTTGTCTTATATTTCAGGATGCTCTTCATCATGTTAGAATTCCTGAATCATGTGTTAGAACTTGTCTTACATTTCAAGACGCTCTTGACCATGTGTTGCCTATTGATGGGTGAAACATTGCATCATTTAAAATGTTTCTCTGCTCTTTTTCATCTGTTCCATTTAAAAATAACAATACAAGGTTCCACCAGCTTTGCCGTCTCCCTCCATGTTGAGTTCAGCCATTGCAAATATTCCCTGCTTCCCACATAAACTGTGCAGACATCTGAAAGAGCAAGGTTATGGGACCCAGAGGTCTGGAACCCACCCCAGCTCAAGTCTGAGCCAGAGAAAGCAAAACATGAGAGTTAACCTCCAGCTCGCCCACAGTGCTTGTTTTATTTAAAACCGCCTGGTTCCCTCCCTCTCCACCTGCCTTTTAGGCCCTTGTTCTTGGAATCCCTGAGGCTTCAGCTAGAACTGCTTTTCCATGTTTTCCCGAGGCAATGAGTTCTAACACGAAAACTATATTCTGGCTTTAATCACCTTGTTCTGCCAAAAAGCTGACCAGTGTTTGAAATTCAGTTCTCATCTGCTACTTGCCAGGCTTACCAGCCTGAGAGCAGCGTTAAACGGGGCCGCAGACGGTATGCAGAGGCCTGGGAGTGATCCCAGAGCCCCTTGGTGGCCGGAGAGAGTCAAGGCCACGGTGTGAATCAGTTCGACACAGAGTCAGGAGGAGAGGCTTCACATTTAACTCCTGCGCTGTTGGAGGCCTTTATAAGGGTGTCTTAGACTCAGGGAAAGACAGGTGTGGCGAGGGAGAGTGGGATTCTGAGATCCCTACCAGTATGGTGGACAGTCAGTGTTGCTGGAGTGTGGGTGGTCTCATGCCTTTTTAAAAAAATGTATTGAAGTATAGTTGATTGACAATGTTGTGTTAATCTCTGCTCTACAGCAAAGTGACTCAGTTATACGTACATATACATTCTTTTTCATATTCTTTTCTATTCTGGTTTATCACAGGATATTGAATATAGTTCCCTGTGCTCTACAGGAGGACCTTGTTTATCCCTTCCTCTATATAATAGTTTGCATCTGTTGATTCCCAACTCCCAATCCATCCCTCCCCTCTTACCTTAGTTTTATAGGTGAGGCCTGAGGCGGAGGGAGAGGGGATACTTTGCTCAGGGTCCCAGGGAAGCGCTGGGGATTTGTTGAGAACTGGCCCATCCTTGCGGCGGTGGGTGAGGGGGGTGGAATGCCTGCCTTCCAGAAAGAAATCCCGGGGTCCGTCTGCCTTCCCCTCCGGCGCGTGTGTAACCTTTTGTTCCATGCCCTCATCATCACCTCTGCTCTGCTTTGACCAGACTGCATTCCTCCTCATAGATTTAAATCAGCTCCCATAAATCTTTGTGACTTTGTGCTTTTTTCTTTTTTTTCTTTTTTGCCGCGGAGCTTTGCTTTTGGCTTTGAACAGAATGGGGACGGGTGGAAAAATCGTGTGTGGGAAGGAGTTCATGGTGTTGTAGGAAGAGCATTTATTGATGTTTGGAAAAATATCAGTTTGTGATATAGATGCTGTCTTTCTGATGCATGACATGCTTGTGTAGGAGTTGGGGGGAAGGTAGAAAAGGAAGCAACACATGGTTTGCATTTCTCTGTGTGGATGATTCTTTGAACAGCCCTCCTTGTGCTAATTTTGCTTCCTCTAGGTCGATACCATGTTATTCTTATTTGCCAACGGTTCCTCTTCCTCCAGCCTCCAAATGTGTCATGCACAACACACTTGGCTTATTTTAGCGACACTTAAGCAGCTGGATGGCAGCTTATAAATATGATTTGCCTCCGGGTTGGGTTAGGCAATCAAGTGTTTTTCCACTGAAGATCATGGAAAGCTGAGTTCATGGAAGAGACGAGCAAAGCTCTCCAGTTAAAATCGAAATGAAAAGATTTCTACTCAATACTCTGTAATGACCTATATGGGAAAAGAATTTTAAAAAGAGTGGATATGTGTATATGTATAACTGATTCACTTTGCTGTGCAGCAGAAACTAACACAGCATTGTGAATCAACTATACGCCAATAAAATTTTTTTTTAAATAATATAAAACGAAAAGAGAGAAATGAAAGGATTGAATTATAGTTTTCATGGAAACTGGTCATTCCAGGCATATGTTTGAGGAATTCGTGCATTTTGTATTCAGGTAAACTGGTTGCATTACTAGCATTGAGTTAGTGTGTTAAAATGGCATTAGTTGCATATGAATTTTAGTTGAAAAGTTTTTCAAGAGGTAAAATTGGAACGATAGAGGATAAGGAATAGTCAATACTCCGTCATGTCCAAGGTTAATCTACCAGATCATTCAATTGCTGTTCATTAGCGTGTAGAGGTATTGGGTGTTTTCTGGAGAACCCAAGTATTACCGTGGTGTAGTACAAACATTGATAGACTTTGAAACATTCATAATGGGAGGCATTCACCAAGTCTTCTTACCAAGTGTCTCAGCCACTTTTACTGTTACTTTCCTAGTTATAGTTCATCTTAAACATTATTTTTATTTACAATGTTTATATCCCAAGAGAATCTCTGGCCATCTCCCAAGAAGACAGATAACAAGGATAGTTATTACTGAATTGGTTTTCCAGAGAAAAATTGGAAACAGCTTAAACATCCATTAATAGGCTAGATAAATAGAAGATGGTTTATTTAAACCAATACTATGCCAGCCAGACTTAAGGGAGTAAGCCACACTTACAGAAAGAAATCAACATAGGTTGATTGCAAGAACATATTGTTGAGTGGCACAAGGGTATGGTTTAATTTATTTAAAAAAATTATATATAGCAACAGTTCCCTGCATTTCTGTAGATGGGGATGCGAATGTATGTGTGTGTAAAATAGATCGGAAAGATACATAAAATACAGGATAGTGATCAATTCCTCAGATAGGAAGATGGAATGGGAATCATTTTATCCATAGTGTTTTTTTCCTATTATTTATAAAAAAGACCTGAAACAAATGTGACGAAATTTTATTTGTCATTTCTGGGCGGTTGGATATATACTCTTTTATCATTATTGTCACTTGACCCTATTTTAAGATCTGTTCCCCCCGAATAAAAAATTCTACACCGGTTATTCAGAAGTCATAAACTACTGAACAATAAAGAAGGAAATAAAGATCTCTCGTGATCTCATATAAAAGTACATAACTTTAATACATATTTCTTTGGCAAGTGCTCCTTGAAGGACTTTTTTTCTAAGGAATAGCTTAGTCTGTGTGCAGAAATCTAGCCTCATAGATGCCTGACAGTGTGGTTGAGTAAATCATGGCATGGCTGTAAAGCATTACGTGATATTTATCATCTTAGAATTGATCTCATGTTTGATTATGAATCAGAACCTTTTATACTGTGCCATTCTTCTGTTGGTTTTCCTTTTCCCATTTCTTTTCAGGTTTTTCCCCCAACTTTTTATTCGTTATTCCTACACGCTTTGGAAATACAGTGACTTTTGTTATCAGCATTATTGCATCCTTGATTCTAACTTTTGAGTTAGACACTGATTCACCAGTGACCTTGGGGAAATCACCTCCCCTTTGTCCTTCCATAAGTCACCATTCGTGGAGCTGGCCCTGGATGGGAGGACCCACAGAGCCTGAAGAGGCTTTGGTCTGCCTGCCTCTGTCCTGGTTTCCTAATCTCCGAAATGAAACTAATAATTCCTGCCTGGTGTCCTGCAAGCAGTTTAGGGAGCACTTGGGGAGATGCCCTAGGCACCTACACACCTGGGTAAAAGGCAGCTTCCATCTTTCTCTCCTGTTTTCCCCTCCAGTAAAAAAGGTCCATCTCTGCTTCCCTAGATACCTTAGCTGGTGCGCTAGGCCGGGGCCTCTCTTTCATGCTCTCCCCTACTTTCCTAGCCCCATCTTGAAAACTATTCCCCTTCTAAACCTTGCTCACACACTATCTCATTTGGGAAATCTGTGCCACCGCTGTGTCTAAGATGTGCTTTGTTCTTTTTTTTTTTAATTTAATTTTTATTTATTTATTTTTTTGGCTGCGTTGGGTCTTCGTTTCTGTACGAGGGCTTTCTCTAGCTGCTGCGAGCGGGGGCCGCTCTTCCATTGCGGTGCGCGGGCCTCTCACTGTCGCGGCCTCTCTTGTTGCGGAGCGCAGGCTCCAGACGCGCAGGCTCAGTGGCCATGGCTCACGGGCCTAGTTGCTCCGCGGCATGTGGAATCTTCCCAGACCAGGACTTGAACCTGTGTCCCCTGCATTGGCAGGCAGATTCTCAACCACTGCGCCAGCAGGGAAGCCCTGTGCTTTGTTCTTGAACCTTATAAACAGTATTGTTACTGCTCGCTTCCATAGCACCACACCTGCCAGACCTGAGTGCATTAAAGGCAAGGTGCTGGTCTTAGTTAATGTTATAACACTACTAGGTGCCAAGACGGGGGCCCTGGCACATACCAGATGCTCAGAAAGTGTGGAAATGAGCTGACTTCAAGGCATCCAGCAGGACTGTTGTCCTTTGAAAAGCATACAGTGCTAAGCATGTGAAAGGTGGTATCACTGGATGTATCTGAATGTGGGTGTGTCCAGGTGTTACGCTGGGCAACAGAACGTGATCTTTTTGTGTTAGCAGTGCTGGTCACAGCATGGCGCACACGCACATGCCTCCTAGTGAATGTATATAAGTCTAGTGAATTCACATCCAGCTGTTTAGGTGCCTAAAGAGGTGATTTCAACTTTGCTTCTCTGGGCTACACCCAGCTCTTAATGCTGCATTCCAAAGGTGTTTATTTCGACCTTATTTTCAACAACACGTGAGTACTGGACATCTGTTCGGCTCGAGGTTCTGGGTCCTGTGAGGCTTGAGGGGGGCAGCCCCGAGCTCACAGTCTGATGGCAGAGGCAGATGTAAACGTTAGCTCCGTGTGAAAAGCCGAACCTCAGACGGTAGCTGTGCCGGGTTGGTTTTCTCTGTGGTGTGTTGTGAAGTTCTCTGCCCCGCCAGAATCATCCCTTGATCCCCAGGAGTGACGTTAATCATTCTACGTGACAGGAGAAAATAAGCTAAAAGCTGCCACATGACTTTTAAGTGCTCTTTTCCATTTTTTTTCCCCCCCGATGTGACTGACTAATGAGAGCAAAATTGGTGTCAAGGGGCATGGAATTAATAGATGCCATTTGCACCAACCCATTCCTTTATTGATAAGGAAAGCGGGACCTAAGGAAGATAAGTAAGCAAAGGGTTGGCGTTCCATCTAAAAGGGTTTTCCAGCGCACTTTAGCAATGATTGTCACATTAATGGACCCCTTTTCTGTTGAATCTGAAACAGGAGGGAACGGGTCAGGGCACAACCTTCGAAAGAATGACATAGCCATAGGACATGAAAAAAACTGGTCAGAACCAACTAGGTCCAAGATGGCGGAATACGACTTCCGGTAACCTTGAGCCTCACTATACGCTCATTGTCATACATTAGCTGCTAAATGCCACACGCACCAGCGCCCCGACAGTTCTGAGGCCAACCATAAAAGGCCAAAAGGTGGGCGGTGGCCCAATACCTGGAAATCTCTGTCCCTTCCCCGAAATAAGTGGAAGAATCCTCCACTCATTAGCCGGTGAAATTACCCAGCCCATAAAAACTAACCACGCCATGTTTCAGGTCTCTCTCGCCTTCTGAGATGGGCCACACTCTGTCTGTGGAGTGTGTTTCCCTCTGAATAAATCCACTTCTTACCTATCACTTTGTCTCTCACTGAATTCTTTCTGAGACAAGACATCAGGAACCTCAGATTGACCGGGAAGAAATCCATCTGAAAGGCAGCAGGACAGAGGGGGAAGCCTTAATTTTGGTGTCAAAGATTTGGGCTCAGATCCAGTTCGGCCAGTGCGGGCTGTGTGGTCCTGGGCAGGTTTGCTGTCTGGGCCTCATTGTTCTTCTCTGTACAGTGGGATTAACAACAGCAACTTTGTCCTGTGAAGGAAATAAGGTACAAGAGGCACCAGGGCCCAGAACACTGCCCTCCACACCAAATTAACACATCAGCCCTGGGGCTTCGCTGGTGGCGCAGTGGTTGAGAGTCCGCCTGCCGATGCAGGGGACGCGGGTTCGTGCCCCGGTCCGGGAAGATCCCACATGCCGCGGAGCAGCCGGGCCCGTGAGCCATGGCCGCTGAGCCTGTGCGTCCGGAGCCTGTGCTCCGCAACGGGAGAGGCCGCAGCAGTGAGAGGCCCGTGTACCACAAAAAAACCCAAAAATAACCCCATCAGCCCTTTTTAATGTAGTTTGAACGTTAACACAGAGTGTACCCATTCACTTACCTGGAGGAGGAGCCGGAGCCTAGGTGAGTCACTCTTTGGAACCACTTTTGGAAAGTTTTCTGAAGTCACAGATTTCAAACCAGCTTGTAAAATGTCCAGATATTACATGTAGATCAAAAAGTGAAGGCGATTCCAAGATACTCTTAACTGTTAATAATTGAAAACTAGAAAATGTTGGAGAGGCACAGGGAAAGGGGTTTTTTATATATATATATATATATATATATATATATATTTATACCATGGCGTTCAACAAATTAATATCATAGCGAAAAACTCTGCATAACAGCGCGTTTTAGCCACAGGCTCATTTCCAAACAAGGGCCACTGTGTTTTTCCTTAGAGAAAGCCTCGCACTCCAGCCTCCTGGCATCGCAGGGTAGACTGAGTCGTCCTTGGGGCTTGGCTTCGACGTCCCAGATGCTGCTTTGAGACAGCTTGGCCTTCCTGCCTCCATCTGGCTATTGGTGTGGACGTGGGGAGTGTGGACTTTGTAAATACAGATCGTTCTCCCCTTGGTGATGACGTAAATGCTTTCCAAGCCTGGCCGCCGTGCCCTAGGCTTTTAGCTCAGACCTGTATCGGCTTGGCTCCAAGTCCTCGGTTGGGCCGGCCCCTTCCCGTGCCGGGATGCTTGTCGAGCATCATAAAGGGCCTACGGTGGCTCCTGGGGAGCCTTACTCAAATCCGTTTTTCTGTCTGTGGGAAAGGATTCCAGTTCATTAGGCTCACACAGGCTGCAGGGATGTTCCTCTGTTCACAAGCCCTCAGGCAAGGTCAACAGAGCTATGACAGGAATCCAAGCAATGTCTGTGCCCTCACAACAAAGGACTTCGGGACTCTGGTTCACTCACTGCGGCCTGTGTTGGGAGCCGGTATCTAGTGATTGCTGACTGCTGTTTTCCTGTCTCTTCTGTTTAACCTGCTGGACACCTCACACCCCATTTCAAAATGAAATGGAGAAGCGAGATTACAGAAGGGTTTGTAGATTACAGACTACAGCTCATAGGCAGATCCCACCCACCAGCTAGGAACGGTTCTGATTTTTTTAACTTAAAAAAATTTAAATTGCAAAATAGACATACCGTAAAATCAATCATGTTAAATAACTATGTTTAAGTGCAGCATTCAGTCGTGTTGAGTATATTTGCATTGTTGGGCAGCCAATCTCCAGAACCTTTTCATGTCGCAAAACTGCATCTCTGTGCCCTTTTGCATTTTTTTTTTTTTTTTGGCGGTACGCGGGCCTCTCACTGTTGTGGCCTCTCCCGTTGCGGAGCACAGGCTCCGGACGCGCAGGCTCAGCGGCCATGGCTCACGGACCTAGCCGCTCCGCGGCATGTGGGATCTTCCCGGACCGGGGCACAAACCCGTGTCCCCTGCATCGGCAGGCGGACTCTTGCCACGGATCCAGCTATACTGCTTGTAATCAAAAGGCTTTGAGAAACAGGTAATTTTATAGACGGGGAAGTACATCATCCTTATTGCGAGGTAAACCTAGGTTATTTTTCAATGGCACATTTCACATTTGAGCACCAGGGAAACCTGTAGTAAGCCGTAATACCCCTTTCCCAGTTGATCAGGGTCCATCACCGGACTCTGTGGAGACTGAGTTGTTGATGTATCTTGAACAGCACGTAACTGGTAAATCGGACAAAATGTGCTTTGTGCTTATTTTTCAAGAACTCTCGTAGACGGCCCTGAATTCTCGGTGTAGGCAACACTAGGTTGCACATCTGGTTTTCAATATGTATGTAAATGGGCTTTGCCTTGTCTTGGTTTTTAAACTCTTCATGAATTATAATACCTCAGTATATTTTTCTTGGAATCATCCACTTTGTTAAATGTTCACCGTACTGACGGCACTCCCCTCCTAGATGCTGGCGGTATGTGGGATCTCTAGAGTTCCTTTGTGTTTACAGCTGTGTACATGGGAAACTGATGAGTTCACAGAATACCAGCTTCATGATGGCCTAAGAAAACCTCCTGGGGAATGATGAGGGGTTGTGAATATTGTCATGATCTGTATCAGTTGTATAGCCCACATATGAGTATTGTCATGATCTAGATCAGGTATATAGCCAACTTTCTTATTTGATGAGAATGGTTTTCTTGGTCTGAGAATTGGGACAACTCAGAAACTGAAACTGGGGCTTCCCTGGTGGTGCAGTGGTTGAGAGTCTGCCTGCCGATGCAGGGGACACGGGTTCGTGCCCCGGTCCGGGAAGATCCCACATGCTGTGGAGCGGCTGGGCCCGTGAGCCATGGCCGCTGAGCCTGTGCGTCCGGAGCCTGTGCTCCACAACGGGAGAGGCCACAACAGTGAGAGGTCCGCGTACCGCAAAAAAACCCAAAAACCAAAAAACTGAAACTGAATGTGTTTTTTAGTCTTTCTTTCTTTTTTTTTCTTTTTAAATTAGGGGGCCATTCATTCGAGGCAGTGTATGGAGATAGTGTGGTGATCTGCAGAAAGCAGTGGCCTGAGATCAGAAGGGCCAGTCAATGTAAGAATCTAGAAGCTAATCTCTTTATGAGTAATCGTGGGCCATAATTTCCTCATAGTTTCACGAAGTAAGAAAAGAGAGGTCAAAATTGTTCAAGCTCTTTTCATGAGTATTATTATAAAGTTTGCTGTTGTCACCGTGATTTCCCATATCAGGATGACAGAAAGTTGAAAATGGCCTACTTCAAATTACTCAAGGAGATGGAGGAACTGTTTCTTTCATTCATGGATATTTGAGAATCTGCTGTGGTTTAGACACTGTGCTAGTTGTTGGGGAAACAGCGCTCAACAAAAGAGACCTGGGATCTACCCCCGTGAAACCTAGAGTTTGGAAGAAATAATACATTCTACAAACAGTTACACAGGTGACTACAGTTTTTCAAATACAGGTGACAGCAATGAAGGAACCATTTGGTGTCATTTGCTAAATGCTCCACTTAACAGTTTGCCGAGTCAGCCTTGTCAGCCTAAGATGAGCTAATCCTGTGGACACATCTTACATCGATGAGTGCCTCTCTTACACTAAGGAATATAAATGATTTTTAAAGCACCCCAAAGTAGCCCTCTGTGCACTTGCGAAAAAGCCCAACAGTCATTACGGAGAATGATTTTAATTAAAAGATGAGAGGAATTTTTGTGTGTGTGTGTGTGTGGTACGCGGGCCTCTCACTGTTGTGGCCTCTCGTGTTGCGGAGCACAGGCTCGGGACACGCAGGCTCAGTGGCCATGGCTCATGGGCCCAGCCACTCCGTGGCATGTGGGATCTTCCCGGACCGGCGCACAAACCCGTGTCCCCTGCATCGGCAGGTGGACTCTCAACCACTGCGCCACCAGGGAAGCCCAAGATAAGAGGAAATTTTAACTTGGGGATCAACTTGTGACATGCACGCCCTTCATTTTTTCCCCTGAATTCCATTCTTGACCGTCCTTTGTGTTTGGAAGCTTAAGTGGTCTTTATATTTCAGTCTCCAGGGGCCCGATATTAAAGGTGCAAATATGTGGTAAGAACGTCAATGAGGCTGCAGTTCTGCCAACTGTATAACCTTTGGTAGTGGCTGCTTGGAGTGTCTTACCCAGAATGGTTTGGAGTTGGAGTTGGAGTTTGGGATCAAAGGCACTGTGCTAGGTTTGTGCTGTCTGCTGCTGAGATGGCCCAAGGCCGTGATAAGAGCTCTAATCAGCTCACATTTCAAAGATAATTAGTGAGGATTATAAAGCCTGGGCTGAAGAGCCATGGGGGCAGAAAGAAGACACTGGCTGGGCGAAGAGAGGGCATCAGACACAAATGTTTTCAATTTTGTGTAGAGCTAGGAAGGCCCGGGCCACACTTGAGCTATGCAAGGGCCGTGGGCCTAGTCTAATTTTTTGGCCCACAATAGTGTCTGACCCAATAGGCATTCAATAAGTATTTGTCAGTTAATGTTGAATAAAATCGTAAAGTTTGTTGCTTACATAGCTCCTGTGAGGTAGCGAATGCTATTTTGTGTGTAGGGAAATTGAAATTCAGAAACCACACTGACTAAACTTTGTGAAGGCTGTTTCTGACCTCCAGGAAGGGAGCGCAAGGTCAAACCGTTAGAGGGACCCGCAGAACAGGGATGTGAACGTAGGTTTATCTCCTGACATAGACCATCTTCTTTGTACTACAAAAGGACAGGCGAGAATGATGTGGGCAAGTGATAGATTTTAGCCACTTATAATCAGTCTCTTTGCTTGAAAAGGGACAAAGCCTATGCCAAAGCATAAAAAAAAAGAGTTTTCGAGGTGTGTCTGTTAACCTCAGTTGCTTCCGTGGAGGCGTGGACCCAAGGATCTTTCCGTTCGGTGTGAACAGTTTCCACTAATGTACATGCGTTTGCTTCTGTGTCTGGGATTCTTCTTTCTCTTTATCCGATGGCATCCCTAATAGGTGTAGTCATTTTGTCAGTGTGATCTCTATAGGGAAGAATTTTAAAGATTTGAAAAATGATAAATGAGGATACAAGGTATCCCCAAGATATTCGGGCAAATTCTTTGGTGCTTTCTGGGGGGCACACAGACACACCCGGCTTAGAAAACACATGCTGACTGGTCAGGTTTCTCTTTGAAATGCAGAGCTTCACAGACTCCTCACTGACCTCAGGTTTCCCTTTCCCTGAGCAGGAGGAGAGACGGGGAGGAAAAGGATCGTTTCTTTTTTTTTTTTTTATTCTTTATGTTTTAAATTTTGGGGGGCAGTGATTGTTTCTTATTAATTCATCACTTCTAGGGAAGGAGCTTGTCTCAAAAGTTTTGCTTAAAAAACTCTATTAGCATAGAAATAGTCTTTAAAAAATTCTTTTCTCCTACTCCCACCCACCCATCCTTACTCTATAAGATCAGAGGAACCGTGGATGGTCCCATTGAGGGGATTCAGTCTAAACATCAAACACTTGAAAGGTTATTACTCATCACCTTCCGTGCTGGTCTGGACCATTCAGAATCTTACAGGTCAGAAGAAAGGTACCAGTATCATTCAGATAAGTGAAAACCTTCTTTAAAATAGTAGGGTTTAGGAATTCCCTGGCGGTTCAGTGGTTAGAGCTCTGCACTTTATCACTCCCAAGGGCTCGGGTTCAATCCCTGGTCGGGGAACGAAGATCCTGTAAGCCGTGTGGCAGCAGCCAAAAAAGAAAAAGAAAGAAAGAAAAAGGAAAATTAGGGTTTTATTTGCACATCAGGTAACTTTACTATTCCGATTAATTCATTCCTCTTACAAGATTTTTCATTTAGGTCAGATAGTAGATACTTGGCCATAAAGCGATTTGTTAGTTCCCAAGTAATATGATTTCATGGAAAAGTAAACTTCAGCCACATCAAACTATCTTCATCTTGCTAACCTTGAGTGAGTCAGTGAATGAGCTCACGATACACGATACACGCTGCGTTCATCTGGCACGTATCTTTCCAAAGGAACACTATGGCTGTACGAAGGTCGAAGGTCGTGTGGTTCTGCAGTAAGTGCACGCCTTAACCTAATCTCTAATGTCAACAGTTTTATAAACAACACTAACAAGTGGATTCAGGTTCTTGTCATACAGAAGTAGACTAAGGGCTTCTCTGGTGGCACAGCGGTTAGGAGAATCTGCCTGCCAGTGCAGGGGACACAGGTTCGAGCCCTGGTCTGGGAGGATCCCACATGGCGCGGAGCAACTAAGCCCATGCTCCACAACTACTGAGCCTGCGCTCTAGAGCCTACGAGCCACAACTGTGTGAGCCCGCACGCTTAGAGCCCGTGCTCAGCAACAAGAGAGGCCACCGCGGTGAGAAGCCCGTGCACCGCAACGAAGAGTAGCCCCCGCTCGCCGCAACTAGAGAAAGCCCGCGTGCAGCAACGAAGACCCAACTCAGCCAAAAATAAATAAAATAGATTTATTAAAAAAAAAGACTAAACACACTCCACTATTTTAAAAATATTTTTATTAAAAAAATCTGTTTTTTTAAATTTTTGACTGCGTCATGCGACTTGCAGGAGCTTAGTTCCCCAACCAGGGATGGAACCCAGGCCCCGACAGTGAGCATACCGAGTCCTAACCACTGGACCGCCAGGGAATTCCCACGCTCCAGTGTTTATGCACGAAATAAATGATTTTGCTTCCACAGAAAATGGGCGTGTGAGTATTTTTAGAGAGATAAATGAGACGGCGACAGCCGTGAGTTGACCGTCCCTGAGGTTGGGTGATAACTTGGTATATGTTTTAAAATACTCTGTAATCAAAAAAATTTAATGGCTTTAGCTGTGTTTCCCTGACAGCAAAAATTGGACAGGTTTTTAGGGAGGAAAATGCTTGCCTGAGCAGAGTAATTCGTAACATTTTTAGGTTTTGAAAGGAAATTGCCTCCTCTCCCTTTCCTTTTTTTTGTATCTGAAACTGAGCTGAACTATGGTGACAGTTAATATAAAATGTCCCACTTTGCCGGCGAGTGGTTGGCAATGGTGGCTGGTCAGTTTCAAGCCTGAGACGAGGAGAAGGCCTCAGCCTGGCGAATGGCTGATGTCTAACCTCCTGGTCGCTTTCTGAGCAGGAGGCGGTGTGATTTGTGCAGTGTTCAGCTGAGAAACATAAAACACTCTTTCATGCATGGGTCTCTCAATGCATCGTAGAAGTGTTTTCATTGAGAAGCTGCAGAGGTTCCAATCTGCACGTTAAGCTAACAAAGAGGTAAAGGAACTGGGGGGTTGTAAACGTCAGGTGTCCTCAGCGATGCTGGCAGTCACTTCTTCCTTTCTCTGAGTCCTGCAGGCCAGTGGAGCCCACTTTGTTTGATGTTGGCTGCTCTGGGTAACAGTCTGAGAGGCTCACAATGGCGGTCCGGCCAGCCTGATGGCCCCGTGCCTGTCACCAGTGTTGTTAAGCGTTACTGGAGGCTAGAGCGCTGTGTTCAGCCCTCCCTCTATTACTGTGGTTGATGGAATGGGGACCCAAATGCCAAGGACGAGATCGGTTTCTAGATTATTGAGTTTTTTAGAGTCTCTGAAAAAGACTGCTAGAGGAGCATCAGAGCCCGCTGATTTTTGCCTGGGGTGTCCAGGATGTGTAACCAGCGCTGTAGAACAGGAATTCCCATTTCATAGAGCCGTTGACTCACACGTGACAGCGTTAAGTGTGGCAGAGGGAAAGGCAGAATATGAGATGATACGTTGTATACATACGACATCTGCAAAAGCTGTATGAGGATGTTAACGCCAGTAAACAAAATCGAAGACCTGAACAGATTCCTGAGTCCAGGTATCCCCTGATTTCTGAAGGGTCGTGTTAGGCCACTTCGCTTTTACCGAAGACCTACATTAGAACCTCTTTTCGCTAATCAAGAGATCAAAACTCTAACCAAAACGTGGGATACTCTTCACTTTATGACATTTCCATTTATGAAAGGCTTCCTAGGAACACACTCTTTTGGGATAGTGGGGAAACTTCCTGTAATGTAGTTGTGTTCGTGTAAAGGAAATAGGGGCAACTTTTTTTTTTCTTGTTTAAAATTGTCTTTCATGTTAGGTTGTTTTTGCAGTTGGTGTTTTGTTTTGTTTTGTTTACAAAAGAACTAAAATAAGTTGGCTTTCTGGTATTCACAAAGTTCCAAAAATGGAATTTTCCGATGCAATGGTTTAAATAGTGGTTAGGTTCCATGATGTCATTGAAGAGGATTTAGGGTCTCCCCGTGTCTTTCCCGAGACCTGAATGACGCCTCCCAAACCCCGTGCAGGGGGAGGGGTGCCCGCTGCTGCTCTTTGACACCCACACGGGCTATATTTCCAGCAAGGCAGACTCGGCCGGGGGTAAGAGGAAGGTTGGAAGAGAGGGGAGATTCCGGTAGCTGTTCACATGTAGGATTCTTTGCTAGTCTGTCCTTAATTTTAAGATGGTCTGTCTTTTTTTTTTTTTTTTTTTTTTTTTGTGGTACGCAGGCCTCTCACTATTGTGGCCTCTCCCGTTGCGGAGCACAGGCTCCAGATGCGCAGGCTCAGCGGCCATGGCTCACGGGCCCAGCCGCTCTGCGGCATGTGGGATCTTCCCGGACCTGGGCACGAACTCGTGTCCCCTGCATCGGCAGGCGGACTCTCAACCACTGTGCCACCAGGGAAGCCCTGTCATTTTGTTTTGATGGCAAAACCCGATGGATATAAAAGCCTCAACATCATAAATACTACTTTTGTTGTTGTTGTTGTTCAAAGTGATTTGTGAAATCAAATCAGGGTATGTTCCCAGACCATATCTGGGCTCTTGGATTTCCTTTAGAAAGAAAGATTTTAATTTATTCATCTTGCATAAAAAGATTATCCATAACCACATAAATTGGTTCCATTTGTTCAGCAAGCAGTTTCTGAGTGCTGATTACGGCCCATGTTCTGTGAGGGGGTGGGAGGTGGTGGTACTACGGAGTTGCGTGAAGGTTTGTCTTGAGCACCTCCCGGCTGCAGCCTTGGGGATAGGTTCCTGTACTGGTGGCAAGACTTCAGCCGGATTCAGTGCAGTGAATCTGATTTCCTTGGGCTTATTTTGGGCACAAGGCTGCTGTTTCAATTTTCCAAAAAACGAGGCGTTTGGTTCACCCAATGCAGGGGTTCTCTTATCTTGTCTGCTTCTTAGAATCCCCTAGGAATCTTGTAACACACACATATGCACCAGAAATTCAGTTGGTCAGGAGGGGGCCTGGGCATTAGAATTTTTCAAGAGCCTCCTAGGTGATTCTGACGTGCAGCCAGGGTTAAAATCCAGTGACTTGGTCTATAATTGGATGTTGTTTTAAATTGAGCTTAAGGAAAATATTGTGACTTTTAAGAAGGGCTGTGTTTTCTCCCACGGGTCCATAATGAGGCTTTAATGTGAGACGAAGGGAAAGCTTTGTCTAATCCACATCGTCGTTTCCAACTCTGTCTACATGTTGGCAGCTCCTCAGGGGCTCTTAAAAAGTACGAGGGCTTGCTCCCACCTCCCACCCGCAGCCCGCTGTGATGGGCATGGCCTGGTGCTCTGTGTGTGTGTGCAGACAGATGACCTGTGTGCAGACAGCTTGAGATCCAGTGCTTTATCCCCACCCTCACAGTATAGTATAGCTATTTGAACATTAAGAGCACATATTTATTGACATAACTACTACTATCTGTCAATAAACCTATGTTAAAAACCCACAGGACTTGTTAGATCTAACAATTCCTAAATGTACTTTCAGCAATTCCTCAATTCTGGTTTTAAACCCTTTGGTTTTATGGACCGTATCGTAAATTTAAAAACATGAACTGGGAACGTTTTGGAAGGCTTTTTGACACCCACCACAACTAGGCTGCAGTGTTGCTCTTATCATTTTAATGTTGTTTATCCACATGGGCGGCATGATAAATGAATAGTAAGTTTAGATACGCACAATGGAAAAAATGCTAGCAAACGGTATCACCGTTTGAAATTTATTGCTTCAGTTAAGGTTCTTTGAATATTTTATATCTTCAAGAGAATGTCGAAGCAGTGTTTATTTTTTGTTTTCCACATTGATTCTCTTCACTGAGGACATTGAGATAATCTGGGATGGTGAAGTGGAATTTCTATCTTTTTATTAATAAAATTCAACGTGTCCACCGCTCGCACGTGCTGTTGAAACAAATGCCACACAGTGTGAATTTTATAGCGCTGCTGACAGTAGGAAGGAAGTGTCCTGCGTCTGTGCCACTTTGGGAAGCCACACGTGTGACTCTTAATAAACTGTAATGGAAAAGAATAAGAAGAAAGAAGATAGTTGCATACTATGTATGTATAACTGAGTCCCCTTTGCTGTCCGCATGAAACTCGCACAACCTTGTAAATCAGCTACATTATTTAAAAAGAAAGTGACTCTTGAGACTGAGAAGCTGAATTTCTCTTTTTATTTCATTCTAATTAATTTCTAATTAATTTATGTTTGCTGCAGCCATGCGTGGCTGGTGGCTTCCAAGTGGGCAGAGCAGGTTCTGAGGCTTGTTCCTCGCAGCTCGAGAAGGCGTGTGGCTGAGGTGGGGGCAGGGACAGCTGTCCCCTGAGGGAGGCCGTCCTTCCCGTGGATGGCACGGCCCCCGCCACCCCCGGCTTTGGCACTGTTGCCCGTCGAGGCTTGGGTAGGGATGAGCGATCTCTAGAAAGCAGGCAGGCTGGAGGGGATGGCCCGTGGGCTTGAGACAGAGGCCACGGGGAGGAGTTGTGACCTTGCCCTGCCTCGGGTCTCACCCCGACCACATCCTCAGAGGGCCCGTCTGATGCCCTTAGTGCCTTTCTTGGGGGTTCTCAACCTTCCCTTTGCCCTGGCTCCTTCCCTGGAGGACGGAACCATTGTCACATCAGTGTCCCCGCCCCCTGACTCTCTGCCCCTTGATGCCTGCCCTCGCCCTTCTTCCCTCAGCATCTTGCCTCCCCTTCTTCCCCACCCCGTCCTCACTTCCGTCACCGCTGCCCTAAGGAAACGAGCTCCTTCACGTGCCTCAGGGGCTTTCGGGGTCCCGTCTCTCTCCAGCGTCACCTCCACCAGCCCCAGAATCACCACAGTGAAAACTTAAACTCTTTGGGGGCCCACCAGCTCCCAGCCTTGGCGTGTACACAGCCTGAACCCAGCTCGGCCACGGTTCATCCAGGCTCACTCCTTCTTGTGTTGGCTGAGATGCCCCTTCCTGCAGGAAGCCCTCCTGACCCATCCAGGGACCCGTCCTGGATACCCCCAGTCCCTGGTACTCCTTTCTGTTTCTGTCCCCAAACTGGGCGGCGCCTGGCAGGACACGGAGCCACAGCCTGGCCTGTGACCGTGTTTGGTGAATGAGTGACACGGACCAGTTAATCATTCCACCCAACCCTGAGGTGGTTTCTGTGCCCGTGGCTTTAAATCCTCAGTTTGATAAGTTAATGATTCTTTTTACAGAAAATTGGACTGCCTGGACTTTAGTTACTGATTGCTCAATTTCATTGGCTTGGTTCATATTTTTCGTTTTACAAAAACACATTATTCATACTCAGGGCACTATTCACCCACTCACTTAGGGCCCATCTTACATTATTCATATACTATAGATGGCTGGATTCCCACTAAAAAAAGGAAAAATACAGATAGGCTTGGCTTTGTTATGAGTGACTTTTTAAAGGACTTCATGTAATACTGTTTAAAAAATTTTTGTGGATAATTATTATAAACCATAAAAGCAGAAACGAGGACATTTACAGTGATGGGTAACAGGTGATAAAAACAGATCATTTGTTTTAGAAAGAGTTTTCAGAGGAATGACTTCTTATTGGCCGCAGTCTGTTCCCCAGCCTCCTCTCGCGTGAGCTGAGTGCACGGTCTGTTCCCTGGCTTGCATCTCCTTGCTGCCCTACATTCAGGTATAGTCCGCATTCACTCCGTGTTCCCACCTGCCCACAACACCAGCCCAAGGAAGTCACTGAACGCAGATCACCAACATGCAGTAAGCACTCGCTAATTTTAGCGGGAAAAAGTTAAATAGCGCCAACTGCAAACAGAAAATTTGCTCCCTGGTCACCATTAAAGATAAGGCTTTGGCATTTGAAAATTTATGGCAGAGGCATTCCTGAGCTGTTAATGAGCTGTGCAGCTCTCTGATTATTATAAGAATTAGCTGTAAATCTAATTCTGGCTAATAGTAAATTAACCAGTTCGTTTTATGTTCATTGGAATTTGGACTTTAGGTGTTTGGAGGCCACACTTCTGGCCTCCTCAGCTTCTTTTAGCACAAGGAAAATTCTGATGGGGACAGGGGTGGGAGGAGGCGGTAGGTGAACCTCTGAACGCTTCACTTGGCAGAAATCCTCCGCCCCGCAGTCCTGTACTTTGCTCTTTAGTTCCCCATTCGAAACGTGATTAACTCAGTTAACTTGCAGAGGCTTAGTTATTGTTCCTCCTACAGAGAAAACTGGAAGCTTATAAATTGGGAGATTGGGCAGAGAATAGGTAGCTGATGCTCTGACTTTGAAGAAGTAAACAGTAACTCAAAAACAGGCACAGATTTTTAGAATACTACAATCAGAATAGTAGTAATGATGATAACGAATGTTCAATAAAAAGTTTAAAATTCAATTCTTTAAGAGCTCAAGGAATTATAAACATTTGGAAATGACTTCTATCAAAGAGGATTAAAAGAGATTTGATCTTAAAAGGGAAGTTCTAGAAAATTCTCTCCTGTTGAATGCTTTATTTTTTGACATTGCTGTATATGAGATGTCATTGTACTGTCTCTCTTAGAAGATGCATTTCACTAAAATTATGTTAAGTATGCACATGTTATTATGCATTTCTCTGTATAATGAACGGCTTTCTGTGCACTTGAGAGAATTCGTCTTTCTATACTTTAAAAAGGATCATTTTTCTTGATTAAACTGGATAACTACATAAATGCCGTAATCTGTGTATGTGCTTTGGTGAATGAAAATGGCTTTCCTGTATTTTGACTTAGTTTGAAATTTTCATAAGGAAAGTGAGGATGTCTTTATTCATTCCCAGGAGAAAACCAAAGGGAACTTGGATCGGAAGCTATTATGCAAAATGAATGTCAAGAAAGGCTAAAATTACTTGGGGTTTTGACCTATCCTCGAGCTCCTCAGAACGTAGAATGAAGCAAGCATTCCTGTTGGAAAATGTTACGCGTGGTGATTACGACCTTGGTATGTCCTCTAACTGCCTGAGGAACCAACAGAGTTGACTGAGGTGTTGGTTAATCACCCAGAAGACCTTGTAGGAAAGGCGAGAGAATGTAGAAGCGGCCACAGAACTGGACAGAATCCAGGTCATGTGTCATGACAGTGGCCAAGCCTGAGGTTTGTTATGGGATTCTAAGACATTGTTTTGTTTTTTTATCTTAATTATTATTATTTTTTTGGATAATAAACCTGATTTTATCAGCCAGTTCAGTGTAATTTTTCTAGATATTCGCTCCTACTTTGGAGAAATAAAACTAAAGATTTGTGCTTTTGCATAATTGATACACCTTTAACTGAAAATTGGCTCCATTATGGTTAGTCTGTGTATCTCTGAAGATGAAGACTAATTAATTAGCTTGTTTTTTTTTTAACATCTTTATTGGGGTATAATTGCTTTACAATGGTGTGTTAGTTTCTGCTTTATAACAAAGTGAATCAGTCATACATAAACATATGTTCCTATATGTCTTCCCTCTTGCGTCTCCCTCCCTAATTAGCTTGTTCATAAAACACACTGCCCCAAATATGGGTTTTTGCTGACTGTCCCTAAGGATTTACACCTTCCTTAATAAAATCCTAAAATTTTCAAGGTTAGAATTTCGTGTTTGGATGGGCCGCTGGCAAAGAAGTTAGGCTGTGTCTTCGAAGGCTACGCTGTCCAAGATGGCAGCTGTCGCTGGCTTTTTAAATTGAATTATAATTTAAATATTAAGTCCTCATTCCTGCCAGTCATGTTTCAAGTTCTCAGTTGTCACATATGGCTAGGGGCTACCGTACTGGACAGTGCAGATTTATGTAGAACGTTCCCATCATTGCAGAGAGCACTGTTGGTCAGCACTTGGGTATCCATTGTCACCACCTCTCCTCTGTGTATAAATGTCTTTAAAAGTCAGAGATGATGCATACACCATAGTTTTCCCTACCTGTGCGCTGCCCTAGCTCTGCTATCACCTCCCAGTAGAACCTAGGCAGTGAAACATTTCATAAGAAGTGTGCATATGTGAGAAATGGGCTAGAAATTGATCTCCTAGAACTAGGTGGCTAAGTTGGCTTCAGCAGACACAAGGGTACTTGGAAAAATGGTAATAACTCTTTACAGTCTCAGTAATTGGTTGCATGAATTGCTACAATCTCAGTAATTGGCTGAATGGATTGCCCTTGTTAGTCTCCTGATTATACTAGGGATTTCTAGACTTTCCAGAACTATGAATCCCAGTTATCCAGATTGCTGACTCCTTTCTTCCTCACTGTCTTTTTTCCGGTTATATCTGCAAGTGAAGCTTGGTCCCATAATGAACTGAGGAAGGTTAATTTTTAATATTCCGAGGCTCTTCGTGTGCCTCAGGGTGATTTGTGCATGAGATTAAAACCAGGCACAGGAACTGCTTTCTCATCACCAGCTCTTGGCTGCTGACTCTCCTCCAGCCAAAGCACACATCTTGCTAATGCTCAGAGTACCCATTCCCTGTCGGATAGATGGGAAAACTTTACTCCCGTAACAGAAATGAGTCCTCTGGACCTGAAAGCCACGTGGGATCTGTCTGACATGGTCTGACTCGTGATCTGATTGCAGAACAAAAGATTTTGAAAGGTGCCTCCGTGATGCTACTTTCCAAAACGTGCCAGTGTTCTTGTTGTAGCATCCAAAGAGTACTGCTCGCGGACGTGATTCCATTCAAGAGTAGGCGATCCCGTTGGTAACAGTGTACATTTTCCCTTGTCAGACTTAACCAAGCTGTTTTAATTTTGAAGGGGAAAAAAAAGGTACACATTTAAAATTTTTTTTCTAAATTTGTTCTATTGTGAGATTTTCCGTCCGCCAGCTTGGAGACTCTCTCACTTGCAAGGAGTTAACAAGATTGGAAGAAAACAGATGAATGTAAATTTTCTGGTCATGAATCTCAGCTGCATTTCCTTTTCTCCTGGATCAGCTATTCATTTATTTCATTCAGAATTTTCTGAGTGTTTTCGCTTCTCAAATAGGCTCTGGGAAGATGCATGGCTGCTTGGTGATGTCACTGGCAGTCTGAGAAAGCCAGGTGCGCGCCAGACATGAAAACATGCTCATTATCTTTCCTATAATCTGCCCCCTTGTTCTCGCAGAAACACAAACCCTCCCTGGATCCTAGTTGTACTGAAAAGAGTCATCCTCCTCCTTTTTACATCTGACATCGGGGTAATTTTGTTATGCGTATTTGTTCTCAATTGCTTTTTAACCCAATAGCCAGCATTCAAACCGCAGCCTTCCTTGCGGACATAATCTAGTTGATGCTTTGGCTAGTGGCAGCCTTCAAAGTTGAAAATGAGATGCTTATAGCAGATAGCTCGGTGAGACCAGTCGTTGCTTTCCCAGGATGGTTTGTGGTAATAATAGTGAACTCGATGTGAGTCGTCGTTTGGCACAGAAACCATCCCAGTGTTCTCAACATCTAGACTGAAGCCTCTCTCCTGGATACTGTGTCCTCACTGGTGGCCTCCCGGCCCTTCAGTGGCCACCTGTGTTGACTGCAGGCCACATCTCCCTCTGTATGTAAGCAGACCCGAGTCTGACTTGGTCTCTCCCCCTGGCTGCTCCTTAGGTACCAGATACTCTCAGCTCAGTGTGTCTGAAACGAAATATACTCTCCCTTACTTGTCCCTAGTACTTTGTTCTTGAATCTTTTAAAATCACTGGCCCTTACACCCAGCCTCACCGACCAAACCAAGAGGCATCTTTGAATTTTCCCACGACCAGGCTTAGAGCAGTCCTGTGACTGCCTGGTCTTTCTTCCTCCCTTAAATATCCCCCTTTCAACCCTCCGTGCCCCAAGACCACTCACTGATTGATTGATTGATTGATTGATCCATTCAATGTCTACCCGACGCCCGCTCCGTCTCAGGAACTTTATTAGAAAATAGAACACGTGGGTGAACAAAACAGGCTCAATCTCTGCCCTCAGGGAGCTTATGGTTTACCGGGGAGGACAGATGTTCAACTAGTATGTAGCCCAATCAAGGAGGATGAGAATGTTACAGCTGCGTTCATGCATATCTGCGCATGTCATTCTTCAGTGGTTTTTCTTCATCTTTGGGATAAAACCCAAACTCCTTAGCCTGTACACAAGGCCCTTCATGAACCTACTGGGATCGACTGATACGCGTACAGATCCCCCCAGCTCACTGTGCTTCCTGGGGTTCATGTCTGTGCTTCTTTGTCATGTGTTGGCCCCTGGTTTCTTGAGCAAACTTCAGTGTGACCTCAAGCACTGTTACTTCTTGTGAGCCTTTCCTGATTTCGTATGTGTTTCTCCTTTGTGCTCCCATAGCTTCCCTGTACCCCCTCATTGATCATTTCACCTGCAGAATCTTTAATTTTCTCCTCCAGTAGATTCTGAGACCCTTGAGGGTGGAAATGATGTCTTCGATCATTTTATCCTTAGAATCTAACATGACATCTGGCATATCACAGGTGCTTGATAAGTCTGACGGTAAGAGCTGCCTACCAATGGCATCATTGTTCTGATGGGGTTAGTAACACCTGGTTTCCACAAGTGTTCGGGCAGACGTGTAAACCCCTTTCAGAGATTCGACGACTGAGATTTCTGTGTTCAGTGGTATATTAGCCTACCTGCCATTTAAATTCTCCGATTCTGAGTTGTTTTCCATTGCATAATTATTTTTACCAAGCTCCCAAATGTCTTAATTGGGACCATAATACGTTAGGAATTCTATTTCTGGGTTTGTAGGAATTGCTGTCTTAGTGCTTTTTTCTGTGTATGAGCCGTTTGACTCAGTGGGATGACTCATTAATGTTTGTGATCCTGTGTACTCAAATGTTCAGGATCAGCTGTCAGCTACCACTGGAATTGATCCCATGGACCATAAGAATGTACTTTATGCCATAATTGTCCTATGCCAGGAATCAGGAGAGCACGATGCATCCAGTGGCAGATGGGAACCACATGCCTGGCCTGATATATGCACATGTGGGCAAGTAAATCCAATCGTGTCTTTCTTTCTCCAAAGAAAGAATTAACTTTAATGTTACTTTGGCGAATGCAGAATATTGAAATTAAATTAAGCACAACATAGGAAATTCTAAGAGGTTTTCCTCTCAGAAAATGGAAAGCAATTTCATTCCTACCGAGTGCAAATCCGGCTGCACGTATGGTTCTAAGATCACATATTAATACTTAGCTCCAGTAATACCAGAGTGTGATGCTGAGAGAAATACAGCTGTTCCCAACAGTAGATGACAGGCATTTATTTGAACTATCCTCATGCAGTAAACGGTCTGTAAAATGTTGGGTTAACTATTAATTTTCAGTTGGTCAGCACCTATCCCATCCAGTGACATTCTTCAAGCTTTTATTAGGTGTAGGTCTTCTGCAAAGCACCGAGGTCAACAGTGAATGGGACAGAAAACCCCTGCTCTCAAGGAGACCACTGTCCAGATAAAGAGATGCTCTGAGCACAGTGATTTCCATGTGGCTGTTGGCCTGACCTGTGCTGTATGCCTTTGTCTTCTGCAGAACTCTAGAGGAAGGCCCACTGTCCTGGAGGTAAAGTCGTTTAGATTAATCCGGAGGGGATAAGCAGATGCTCTCGCTGAGGGCCTGGCATCTGGGACTGTCAGCATCTATTACTGAAGGGACCCGATGAGATGGAGTTAAAATTAGCCCGAGCAGAAAGAGCATGGGGACCATCAATGGGATGCTGACTGCTGTCCTGAAAATAAATGGGGAAAACGTCACTACGTGGTCAAGTTTCTCAAAAAACTGAAAGCAGCCATGTCTCCCATGACATCTCACTTGCCTTAGAGTCCACTCAACCTAAGGCTTTTTGGGGATAGGTTACCTGTGGTTGGCCCCCAGCTCTGGACTGGCGTCTTCATTGCTCAGCAGACATTCAGTTGAGGCCCCTGCCATGTTCCTGGCCCTGGGTGTGGACAGGTGACCCGAAAGGACAAGTCCACTCTCTTCATGGGGTTTACAGCCTTCTGGGGGGGAATAGCGTTGCAAGCAGGCCTAGAGGAGTCCACAGCCCCTTGCTTGTGACAGAGAAGGGAATTCAGTGCGTGTTGAATAGGCTTCCTGGCACAAAGGTGTCTGACACACTCACACGTGCATGCCTTACTACTTACGACCCTTTGATGTAGACATGTGTAGTGGATCTATCCGTTTTTAAGGGGAGAGGACAATCCAGGACCCCCGGACCTTATGTTTAGGGGATTCCATCGTTGTTACACAGATGGGGGTGGGGGGTGAAGCCAGAGTCCCACCTCTGGCCAGAGCAGCCCGGTGGGCAGTTGGCCCCCTCCCCTCTGAGAACTCAAGGGAGAGTCTCAGAGAAAGAACTAGTTGAGGATTTAGTGAACCTAAATTTGAGTCCAGGTCTAGAACCATATTGTTTTAAATTCATTCGCTTTGTATCAATAAAATAGTGATTTTATGATCCGTAACCTATTTGAGTCATCCTCCTGATGTGTGAACTCTGCTTTGTGAAGGCGAAAGCAAAATACTCGAGAGAAAAGTCACAGATATTTATTGCGCACCTACTGTGTGCTAGGTAGGGCCTGGGGAAATAGTGGTGACCCAAGCAGACAACACCCCTGTCCCCATGGAACCTATATTCCAATAGAGAAAGGACCAAATATTGGGTTGGCCAAAAGGTTCGTTCGGTTTTAGGTACAAATAAGACATTTTTCCTTTTCACCAAGAACTTTATTGAACAACGTATTCATTAACCGAACAAACTTCGCAGCCAACCCAATACATCATGCGCCAGTGGTACTAAGCGCTAAGAAGAAAGAGCAAGGCAGAAAAGAGACAGTTTGTGGTAGAATGTGTATTCATGCATATGTGACCATATTTTATTTAGAATTTGTCAGGGAAGCCCGTCAGACGAAGTGACATTTAGCAGAGACGCATGGGAATTGAGAGAACAAGTCCTGCATTTAGGGGGTGAAAGTCATTTCAGAGAGACAGAAGAGGACGTGCAAAGGTCCTGAGGCAGGAACGTGGTCACTGCATTTGAGGAACAGCAAGCCAACAACAGCAGCTGGAATACAACGAGCAGGGGATGGAATGGCAGGGAGTGAGATGCCCAGAAAAATAACAGGGGGTCTGGCCAGCCAGGATAAGGAGTACAGATTTTATTCTGAGTGACGCAATCTGGCCTGACCTTGTACAGGGCCCACACCAGCTTCCGAGTGGAGCAGGCAGCAGTGGCTGGATGAGGGGGCCAGTTAGAGAGTGGCTGGGGTCACCCAGGAGACACCTGTGGTGGTGGTTAGTGGTTGGGTCCTGGGTGTATTTCGAAGGTAGAGCTGGTGGGGTTTGCTGAGGAATTGGATGTTAGGTGTGAGAAAAAGGAGTTGAGGATGACTTCTCGGGTTTAGCCTGAGCAGTTGGCAAAATGGAGTCACCAGTTTTGAAAAGAGGCAGACCAAGGAGTGGGCGCGTGGAGAAGGACGTTGGTCCCGGAATTTTACCTATTTTCTTTGCTTGATACAAGAGTAACTTCATTTGAAAGGACGTACATCTCTGAAAGTGTAGGTAAATATTATCATTGCCTAATTTTCGGGATTCTTTGGGCCTGTGAGGTTGGTCTTAGCATCCCATCACCGGCAGGGGTCTCTGAGCCTACAACGTGTTGAGTTCAGCACAGCTTGTATGGGTGGATTCCACGCTTGTACAGCAACTCTCATGGTGGGCAAGTTTCTGCCAGTGGACACTTTTCACACCAGCCCACGTGTTTCTCACGCTCAGCAAGATTCTGTACCCCGATACGGGGTGTAATCCCCTTGGACCTCCCACCTGCCAGGTTACCCCTCCTCCCAGCTGTCTCTCCCCACCCCCCATGCCACCCTCAATATCAAGGTGAGTCCCTTTTATCCACCACTTGATTTCTCCCACTTATCGGCGGAGGGGGTGACTGGGCACTGCTTCTAGGTCTCAACTCTTTGGTGCTCAGTGACCCTGCCACCTCTGTCTTGGTCCTTCCGGGCACAGTCTGTGCAAACGCTCCAAGTGGACACAGTTTGGCCCAGTTATTCGGTGGCATTTTCTCCGAGAGAGATCGCCTTTGCAAGCGTCGAGACAGAGCCCTGCTTGAGGAAAGCTGTGGAGAGAACAACAGCTTCTTATGTTCTTCAGTTTGCTCTGCAAAGAGGTTCTTGTAAACGCGGGTGGGTGGACACTGGAAAGGCTTTTCCAGGAGTGGGAAGCAAAATGCAATTCTCCTCCTCTGCTGGGCCCTTTCTGTTGACATTTCCTGCTCCTGCAGCAAGCGCGGTGTGTACCTGGAGTGTGTGCTCGTGGGAGCGTCCTCAGCCCCCTGGTGTATCCTGCACGCTGCGGATCATTTAAAAAGTGCCCGTTTATCACACAGGTGGGGGGAGGAAGACTCACTGAATTCAACATAGAGCATCAATATTTTTAACTAGATGCCTCAAGTTTGAATTGGCTCCCGTTTTCCCATTAAACTGACTTTGAGCATTTTCTTAAATTAGAGAAGTGGAGCCTCTAAGTGATAGAAGATGCGAGTCAGTACTTGGTAGGAAAGCCATGGAGGAAAATGAATTTGCCAAAAACATGTTGCTAAATAAAGGAATAACAAATGTATCTCATGGTCTGGAAGCACACCATCCAGTCCAGAAGCCACTAACCACACGTGACTGCTTCAGTTGAAAGGAAATCTGATTGAAGATACAGTCGCACTGGCCATCTTCAAGGGCTCAGTAGCCGTTTGTGGCTCGTGGCTACTGTACCAGCTCAGATATGGACCATCTTCCTCATTGGAGAACAATGTATTGGACAATGCTGGTTTACAATGTAAAACGAGGACCATCTACAATAAATTGTCATACGTTTTACTCGTTGTCTGAATCCACCCGAGGCCTGAGGGTAGGAAGGTGTTGAGAGCCGTGAAGAAAATCTCCACTCCTGTAAAATGGTGTGATCTTGGGGTCGGTGCAAGTGCTTGGTGAGGACTCTTTTTTTTAACATCTTTATTGGAGTATAATTGCTTTACAGTGGTGTGTTAGTTTCTGCTGTATAACAGAGTGAATCTGCTATACATATGGGGATACGTCTATCCCCATATCTCCTCCCTCTTGCATCTCACTTCCACCTTCCCTATCCCACCCCTCTAGGTGGTCACAAAGCACCGAGCTGATCTCTCTGTGCTACACGGCTGCTTCCCACTAGCTATCTATTTTACGTTTGGTAGTGTATATATGTCAGTGCCACTCTCTCACTTCATCCCAGCTTAACCTTCCCCCTTCCCATGTCCTCAAGTCCATTCTCTACGTCTGCGTCTTTATTCCTGTCCTGCATCTAGGTTCTTCATAGCCTTTTTTTTTTTAGATTCCATATATATGTGCTAGCATATGGTATTTGTTTTTCTCTTTCTGACTTACTTCACTCTGTATGACAGACTCTGGGTCCATCCACCTCACTACAAATAACTCAATTTCACTTCTTTTTATGGCTGAGTAATATTCCATTGTATATATGTGCCACATCTTGTTTATCCATTCATCTGTCGATGGACACTTAGGTTGCTTCCATGTCCTGACTATTGTAAGTAGAGCTGCAGTGAACATTTTGGTACATGACTCTTTTTGAATTATGGTTTTCTCAGGGTATATGCCCAGTAGTGGGATTGCTGGGTCCTATGGTAGTTCTATTTTTAGTTTTTTAAGGAACCTCCATACTGTTCTCCATAGTGGCTGTATCCATTTACATTCCCACCAACAGTGCAAGAGGGTTCCCTTTTCTCCACACCCTCTCCAGCATTTATTGTTTGTAGATTTTTTGATGATGGCATTCTGACCGGTGTGAGGTGATACCTCATTGTAGTTTTCATCTGCATTTCTCTAATGATTAATGATGTTGAGCATCCTTTCATGTGTTTGTTGGCAGTCTGTGTATCTTCCTTGGAGAAATGTCTCTTTAGGTCTTCTCCCCATTTTTGGATTGGGGTGTTTGTTTTTTTGATATTGAGCTGCATGAGCTGCTTGTAAATTTTGGAGATTAATCCTTTGTCAGTTGCTTCATTTGCATATATGTTCTCCCATTCTGAAGGACTCATTTTCTCGTCCTTCAGTCTGGACCGCTGTCTTGCCGGTAACCCTGGTTGAGGACAGTGACAGGTTACCCACGTAGGTCCCGTGCTCAGTTCTTTGCAAGACACTTCAATAGAAATATAACTTGTTTTAGTAAGAAAGCAATGGGATAGTTTAAATCTGTGGGGTCATAGGATGTAGGAAGGAAAGTAGAAGCAGAGGTGAAGGGAATCTTTAAAATCCCACGTGTATCGTGTTATCTGACTCTTGAGAAAAGCTAACCAGACGGAGAGATCTTTTCTTGACTGGGTTGTGTATCACTGACATATTACTGCCCTATGTATCGGTGACGTTTAAACAGAACGAGTTGTTTTCTTTCCTAGTGTGAAGAGCAGGCGAGGGGTGGTTATCGTGCTGTGGCTGAGGCCAGGCCTGCTGGATAAATATTGACTAAGCTGCCTGGGCCTGTGAGAGCAGGACGAGGTTGGGGGTGCCGGGGAGTGGGGAGCATTCCCTTCATAGCAGAGTTGCCTCAAGCGGCTGCTGCCCGATGCCTGGAGGGCACACTCCAGAGGAGGTGACTCCAGGCCACCCGCCAGAGGGTAGTGTGATTTCCAAGTCGGGACCGTCAAGGAAGTGGGACCCTTCCCTGCGGTGCCCACTTCCGTGCCTCGGGTGACGCCAGCGCCCCGGGAGAACTTCCAGGTGTGATGCCGCCCACCCACAGAGAGGTCTGGAAGCACCTCCAAGTGACGCAAGGAAACAGGCAGTACAACGTGAAATGCCGTCAGTGTAAGTAACTGAAATGTCTCCGTTCACAGCTTATCAAGCATGTGTGTTGAATGAGGCCGGAGGATTTGTGATGACAGACAGTGATGGGAGGAGCCTGGAGAAGGGCAGAGCAAGGGTTGATCAGGGCAGCCTGGGAAGGTTCTCTGGCCAGAGCGGGGACTGCCAGCCTGCTGGCCACATGGCAGAGGGGCCGCAGGGCCTAGATTTGCTAAGACGGCCACTGTGTTACCCAGATCTTTCTGCTGGTGATCACTAGTGAGTCAGCAAATCTTTTGATCATGGCTGGGTTTCCAGATGTCTTTTGGACTATGAGATAGATGGGATGATCCCTCAAGATACGCTGGTCTTGTTGGCCTGTATTCTTTCCAAAGTAAGTATATTTATACGCAGAGAAATCCGTCTTGCGAAACTTCTGTAGGCTTGAGCCATTTCCCCCAGATTTGATCGTTCTCAACATGCTGATCATTTTTCCTTTCTGAAAGGACAGAGTAAGCACATACGTTCACCTGCATCACTTTGGCTCCAGGGTTGCTTTGCTTAACTCTCACCTGACCCTTGGCGTCTTCCTCAATGAGAGCTGTGGGAGCACAGCTCTGTGACACTCACATCATGCTTGTCATGAGCACCAGGAAAGCAACACACTTCAAAAGCAACGAACTCGGGCTTCCCTGGTGGTGCAGTGGCTGAGAGTCCGCCTGCCGATGCAGTGGACGCGGGTTCGTGCCCCGGTCCAGGAAGATCCCACATGCCGCGGAGCGGCTGAGCCTGTGAGCCATGGCCGCTGAGCCTGCGCGTCTGGAGCCTGTGCTCTGCAATGGGAGAGGCCCGCATACCGCGAAAAAAAAAAAAAAAGCAACGAACTCAAAGAAGGCAAATTACTGGATGGCTTGAAAGAGTCAACCATCACTTATCGTGCATTCAACAAATACAGATAAATATTGTAATACTTTTAAAGGGCTTTTAAAAATTTATTTATTTATTTTTGGCTGCGTTGGGTCTTCGTTGCTGCGTGCGGGCTTTCTCTAGTTGCAGTGAGCGGGGGCTACTCTTCATTGCGGTGCGCGGGCTTCTCACTGCGGTGGTTTCTCTCGTTGTGGAGCACGGGCTCTAGGCGCGCGAGCTTCAATAGTTGTGGCACGTGGGCTCAGTAGTTGTGGCTCGTGGGCTTCAGTAATTGTGGCACGTGGGCTTCAGTAGTTGTGGCTCGTGGGCTCTAGAGCACAGGTTCAGTAGTTGTGGTGCACAGGCTTAGTTGCTTCGCGGCATGTGGGATCTTCCCGGACTGGGGCTTGAACCCGTGTCCCCTGCATTGGCAGGCGGATTCTTAACCACTGCCACCAGGGAAAGCCCTGTAATACTTTTATAAACTTTATTTGTATCATACCATGCAGTTGTGTTGTTCTAGATGTTATATTAATTTAAAAAAAAAAAGCTTTTAAGATAAAGGCAGTACCGTCACCACCTACTTCTCTGTGTGAGTCAGAGAAGGTCCTAATGAAATAGGTACAAACCCTGCCCTTGGCATGAAGGTAAATCCATGGAATTACTTTGGGAGAGAATGTGTTCAAAGGTTAGTACCAAAGGCTGTTTTGAGATTGACGGGTTTTTTTCCTTGTTTCTTCTTCCTCTTTAGGCAGGAGTGAAAAGCATTTTATTCTTCCCCCAATTTTACATCCACCAACGTGTTTTTTTGCAAGTCCTCTTCTCCTTTTCTAAAAGGCTGTCTTGTTAGTTTAAATGAATGGAATCAATGTCTTGGGTCCTCGCCTGATATAAATTGGTATCCTTTTGAAGTAACCCTAGTGAGTGGTTCTTTTCAAAAGTGGTATTAAATCATACATAGGGCAGGGATCATAAATTGATTTTGATTCCATTGCCAAGTCCAGCTGATTCATGGTGGCTGCCGGAGCAGCGTGTTGAAAGAGAGTGGGCAGCTCCGCTGAGTGGTGGCTTGTTGGATGCGGGAAGGATGAAGGGGCAGTAGACGTAACCCAGGTTTGCCGACCTTGCTACCTGGGGAGAGGCAGCCATTTAGATTTATGGAGGTTTGTGGGGTTACTACCTCTGTTTCACCTGGTCTGCTTATAAACTGCAGGTTTGTCCACAAGATGATCTTTGAAAGCCCTGAGGCTCTTCAGATAAACCTCACCTCCCAGCTTACCCTCTCTGCCCCCGTATCATGCTGGCTGGTGAATCAGGTCATGAAGCCTCTTTGACTTCTTGATCTTGTTCAGTAAAGCATCATGGTCTTAAAGACCGCTGCAGGGAATAAAGAGACTTTCAGAATTGTTTTTTTACCCAGTCCAAAAACACATGATCCAGAAACAAAGGTCAGTTCCGATGTGTTAACATGCGTGTTAATTAGGACATTATGCATATCAAATAACAAATGCTAAAATGCTGTATGCTGTAATGAAGATTGGGGTATGGCTGTATATGTTGTTCTAGGAGCCTTTTCTCCCCACCCTTAAAACAAAATTTCTTTTGTATTCTTAAAATTTATGTACAAAATTATAGGGAAATCGTTGCTGCATTCAAAGGTCAAGAAAGAGCCCTGAGCGTGGAAGCCCTTAGGCGCCTGCTTAACCTCTAGCCCAGGGCTTGTGTACACCAACTGCACGGTAGACTTGCCTGGGGAGCTTTTCAAAAAGAATACTGATGCCCAGGTCCCACACCAGGTAACTGAGTCAAAGTCTTTGGGGTTGGGACCCGAGCATCAGTACACTTAAAAAAGCTCCCCACGGGCGCTTAATACACATCTTGCTTTGAGAACAGCTGCTCTAGCAGATCTGGGTCTTTGGCCTCCATGTCTTCAAAACCCCCATTATCACCTGCAGGGAAGACCCTCCTTGATTTGGCCCATCTACTTCTCCAACCTCCTCCCCCATCACTCCCTTGAATCGGCAGGCTCCAGGCACACCTGGCACAGGCCCGTTCTCGCCTCTCTCCCTTTGTATTCACACGGTTCTTTTTGCCCTGATTGCTGTTTCCCCAATCTCCTCCCATTCCAGCTCTCTGCACAAAATTGCTTTCCCTCTAAGAATCAGATTCAGCGCTCCTTCCCTTGCAAAAACGCCCCTCCCTCCCCAAGACAGGCTTGGCACTCTTGTCCTACGTTTCCGTGGCTATTGGAAGACAGGAACCATCCCCCCCCACCCCTGCTTTCATGTGTGTCCTCCACACCCAGCACAGCCTGTGTTCAGAAGGCATTTGCTAATGGATGCGTGGATTGGCGATGATACCCGCCTCTCCTTCTGAGGTCCGAGCCGTGCTAAAGTGCTGTGAACTGTAAAGCGTTTTACACACATAAAGCGGTTACTGCTCATTATTCGTTTTGGTCTTTAAATGACAGCAAATGGAAATTCATTTGCCACCGATCTGTAGACTCCACTCTTCAAGTCAGGGTGCGGGAAGTTGTGCTTTATTCATTGTTTAGAATACAGTCGCTGGCCCTCCAGGTAGATGCGGCAGGAAGGACAGGATGTGGGGTGCCCCTACGCAGTCCCTGCAAAGTGCAGCTCAGCTCAGTCGGAGCCAATTAGATGTGTTTGCCTCAGGCAGCATCTCTGTGATTCCCAAACCCTGTCCAAATAACCGAGCCGTGAACTTTATTATGTGGACTTACGTCTCTCAGAGCCATCTGTGAGCGTGGTCCTGTGAAGCAATTATGTTGCAGGTGTGCAATAGAAATGAAGTAACGGCTTAATTATTTGGTGAAGCAGCAGGCGTTTGGGACCGAAGACTGACTGCACTAGCTTCCCAGGGTTTTTTCTTCATGCTATCTTGTTCCTTGGAATTTTAACACAACCTAGAGAGAGAATTATTCGGACTACAGCCAGCTGTCTGTACAATAATCTTAAGAAGTCAGCTTGTTCCATATTTAAATCCTAAGACAGTCTGCATGGTTCTTTTATTACTGCTGTGGGGGAGGGGCTACGGGCGGGGATGTGTTTATGAATTACCAGAAATGTAAGCACAATCTGGGTATGTGTGTATATTTGGGGGAAGGAGGCCTCTTCTTCATCAGATTCTCAGAGGGGTCCTGTGGGGCCCCCAACCCCACGCCTCCAAAAGAAATGAGAGGCTCAAATGTTGATTTATGTTTCTTTGAAGTCGTCCCTTGTGTCTGAGCGTTAAAGGTAGAGCTCGAATGAGTTCCTTGTCCTTTTCTACGACACAGAAGTAGATCTGTCAGAAGCCTGTTGCTTTCTCAGTTATCCATTCTCCTGTTATCTTGTTTGCCGCCGTCCTGTGCCTTTAGCATTTCTGACGAGTAAAAGACAAAGAGGTGGAAAATGCAATGAACCTCCTTAGCAGGATGTCAGGAAAAAGGGTGACCCAGGCTGTCCCTGTAAGGCCACGCGGGACTGTGATGGGAGGGCCTCCCAGCCCCAGAGCTGTGTTACACGGTGGCCCCAGGTGTACCCCGCCTTTTCGAGCACCTGTCACATACCAGGCGCTTTGTATCTACTTTAACTTCTGGCGCTCACATCAGCATTTTGAAGGAGGCTTGGTTATCCACCTCTTACCAAAGAAAAGTGAAGCAGCAGTGGCTCATGTTTAAACATCCTGCAGCGTGGCGACAGTTGCCATCATGCATTAAGGGGACTGCACTGGGGTGATCCCACACCTGCACAGAGATACTATACATATTTGTCAAATTTAACTGACTGACCTAGAAAACACAGTTCCAGAGCAGTAGATTCAACCTCTCATCGACCTGCACCTTGTGTTTCTTTTTGTACCATTAGCTGGTATGAAAGATTTGGTTAGGGTGTGACCGTCAGCTTCATTCTTTTTGGGGTACCTATGGTTTTCAATTATTTTGAGTTGGTTCTGCCAGCTGTTCCCAGGAATACAGCAAATTCCTCGTTTTGTTTTTATCTATGTGTTTATGCTGTTGACCTTTCACTCAGAATCTTTTCTTCATGAGACGTTTATTAATTCGCTGGTTGTGTGTCTCAGTGAGAACTTGCAGACGTTGTGCTTGGTGAGACCACCACTTGGTAGGTGGGTTGGGTTGCCGCCCTCTGGCTGGAGGGATGGGATGGGAAAACGGGGCTTCCGCCGGGAGTGCAGTGCGCAGGCCCAGGCATGACCCCACAATTCACGACTTCAGAAAGCACCGATTCTATTTTGTTTGTTTGTTTGTTTAAAGTAATTGATTTGAATTCTGAGTAAGAAAGGAATACCTGTTCCTGTCTTTAAAAAAAAAAAAAAATTGAACCCAAAGCAAGTAAAAAGAAGGAAAAGAAATTCTACTATGCATACTTGACCATTATAAAAGCTTGGGGTCCATGTTTCCCTGCACAGGACATCCTGTTAATATCGACCTTTGCTAAAAGCAGCCTCTTCTCTTCACACCATCTCTGCCATGCATTGAGAATGAAACTGTTACCAGCCAAAAGACCTGAAAGCATGCCCTCACCAGCTCCATTCGGAAGCTGGATCCCAGCAGGTGAAGTGGATGAATTTGTAAGGGCTACCTGTGGAAGGCAGGATTTTGACATGATGTGCTCACAGGAATTCTCTCCCTGCAGGTTCTACAGAAACTTCAGGAGCCTAGAGGGTTGTGTGTAGAGTTATGCCCCTGAGGGGACAGCATAATTGCTACAGAAGGAAAGATGTTAATAAAGATATGGTCCTGCCCCAAAGAATTACATTAAAGTCCTAATGCCAGTAATTGACTTGGAAACCGGAATTCACAAATTTTAAGAACTCTATACAGAAGTTCCTTGCTCCCTCCATCCCACCCTCCCTTCCTTGCTTTCTGTGAGCAGCCTTAGCAAGAAATGGAATTCTTTAATCATTTTATTTGAGAGTTTAAGGAAAACAAATAGTTACAAAAAGTTGTTTGATGGAGCAGTGTGGCTGTAAAACGTGACCACATGTACCAAAAAATGTGTCCCGAAATCATTGCCACTTTAATAACCAGTGCATTTGACTCTGGCTCTTTATTATTTTTAAGTAGTTCTTTGTTTGTATGTCTTTGCTGGTTTTCTGCTTCCCAGATTATGGGCTGCTGCAGGTATATAACGCTAATCAGTTGGGACTAAACTGCTACAGGAGCACTGAAAATTCCCTCTTCTTCTGAGCTCACCTTTGAATAGCGTCTAATGTTTCCCCCAAATAATCTTTTAAGAACGTATTGATAAAACTCCCTCTAGGTCCCCAGAGTATGGCAGGAACTCCACCAAATGCAGATTTTGCCCACACCCATGCCCTGAGGGCACCGTGTCTAGATTAAGATATTTATTTAGGCAAAGAGGAAACCGGTCTTAGATTAGCAGGTGGTGGTGCCAGGGGAGAGCAGTCCCTGCTGCCATGCTGGTTTGGTGATGTCTTCAGGCTTTCCTGTAAGTCACTTGGTGATCGTGGGGAACGTATTCTTAGGGTCCTAGGCCGCTATGGCATGTGTGGGTCCTGTGGCTCTCCAGATTTGGTAGTCATTAGCCAAACCACATCATTATATTATTATTATTATTTTGGCCTCGCCTCATGGCTTTCAGGATCTTAGTTCCCCGACCAGGGATCGAACCCATGCCCTTCGCAGTGAAAGAGAGGAGTCCAAACCGCTGGACTGCCTGGGAATTCCCTCTTTTTTTTTTTTGCGGTATGCGGGCCTCTCACTGTTGTGGCCTCTCCTGTTGTGGAGCACAGGCTCCGGACGCGCAGGCTCAGCGGCCATGGCTCACGGGCCCAGCTGCTCCGCGGCATGTGGGATCTTCCCGGACCAGGGCACGAACCCGTGTCCCCTGCATCGGCAGGCGGACTCTCAACCACTGCGCCATGAGGGAAGCCCTTCCCTCGTATTTTTAACAGTGTGTTCTTTCAATGGCAGTGAAGGGAGATGGGCAGATGCTTGGGGTCCCTTTTGTTAGAGCATCCAGGATGTGTGTGCATTCAATTCTTTTTTGAGTGGGTTGAAATTTTATACTACCTAAAAGTAATTTTTTTAAAACATATACAAAATGGATTCTATAAATGTTCACTGTTTTTGTGTTCTGACAGTACCCTCTTTTGCCTGTTGGCCTCATCAGATCTGCCATCTCAGCAGCTGGGGAAGCCACTCCCCACCCCCCACCCCGCCTTGTCCCCGTGTGGCCAACTCTCTTTGTTCCTTCTGTACTTTTTCTTTTTTTAAATGAAGAGGAGAGAGCAGCATTCTTAATACTATTCTATTTACCAAACAGTGGTTTTGAATATGTACGATGCTCTTGATATTCAGTCATTTCTTTGAAAAAAAGACTTCTCCTAAAATGATGGCCTGCTCAGGTACCCTGGCTTCTGGTTTCTGTGCTGCCACTAAGTAGGGGCTCAGCCACCTTAACTCAGACTCCATCAACTCTTCCTAAACGGTAGGGCCTTGGCTTTGGTGATCTCCAGGGTCTCTCCAACTCTGAAACTGATGATTCTGTAGTTGGTCTTAGACCAGTGGTCCTTGACTGGGGGCCATTTGGTAATGTCTGAAGACTGTTTTGGTTGTCTTCTAAGGGCATTTAGTGGGTACAGGCCAGGGATGCTGCAATCATCCTACAGTACACAGGACAGCCCCCTGCAGCAAAGAATTATCTACCTAAAGTGTCATTCGTGCCAAGATTGGAGAATCCCCACGTGGAGGAAGTCGGGGAGGTGCAGTGGCCTGGCTGCTACCTTCTCAGTGCCTTTCTTCTCTCCTTTCTCTGGTTTGTGTGCCACCTTCACTGTTCATTGACCGTCTGCAGGTTCTCCAGGTGACGCGATGGAGGAGCTTCTTCTGGGGTAAGTCTGATGGGCCCAATTCAAGGAGACAGAGCTTCTATTGTGTGTGGCTGCTGGCGAGTGTGAGAAACCCAGAGTCACCACGGACACGGAGGTGTCAGTTTTCTAAGCCACATTAAAAATATGTGGTTCATTTTCTTCTCTCATTTAGAGTTTTCCTGGCAGTAACTTCGAAACTTGGCGTTTGTTTACTTTTCCGTATTTCCAGTACATTCCTGGGACTTGGACTGTTCAAAGCTTAGAGTTTTCAAGACTGTAGTGTATCATTTAATTTTCCTAGGGGCTAATGCCTGAAGAAGAGGCATTTCAACAAAATCAATTAACGGGACTGTAGAAACCTTTTGGCAGGCTTTTTTTTTTGGTGTGGGTGGGGAACAAGCCGAGAACTGGTGGTGCCTTGAAAACACACGGAGGAATTCTTAACCCGCTTAAGGACCAAATGTTTTTATTGTTCCTTTAGTAAAGCGCACATGCAGTCAGTGGCATATGGCTCAGGCCTCTTTAAAAAGCAGAAACTGAAAACTGCCTCTGAGCAAAAGCCAGGGCCAGGGCGGGGAGGTTGCCCAGAGCAACCTAGTGAATTAGGGTGACCGGATTTCACAAACAAAACAGATCAGCCTGGCTATAGCCACGAACACTCACAGACAAACGTTCTTTTCCCTAAGGAAGCCAGATTCCTTTTAAGGAAAACATATTGGAGACACACCTCAATACTGACCCCATATGAGAAGCAGGGAGCCTAAAGGAACTTTCCATGCTTGGGGTTCAGCTGCCACAGTTTTTTCTGGCACACGAGCAGGGGCCGGCTAGTTAGCTATGACTCTACTCTTTGATGGAAAGCCATAATCACACCTCCAGAAAAACAGGGAGAGTACAGTTAAAGAAACGCATTCATGCCACTTTTGTAGACTCCTGTGAGTACCAGGTGCCAGTCGATGCTTGTTATTCTGTCTATAGCCGGGAATTAACTTGTACCTCACCGTCAACCCTCCACTTCCTAGTTGCTGCATTTGTGATCCCCACTCTGCCACCTTTTTTTAAACCACGGCAGCCGTGAATCACCAAAGACCATCGCTTTCTCTTTCCTGGAGGTACTTCTCCCCGACCACGGGCAGATCTAGTTTGCCAAACCTTATCCTTGAGGGGCACGGTGAGGCAAGCACCACCTTGTCCCCCGTTTTCCAGATAGATAGAGAACAGGTAAGGTGCAGAGTAATGAAGAACTTCTGCTAGATCTCATTAGGGCGAAAATCTAACAGTTCTCAGTCACGGGATAACATCCCTCCTCTCTTCCCTCCTCTTGATATGGACCTCCAGGTTGATATTGACCAGGGGTGGAGGCAGGTGAAGTCTGATCTGCAGCTGGGGGTGCTTTGAAATCGAGGGTGATGGAGAGTTAGGCAAGGGATAAGCCCACCTGAGTCAATGAGAGAAGAGGTGTCAGGCCCTGGTGTGGGGAGCCCCTGGGACGAGAACTAGCTGGGGTGCCTGTGTGGTATCTGCTCCAAGTCTGGAGGTGACCAGTTGGCCTGATGGAGTTTTCAGGTTCCCTTGGACTTGCTCTCTGGGTAGCAGGCTCTTGACTGTAAAGGGAATCTCAGTAAAATTTACTTTGATGGGGCATTTGCAACATGTGTGAACGTCAGAAAGCATTATGCTATGTGAAGGAAGCCAGGTCCGCATGACTACGTGTTGAAGTGAGTTTATATATGTACCACGTCGTCTTTATCCATTCATCTGGATAAACATGATGGGCATTTAGGTTGCTTCCGTGTCTCGGCTATTGTAAATAGTGCTGCAAGGAGCACCGGCATGCATATCTTTTCGAATTATAGTTTTGTCTGGATATATGCCCAGCAGTGGGATTGCAGGATCATACGGTAGCTCTATTTTTTTGTTTTTTGAGGAACCTCCATACTGTTCTCCATAGTGGCTGTGCCAGTTTACATTCCCACCAACAGTGTAGGAGGCTTCCCTTTTCTCCACACCCTCTCCAGCATTTGTTATTCGTGGTGGTTAAACGTTATAGAATGTAGATTATACTTCAGCGAAACTGTTCGATTTTTTACTTCGATTGGATTTTGTTTGGGGGCTGGTGGGAGAAGCTGAGTACCAACGAAAAGATTTCTATGGAATGGGCTTGGTACCCATTACATTAATTCCGATTTGGGGAAACGTGTACAAATGATGCTCTTACAGTTGGAACTTTTAAGCAAAGTCCTAATCTGAACTTGCCCCCCTCAGCTTTAGTAAGCAGACCTTGTATAATCCTCATTTCATCTTCTGAAATGCTGGACATAAAAGGACTCATAGTTTATACGTACAGGACGTACTCACTAATTTGGATATTTGAACTTAGTCCAAATGAGTAACAGCTATATGTATAGAAGGAGTGAAGTGTTATCGATTCTCAGCCTTGGGAAGAACTTTAAAGGTTAAGAGCTAGTGTATATATGTCCATGCCTCTCTCTCGCTTTGTCACAGCTCACCCTTCCCCCTCCCCACATCCTCAAGTCCGTTCTCTAGTAGGTTTGTGTCTTTATATATACACTACCAAACGTAAGGTAGATAGCTAGTGGGAAGCAGCCGCATAGCACAGGGAGATCAGCTCGGTGCTTTGTGGCCGCCCGGAGAGGTGGGATAGGGAGGGTGGGAGGGAGGGAGACGCAAGAGGGAAGAGATATGGGAACATACGTATATGTATAACTGATTCACTTTGTTATAAAGCAGAAACTAACACACCATTGTAAAGCAATTATACCCCAATAAAGATGTTAAAAAAAGAAAAAAGGTTAAGAGCTAGAGGATAGACATGGTGAAAAATAGCAGACGATTAAGAAATACAAAGACTCTGGAGTGTGTTTGACTAGCAGATTGAAAGACCTCAGAGTTCATGTGTGCCCCTTCCGTTAGAAAGTTCCATTCCTTCAGAGTTCACTCATTATTTGGCCGTAGCGGTGGTCTGAGTTTAATTGCAAGTCACCTTTTCCTTTGGTGTTTAGGAAATTCTGTACCTAATGCTACTCCCATGTTTATTTTGGGAGATGCTGTGACTATTAGCAAGGCTGCTGAGAGTTGATTCAGGTCTGGTGAAAACAGATGCAGGCTCTGCTTCCCCTACCCGCACCGTTGGCTTTGTCTCCGTTTGCAGCTAGTGGGGCCCGAGCCCCTTTCTGGAAGCTTCTCTTACTCTGCTGGCCTTGACTGTGGAGGCCAACAACATTACAGGTAGTGGGAGACGACTTTCTCACTGCTTCATTGAAGGCTTACGTTTTTACCCATATTCACCAGGAGTTTTTTTTTTTTTTTTAAACTATGATTTTTATCTAAGGGCCAGGTGGGCAAAATAATTATCTTCAAATGAGTGTAGATTATAAAAGGCTTTTAAAGTGACTTACATGACTTGGTTCATTCATTCATTCAGTCAGTCAACAAACGTATTTTGCTGGGTGATGGGGTCCAGAAAGATGACTGAGTTCCTGCCTTGAGAGAGCTCCAGGCTGGTGGGGGGGAGAGCTGTGGGGTGGTAGAGGGTCGGAGCCCAGAGACATAGAAACAAGAGAGCGGCCGTGTGTGATGGTTTTCGGACAGGTGATGTGTAGACTTCTGCCAGGCTGGCAGGCGCCATGATTTTATTGGTAGCCCCTTCGCAGACTCAACGGATGACCGAAGAAATGGGTTGTGACACTGACGCTCATCTTACAAGTGGGAAGGCCTGCATTTACCTCTGTGTTCACACTGCTCCCTGCCCCTTTTCTAAGTACTAAAAAGTCATGACCTCAGCAGGCCTGGCCATAAATTCATGTATTCACAGGTCAGTGTATTTACTTCTCAGTTAGCCAGTTGGAACATAGCATTCATATCTTTCAACTGAAATTTCCAAAATAAAAGACCACCTACCACAAAGAAATGTACTCTGCTTTTCCCTTAGCTCCTTTAAGCCTTGCCTCTCTGGCCAGCCTATATTTTTTATGTTGAGTAGTGAACTCTATAGCATGACCATATTTTTTGTAAGAGAGAGAAGTCAACGTTTGCTATTCTTTGTAAAGAAAAGAAGGTAGGTGCTCAGTAAGAATTTTTTAATGTGTCTTTTTTCCCCTAGGAAAAACCTTTCTTCATCCACTAATGTTGTGGATCATGTGTATTGATTGGGGGGATTTAATCCTAGTACTGGCCACCATGTGGGTACTTGTCGCATGCCAGGCGAGGTGCCGGTTGCTTTAAACATGTAAACGTGTCCCCTCTATCCTTCCCTAGAGTCTATATGGAAGTAGGTGTATCCTCATATCACAGAGGAGGAAACGTGGGCTTCGATGGGTTAAGTAACTTGGCCAAAGTCACAAGCTAGTAGCAGAGCCAGAATTTTAAATTACAGTTGCTCTGTGACCTCTGAAACTTTGCATCGAGACATTAAAAACCCTATCCCTGTTTGTTATAAATGTATAGGGAAATGAAACAAACAGTAAAACTCATACGTATTTAGCACGCCGTAATTTAAGGCATTAGAAACATTGAGAATTTTAAAACGTATCAAGAGTAGTTTGAACAGTGCTTGCCTCCTCCTTGCCCTGTAGTTTAGGGCACGACACCAAGTGAGCATCTTTGCTCTGCCTTCGTCCATTGTCATATTCCTTAATGTTGGCATCAGCTTCCAACATTTCATTTTATCCTTTGTGCTTTCAATGTCATATCTCCGAGAATTTCTTTCACGTGAAGCTTTTCTCCACTCTCACTTCCTAGGACATCTTCACCCTCTTCATCACAGCACCTTCCTCAGTTATGCCCAGAAATTCACCTTCACTGGGTTTCTCTGGCGGCATCATTAGAGTCTTGTTACATGGCGGCAGCGTCGACGTTCTTGTGGTCCAGCTGTTGCCTTAACGTCGTGTATGTTCCCTTCACATTTTGCTTCGTGTTTTATGTTCCCTTCTTTGCTGCACTTTCCTCTCTGTTTGTCAGCCCCCTCTTCAGTGATCCATTTTTTTGTGAAATGTTATGTGGATTTATCACCGGAAGACGAGGACCTCACCCAGCCACAGGCTTTGCTGTCTGTGGGCACTGAGTGGGCGTGACCTATCGCCTAGAAACCGAAAGAGGTGATATGATTGGTCATTTATCAAAACGTGCATCTGTTCTTGATGGGGTGATTTGTGGACGGAAGGGCTAGCGGCCAGGCTGTACTTGACGCCGTTATTCACAGTTAAATACACCGTGATGACTGACATTCGAATCATGTTATCGGGAGCCTGGTGATGTTTCACTGGACTGTGTACTAGCACGCAGAGCTGATATTCTCAAAAATGTGGGGAAAGGGGAAATTGCCTGACCACCTCTTCTTTTACTTAGAAGAAGCGGGGAGGGGTAGCAAGTTCTCAGCTTCCACTGTATCCCTGTGCTGGATGCTCACATGTTCCGTTTTATCGGAAAGAAAAATGAGGCCGAGAGGTTAGTCACTTGCTTGAATACAAAGTGAAAGACTTAATTCAAACCCAGATCTTTCTCGTTCCAAAACCCATCCACGCTCTTTACACTAGACCACTCTTTGGGAAAGAAACCAAATGTAGTGATGGGGAAAAGAGGGAAGCCAACATTTTCACTAAATAGTGGGCTTGGGCTATGTCCTTCCAAGATGCCACACCTGTTCCTGATGGCCCCTCAACCCTTTAAAACTGTCCCTGTGTTACAGAGGAATAAGCAGTGCACAACTCAGCGAAGCCTTGAGACTAACCTAGTCACACAGCTGGTTAATCACGAAGAGTTAAACGTCACAAAAGAGTCAGAGTCCCGTCCTCCCTCAGGCAACCAACATGCCGTTTCATTGGGTTTATTCTACAGTTTAATTCTTCATTTATGAACTGGGGTTCAACAGATTAGAAAGCTGGAAAAAGCCAAGGTTTAGGGTTTTACATGTAAACATTGATTTTTTTTTTTCATCCAAAAGCAGTTTGAGCTGATATGAAATTGTTGATTTTTGCCTTAGGCTGGGAATTTTACAAAACCTATTAGAAATTGAATTTGAACACCTCACACAGATCATGTTATGGATGGAATTTGTAGAACTAATTCTAGTGAAAGGAAGTGTCCTTTCCCACTGAGACCCGTCCCCTGCCCCGGGTCTGTTGGTGTCTCCCTGGACCTCTGACGTCTGCTCCATCTCATGGACCGTCTCCTCTGTCCCTGGTGTCCGGCAGTGTGGATGTGCCTGAGGCTCTGTCCTGACCGCTCTTCCCTTGCCCACGGGCCTCACGTCGAGAGATCCCACACCAGACACACAGCAAGACAACGTCATTTTCTTCACACCCACTTTCCTTCGAGGTCACGTGAAGTCACAGGTCCTACTAAGAGAACATTTCTCACGCCTGGGTCCTCATTGATCTGGTGCTGGTGTTCTGTTTAGTTCTTTACAGCCGCCACCTGGAAGTGATGAGGCCTGTTTTCCTTATGTGTTTTGTCTTTTCCCCTCTGCTGTTACCAGTCCCTCTGCCAGGGCTTCTAAATCCCAAACTTGATAATGCTCTGCTCTTGCAAAACACCCCTCAGTGAGTTTTCATTGCTCACAGGTCAAAGGTCCAGTTACTTAGCAGGGCATCCAAGACCCTTTATAGGTGAGATCCTAGTCTAACTTCCTGCCCCCATCTTGCATCCTCCCTGTTGTCTGGGGGGAAGATTCTGCAAGTTCCTGCTTCTCAACCTTTGCGTGCTCTTCCCTTTGCCTTGGGCCGGCCTCCCTCCACTCCCTGGGACAGATTCCAAGGTTTCCTGGGCTCTGAGACGCACAGAATTCGTCACAACCTCCCCCGCGCTGTGGCACCATAGCACAGACATCCCTTGAGTGTAGCATGTAACACATGTGGCTTTGTTTACGTGGCTTTTCCCAAAGGATCGTGTACAATCCTTATTGTAGACAATAACTGTCTTGTAGACAATAACTGTCTATTGGAGACAATAACTATTGGAGACAATAACTGTCATATCTACATCAGTCATATAGCGGGTGTGGGGTAAATATTTATTCAGTGAGTAGATTCCAAGAAAACTGCTCTTTTGGTGCTCACCGGGGCACGTTAGTCCTAGAGCGCCAGGTTATGAAGACGGCCTTTGTTGGTCCAGCAGCTGATAGCTATGACTTAGAGAGATGGACAGATCTGGTGCCCTGTGAGATGGTGCACTGGGTCAGTGGGGAGGGAAAGGTGGTGGATAAAGATAGAAGATAGGGGAATTCACTGGTTGTCCAGCGGTTAGGACTCCGTGCTTTTAGTGCCGAGGACCCGGGTTCAATTCCTCGTCGGGGAACTAAGATTCCGCAAGCCGCACGGCAGCCACACATTGCCAGGGAGCTGTAGAAATGTGGCCCATCCAAACTGAGATGGGCTTCAAGTGTAAAAATACACACTGATTTGGAAGACTTAGTACAAAAAAAAAAGTAAAATAACTCAGTTTCAAAGTATTGATTATATGTTAAAATAATATTTTGGATATATTGGATTACATAAACTATATTATGATTAATTTCATCAATTTTTTTTACTTAAAAAAATATTGCTACTAGAAAAATTTAGATTTCATTTGTGACTCACACTCTGTTTCTCTTGGACCTGTGGTCTGGAGAGAAGCTGTAGGAAGTGAAAGGGACAGGAACAAGGTGAGAGGCCAAGAGCAAATGGTTAAAAACGAATCAGAGGTGGAAAGAAAGGAGAGGGGCTGCCACACTGGGCACAACAAGGAACAGCGGACACTGTGAAAAGTGCAAAGGAAGACAGAAAACACAGCACAGACGCTGATGGTGGGATAAGTGACGGGGAACACAGCCCGTGCAGGCAACCCCTTACCTGAAACAGGCAAACTTAGGTTCAGACAATAGGTGAAAACTTGCATTGTCTCCCCCTTGATAGGAAGTCTTCCCTGTTGACTGCAGCATAATTAGAGAAGGAAGCAAGCAAAAAGGAGAAAACACATTCACCACCCATAATTCTAGTCTCCAGAATTAGTCCCCTTAAACCTTGGTCCTTTACTGTCTTCCAGACCTTTCTGTGTTTGTGTGCCTTTCGGTATGGTTTCTATGCAAATGGGACCATTCTTTGGATACACTTTTCATAATCTGCTTTTTTGTCTCCTTTAATAGATCGAATATTTTCCCACAGTAGCCTTAACTTTAAGACCATTATTGCTGAGTACAGAAAATAGAGACAGCGAATGCCATTTCCACAGTGCGGCACTCAGAGCACCCCCTTCCCGGGTGTCCCTCTTTTGGGACGACAGCAGCTTTGAGTGACCTAGACCTGGGTCCATAGACTCCTGAGAGGCAGGTTGCCTCTGTGCCTCCCTGGAATCGCCCAGTTAGTGGCATTTCCTAAATTCCACTGTTTAAACCCTTCTTTCTTCAAAACATCATAGCTGTAGCTCAGAGTAAATCTGAATACCAAGTGATTCAGGATGAAGCAAACACTCGTCATTACATGCAGCCGTCCACACGTCTAGGTGCAGCTGCCTTAAAGCGGCCCAGAGCACATCATGTCGAGGAATCTGAAGCTAAAACAAATTTTTAAAATTTCTATTCTTAATGGAATTTTAAAGTTACAAGTGCATAGATTCTATATCATGGAGGTTATAGCCCGACATTTGAAGGTGGGGTGGATTTCAGCTACAAGTGGGAAAACTTTGTAGATTTGGGGCGATGGGAAGAAATGTTGCCTGCAAGGGCTCTGTGTGGACCAGCGGCTCAACTGGTGATGGCGAAGAGGGTCATCACGTAGATTTGTTTTAAACAGTAACTTTATCTCCCAAGAAATAAGGTATTTAAAAAAAATTTTAATTGAAGTATAGTTGATTTACAATGCTGCGTTCGTTTCTGGTGTATGCAAAGTGATTCAGTTATACATATACATATAGAGTATTTTTTAAGTACACTGGAATTGCTTGTTGAGATTTGTTTTAAATTTTGCATTTGAGAAGAATCTTAGTTTAGCCTTCTTCCTGCTCACCCCTTTTGCAAAGGAGTCAGAGGTATCCCTGGGGACCGGGGTCAGCCCACCCCTTTTCCCAGTTACCGGGGAGGGAGAGGTGAAAGGGTGAGGACCTGCATCCCCAGAAATTGTCAGGGTTCTGGGAATGGGAAGAGGGTTCCATCTGGAGGGCCCTGGAAGGAAGGGGAGGTAGTTAGGATCTGGTGATGATAATCAGTGACAGTTGTAGTGAAAGCTGAAACAGTACCGCTCACCAACCAGCAACGGCAACAGCACCGGGTGTTGAGCTTCCGCTGTGGGCCTGGTACACCTGTTACACGTGAGAGAGTCACCTTTTAACAAACCAGCAAAGGGAATTTGTATGATCCTCATTTAACAGACAAGGAAACTGGAGCCCAGAAAGATCAATGCCATATCAAGGTCATGGCCGAGGAGCAGCTGAGTGAGATTTTATCCCAGGTTTTCTCACTTGGAAAGGAATGTTATTGGCAAAGTGCCAGCAGATCTGAAGCCCCACCCCCACCCCACCCCTCAAACCCCCGTTTGCTTTTTGAATTTTGGCCTTTAAAATGTTTAGCGTGTTTTAGTTCCATGACAAGCTCTCTTAACCTTTTTCTGCCAGCTGAGAGCAAGGAAAAGTGACAGATGGCAAATCAGGGGTGTGTGTGTGTGTGTGTATGTGTGTGTACTGGTAAAGTGGTAGCTTTTAAAATGAAATTCTGGCGTTTTGGTAGGTGACCCTTTTCTACTTTAAAAATCTTCTCTTTCTAAGAGAAATTTTATACGTAGCTCTCAACTCCCGGAGAGAACTTGTACATTTTTGTTGTTGTTGTTGTTGTTTTGTTTTTTTGAGAACTTGTGCTTTAAAAATTAAACTTTGATGGGCAGGACTGGCCTTCTGTAATGACAGGTTTGCCTTGCTTGCAAATTCAGGTCTTTTGTAAGACGGTCTTTGCTAAATTGCCAAGGTTCATGTTTGCTCTCCAAATTATAAAGATTAGAGATGGAGAAAAGGTAGATTTCTTCCAGCATTTTAGTTCTGATTTTGATGATGTGTGAAGATATTTTGGAATGCTTTTTTTTCACTCGAAAAGAGGTTCACATAACTCAGTGGAATAATTCAGTTACTCCCAGCTGTAGCAGGGTTGGGCTTTCGTTTGTTTGTTTTGTTTTGTTTTTTGTAGGAGGATTTGGAGGATGGGGATGTTATTTATGAGAAGAAAATTTAGAAAACAAAACAAGCATCTCTTGCGTAAGAGCAAGAGTAAATGTTGACACAGAACAGAGCTGATCGCTGTTCTTGGGTTGCTTACTCTAGGGTCTGACCAGCACTGGGGCTCTTTCTACCTTCTCTCTCAGCCAATGTCACCAGCTTACTTGATATATTTACACTGTTGTTACTGACTTTATCTCAGACATAATTTGGATAAATAGGTCAGAAAGAGGAATGGGCAGAATTTCTCATGGGCTGTTCAGGGAGGTTGGTTGAATTGTGCCTCCCCCCCGCCCCCGAAGGCCTGTCCTAACCCCTGGTACCTGTGAATGTGACCCTGTTTGGGAAAAGGGTCTTTGCAGAGGTAATTAAGATGAGAGCTCAGATGAGGTCACACCAGAGTAGGATGGGTCCTTGATCCAATATGACTGGTGTCCTTACAAGAAGAGAAGAGACACACGAGGGAAAGCCCAGTAAAGACAGAAGCAGAGATGGGAGTGATGTGTCTACAAGCCAAGGAATGCCAGGGACTGCCAATCAGCACCAGAAGCCAGGGAGAGAAGCCTGGACCAGATTCTCCCCAGAGCCTTCTGTGGGAACCAGCTCTGCTCACACCTGATTTCTGGCCTCCTGAATTGTGAGAGAAAAAGCTTGTTGTTTTAAGCCACCCAGCTTCTGGTCCTTTGTCACAACAGCCCCAGGAAACTAATACACAAACTTCCCACATCAGGCTGCTGCGGGCACTTATTTATACCTAACACCCCTCACACCCCCAGTTGAAAGAGTTTCGCTCTGTCATACTCACCCTGCAGCATGAATCCAGTGTGGTGGTGACAAAGGGGGACGTGGCCTTCAGAAGAGAAATGTGGAAGAATTAGCCTGGTACAGCATCGGGAGCAGGTAAAAGACAAAGAGCCAATCAGCCTCCCTCTTGTGGCCGCTGATACTAGCCCATCCCCTCCTGCAACCAAAGGTCCTGTGCTTTTTTCACTTTTAGAAAAGGGTGTACTTCAGGAAAAACTACCTTGAAAGTCATCAGGGTCTAAACAAAGACTGGACTTGGGACTGGAGGGTCACATTCTGGTGACGCTTCCTCCCCTTTGCCCTGAGATTCCCCCCCAGCCCCCAGGTACCAGCCTCCTCAAACTGCGGTGTCCGTGTGTATGGTGGACCAGTCTGGATCCCCCCTCTCCCGCCCGCCGTGGGGTGAGAAGGCCGTGTGCGTGTGGAGCTGGGAGAGGCGAGTACGCGTGGGGTTGAACCCAACTCATGCCCTCCGTGTGCGATGTAGAAGCAGCTGTGAAACTCACATTTTCTTCGTCAACAAAGTAGAAGGAGCGAACACGTTCCCAAGAGCCTGCTATACACCTGGGACTCTGCTGGGCACCAAAACGTACTACTTTATTTAATCTTTCAAAACATTTCAAAAAAAAATAAAAACACTTCAGAGCAAGTGATTTATCGCAGTGCTTCCGATGTGACCTAATAATAATTAAAATTTCCCCCCAGTGATTCCTACCTCTTGGGGGTACTATTAGGATAGACAGGGTAAGGTGTATAAGGTACAGACAGACCTCGGTGATACTGTGGGTTCAGTCGCAGACCAGACCACCATAATAAAGCAAAGATCGCAGTAAAGCAAGTCACATGAACGTTTCTCGTTTTCCAGTGCCTGTAAAAGTTGTATTTACACTATACTGTAGTCTGTTGAGTGTGCAATAGCATCATGTCTAAAAAAATAATTTTAAAAGACTTTATTGCTAAAAAATGCTAACCATCATCTAAGCCTTCAGCAAGTTTTAATCATTTTGCTGGTGGAGGGTTTGAAATATTTCGAGAGTTACCAAAATGTGACACAGAGACACGAAGTGAGCAAATTCTGTTAGAAAATGGTGCCGATAGGCTTGTTCGATGCAGAGTTGCCACAGATGTTCAGTTGGTAAAAAAAAAAAAAAAAAACAACACCTCAGTATCGCAAAGCACAAAAGGGAGAAATGCAACGAAACGAGGTCTGCCCACACCTGGTGCAATTTGCATCATTCAGTAGGCGCTCAGTACATGTTGGTTTTCTTTTCTTTAATCAGTCAAAGAATCAAATAAGAGAAGGTAAGGGACAGTGCTGTCTAAATGGTATTTATTATTTTCTTCAAAGTACTGTTGTTAATTTTACAGTTTTGAGACAGCTCAAAAAAGGGGGAAAAAGTCTGTGGTGGAATCCTATGTCCTTTGACGTGGCAGCAGTAACAAAATCCACATAGAGTGTGGTGTTTCCGGGGGCCACCCGGCCACTTCTGGGGAAGGAGGTTGATCAGGTTAGGGAAGAGAGTGCAGCAGACCATCCGCACATACTGTGTTTATGTGTTGCTGGGAGGAACTTTTCTTTCCTGGGGACTCAGATTGGAGGCAGCAGATGGTTTACAGATTTGGAGCCAGGAGTCTGGAAGAGGACCAGGGTGACGTGGGGGAGAGGGGCCTGGGGCAGAGCGGCAGATGGACAGAAGGGAGTGGAGGGCCGCTTGGGCTCTGCCATGCGCCTCTTTGGACCTTTTCAGATGGCTGCACTGTAACAGTTGATCGCAAATTAAGGATGAAATGTTTTAAGCAAAGATGTTCTATTAATACCGCTGGTACAGGGTCAAGCGCTTGTCTGATCCAAGTCCGTGAATTTCACAACTCATGTTACTTACCTGTGCCCGTTGGTTCCCCACTCCAAAGGGAGTTTCAGGGCATAAATGTGAGAATACGCATCCTTATATAAAAGGGCCTGTTCTTTAGAAGAGTAAGGCTGTGTTCGGGAGACCAAGATGAACACAGGCAGTGGTACAAGTCAGTGACACATGTCCACGCTCTTTTCCTCCCTTCCCCTCATGATGTTACCGGGAAGCAAAGATGTAAAGGTTGTTCTTAATGTCTGAGTCACTACCACTACGAGAATTCACTGATGGTTTTCTGAGCTTCAGTTCAGCGGATGAGCAGTCAGGGAGTAAGAAATGTCGAGCTGATCTTGGTTTCAAGTCTGAGTCATAATTATTATCCTCAAAACAGTGCTTAAAGCTTTGTTTTTCAGCACCTAATTATCATTAATAATCTTAGATAGTTTCAGATATTTAGCAAATTCAGGCCTATCCCGCCTACAGATAGTACAGCCAACACTTTCCAACTATAAAAATAAATGCAGTTTTATGTAATGGGTGTGGGGAGCGCGGGGGAGCCCGTGACGGGAGACAGTTTCGGGTGGGTGATACGGCTCCGCCGGCCGTGATTGAATTCCCGTCTGTGTCAGTGTTTGGCGGGGGTCTGTTCTCTCATTCAGGATTTATGTCAGTCCCTGTCTGAGCGATGTGCTCCGTTGCCTGCACAGTTGCATGAATAGGAGACGGTCCTGTTGGGTGGATGAATTTTGGAAAGGTGCGCTCTCTAGGCAGAGACAGTAGCCCCTCGTCACCTGCTTGGGGGCATATGTCGCCTCCAGTTAAGCAGCTCAGTGCCTTCCTGCAGACTTGACTCTGCTCCGGGACCAAGGCAAGAGTATCAGTATCTTATCTGCTCCATCCTGATGGTCCTGCACCTAGGATTGTGCTGTGCCCTGGGGCAAGCTTGGTATTCCTGTGTCCGGGGGCCACCCCTAGACCTTTTTATTTCGGTCTAGTTTGTATGAGGTTTCCTTCCTGTCCTTTGGATCCCCTCTCAGCAGAGAGGGCTACCCCCCCTCCCCGGGCTGGGACCAGCTGTCCCAAACTCCCACACCCCCTACCTGGCCTCTGACTGTCATCCTGCTTCTGAAGCAGATGGGCTTCCTGAAAGAGCAGCTGTAACACCGTTGACGGGCACTAACACCCACCCATGGCGCCTTGCTGTGAGCCACTGCTAATTGTTAACTTTAAAAATAAGGGTTGTGAGCCCCTGTTTATTCTTCATGAGAACACTGCTCGGTAGGTGCTTTCATCATCCCCAAGTTCACAGATGAGGCAACGAAGGCACAGAGAGGTTGAAGAACTTGCCCAAGGTCACACAGCGCGCACCTGGCGGACCCTGTGCTCTAACAGCCGTGACAGACGCTCTTCCCGCCCAGGCTCCTGGTGCTGTACCCCGTCTCCACACAGGGCCCGGAGTGCCCTCCTCCACACGTGAGACCATCACCCCCGAGGGTGCCGCCGGCCCCGAGCAGCCCCACATTTGCACAGTCACATTCCTCTCGTTTGGGGGCCTCCCAAGCCAGATGCACCTCATCCTTCTTCTTTTCCCACTAGAGCACCTTTGAGTGGCAGTTGGCTTCGTTGCCAAGGCCATCTGTTAACAGAGCTAAAATTCCATTCATAACAAGCTGATTCCAAAAGACCACATTTCAAGCATGTTTATAATTTAACCCAATGATTATATTACTGGGAAACTTAGGTGAAGTGGGTCTCGTCCCCTAAAGTGGCATTTGGGTGGCCACTGATGTGATGTAGGGAGAGATCAGGTAAGACCTGACGTTTGAGTGTGTGTGATTCGCAGGTTCGTTGTAAAGAGTCAACTCCTGCTCGGAAGCAACCAGTGGAAAGTCAATAGATGTGTTCTTTCCATCCTGCTTTTGTTATCTGTTCTTGGTAGATTGGTAAACCTGGGAAGGAAAACCTCTAAGGCTAATTCTAAACGTGCCCCCACCGTTAACAGTTTTTGCATCAGACACTCTGAGGGTACGTGTAGGGCTTCCTCTCGATTCTCAGCTGTACCAGGTGCAGGAAGCTTCTGTTTGCTGCCAGTTCCCACGCTCTTGTCCTGACATCACCTCGGAAAGATGGCTGCTTATTTTGACCAAAGCTAAGCATAAAGGAAATCTAGAGGGTGAGAGAGATTTGTACGTGAAACCCCACCTCGAATGGTCTGTACTGTTGCTTAGAACTGGAGGCATCCGCTCCATAAACGTACCATTTGGAAACGGAAATTTTGTTCTTGAGACACAATTTCGCTACCTTAAATTCTAACGCCCCTTTCGGCTATAAAGGTGGTTGTTGCGTTTTCAACTCACCTGATTTCCAAAGATGGTCAAGATGGAATTGGAGTTGTCTGTGGATCCCCTCTATCTTTGGGGATAAGTGGCTTTCTTGATCAGTTCCAGCTGCCATTACAAAATACCACAAACTAGGTGGCTTAAACAACGGAAATGTGTCTTCTCACTGTTCTGAAGGTTAGGAGGTCCAAGATCAAGGTGCTGGCTGATTCGGTTCCTGATGAGATCTCTCTTCCTGGCTTGTAGAGGGCCACCTTCTCCCCGTCGTCACCTGGGGGGTGGGGCGGTGTTGGGGGGAGAGAGCGAGAGCTCTCTGGTGGCTCCTCTTATAAGGACACTAATCCTCTCAGATCAGGGCCCCACCATTCTGACCTCACTGTACCTTAATTATTTCCTTACCCCAAACTCAGCCACATGGGGGTTTAGGGCTTCAACATGTAGGAATTTTGAAGGGACACACAATTCTGTCTGTCATCTCATATACTCATGGAGAAGATGAGACCCAGGGCAAGAAACCAGGAGGTAGCCAGACCACCCTGTGTTTCCCCAGCATCTGCCGGTTGAAGGTGGCTCTTGCTTTCCTGGGCTTCTTGCCCCCTTCCCTGATTGGTCTTGCGTTCTCCCGGGTGGTGAGGTGAGCTGGGGAGACCTGGACTGGTACCTGGGCTGCTGCCGCTGCCCCACTAAACAGCCCACGTTTTCTTCCATTTCTTTTGCCCTCTGTCCTGTTCCCCCAGAGTTCCCTGCCCTGCTTCCAGTTCCAGGCAGTGGGTGACGGGGTTGCCATTGCTTGTCTGTGCATTCTGTGGCTTTTGCATATGGAAAGTGTGCGTGGGTGTGTGAAATTCATACATCTGTGTAATATATAAAATAGGTCTTCAGATGTACATATATTACACCCTTTGGAGTTTAGTTTTTAAACAATTAGTAAACACTAGGAAGAGAAGAATACAATCCATTATGGAAAATCAAGAAAAGGTTTAGAGTCCTCACTTATTTCTCTGCTTTATGTATAAATTTATATATAAACACACAGTGGAGTGTGTTTAAAAGAATTTACAAACTCAAGTATAACTTGATAAGATCAAATTAGTTTTATTTCTCAAACAGCTTGTTATAATCCACTATTGTAGAATATTTTTATTTTTTTGTTTTACATCTTTATTGGAGTGTAATTGCTTTACAATGGTGTGTTAGTTTCTGCTTTATAACAAAGTGAATCAGCTATACATATACATATATCCCCATGTCCCCTCCCTCTTGCGTCTCCCTCCCACCCTCCCTATCCCACCCCTCTAGGTGGTCACAAAACACTGAGCTGATCTCCCTGTGCTATGCGGCTGCTTTAGAATATTTTAAAAATTTCAGCTTTATTGGGGTATAATTGACATACAAAATTATACGATTTTCAAAGTGTACATCTTGGTGATTTGATACATGTATATACGAAAGGATTCTCCCCATCTAGTTAATTAACACATCCGTTGTCTCACATTTATCTTTGTGTGTGGGTGAGAACATTTAAGTTCTGCTCTCTCAGCAAATTTCAATTTTATACAATACAGCGTTAACTGTAGTCACCATGTTACCTGTTAGATCCTCAGATCTTACTCATAACCGGAAGTTTATACCCTTTTACCAACTTCTCCCTATTTTACCCATCCCCCGGCACTTGGCAACCACCATTCCACTCTCTGTTTCTATGAGTTTGACTTTTTCTCTTTTTTTAAGATTACACATATAAGTGATACCACACAGTATTTGTCTTTCTCTGCCTGGCTTATTTCACTTAGCATAATATTCTAGAATATTTTTAATATAAATACAAGTCTCGTCTTTATTTTTTGAAATCTGGACACCTGTATTCACTGAAAAAGCCATTCTTTTCTTGAAATCAGTTGGAAAAAAATTAAAGGTGTTTTTCAGAATTACTTAGGACACCTGAGGCTATAATCAAAAGAAGACTTAAGGGCTTCCCTGGTGGCACAGTGGGTGGGAGTCCGCCTGCCGATGCAGGGGGCGCGGGTTCGTGCCCTGGTCCAGGAGGATCCTGCATGCCGCGGGGTGGCTGGGCCCGTGAGCCTTGGCCGCTGAGCCTGCACGTCCGGAGCCTGTGCTCCGCAACGGGAGAGGCTGCAGCGGTGGGAGGACCGCATACAGCAAAAAACAACAACAACAACGACAAAAAAAGAAAACTTAAGTAGAAAATGGAAATTGATTCTCAGGCTATGAGGGCATCTCAGACACCAGGTTGGGAATGCAGCTGAGGACTGTGATGTTATCCAATCTTGGTCTGGGGGCCAGACACACTCTCTCTTTCCCTCGTGGGCCTACCTTCTTCCTTCTATCTGCAGACCTGCATTCCCAGCTTCCCCAGGCTTCGTGGAAGGTGGAAGATGCCCATCCTGGGATGTGAGCCCAGAATCACAGCCCCGCCCCTAGGAGACATGCAAGGTCATTTTCTCAGCTGCCTTTCCCAGTTCCTGAAAAGGCGCAAAGGCGCTCTGATTGGCCCGGGTGTGCTCAGGACTCTGTCTCCCCATGCCCGCTCCTACCCCCCGCCCCCCCAAACAGTCTGGATGTGCACCTCTTGCTGCCTGATTTCTGTTTGTCTGATAATAGTTTTGCCCAACTTGCTGGTTACATGTACCCATCCTAAGCCTCATCTTTAGAAGATTAGAATGAAAGGCGAGGGGTAACAGGGATGCACTTCTCTTATCCCGACAGCTGATGGCACAGTGTCTGATGGGTTGCTCAGGTGGGTTCTTAAGTCAGCTAACAATGAGCAGATTCAGCTTGCTCTCTCTGGGTGTCCACGGGATACCTTAGACTGTTAGATAAACCTCAGGATTTGTTGGAATTTGAATTGCAAATGAAACTGTCTTAAAGCAGGCATTTAGTCGGAACTTCTCCAACAATGACCTTTGAAAAAATGTGGGCCTTGTTCTCGTCCCCCCCTTTTTTTTTTGCAAATTCATAACATTAATTTTCTTTTTCTTTTTTTGTATTCCATATATTTTATTCATTGCTCTAAATGCATTATTCTATTTAATTCTTGTAAGCCAAGAAGGTAGGCTGGTCAATATTTTATCCTTTTGCCTGCACAGTTCCATATACATACGTATTTTTATTTTACTGTAGTTGATTTACAATATTGTGTTAGTTTCAGGTGTACAGCTTCAGATTCTTTTTCATTGTAGGTTATTATGAGATACTGAATATAGTTCCCTGTGCTGTACAGTAAATCCTTGTTGTTTGCTTTATATATAGTGGTGTGTATTAATCTCATATTCCTAATTTATCCCTCCGCCTTCCCATTCCCCTTTAGTAACCATAAATTTGTTCTATGTCTGCGAGTGTTTCTGTTTTGTAAATAAGTTGATTTGTATTATTTTTTAGATTCCACATATAAATAATATCATATAATATTTGTCTTTCTCTGTCTGACTTACTTCACTTAGTATGATAAATCTAGGTCCATCCATGTTGCTGCAAATGGCAGTATTTTATTCTTTTTTATGGCTGAGTAATATTCCACTACCACATCTTCTTTATCCATTCCTCTGTCGGTGGACATTTAGGTTGCTTCCATGTGTGGCTATTGTAAATAGTGCTGCTGTGAACATTGGGGTGCATGTATCTTTTTGAATTAGAGTTTTCATCTTTTCTGGGTATATGCCCAGGAGTGGGACTGCTGGATCATATGGTAGTTCTATTTTTAGTTTTCTAAGGAACCTCCAGACTGTTTTCCATAGTGGCTACCTGCACCAATTGACATTCCTACCAACAGTGTAGGGGGGTTCCCTTTTCTCCACACCGTCTCCAGCATTTATTATTTGTAGACTTTTTAATGATGGCCATTCTGACCAGTGTGAGGTCGTAACTCATCGTAGTTTTGAGCCACATTTCTCTAATTACTAGAAATTTCATTTCTAGTAGTTAGTGATGTAGAGCATCTTTTCATGCCCCTGTTGGCCATCTTTATGTCTTTTTAGGAGAAATGTCTATTTAGGTCTTCTGCCCATTTTCTGATTGGGTTGTTTGGTTTTTATTGATACTGAGTTGTATGAACTGGCTGTATATTTTGGAAGTTCAGCCATTGTCAGTCACATTGTTTGCAAATATTTTCTCCCAGTCTGTAGGTTGTGTTTTCATTTTGGTTATTGGTTTCCTTTGCTATGCAAAATCTTATAAGTTTGACTTGGTCCCATCTGTTTATTTTTGATTTTATTTCTTCTGCTTTGGGAGACTGCTCTAAGAAGGTATTACTACAATTTATGTCCGATTATGTTTTGCCTGTGTTCTCTTCTAGGAGTTTTATGGTGTCACATCTTATATTTAAGTCTTTAAGCCATTTTGAGTTAATTTTTGTGTAGGGTATGGGCAAGTGTTCTAACTTCATCGATTTACATCTGGCTGTTCAGCTTTCCCAACACCACTTGCTGAAGAAACTGTCTTCTCTCCTTTTTATATTCTTGGCTCCTTTGTTGAAGATTAATTGCCTGTACGTGTGTGGGTTTGTTTCCGGGCTCTCTATTCTGTGCCATTGAGCCACATGTCTGTTTTTGTGCCAATATGACACTGTTTTGATTACTGTAGCTTTGTAGTATTGTCTGAAGTCTGGGAGGGCTATGTCTCCAGGTTTGTTCTTTTTTTTTTAATTAATTGATTTATTTTTATTTTTTTGCGGTATGTGGGCCTCTCACTGTTGTGGCCTCTCCTGTTGCAGAGCACAGGCTCCGTACGCGCAGGCTCAGTGGCCATGGCCCACGGGCCCAGCTGCTCCACGGCATGTGGGATCCTCCTGGACCGGGGCACGAACCCGTGTCCCCTGCATCGGCAGGCGGACTCTCAACCACTGCGCCACCAGGGAAGCCCTAATGGATTGATTTATTATTTATTTTTGGCTGCATTGGGTCTTTGTTGCTGCGCGCAGCTTTCTCCACCTGTGGTGAGCGGTGGCTTCTCTTGTTGTGGAGCACGGGCTCCAGGCATGTGGGCTTCGGTAGTTTTGGCTCGTGGGCTCTAGAGCGCAGGCTCAGTAGTTGTGGCACATGGGTTTAATTCCTCCACGGCATGTGGGATCTTCCTGGACCAGGGCTTGAACCCGTGTCCGCTGCATTGGCAGGCAGATTCTTAACCACTGCACCACCAGGGAAGCTTTCCAGGTTTGTTCTTTTTCCTCAGAATTATGTTGGCAATTGTAGGTTTCAGTTTGTTGTAGTAGCCATCTTGCACAAGAGGCAGCCAAAACCAGCCAAGAGAAAACACGCACGTGCACACACACTCACACACACACATCATCCATACCACACACAATAATGTCAGCAACACACAGAACTGCATTACAGAAATGGGTGTATTTATCTCATTTGTAGTCATCTGTGGAGAAAGAAAGCATTTGTTGCTTATAATCCGTAAGATGATCAGTATATGAACACTTTTGAGGGGTTTGATTTTTGGGATGGGCGTTGGGAGCAATTGACATACACCTGTTTCATAAAAGGTTTTAGATTTGTTCTTACAGTTTTCATTAGTAAGTTTAAGCAGGTGTGCCCAAGTAGCGGAATCAGATTTTATTTTAAATGTGGTTCACATCATCTCTATCACGAGAAATTCACTGACTCATAATGAGTTTTTAAGTTTTTTTCTTGCTGTGTTTCTTGCTGGGTTTGAAGATGTGGTTATTTAAGATAGTCTTTTTTCCCATTTGAGACTTCCATTATTATATCAATAATAGATGTACTGAATTTATGCCTGTGAAATATTTTCTAGCCTCTTTCTAACCCATGAAAATATTACATACTTGTTTTGATCTACATGTCTATCTATTTCTGTTTTGTTCCATTTTAAAGGAAAATTCTTGAAGGCCATCTTTGAAGATTTCTCTAATTGGCACTCTTTTTTTTGGCATGTCTCTGGTTATTTTTACTTTTAAAGGAGACTAGAAAAACAGATCTTCAAATAAAAATTTTCTAGTTTATTTTGCTGCTCTGTAGATAACAAAAAATTTAGATTCTTATTATTTGTAGTTAACTTTATTCAGTCTTTAGAGGCAATTAAAAATGTCCCTCTTTTTCTAGAATAATTCAGAGAATATTTGTAAAACCTCATAATTTTGTCTTCCTGTTGAGTGTCAACAGTGTGATTTTTTTTTTTTTTAGCCTTTAAGGATGTTAACTTCAGAGTGATTAAATACTTAAGAACCAGAATAGAATTTAGTCATCTTTGTATTTATAACTAATATACATTCTGAGATGCATCACAGCTGAACTATGTCTAAAGAATTGCATATAATGGACTTCCCTGGTGGTCCAGTAGTTAAGACTCCGCCCTTCCAGTGAAGGGGGCACAGGTTCCATCCGTGGTCAGGGAACTAAGATCCCACATGCCATACAGTGCCTCCAATTAAAAAAAAAAAAGAATTGCACATAAGTCAGAGTTGTGTCACTTGATTAATATGTTCAGCGTACTAGGAAAATTTTCCCTTGAGGTCTGTGACTTAAGGGTTAAAATAATCCTTTATTTCATCTATGAATTTGAATTTTGGTATATAGTCTTGGTTTCTAAGGTGTTTTCTCAGTTCCGCTGGCTCTTAGTTTTCTTTGTGTTCCAGTTTGTGGCTTGGAAGGAATAAAAGGTCAAGTTGCTTTCAGACTTTCTCGCCCAGCCTTTCTCGAAGGAAATCCCATTTTCATGAGGAAATCTTGCTACATCTCATCCAGCCTATGTATTTTGGCAGTAGAGACAAGGAAAGCACAGTGCTTACTGCTCCTTATGTAAGATTTATTATGTAATGGGTAACCTGGGTATTCAGAGTTTTCACATTTAATTTACAACTGTCTGCAGATTGTAACCAAGCTGAACTTCATGATTCATTCGTGAGTCTGAATAGCTTGATGGAATAAATGATTTGACATTTTCCGGAAAGAGTCCACATTTTGATATGTTGCCTTTACAGACCTCTTTTTCTAATGTCTACAAAAGAAAATAGATTGTTTACTACCATCAGAAAAGATATGGAGCCCTCACTGGTCTTTTTTTTTTTTTTTTGCGATACGAGGGCCTCTCACTGTCGTGGCCTCTCCCGTTGCGGAGCACAGGCTCCGGACGCGCAGGCTCAGCGGCCATGGCTCACGGGCTCAGCCGCTCCGCGGCACGTGGGATCTTCCCGGACCGGGGCACGAACCCGCGTCCCCTGCATCGGCAGGCGGACTCTCAACCACTGCGCCACCAGGGAAGCCCACTGGTCTATTTTTTTGTGGTCAAAACGTGTTGAGCAAACCTTGCATGTGTTTTGAGCATCTTCCACAGCCTGTACCTTCACAGCCATTCTTTTCCCAAACTCCTTTCCTTTTTCCCCTTTGGGCCAGGAAGACCCCTGGAAGCATCAGGTCCTGATGGGCCAGACCACCTTCCAGGGCTTGTCAGGCTCTGTGCTTCTGCCTTTCACCAGTGAAGACTTTTCCACCTATTGGCCTCTGTGACGCTTGACTGCTTTCGTCGTACCAATCATGGAGGGCATCGTGGGGTTCTTTTTGTTGAGACATTACCAAGGTAATTGAAATTTCTTAGCTGAACTGGATAGAGAAAGTGAAGTAGGTGCTGTTAAAGCAATTGGAGACACTTTGTTGGGAACCATTGGGAACTAATGAAGGTGTCCCAGCCTGATGGGCAAATAACTTGGAAGGAACATTTGTGAAAATAAAAAGAAGGAGAAGAATTGCTGGCTACCAAGTGGCAGTTATTATTATGGAATAATAAACAGCACTATCTTGAAACCTCATTATGTTACGGGGCTTCCTTTGGTATGTGATGACACGTAGGGCAATCCTGTATGTTTCCTATTTCTATGCTCTAGACATTCTTGAAGCACGTGGTTTTTACTATTTTTGCATGCCAAGCAGCGGGTACTTCAGTAGAAGGTCAGCACTGGGGAGTGATCCTTCCACCCTTCTGTCCATGTTTCAGAACTCATCTTACCAGGAGATCGAGTTTGCATAACAAGGCAGAGGGTGAACCGGTCCTCCCCTGGCTGGTGCTCATTCGTCCCTGGTCTGGGAGGGATGTTGGCAGAAACCCACCAAGGCAACAGGGAGAATCTACATACAGGACGGAATCAGCGTTCTGGTGGCTATCCAGACGATATCCCTCGAGCAGGCGGTGTGTGGGCCTAGCGTGGCAGATTGCTGTTCTAAACTATTGCAGGTTAATATTGCATGCAGAAACCTGACTGGAGGAGTAAGAATCCGGGACTTAGATGTTTGCCGAATTTTAGGAGCATAGAGTTAGGTCAGTCATAAAAATAAATGAATTCTATCAAGTTAAAACGGTAACTTTTAGGGACTTCTCTGGCGGTCCAGTGGTTAAGACTTCGCCTTCCAACGCAGGAGTGGGGTGCGGGTTCGATCTCCGGTCAGGGAGCTAAGATTCCACATGCCTCCTGACCACAAAACCAAAACAGAAAACAGAAGCAATATTGTAACAAATTCAATAAAAACTTTAAAAAGAAGGTCCATATCAAAAAAAAAAAAAATCTTAAAAAAAAAACCAAACAGTAAGTTTTAAAAACATTATTATAGTATAAAACTCATACAGAAACATGCCCAGATCAGAAGGTGAACAACTCAGGTGTCCTTCACCCAGATCAAGTAATAGACGTTCAACCCCCGCAAAGTCTCTCTTGGTCATTGCTTCCCCCACTCAGGATAGCTACTATCCTGATTTTTAACACTGTAGATTAGTATGGCAAATGGATTCATGACCCATGGAATCAACTACAGTCATCCCTTGTTATCCTCAGCGGATTGGTTTCAGGATTCCCACCCCCCCACCCCTCCCAGATACCAAAATCCACAGATGGTCAAGTCCCTTATATAAAGTGGTGGGATACAGTCAGCTCTCCCTATCCGCCGTTAGTTGAATGTGCAGAAACCCATGGATACGGAGGCCCAACGGCGTGTGTTCTTCTATGTGAATCCTTTCATTGGACATCGTGTGTGAGAGATTCATCCGTGGTGTTACTGCAGCCACAGTGTATGCGTTCTTATTGCTGGAATGAGCGCCACAATGTGTTTATTCTTCCTCCTGATGATGGATTGTTTCTGATTTGGGGCTGTTACACAATGTCTTTTGCTGAATACATAAATATATATACTGACTTCCCTCTCATTTTATGAAACTGCTGGGTCTCTGCATACACTCAGCTGAGAAACTGCCCAGCAGTTTCCCAGAGGAGTGGCACTCACTTCCTTTCCCAGGAGTTCTGGCCGCTCCACGTCCTCACCAACATTTAGTATTGTCTGTCTTTCTCCTAATAGATTTTCAAAGATGTTTTTACTTGTGGTAAAATACGTGTAACCTAAAACTTACCACTTAACCCTTTTGAAGTTCACTGTTAAGTACATTCATGTTGCTGTGCAGCCAATCCCTAGAACTTTTTCATCCCGTGAAACTGAAAGACATCTGTGAGCACCCAAAGGACTTGACATCAGGGGAAATGCCTTGAGGAGTTCATCATACTAGAAACTTAGTGACTTCTTTGGGATGGTGACTAAAATGACCGTGATTAATCACAGTACTTTTTTTCTTTCAGCTGGGACATGTCGAAGGGATTTATTCTCTCCATAAACGCAATTCATTTGATAGTCTCCTTTCTTTTCCCTTGGGGCCAAAATTGGATCCAATTTATGGGAAATCCCAAATTGTAGGCCTCCCCCTCCTTCACTCCTTTCAGTACTCATCCTACTAATCTTTAGATTTTTTTCAGATGTCTTTTTAATATCATGTGTTTTCAATTCTGTCCCTTCTTAAACAGACTTAACTAATGTTTTGTGGAACTTCCCACCCCCCCCCAAAAGTGGCAGATTTCAAGTTTCCTTTAAATTGTAATGGTGACATGGTTTTATTTAGTTGGGGAGGGAGTGATGTGTGGAAGAGAGTGTGGAAAGATCTTGAGTTTTGGATGCTGGGGGAAGAATTGGCACAGTGGTGGACCTGGACAGACAGCCTCTACCAGCTGCAATAGGAAACGAGCTGTCTTCTACAAAATAAATATTTATTTGAGATACAGATTGCCAGTTCCTCTGTAAATTTTGCTGTGCAAATCGTTTGTGGGCACATACACGCACACCCACACGTGCATGCAGGTTACCGTTAATTAATGGATCTGTTTCGTTCCTTCTGGGTTGCTTGCAGCATATTGTGTCAAGTGATTTTCTGTTTCCCCACTGGATCCCAGTGTGTCTTTGTATCTGGTGGTACCTGAGCTTCTCTAGATACAGAATATCCTGCCTCGTATTATCTCTTATAACTGTAACCTTTCTTTAAAAAAGAAAAAAAAAAGCTAACCATGGGCCCACCCAGGAGTAAGAAAAGAATTAGAAGGCAAGAGGGAGGACTACTACTATCTGGGATTTGGGGAGAAGAAGGCGCCACGAGGCAGGAAGAGCAACCTTCTTCCTGAAGCTGGCATCTTCTGTCCCATCCCATTTATAGTTAGACCCTGTTGGAGGTGGCAGCTCATTGCTTTCCAAGACAAACTGTTATGCAGTTGAATACTTTTATTTTAGGATATTGATTCTCTCTAAGCTAAAAATCTCCTTTCCTGTAAGTTTTTACTTTCCCTTTCCCGTAGTCTTGGAGCCCCAGCCTGTCCTGTTTCTCTGGCTGGAGCGACAGCCCGGCTCTCCATTATCAGCCACAGGGTTGGCTGCTCTTGAGTTTGGAGTCAGCTGCGTCCACAGTATTTGTTGTTGGAACGGTCCCGGGTTTGCCGTTCTTAGGAAGCGGAGAACTAGGTGTTGTAAATTTTGCTAACGTTAAATTTTCTTTGCTGGTTTCCGTTTTCTGCTACCTGCTAAATCTCCGTGTCCCGTACCTCTCTTCCTGAATCCTTCCATACCTCAGAGGTCACCTCTCTGCAGAAAGACAAGAGCAGACGTATTCTCCATGGATGGTCATATTCCCAATGATATGGGTAAAGTTCTCCTCCCACTATTCTTCTTTCAAATGTAAAATTTGTTTTGATATAGTACCCAGAGGTCTTAGTTTGGTCTGCTGTAACAGATACAATAGACTGGCTGGCTTATAAACACTAGGAATTTATGCCTCACAGTTCTGGAGGCTGGGAAGTCCAAGATCAAGGTGCTGGCCGATTGGGTGTCTGCTGAGAACCCAGCCTTGGTTTCTAGATGGCTGTCTTCTCCCTGTGTCCTCACACAGAGGAAGGGACAAGAGAACTCTTGGGGATCTCGCTTAAAAGGGCACTAATCCCATTCATGAGGGCTCCACCTCACATTGGGGATTAGGTTTCAACATATGAACTTTGGGAGGACACATACATTCAGTCTTTTGCACCAGCGGGGCTGAGTTTATGCATCTGATGTTGTAGTAGGAGAAATTATTTCTTTCCTGTATTTCAACAGCCATCTTCCCATGAGTACTGAAACAATACTTCTAGAAATATATATTTACCTTTTTTTAACAATATCATTAGATCCATCTTTACACTCAGCTTATTATTGATTTGATTAATAAAACCATTGACCTTTGTTCCTTGTTCTCTCTCGTATGTAGTGTTCTTGGTATTTGGGTAATCATACAATGTTCCTAAAAATGAAGGCTCCTGCTTGCCTCGTTGGCTTGCTGATCAAATTCAGGTTAGGCTGGTCATTTTTGGAGTAAACGGTCTCGTTAGCACTCTGCCAGCTTCTTCATTCGTGAACTGTTGCAGACTTCTGGGTGGAGGGTTACAAGCTGAGATCCAGGGGAAATGCAGGGCCTACCTATCTTGCTAATGCATCTTGTACCTGTGAAGGCAAAATCAGGTTCCCTAATTCAGAATTACACGTGGGTCAAAAGTCATTGATAAATCAGAGAGGTACCCTCTTGAACACACACTCAGAAGATCTTTCAAGAGCATTTATCTTACTATTTATCGCGTTTCCAGTTTGGTCTTGCTAGAGCTGTCCTACAGAAAGAATTTGTAGCTGGGGAGTTGCTGCAGCACAGCGTGTTGTTTAGAGTTAATGTCTTATGTGTTAAAAAAAAAAAAAAAAAAAGAAAAAACTGGAACCACCAAGTCTGAAAGCTGCACTTTGTTCCCAATACCCTGAAACAGCCACCGGGCATTCCAGCAGAGAAAACAAAGCTTGTTTTATCGCTGCTCTTCATAGGTTTGCCTGACAGGCTTGGAGGCACATTGAGCTGAAACGGAGCTGTTAATGATATAATAAATGCTTTTGAAATTTTTCCATCGGGTAATCCATCAATAGATTTGACTGTTTTGAAAAATGAATGAAAATCAAACAGAAAGGCGCATATGGCTCACTCTGCTTGGTAATGAATAAACATATGCCAAAGAACATTCAAGTGCATGTGTGTTGCCTGCCTGTAGTGTGTTACTTATGCTTTATACTTTTGTTCCATGCAGTTAATTAAACCAGGCTGGCCTATAGTGTACTTAAAAAAAGAAAGATTTGTTTTCACAGGCTCAGACTTGGCGATTTAGTCTTCCTTGCTTTCTTTTCTGTTTTCAAATTGTGGTTAAAAACACATAACATTTCCCACCTTACCCATTTTTAAGTGTGCACTTTTGGTAGTATTAAGTATATTCCCATGCTTGTAAAACACCTCTCCAGAACTTTTTCCATCTGCAAATCTGAAACTCTACCCCCTTTCCCCCTGATAACCACCATTCTACTTTCTATGAATTTGTTCCCTGCTTTCTTTTCCAAATATATTCATTTCTGAGTCTTCTCTCCTGCTTAGGTTCAATTTGGGCCAATCATGCCTTTTAAGGAAGAGAGACCAATCCATAATTTTCGCAGAGGTTTCGTAAAATAGAGCGCCAGCATACCCCCGTGAGTATGTGGGGCTCTAATTAGCATTTCTTTTGGCATCACTGTTTAAAATTTGTTAAAGTCATCTTGCATGATGAACTAAGAAATTAGGCGCTGAAAGGCCGAACCAAGCTTTTAAAAACTAGACCTTTTTTCTGGCCTCTCTCCACCAGAATTGAATCTTAAGTACCCAATTTCTAGGCAAACTTGTGAACTCTATTTCTTATCAGGGTGTATTTAATTTTCAACAGGTGACAGACTGTCTCAAAAACATGCTTATTGCCCCCCTGGTATTTTAGTTTAATTTGGCTTTAGCACTAATGTAATTGTTTGTAAATTTGGACAGAATGCATTTAACAAGTCCACTCCACTGATAGAATGCCGTCACCCTGAATAACCCAAAATTGAGGGGAACACACTGAGTTTTCAGTTGCGCGCGTCCCTTGCCGTTTGTCACCCCTGCAGGTGAATGTTTCGAATGCTATTGAACCACAGAGGACTGTTTTTAAAGATAGTTCTTATTGCGTGCGTTTGTTTTTTCAGAAACATCTGTATGTTTCAAACATGGCTTTTCTCTCAGTGGTGATATTGGGAGACCGTAGGCTGCCCACGTTACTGAGTTAGAATTCGGCAGGATTTTGTATAAAAGACATGATCTATACCTGTGCTTTTTATTATATATCTTACATTTATTTGCCTTTTATTTTCCCGCCACTGAACTCTGAATAGTGGTGATGGTACAGAAAATTGAAGTATCACTAAAGTGCTGATTGCTGGGATGTTCTACCTTTTTTATTTTTTATTTATTTATTTATTTTTTTGCGGTACGCGGGCCTCTCACTGTTGTGGCCTCTCCCGTTGCGGAGCACAGGCTCTGGACGCGCAGGCTCAGTGGCCATGGCTCACGGGCCCAGCCGCTCCGTGGCATGTGGGATCTTCCCGGACCGGGGCACGAACCCGTGTCCCCTGCATCAGCAGGCGGACTCTCAACCACTGTGCCACCAGGGAAGCCCTGTTCTACCTTTTAAAAAAAAATTTTTTTTTAAACTTTTTATTTTATATTGGGGTATAGCTGATTAACAACGCTGTGATAGTTTCAGGTGCACAGCAAAGCGACTCAGCCATACATATACGTGTATCCATTTGCCCCCAAACTCCCCTCCCATCCAGGCTGCCACATAATATTGAGCAGAGTTCTCTGTGCTGTACAGTAGGTCCTTGTTGATTATCTATCTTAAATATAGCAGAGTGTACATACAGATCCCAAACTCCCTAAGTATCCTTTCCCCCCACCCTGCCCCATAACCGTAAGTTCGTTCTCTAAGTCTATGAGTCTATTTCTGTTTTGTAGATGAGTTCATTTGTATCATTTCTTTTTAGATTCCACATATAAGGGATATCATAGTTTCTCTTTCTCGGTCTGACTCACTTCATTCAGTATGACCATCTCTGGGTCCATCCATGTTGCTGCAAATGGCATTATTTCATTCTTTTTAATGGCTGAGTAATATTCCGTTGTATATATGTACCACATCTTCTTTATCCATTCCTCTGTCAATGGACATTTAGGTTGCTTCCGTGTCTTGGCTGTTGTAAACAGTGCTGCAGTGAACATTGGGGTGCATGGATCCTTTCGGACCATGTTTTTCTCCATATGTATACGCCCAGGAGTTAGCACATCCTGTTGTTAACTCATACCAGCTCTCAGGTGTTGGCTCAGTGCAAGCCCCCTGTGACAAAACCTTATTTAAAAGTAGAATATCCCATAAACAGGGTTTTCTCACAGGGGGCTTGCACTGAGCCAACACCTGAGAGCTGGTATGAGTTAACAACAGGATGTGCTAAGTCCAAGGCATCTTTCTCTTTACCAAATTTTGAACTAGTCACACACAAGAGCAAACTAGTGAACCAGTTCAAAAGGAAACTGAAATTCCAGACACTCCAGAAGCACTGCATCAGGAATTGTCAGCACATTGGTGTAGCTGCTGAATAGCACTGAAAAGAACACAAACCCTCCTTTCCTTTCACATATATAGTATATTCACAAAAGCCACCTGAAGGATAAGGCAGAGAGGCCCCATGGCCAATTACTGTTTGTGACGTGACGGTTTCACTGTGCGGTACAGTCTTCCCGTAGGTGTTTCTGTCCCTGGTGACTGTTACATGACTTGATTTGTTGCACATCGTGCCCAGTTTGACATATGTTTCCCGATCAATAGAATGTCGTCTTTCATTTTCTCATTTTCCTTTTATCATTTCCCCTAAGGTTGGCCTTTCATGAGTGGCTTCCATGTATGGCTTTTGGAAGATGTCAACTCTTTGGGCAACAATTTCTTGAAATAAAAGTATATTCTCAAATTGGCATAAGAATCTAGACTCCAGTTTAGTGTTGTTTTTGTTAAGGACTGTGCTATTATAGTCTTCGTGAGAATTGTGGTTTTAAAATGGTTTCATTCATTCATCCATCCGTTCAGCAAATCTTTACCAGCACCCTCTGTGTATCATGCTGTTCTAGTGAACAAAACAGACAGAGATTCGTATGCAGAGCGTGCATTCTACCAGAGAGAGACTACCGTGTATGAGGAACGTTATGGGGAATTCCCTGGCGGTCCAGTGGTTAGGGCTCCGCGCTTCCACTGCAGGGGGCATGGGTTCGATCCTTGGTTGGGGAACTAAGATCCCACGTGCCACGGCGTGGCCAAAAAAAAAAAAGAAACATTATGAAGAGATGCACTGTTTTGGGTGCTAGAGAATTATAACTGAAAGGGAAAAATGAAAGAAATAGACCAGAATAAGAGGATGGAGGTGTGGGGATAAATTGTAGTTTTAAGTAGCGTGCTTAAGGTCAGCCCCATTGAGAAGCTGACATTTGTGCAAAGACTCCAAAGAGGTGAGGGAATTATCAGCGAGGATTTCTGGGGAGAGAGCCTTCCAGGCAGAGGGAGCAGTCAGTGCAAAGGCCCTGAGGCTGGTGTGTACCTGATATGCTGAGAATGGCTGGATCAGAGTGAGTAAGGGGTGGGGGGAAGCAGCTGGATATGCCATCAGACGCGGGTGACAGGGTGACATGGTGATGCGGGGGTGGAGCAAGCCCCCTGGGACCTTGATTTCCATTGTAAGAACTCTGGCTTTTACTCTTGAGTTTTGAGCAGAGGAGTGACAACATCTAATTTAGTAGATGAACTGTTGCTCATAGAACTGACTTGAGAAGCTATTCGGGAATTATTTATGTCATAAGTCAGATGGTAACCATAAGTGACAGAAGTCAAAAGCAGAGGAGAAATACAAGGGAATTGTCCTGAAAAAAAGTGTCAACAAGCTATTCAAACTGGTGAATTCGAGAAGGATGCCATAAAAGAGTAAGCTGCATGGTTTCCAAGTTCTCATGTGCCACGAACGTGTGTGAGGATCAGAATTGTTTCAGGGGGCGCGGGTTCCTTTTCCAAACTCTTCATGCTTTGGAGACTCTCTAGGGATGCATGGGGTTAGCGGAGATGGACGATTTGACGTCTCCAGGTGAGCCTGATGTTCAGAGGGCCCTCCGAATCATTGCTGTACTGCAGTTAGTTCCTTAATTAAATCCTGGCTGGTGGTCAGCGTTCCTTTCTGTTGAGTTTATAAGAACTTAAAGAATCCGTGTGTAAACCGTGCAGAACGATCCTGTGTGTCAGTGCTGTGGTTTATGGACACTCAAGGAGCTTGTTGTCTGATACTTAAAAGTGCATTCTTTTCAGGCTTTCAGTCCTTCTAACAGACGGGTCGTATTTGGGGATGTGCCTTCCGTACTTTTGTTGTATACTCATCTGTAAGTTTCTTTTGCCGAATTCTAGGGTCTATGTGCTTGTATTTCGTCTTATTCTAGCAGCTTGCTGGCAGGAAAGGACTGTTATCAACAGTGAATACATCCAGTTTTTTATCGCTTTTTAGTGCTTTCCTAGTTTGTTCATCATACAGTCTGTTTCCCACCCACCCCACTTCCTCTAATATCAACGGATCTTGATTCCCCAGCCCCTCATCAGAAGATACTGGAATATAAGAGCACATATAAATTTTATTTCATGGTAGTTAAAGTGTAGTGAGGCTTAAAGATGCTTAAGAGGGAGTTTGCGTAGCTACCAAAAGTTGGAAATAACTTGGAAAAAGTTTCCACTAAAAATGAAGCATAATGGTTGACTAAGATTTCTTGAGTCTCTGCTAAACTCGGGCCCTGGTGCTTGGCACTTGGTGTGTATTTCCCTCATTTACTTCTCCCAGACACCTCAGTAGGGGATATCACCATTCCATTGCTCAGAAGAGAAAATCAATGCCCAGTCTGGGCAACATAGCCTGGCATGGAAGTTAGAACCTGAGGATGCCAGAACCCGTGTCTTCCCGCTGTGCCGCTCTCAAATGTAATCTCACACGTTTTTATACATATAGTAAGTAATGGTTTCGTCCACTGGAAACGCCTCAAATGTTAGGTTCGCCTCTGTCTTTATGATGAAAATACCCTGTATGGTACTTGACTTTTTCTTACCCCTCACCTCTGAATTTACCAGTTCCTTCCAGACTGTCAGTATTTGGGAATATTTTTTCCTTTTTTTTTTCTTTTATTGTGGTAAAACACACCTAAAATAAAGGTATAAAATTTACCATCTTTAGCATTTTTAAGCATACGGTTCAGTGGCAATAAATACATTCACAGTGTTGTGCGTCCATCCCCACCATCCAGCTCCAGGCCTCTCTTCATTTTCCCAAACTGAGCTCTGTCCCCACCTGACTCCCTGCCCCTGGGAACCACCATTCTACTTCTGTCTCTTTTAGATATGCATCTTGTATTTTTGTTCTGTACTTACTTGTTTCTTTTCCCTAAGTCTCGAGCTTCTGGGCTTCCATCCATCTGAGCTTGCCAGTTTTTCAAAGGAAGAGAAGTCCTAACTCTGCCTAAAGCTCTGACCTCCTTGCAAATACATGAACGTATATTTATGGGCTGGAGCCCACCCCACCCTGAGAAGTGCATGAAAAAAGATGGAAAAATAATAGTATTTGTTTGGGAAGTTTTCTGGGGACTCCAGAAACGAGGATTGTTAAAAGATCTGACAAGCTATGTTTTCACCCTTTGATTTACATATTTTTAATTTAAAAGGCTTCTGCATAAGAAATAATTTTAAAATCCCTTTTCAGGATGGGGAAAACGTGCTCATTCTCCCTACTAATTGAAAAATGTTAAAAAACGTTTTCTGTTGAAAGTGTCTGTAAACATGTAAAATGATTTTTCTTTCACTTAATGTCCTTGGAGGTTCTCCAAGAGCTTTGGAGATTGGTTCTGAGGAAGGTCGTGTTTCTGAGACATGACCGAAGAGCTCACGTGCACGTGAAGAATGCGAACCGGGAACCCCGGGTGTCGCTGGGTTTTACAAAGGCTTCACCTTTCTATTCAAATGTTAAGCTAAATTCAACAAAATATCTGCTTTTCTTCTTCCTTTGGGATAATAATTTTGGAGGGCAAGGTATGATATTAGGTGTATTTTCAGAAAGTTCAGGCTCAGGGACCTGAATGCACTTTTGAGGTTTAATTAGACCACAGAGTCCAGAGAAAAAAGTGCCAAAGTAAATACACATAAGAAAGAGGAGAGCATGTTTCTGTTGCTGGAAAGGGTGCTCTGCTTCCCCTGAGCCGTCCGAATCTGGCTTATGCTTGCCTTATTCATTATCTGCGGGATACTTTATTCCCTGTCTAATGGATATTTAAAGGAACAAAGTGTCAAGCAAGATTTTTTTAATTTCAGTAAATCTTGGACTTTTTTTTTTTCATCTACTTCTAATCGTGATCAAAAGCCAATGAATGTCTCAAGGTCAAGAGCAGACAAACCCTGCACTACGAATAACCAAATTCTCTATAAACATTTTTGTTTTTTTGTTCACATATTACAGGTTTGCAGGAAATCAATAGAAACCTTCTACCACGTCTGCGCGCGCACACACACATACACACACACACACACACACACACACAAAGTCTTGGAACGAAGGACGATGGACAGTTCTGTACTAATGACACTGTGGTTCTAATGTAACTAAATTACAGCAAAGGAGCTGAAAGGATCCATTCTCTTTGCGGCCCGGAGTCGGGACTCTGAAATCCAATCTGAAGTGTGTTTAATGAGTGTTCTGAACGCTGGGGCTCAGTGTGGAGGGAACAAGGAGCACAGTGTGTCCCCCACCCCAGACACCGTGGCCACCCCTGGAGCCGCAGCGCTGAGGAAGAATTGCTGCGTTTGTGCACTCGGTAGATGGGCAGGCCTCAACATTTAGCTACTTTCCCCCGGAATGAAAGACTTGTCCCGGCTCCCCAGACTTTGGTTTTATAGTTGTAGTTCCTGTTCTTACTCTGCTTGGCATCTCACAGCAATGGCGATCACAGTGTTTGCAGCCAGGGCTGCTACTGGGTCCACCGTTGGGCTTTGAGTCATTTTCCTCCTCCCCCTTGTCCCCCTCGTCCCCCTTCTCCCCTTCTCATCGTCATCGTCATCGTCATCATCATCATCATCATCATCATAGCTACTACCCAGTAGAGTTTGCTGAGTTCTGGGTACCGTCCTTAGGCTTACTGTATGCTGAGTTGTTTAATCTTCACTACATCCTATGAGGTGTTTCAGTCCTGCTCCCATTGTACAGAAGTGGAAGCTGAGGCCCAAAGAGTAGCTCATCCCAGGTCACACTGCCATGGAGTGGAGATGGGGACTTTGCAAGAAGACAGATGCCTCCAGAGTTTGTGTTCTTAATTATATTATACTGCCTCTCTAAGACCCCCAGGGGCCGGAGACACAGCTGGAGAAACATCTCCCACATTTCCGCTGTTCCATTTCTTGGTTAACTAAGGAGTCCTGCTTTTGCAGCAGGTCACGACTGGTTTATATGACACTCACCCTGGCCTGCAGGGGCTGTGCCGTACTACGGTCACACCTTCCATATATATCAGACCGTATGTCCTACCGACCGGCTTTGGTGCCCCCAAGTTACAGCAGTTGCAAATGTCAGCCTCTTCCCTTGGTTTTCCCAGCAAGTTTTCTCCAGGACAGTTTGCATCATCAAAATTAGGGGTGGAAGTCTTGAAGGAGATAAGAGGGAAAATAGACTCTGAGGCTGCCGGTTAGGAGCAGATTCTCTGAAGCTGAGTTTGAATCCCAGCTCCACAGCGAGTGTCACCTTGGCGCCAAGCCTGGAGTGTCCTCGGGGTGCAGCTTAGGTGTGTTGTGGGTGTGCAGATGTACCGGTCCCTCCGCCCCCAGGGCAGCTGCATCTTAGACATGATTATTGATGTCCCGTAACTGGATTTGGTTGGGACTCTGTACTGGCTTCCAGTGTGCTGTCTGGAAGTCCTGAGCCATTCTGATTCACTAGCCGTTGCTTTTCTCTCTCATAACTTTTAGAATCTTCTTTTTTTTCCTTGTGTTCCCAAACTTCCCAATAATTTGCATTGAAATGGATCGTGCTCATTCCATGAGATACTCTCTGGCCCTTTTTCAATCTTGAAAGTCATACTCCTCAGTTCTGGAAATTTCCTTATATTATGCTTGCATAATTCCCCTTCCCCTTGGGTCTCTCTGTGTAGGGGTCCCATGATTCAGATGCTGAGCCTTTCTAAATGTCTCCCGTCCTCCCCTCCCCGCTGCCACGCTTTGGTCGCCTGGTGTAGGTTCTAGGAGAGTTTTCCACTGTATCTTTAAACTCTCACAGTGACATTTTAATTTCTGCCGTGCTATTTTTCATTTCGAAGAGCTCTTTCTTGTTAACCAAATATTCCTTTTTATAACCTCCTGGGGTTATGTTAGTTATAAACTCGGAGCTATATGAGGATACAAATTACAATGTTTTTAAAAGTTGTTCACTCTGCCCTGGCTTATCGGAAGTACTTGGCGTCTCCCGTTGCTGACCTTTTGGGTAGTTCTGTGGAATTTGACTGCTTCCTTATTGCTGCCTCTCTTCTCCTCTGTAATTAGACTGCAGTTTTCTCCTCTGTCATCTTCTAGAATTTGGGGGAAATCTCTTACCCGCTGTCTCTTCTCTCGTTTTCTCGGTTTCCTATGAATTTATTCCTTTTTTCATTCTTTTACTGTTTCTTTTAAGCAGGGTTTCTGGGTACCGTGGAGATGAGCTGCGTGTATTCAGTCTGCCATCTTTAGCCACAAGTGTCACCTTCTTAATCATTTATATTAAGCCCAGTCTGCAGTGGCCTTGTGCTAAAATTTCTAAGAAAAAAATGTATTTATGGACGGATCGGTGAGTTCCTATGAGATTCCTCCAGTTGTATTCTTGGATCTCTGTTTAACTCACAGCTGCTGACTACATGCTCAGGGGTCAGGAAGGGGGAACTCTGGACGGAGGGCTGGTTGGTGGGAGGCTGCGTGAGCTGGGGGACTTCCCAGCCTGGACCCTGCCCCTCCCCCATCGGGGTGGAAGGGTCCAAAAGAGACTTAGGGTGTAAAAAGAACTTTGATTGTAGAATACTGCTCATATCTAGAGCAGCAACAGTAAAAAGAGGGACACCTTTTAACGATAAGCAGGAAAAGTCAGTTATCTCCTATCATGAGTGTACTACTTACTGAGTTTATTTGGTTTTTCCAGTTAGAGAAATTTTCAAGGCCAGAATGTTTATGTTATCCCCAATCCATTTATCACGTTATTATTTCATTATAATCTCTTCGTTCGAAAGGAACAGAGCAGGACGTGACGGCGTCGTCCCCGCCCCCACGTGGCTGAGAGGTGGGTAACAGCACTGCGGAAGGTGGCGGTATGAGTTTGCTAGGGCTCTGCTGTAACAAAGTACCACAAACTGGTGACTTGAAACATCAGAAATTTATTCTCTCACAGTGCTGGAGGCTGGAAGTTCAAAGTCAAGGTACCAGCAGGACCATACTCCCTCTGAGACCCTGGGTGAATCCCTTCCTTGCCTCTTCCAGCTGCTGGTGGGGACCATCCATCCTTGGCGTTCCTTGGCTCACAGCCACGTCACTTGTCTCTGCCTCTGTCATCGCATGGCCTTCTCCCTGTGTGTCTCTGTCTTCACACCATCTTATAAGGACACCACTCCTTTGGGGTTAGTGCCCACCCTAATGACCTCATCTTCACTTGATCACATCTGCAAAGACCCTGTTTCCAAATAAGATCGCATTCACAGGGACCAGGAGTTAGGACTTCATGTCTTTTTGAGACACAGTTCAGCCCGTGACAGTGGGTTCGGTATTTTTTGCTACGGTTGCGTCTCAAGCTTGAAGTTATCCCGAAATGGAGATTGGAGCCAGAGACCGCCAAGTGCACCGGCTCTGCCTGGTGGGGGTCCACGTATCGACATGACTGGCACCTGGCTCTCAAAGCAGAGTCTTTGCAGCATCCACTGGGAGCTTGTTAGAAATGCAGATTCTTGGGCCTCTCCCCAGCCCTCCCGAATCAGCATCTGCAGCTTATCAAGGTCTGCAGGTGATCGATGGGCACACAAATCAGAGAAGCACTGCTCCGAATCACCTCCAACAGAATTCTAGGACAGAATAAGCAGAATTCTAGGACAGAATAAGCATACCTGGCTACGGGCTCTGTCCCTGGGGACATGGTCTCACACACACACACACACACACACACACACACACACACACACACACACACACACACACACACACACACACACACACACACACACACACAGATGTGGTAGCCAGGCTTTCCATCCCATGACGTTGCGGAGACATGCCTTTGGGGTTGGGAAATGGGACATCCTCCTCGATGTCAGCCCATTCCCCTGCCCTTAATTTTATAAACTAACATTTCCCCATCACAGTAGAAGCAACAGCGTAGAGAACTTGTGTTACGTGCCAGGGTCTTTGCTAAATACTTCGCGGTCAGAGTTGTATTTAATCCTCACATTGATCCTAACGGGTCGACAGTATCTCCAGTCCTTTTCTGGCTCCACCTACTATAGACTGAATTGTGTCCCCACTCCCCCAGATTTCTATGTTGACACCCCGACTCCAAGTGTGGCTGTATTTGGAATAAAGAAGTAAGGTCAATGAGGTCATAAGGGTGTAGCCCTGATCCGATAGGATTAGTGTCCTTATAAGAAAAGACACTAGAGTGCATGTGCGTGCTCTCTCTCTCTCTCTCTCTCTCTCTCTCTCTCTCTCTCTCTCTCTCTTTCTCATAGCACTTACCATACCTTCTAAGTTAGCTGCTTTATTCTCTCACCTCTGACTCAGCGAGAGATACTTGTATTGATTTCCATTCCCTTAGCCCCTAGCACAGTGCCTGCATGTGGCTACTCACTTGACAAATGTACCTCAGGCTCCGTAAGCCATCATGGTTATTAATACTTCTACCCACCTGGTCAGAAACCCCCAAAGGGCCAGGAGGAAATCTGCCATGTTAACGACACCCGTGGTGAGGGTTAGTGGGTTATGGAAATTTGAACAATATTCTAATAGGTATTAACGGGAGGAAAAAGGGGCTGAGGCCTTTGAGAGAAGCCATTCCCTTCTGCTGTAGAGGAGCATGCCCTGGTTGTCTTGGTTACCTTAATCCCAAAGGAGAGAAAAACAAAATACTTCCAGAAACAGCTCTCTGAAACCTCAGCTGATGCATATTTTGTAAAGTTGGTCAAATGTTATCTTTATCGATTTCTGTCTATCAGATTATTTCAGCAAGGCAGATTTTAGCTGTATCACGTAGGGTGACTCCTTTGTTCAGACCCTTTGAGGAGGTGGGGAGAGGGTGTAGAAGACACCCCCAACCCAGAAAGAATTGTCTTTATTCTTTTAGAGGAAAAAGAAAATACTTCCTCATAAAACTTGATGTAATAGAAATAACCTGAAGGCATAGACATATTTTAAAGGCACAATAAACCAAAAGGACTTTGATTCGCAGTTTTTAATAGCTTGAAGCCCTGTGTGAATGTTCATACTATTTATTATTCAGTACTTAGTTGCCAGACACTCCCCAAGAATGTAAACCTCCTCCTAAAATTTAATTTTATAGGATTCCGTGAAAAGCCTCTTCAAAATGGAGAAAGCAGCGGGGATGCACAGTGAGCATTCAGCCACCTTATTTGTGCACTAGATTAAACTTCAGATGTCTCTTGGAGCATAATTTAAAGTAGCCAGTAAGAAAAAAGTGACAAAAATTTGCTTATGTGGTTTCACTAATCACCGGTTTGTTCTCCAAAATATGACATATGATTACTATTTGGTTTCTTCACTTCTGGACTATTTTAATCAAGACTGGCCATGTGCGGGGTCAGCCAGACTCTTAGTTTCTTAGAGGGTGTGGGAGTCTCAGAGATCTGCCCCCCTCAGCCCCAGTACAAACACTTGGGGACAATTTGAAAAACATTCATCATGAGGTCCCTTTCATGTTAAACCATTTCTAACAGATACAGGTTTTCAGATGAAGCCTAAGTGATTTGTTTTTCCTTCCTCGTGTATGATAATTTTTGCAGCCATAAGTGTGTGTGTGTGTGTGTGTGTGTGTGTGTGTGTGTCTTAAAGTAAGTTACTCTTTGAGAAAGTACGTTTACAGATGAATTTTCCTGAGCGTCTCCTCTTTGTGTTCTGCCAGCCTAGTCTACGGTGTTGCCATCTTTCCCCACATCCAGACTTTATTGACTCATTTATAGGTTTGTTTTAGCAACAAAGGGCTGGTGGCTTTGTAGCTGTTGAACCCCATCATCTGTCTCGTGCAAAGCCTGCCCCAGGTGCATAATTTGTGGTTACTTCTAACGATGTTCATATCATGCCTTTTTCTTCACCAGACACGTAAAAGAACCTTTTGTGCTGAGAAACATTAACAGCCCTTTAGCGCACACATGGATATCACTCATTCTCCCCGTGTGATACGGCTCTTCACAGACGCTCAACTTGAGCTGGGTCCTACCCCTCAGTGTTTCTCGAAGATCTAATGTAAAGGAAGTGGACTCTTGATTTTCTTGTTCTTAAAAATAGTTTAAACAGATTCTATTGTGAATAACTCTCTTCAGTCATTTGTATGTAGATGTGAACGCCATCCTCAGTTACTTTTTTTTTATTTTGGTCTTTTTTTCTGCATTTTTAAATTTTGGTAAAATGAACACAACAAAAGATTTACCATTTTAGCCATTTTTAAGTGTACAATTCAGTGGTATTAAGTACATTCACAGGGTTGTGCAACCATTGCTACCATCCATTTTATATCCTGTGGTGTGAATTTTGAGCAGAATTGCTTTTAATGTGAAGTTCAAAAAATTCATTGGAGGCAAGTGTAAAGAAACGATGCTGTGGAATGAGTGAATCCACTGCTGGAAAGAAAGAGGGGATAATTTTTCTTAAAGAATGTGGATAAAACTCTTCCTGCTTCCCTTCTCTGAGATGCTTTCTCTGAAGCGGAATTCAGCCCTGGGTGCATGGATTAAACCCAGACATTTCTACACCAACCCCTAAAAGAAAGGGAAACAGTGTCCCTGAACTTTGGCATCGTGAAGTCTGTCTAGGAACATTTTAGGCCATAGCTGCCTGGTATACCTTGGGAAGTTAATGCCGTGTCCGTTTACCCATGAAATTGTCATCTAGTGACTGCATTTCAACCCTTATAAATACTTTCTAGTAATTCTACATGCTGGCTTTCCTTATACCCCTGAAGATAGCCAGTGTTCACAGGACAGTTCATATAATGCATTAAAGGCATCTATTTTACAGATGAATTTTAGGAACTATATAATATCGTTCAAACTCTAACTTCTCCCTATATAAAAATTTGGGTCCCATTGAAAAGTCATTTTTGCATCAAAGATTTGTACAAAATAATAAATTTTAAGGAAAATTTTAAGACTTGGGACCAGGCTTATATATTAACTAGATTCCAAGCATCTATTTCCAGCCTCTTATTATTACCAAGATATGCTCAGTGTGGTCACAAAAATCTCTGCTGACTCAGTAAAGGACCTGATTCAGAGGGTAACTCTACCTCTCCTCGGGGTGTTCCATGAAGTGCTTAGTTGAACATCATTCCATAAAGGCATCCATTGTATGTTGATTTTTTACTTGTTTAGACTTCCAGCATTGAATTGTAGAGTCTCATTTCCCAGACTCTGTAAATCTAGATGAAGTTATCAAATTCACTTAGTTCCAGGAATTCTCTGGGAGACGTGAGTGCTTGCCAGCTGGTCAGATAATTGGTGGTTCAGTTTGTAACAAATAGGAAATGTCAAGAATGGTGAGAAAGAAGAATTGTGAAACTGGAATGTGGTCTTCTCTTAAAAAGATGTTATGATGGGGCTTCCCTGGTGGCGCAGTGGTTGAGAGTCCGCCTGCCGATGTGGGGGACGCGGGTTCGTGCCCTGGTCCGGGAGGATCCCACATGCCGCGGAGCGGCTGGGCCCGTGGGCCATGGCCGCTGAGCCTGTGCTACGCAGCAGGAGAGGCCACGGCGGTGAGAGGCCTGCGTACCGCAAAAAAAAAAAGATCTTATGATACAGGAATTCTTCCACAACTTCTTAGCACCTGGCCCATTTCTATCATGTTCTTACTAGCTAGCCTCTGTAGATCTTACTGGCCAGAGAAGAGGACCTCGAACAAGTAGCCATGCCTAAGTTATTCATACAGTTCTATGGAGGCAGGTGTGAAGAATTGAACTCAAGACCCCCCGTGAGCCTGGCTGGTGAATTCCCAAGTGCTCTCAGCATGACCGAGGGTGCGTTGCTTTGAGAAAGAAGTGGGAAATAAGATTGGTGACCAGTAATCTGTTCAGCTGTTAACACTGGATAAACATAGGGGTGTGTGGGCTGGGGTAGTCGGGGGGGGAATACGTTTGACAGACAAGGACGGGGTTTACACACCATTACATGTTAGTTCTGCCATCAGGGCGAGTGAAACGACTCTCCTGGTGACCCTTGGACCAGGCATTCAAAGTCTAGAGCCTGGTGAGTTTGGGATTATCCATGGAGACTACCGCATGCCCTTAGATAACTGAATATCTTCTGGATTTCAACCATGAGGAATATGGGAGCACAAAGTGGTGTCTGTTTAAAAAAAAGAAAGATGCTTTATGGCTGGACACAGAAGCATCTTTGCTGGCCCCTCAGGTCACGCTATTGGGTGGCCTAATGGATGTGCCCATCATTGTACTTGTCAGGCTCTGACTGCTACTGCCAATTAGTCTCCTGGGTTACTAATTGGCTCCTAAATTGCTCTGCTCTTAGCAGAGGGGAAGTGAAAGTATAAAACCAGTAACTGGAGACAACACTGCCTTGAAACATTTTTCTTGCAGCGTTTGATCTGTGTGGTGAAATTGGATCCATTTTGCAAGTGGGTGTTAGGAATCTACCAGATAGTGAAGAGAAACCAAGGCATAGGATTCTAAGCTCTTTAGGGTAGAAAGTGGGTTCATATATATCATCTTCCCTTTCCCTTTCCCTTCCCTTTCCCTTCCCTTCCCTTTCATATATATCACCTTCCCTATTGGCTGCGCTAGCCAATAGGAATAGAAAGGTGAACAGGTAGCCCAGAGTTTCATTGGGGAGACAGACTCATAGATGTTTAACTACAGAGAATACAGTGGAATGAGTAATTGTATTCATTTGTTCATTCATTTCAACAAGACTGGTTGGCATTTAGGCATCGTGGGTAAGGCGATTAATAACCTATGGCCTAAAAAAATAAGTAACCTATGGCCTTTACCCTCAGTTCCTATGAAGTCTAGATGAGAGTTTATGCAAAGTCTAGAGAAGAAAGCCGTACATTCTGCCACATTTGGCCGGGGGTGGAGGGGGAAGCAAGAGGAACAGGGACAGGCTTTCAGCTGCCACAAAAAGGGCATGGGATCATGAGCTGAAAAGTTACAGAAATGCACACAAATGTTAATAGCAGCTTTATTCACAATTGCCCAAACTTGGGCAACCGAGATGTCCTTCAGCAAGTGAATGGGTAAACAAACTGTGGTCCATCCACACAGTGGTATATTATTCATCCATAAAAAGAATGGAGGAAACTTCAATGCATACTGCTAAGTGAAAGAAGCCAATCTGAAAAGGCAACATTCTATACAATTCCAACTACATGACATTCTAGAAGAGGCAAAACTGGAGAGACAATAAAACGATCAGTGGTTGCCAGGAGTCTGGGGGGTGGTGAGCGCGGACGAAGGGAGCACAGGGGATGTTTAGGCTGGTGAAACTCTCTTGTGTGATCCGGTTATGGGGGCTCTGTGATAGTATGCACTTGTTGACATCCGTAGAACGATACAGCACAAAGAGCGAATCCCAGCGTAAAGTATGGACTTCGGATGGTGATGATGTATCAGTATTGGCTCAACGATTGTAACCAATGTACCATACTAACCCAAGATGTCAGTAAGTGGGGCCCTGGGTGTGGTGGGGAGAGGTGCGTGAGAACTCTCCCCACATACTCCCTGCTCAATTTTCTGTAAACCGAAAACTGCTATAAAAAAATAAAGTGTTATTTCTGTAATTTATTAAGTATTTACAGTGGTGTGTTGAGTTCTGCTGTACAGCAAAGAGATTCAGTTGTACACATATATACATTCTTTTTCATATTCTTTTCCACTGTGATTGATCACCCGGTACTGAGTATGGTTCCCTGTGCGATGCCGTAGGACCTTGTCGTTCATCCATTGTGTATATGAGTCTGCATCTGCTGATCCCAAACTCCCAATCCATCACTCCTCCACCCCCTCCCCCCAGCAGCCACAGGTTTGCTCTCTCTGTCTGTGAGTCTGTTTCACAGATAAGTTCATTTGTCGCATATTTTAGATTCCACATATAAGTGATATCATATGGCATTTGCCTGTTATTTTTAAGGGGGGTAGTGCCTGGCCTTGGGGTAGGGAGAAGATGGCAGAGGTCAGCACCTAAGTGTGAGGGCAGCATGAGAAGGGAATCGGTGGTGGGCACGCGGCCGGTGACCAGGGTGTAGTGGCGGTGCTTGGTGGCGAGCGGTTACAGACTCGGGCATGAAGAGGCTTCCTGTAGTGGGAGCCGCGGTGTGCGTCCCCAGCTGCCTGTCTCAGAGGGCGTAACTCCCGCTGTTTCTGTTCCCAGCAAAGAGCCCCGGGGAAAGTGCTGCTGGATGCGGTGTGCAGCCACCTGAACCTCGTGGAAGGAGATTATTTTGGCCTCGAGTTTCCCGACCACAAGAAGATCACGGTAGGTGACGTCCATGGGATGTTGCTGTTTTACTGTCTGTTCGACTTGGGGGAGGGAAATAATTGGGACCTTCCTTGGCCATACGGAAATGTACAACAGAAAAGGTACCCAGAAAGCCCTTGTTAATCTGTTTTTGTGTGCATATGATTAGCAAGTTCAAAGAGAATACACAGTGCAGGCTGTCCCCCCTCCCCATCTCCCTCCACCTCTCCCTCTAAGAACCTCCATCACCAGTGTCTTGTGTATCCTTCTGATCAGAGTCTGTGTATATGTGTACACAAACACGTAATTTTTGTTTATACTGGGGTATAGTTGATTAACAATGTTGTGTTAGTTGCATTTATTTTATTTTTATTTTATATTAGGGTATAGTTAACAATGTTGTGTTTCAACAGACACATATTTTTTTTTTTTTCTTTTTGCGGTACACGGGCCTCTCACTGCCGTGGCCTCTCTCGTTGCGGAGCACAGGCTCCGGATGCGCAGGCTCAGCGGCCATGGCTCACGGGCCCAGCCGCTCCGCGGCATGCCGGGGCACAAACCTGTGTCCCCCGCATCGGTAGGCGGACTCTCAACCACTGTGCCACCAGGGAAGCCCAACAGACACATATTTTTGAAATACGATAATGTGAGGAAATAATACACAGTGCCCTGTACTCCACCCACACACCGTTCATATATCCTGGACATCTTTCCTCTTCAGCACATAGAATCCGCTTCCTTCCTTTTCACAGTTTCATGCTGTTCTGCTGAATGGATGTGCCGTAACTTACAAGCCTGGCTGTAAAGGGTGGGATGCTTAGGTTGTACTGAATCATGTGCTTTTACAAATGGTGCTCCAGTGAACATACTGATACGTTCATGTTTGCGTTCATGGTCAGGGGTTTCTCTCAGTAGTTCAGATCCACAGGCATGGAAGTTGCATCATCCGTGGGTTTGAGCATCTTAAAGTTTGCTAGATGTGTCATGTCGTTCTTTGAAAAGGTCTCACTGATTTGAGCCCCACATTTAGAACATAGAGCACCGTTCTTTTTTCTCTTTTGGCCGATGGTACTTTCTTAAGGCTGTATCCTAGTCTACCTCTTATGAGACACCCTGTTAGGGTGTAAGTTCATGGACTGCATTTCTATTCCGTGCACACTGAGTGCCTGGAACTTTTGCTGGCCCCTGCACTGGGGATCCAACAGGAGTGAGATGGAGAGAATGTATAATCCAGGTGGGGCATCGGACTGAGTCAGTGGCCAGTTCAGGACATGTGGCAGGTGGTCCACTGGAGCCCGGGGGCGTTGGGCAGTGGGAGCAACAAACAGCATTTGTGTTCAGGAAATCCTTCACAGATACTGCGAGACAGAGTCCTATGAGGCCAGGAGGAGTTGAGCTGATAAAATGTTCTAGGAAGAGGGGGCACCAGATGCCCAAAGACCAGACAGTAAGTGGGCTATTCAGAAACCTGCAGAGAAGGCTGAAGTTTAGAGGTGAGGGAGCAGGGCTCTGCTGATGGAGGTGAGAGAGAGAACCGGAGCCAGGTCTATACGGAAGGGCTTTCTGCCCCATTGCTATCTAGTAGAAACGGAAGATGAACCACTCACTTAATTTCAAGTTTTCTAGCAGTTATGTTCAAAAAGTTTTTAAAAAGTGAAACTAATTTAATAGCCTGTTTAATTTGATTTAACACATTTAAAATCATTATCATTTCAACATGTAATCAGTCTGAAAACCTACGAATAACAGATTTTACACTTTTTTCCTGCTACGTCTTTGAATCTGATATGTATGTGACACTCACAGCCAGACCACCTGTATCTCAGGTGCTCAGTGGTCACGTGTAGCTAGCGGCCCTTGTGTGGGACAGCACAGTTCTGCACCGAGCTAATGTGTTTAGGAAGCTGGTAATGCATTTTAAAGGGAGCGTGGGGGGAATTCTCTGGTGGCCCAGTGGTTGGGACATGGGCTTTCACTGCCATGGACCTGGGTTCAAGCCCTGGTTGGGGAGCTAAGCTCCCACAAGCCGCATGCGAGGCACAGCCATAAATAAATAAATAATGAAATGAATAAAAAATAAAGGGAGTGTGATATGGTCTGATTTATGGCTTAGAAAGACAACTGTAGCCAGATTGGAATTGGACGAGAGTCAGGAGAGCTGTTTGGGGTTCATGGTATCGGGCTGGAGATGGTGCTGGCTGGGACTGATGCAGAGTCTGGGAATGGCTGGCGGGAACTGAGCCTGCACCTGAAGACGTGCACAAATCGTGTTTTCGAGACATACATCTAACCTCTAAGCCCTCTTTGCCGTTTTCTAGTGCTTATGTTAGCTCGAAGCTGCCCTGACTCCCTGTCCTCTTTCTGATGTGGCAGACGACCGCAGAAGGGCCACATCTAATTCCACATTCATTTATGCATCGAGCGATTATTTTGTGCCAGTGCCGCGTCCTGCATCACACTTCATACGGCAGAAGACACCTGATATGAAGGGACAGCTAGCAAGTAACAGTTACTGTTTCCAGTCATTAGACGAGCCTGCTTAGGAAGGTTGACAAGGAAATAAACAATTATCATACAGTGTAGCCAGGTCAGTGGACCATTGTTTCATAAACTTGTTTTATGTTAAAATAATGATTCTCAAGACACTTGAAGATTTGTTCTCTCATTATTTCTAGCAACGCTGCCTGTATAAGTCAGGGTCCCAACGGCTTTCCTGACTCCAGTCTTGTCCCGTTCCGATCCTGCTGGAGTTTCTTTTCTCAACCGTAAATTAGCAGTGGTGAGGGTACCAAGACTGAGAATCGTTCCGCATCTGGGTCAACCAGTTAGCTAATGGCAGAGCTAGGATTCTAACCCCATTCTTCTGACCTCAAGTTCAGTGCCTTTTGTGTTGACCTTGGGTGCTTCTCTTTTGCGAGCGTTTACAGACCTATTAATCTTTCAGGGTACCTCCAGGGCTGACTTGTTTCAAGTTTTATCAGGCTTCATTTTTGTGATTTCACCGTTTCCTTATCATATTGTTTAGGAATGTGTTCAACTGAAAAATTCCCTAAACCCATTAATGATAACTAAAAGAAAGAGATAATTGTTGCAAATAAAGGCCACTACCTGAGTGCTCACCATGCACCAGGCTGCTCTAGTTCCTGTGGACACAACAGCAAACATGGCCCATATTCTAAAGCAGGGATCAGCAAACTTTAGTCAAGGACCAGATAGTGAATATTAGAATAGACGTTTCATGCCAGAGAGTCTCTACTCCAGCTTTCAGTTCTACCCTTGTAGTGTAAATGAATCGGCATGGATTTGTTCCAGTAAAACTTTATTTATAAAATAGGAAGCTGTAGTTTGCCAACACGTGCTCTAGGAAGTAATAGCTCTGTTCAAGGCATCATAATAGGTTTATGTACACTGTTTTGGTTATTCCGGTTCCTTTATTCTAGTCCATTATACCTCCTTTTTCTGATAAGGAAGCTAAGGCTTAAAGAGTAAGTCCTTTTCAACAAGGCAGACAGCTGAGCAGTGATAGATCCAGGATTCAAGTTCAGATCTTTCTAAATGCTCTTGGTCACCATCCTGCTCTGACCGTGTCTCTGTATTTTGCTCTATGTCAATTTCACATCGCAACCTGAAAGCTAATTTCATGTAATTTTCAAAATAGGTTGTTTTAACAAAATTGATCTGTGGTATTAGATGGGATGGTGCAAATGGGTACAAGGAGGGCTTCTGGGGTCCTGGCCATGTTCTTTTTCTTGATCTCAGTGCTTGCTCTATGGGTGCAATCAGTTTGTAAAATTTCAGTGAGCCATACACTTGTAACACGTACACTTGTAATGTGTGTACACACACACACACACACACACACACACATATCTTCAATAAAAGTTTACCCCCAAAATGCAGTGAACTAAAAGCACACAGGAACAGAAATCATGACCAAAAAGCACCCAGAGGCTGGCTGATGGAATCTGTTTTGGAAGAACCTAGGACGAGTCTTGATTGGATGAACTGAGGGAAAGCCACTCACGTGTGAGACTAGTGAACACTAGCTGCATTTCACCTCTGCTCTCAGATAAACTTGCTTGAAGATTTAAGATTTACATCATAGGGTTTTTGTCTGCTTCCCAGATTCTGTCAGTGCTGACTTCCTAGCTGGCTGTTGTATCATAGTGGTGGGTCGGACTGCCAGCCCCCAAACCCCTGCTTTGCCTCTTAGCAGCGGGGTGACTGGGGCAGGTTGCTGGCCTTCCAGTGTCTCACTTTGCCTGAAGGTAAAATGGGGACAATGGTGCCCATCTCGTGGGGTTTTTGAAAAGATCAAACACAGTATCTGTCAGCATGTAGCCCAGGGTCTGGGAACTATGTATGTAGTGTTCAGAAAGTATTAGTTATGGAAACTATCATCATCATTTTCATCATTACAGTTTTTTGTGGTCAAACACAGATAACATGAAATGTATCATCTTAACCATTTTCAAGTAAGTCTATAGCAGTACAGTGGTGTTAACTGTATTCATTGTTGTGCAGTAGGTCTCTAGAACATTTTCATCATGTAAAACTGAAACTCCATACCCATTAAACAACAGCTTCCTTTCCTCTTCCCCAGCCCCTGGTAGCTACCATTCTACTTTCTGTTTCTATGAGTTCGACCACTTTGGATACCTCGTATAAGTGGCATCATACATTATTTGTTGTTTTCGGTCTGGCTTATTTCACTTAGTGTAATGTCCTCAAGGTCCATCCGTGTTGGAGCATGTGTCAGAATGTATTTTTTTTCTCTTAATATTTATTTTTGGCTGCATTGGCTCTTGGTTGCCAGGCTCCGGCTTCCTCTAGTTGTGGCGAGCGGGGGCTACTCTTCGTTGTGGTGTGCGGGCTTCTCATTGTGGTGGCTTCTCTTGTTGCAGAGCACAGGCTCTAGGTGTGAGGGCTTCAGTAGTTGTGGCTCGCGGGCTCTAGAGCGCAGGCTCAGTAGTTGTGGCGCACGGGCTTAGGTTGCTCCGTGGCATGTGGGATCTTCCAGGACCAGAGCTCGAACCCGTGTCCCCTGCATTGGCAGGTGGATTCTTAACCACTGCGCCACCAGGGAGGTCCAAGAAAGGCTGAATAATACTGCATTGTGTGGATAGACCACATTTTGCTTACCCACTCATCTGTTGATGGACATTGAGGTTGCTTCCCCCTTGCTTGTTGTGAATAATGCTGCAATGACGTGTTGTCGTTATTATTTTTAATACTACTGTTGTGATTATCACCTCTGCCAGGCTTCTTTTGGGAGGCTGCTCACATATCTGACAAACCAGCAGGAAGCATGGTTACTCTCAAAATGCCCAGACATGGGCTGTCACAACTGGTTTTGCCCATTTATCTCTACGTAATACACAGGAAGCTAGTTGTTCCCCCAAGATCCCCAGCGTGCAAGGTTGTGGACCTTTGTCCCTGGATGGTAAGTTCAGGCAACTCGCACTGCAGCTCAGCCTTTCACCCCTTTCTCATCACTTCTATCACGTAAATAGCCCATGTCAGAGCATTCTTTATAGTAAGGGTTTGAAAAAGCTTAAGGGGAGAATGAGTGCTTTCCCTGGTCTAAGATGTGTTTCTCAAGATTGGAAATAAACTAGTGATAATTAGTAAGTAATCAATTGTGCTCTACCCTCAATTAGACTTGTCCCATGGCTTGTCAATTAATAGAGTTGATTGCTGTGTTTACATGCAAGTCGGGCACGTGTTGTCCTTGAGTCCAGGCAGCTGCCCCGTGGGATTGCCCCACAGAAGTAGAGAAGTCTTTTAATCGGCTTTTTTTTTTTCATTGATTTGCCTTCCCATGGCAGAGACGCTATTATTGATCTTAGGAATCAAGACCCTTACCATGCCAGCTAATGGGTACCTAGAGTCTGAAGGCTGGTGAAAGGCCAGAGAGATGTTGGGTTGCCATTGGGGTGGATGCAGAGAGCTCACTGTTCTTGGGCTTCTACCGTGTTCCGTGGACTCTCCTATAACCTTAACTTCACATCGTTCGTTCTTCACAGCAGGGGTCGGCAGAAAGAGCCAGTGAGTAAACATGTTAGGCTTTGCAACCCATACCGTCTCTGTTGCAACTGCCCAGCTCTGCCACTTCAGGGCAAGGCAGCCGTAGATAATGTAAATGAATGATTGTGCTTGGGTTCCGGTAAAACTTTAGTTATGGGCGTGGACGTTTGAATTTCGTAGAGTTTTCACACGTCATGAAATATATGGCTACTTTTGATTTTTTTTTTCCCCCAACCACTTAAAATCCTGTCTTTGCTCTTTGCGCTGTAGCAAAACAGGTCGTAGGCTGGATTTGGCCCATAGGCCTTTGTTTACCAGTCTCTGCTTTATAACATTTCTCCGAGGTAGGTACTTTATTATCCATGTTTTACAGTGAGCAAATTCAGTATGAACTGCATAACCAGGTTTATTACCATGAGTCACACACAGACCCGTCGCAGGCGATGCAAGTTCTCTCTGCTTCACTGGGCTGCCTTTCCTCACATCTCCCCATCTCAAAGAGCTGCGCACACCTGGCCAGCAGAAGTGGTTGTATATGTAAGATTTATCTCGTGGACCTGTTGGGGAGAGTGGGGACAGCTCTGTGTTACGGCCTGTAAACCTCTGTTTAAACATTTGCTTTGTCATTTGGCAACTGGGTAGATTCTGAACTTCTTTGATTTTGTACTTTATCTGAAAAAATTGGGATTAATAAATGACTATTTTACAAGGTTATCATGAGGATTAATTCAGATACTTTGCAGTGTTGACCCCAGCAGGCTTCCCGGCATAGCAGTCAGTCAGCTATCTGCTGTATTTTATTCTTGCATTCTGCCTCGGAAACCAGTGAGGCTGGCCTGCCAATATTTCATGAAAGCTACAATGCTCAGTGATCTGATAAACAATTCTGGTTTTGTATAAATAAATACTGGTAAAGGGACTTCCCTGGTGATGCAGTGGTTAAGAATCTGCCTGCCAATGCAGGGGACACGGGTTCGAGCTGTGGTCCGGGAAGATCCCACATGCCACGGAGCAACTAAGCTAGTGCGCCACAACTACTGAGCCTGTGTGCCACAACTACTAAGCCCACGTGCCTAGAGCCCGTGCTCTGCAACAAGAGAAGCCACAGCAATGAGAAGTGCACACGCAGCAACGAAGAGTAGCTCCTGCTCACCGCAGCTAGAGAAAGCTCACGGGCAGCAACTAAGACCCAACACAGCCAAAAATAAATAAATAAATAAATTAAATAAATTAAAAAAAATACAGGTAAAGCTCAGGAAGAAAACTGGCATCTTTTCATTCATTTTATAATCTTCTTTATGCCAGGAAAAAAGTTTTACCCTTGACAGGTGTCTTAGCTTAGGCTGCCATAACAAAATACCATAGAGTAGGTGGCTTGAACAACAGATGTTTCATTTCTTTCAGTATTGGAGTCCAAGATCAGGGTATCAGCGTGATCAGATTCTGGTGAGGATTCTTTTTCTGGCTTGTAGACGGCCACCTTCTCACTGTGTCTCAGAGCAGAGAGAGAGAGACATCTCTTTCTCTTCTTATAAGGCTGCGGTCCTGTTAGCTCAGGGCCCCACCCATATGACATCATTAACCTTAATTACCTTCTAAAGACCCTGTCTCTAGATACAGTCACATTGGGGGTCAAGGCTTCAACACAGGAATTTGAGGGACATAGTTCAGTCCACAGCAGCAAGCATGCTTTCTAGGAGCCTTGAGGTCATAGAACGTATACCTACCTGGGATGACAGACATCACTAACTGGTGGTTTCCCAGCCCCTCTGGGGTCAGACAGGCCTCCTTCGTCTATGCTTAGTTGCAGGCTTCTGACTTTGCTTCTTCCTGGGGGCCTGTGGACATCTGAGACCAGGAGGGGCTCTTTGTGGAACATGCCAGGTGTGAAGGGTGAAGAGCACTGCAGACCCAAGGACAGAGGAAAGTTTGGGAAGCCAGCAGAGGTGGGGTGGTGGAGCCGCCCGGTCACCACACAGAGCAGCGCCATGGTTCGGCCTGACAGTGGCTGCGGTGACAGGGCAGGTCCCAGAGAGTCCGGGGAAAGGCAGCTCGCTGGAAAAATATGGCTACGGGTAATATTCTATTTCTTAAGCTGGAAGGAAGCTATATGGGGTTTCGTTTGTTGTCAGTTTGTTTTTTAATTAATAGACTTCGGTTTTTAGAGCAGCTTTAGGTTTACAGAAAAAATGAGCAGAAAGTAAAGAGAGAAGAGAGGTCCCCTATGCTGTCTCCCCATGCACAGTGCCCCTATCCTTAACGTCATACATTACTGTGATGCTGTGTTACAATCGATGAGCGAGTATTACTACATTATCATTACAGTTCCAAGTTCAAATTAGGGTTCCTTCTTTGCGTTGTACATTCTATAAGTTTTGACAAATGTATAATGACATATATCCACCATTACAATACCAACAAGAGTAGTTTCACTGCCCTGAAAATCCCCACTCCACCTCTCTCCCCTCTGAGCCCCTGAGAACCACCGATCTTTTCCTTCAGCATTTTCTTATTTTCTGTGTTCTTGATGTTTCAGCATTTGAGGCCTTGTTGACTGAGGAGAGACTGCCCTTCCCAGGACTAGCCAGTTCTTAGACATAGCAAATGCTTCCCCTGCCGGCATACCTCCCATATGGAAATGAACCAGTCCAGAGGCCATACTCTGAACCACCTCTTCTATCTCGCTCTTACACTGCAGGAGACAGAATTCCTCTGCCTTAATCATCCCAGGGCCGGTGTCAGACACCTAGAGATGGCCCTACACCCCAGAGGCCACTAAGATGACTCAAGCTAGCCAATCCTAAGCTGCTTACCCTGACTCACCTTGTCTTTTCCCATGGAAACCACGGTAAAGCCTCCTTCCCATGCGTTGTCCTCACCCTTTCTGCCTCCTGGCGGACCCTGGTGCTTCCCCGCATGGCCCTGCATGGTGTGGCATGCCCCCCTCCTCCTGGGAACCATACGTGACAAACCATCTTTTCAGTGGTTGTGACAAACCATCTTTTCAGTGGTTGTAACAAACCATCTTTTCAATGGCAGCTGTCTCCTAACCTGTTGGCTCCACCATATGTGACTAATGAAGGCTACATCTTAAAACAATTTGGTTTAAAAAAATATCTGGAAATAGGTTTCTAAAATGGAGAGTCTTGAGAAGGTAGAAGTGGAATCATAGTTTTTGGATCTTCCCAAACCCAGGACCCACATAAAAACAGCTACTTAACAACATCAAAAACCCGTGGACAACATTTATGGCAAAACTAGGTGTCAGAGTGTAAGCCCTAGATCCCAAAGTACAAGCAGTCGGAGATAAAACGTCAGCCAGACACAAGGTCTGCTCTCAGAGTCTGTACGGGAGGAAACAGAGGGGAGCAGCAGGGCATCCGATGGAATGGAGAAGAGAACCCCCAAAGAGCCACCAGAAATCCCAGGGGGACAGTTTGAGAAGAACAGTGGAAGCTGAGAGGCCTGACGGTGCTGGAACATTCCAGCTCCAGTGAGCAGTAACTGACCTTCTGGGACAGGACACCACTTAGGAGAAACTATGGCGAATGGGAGTGAAATTGAGCCAGGGGAGGACAATAGAGAGGAATAATAGAGAAGGGGAGGGAAACAGAGGCAGGAAATCTCGGAAAGCAATCCACCGTGTTTTTTAACACTGCCCAAAATTAATAGAAGAGGAAGCTCTGGGAAGGTAGGAAAGCTACCATGAACCATACTTTCTTCTCAGAAGGTTAGGAAACAGTTTGCACATAAAAATGAGTAACAGAAAGGTATCACAGTCATGATATTAAAAAACAAATACCAGGGGCTTCCCTGGTGGCGCAGGGGTTGAGAGTCCACCTGCCGATGCAGGGGACACGGGTTCATGCCCCGGTCTGGGAAGATCCCACATGCCGCGGAGCAGCTAGGCTCGTGAGCCATGGCCGCTGAGCCTGCGGGTCCGGAGCCTGTGCTCCACAACGGGAGAGGCCACAACAGTGAGAAGCCCGCGTACCACACACACACAAAAAAAAACAAAAAAAACAAATACCAGAAAACCAAAAACTTAAGTGTGTTCCTCCCAACATACCATGTATGGCCTTGCCAAAGGGACCAGTTGGATCCAGCTGGCAAATTGTACTCAGTAAGGAGGATAGAAGAGCGTATTGAATGGCACCATGAGTGTGCAGTCTGCAAAATCCAGACTCAGAAATTACTCAGATAAACTATAAGGAAGAGAGAGGGATGGAGGAAGAAACTATAGGTGAAAAGATACTTGAAGGACGTAACATTTTTGAAAATAAGGAAGACTAAAAGATGCACCACTTCGTGAAATAAAACATCAAGAAATGTTCGTGGTTACTGTAAAAACCTAGGTAGTGGTTACTTTTAGAGGGAGGGGGCTGGTTTTAGGATAAGATGGCTGACAGAGTTCTGTTTCTTGACTTGGTTAATGGATACAAGGGTATTTGCCATTTAATAATTTGCCAATTAATAAAGCTGTACGTTTGTTTTCAGTAGTTTTAAGCATCTGTGTGTTCTTTTAAATTAGACAGTTTTAGACGGGAGAAAAAAAGAAAATTAAAACAGAAGGAGCGGGACTTCCCTGGTGGTGCAGTGGTTAAGAATCTGCCTGCCAATGCAGGGGACACAGGTTTGAGCCCTGGTCCGGGAGGATCCCACATGCCGCGGAGCAACTAAGCCCGTGCGCCATAACTACTGAGCCTGCGCTCTAGAGCCTGCAAGCCACAACTGCTGAGCCCGTGTGCCACAACTGCTGAAGGCTGCGTGCCCTAGAGCCCGTGCTCCACAACAAGAGAAGCCACGGCAATGAGAAGCCCGCGCGCCGCAACGAAGAGTAGCCTCCACTCCCTGCAACTAGAGAAAGTCCACGTGCAGCAACAAAGACCCAATGCAGCCAAAAATAAATAAATTTAAAAAAATTTAAAAAGATGATATAAACAACAAACAAAAAAAAAACAGAAGAAGCAAACTATAGATTAAAGGGGGGGAAATCCAATTAAGTCACCAGAATACCCACGTGAAATCCTTTGAACTGAAATTTTCAAAGCTAATGCAAATTAAACAAATGATTTTAAATTAGTTAAAACCGAGTAATTGATTGTTATAAGTACCATGCCTGAAGTCTGCTGCTGAGCCCTTCTTAAAAAATAAAGGTTCCCAAAGGTTAAAATTTCCCTGGAGGCAAAGGCCCCCTGAAGCCCCAGGCATTGCATTATAATATTAAGTTCTAGTTTTATTCCAAAACTTTCCTTTGCATACATCTGGGATATCAGACACTGCCTAATGCGTTTAATGCGCTAATGCATAAAGATGGCCCTCTTTATACATTTCATTTCATACTTCGGTTTACAGATCTATCTTTAATTCCTTTTTATTTAGAGCTTTCCTTGTAAATGAATAAAAACGTACCCTCAATTTTTCAGTTCAAATTTTATTCATGCATTCCTTCAGCAGTCAATTTTTTGTTGTTTTGTTTTTGTTAACGGGGGGTGGTGGTGGTGGTGTAGGGGATGAAGCTAGATTAAGAGAGACTTAATGGACATAATCAGATATGAAGCATGGTCCTGGATTGGAGGTTAGTTTTGACAGATCACAGTAAGGACATTCTTTATTCACATGAAGGAATTTGAATAGAGTGTGATTATTTGGTGAGAAGAAAAGTTTACAGAATAGAAAGATAGAAATCATTGACTAAAAAGCAAAAAGTAGGTTATAAACAATATGACCTCATTTGGGTTTTTAAAAAGTGTATGTATGTTTATATCCACACACATCGCTCTTCAAAAAAAAATGTGGAAGGGATATACATGAAGGTACTGGGTCTTAAAGCACACTCCCCAGGCCAGCAAGCAGCGTCAGCATCGCCTGAGCAGTGCAGAGTCTCAGGTCCTCACCCAGATGAGGAAGTCCAGGAGCAGAGCCCCCCCATAGTATATGTTTTAACAAGCTCTTAGGGTGAATGTGATACAAGCTCAGTTCTGAGAACAACTTCATTAAAGTGTTAACCATGATCTCTTGGTGGTGGACAATTTTTTAAATTTTGCTTTTGTGAATTTTCTAATTTTCTAGCTTGCATATAGATGAATTCTATACCGATAGATTATTTTTAAATTAAAAGGTTTTTAGTAGCATCCCACAAATTTTAGTTTATTGTGTTTTCACTTTCAGTTTAAAATACTTTCTAATTTCCCCTTGGTTTCTCCTTTGACTCATGTTTATTTTGTTTCCAAATATAAGGATTTTTCCAGTTCTTTCTGTGTTTGAGTTTTAATTTAATTCTGTGGTTGCTGGAGAATATAGTTTGTATGACATGAGGACTTTTAAATAATTTACTGGTATCTCTTTAATGGCCCAGAATATGGTTTATTTTGGTATATGTTTTATGTGTACTTGAATGCTCATTCTGTGGGTGGGACAGAGCATTCCATCTGTGGCAGTTAGATCATGTTGGTTGATAGTGCTGTTCAAATCATCTGCATCCTTAGTGAATTCTGTCTATATGTTCTGTTAGTTATTGAGTGAGAGGTATTAAAGTCTCCAACCATAATTGTGGATTTGTCTATTTCTCCTTGCAGTTTGATCAGTTTTTGCTTCATGTACTTTGAAGTTCTGTTATTAAGTATATAAATACTTCAGATTTTTATATCCTCTTAATTAATTGACTCCTTTGTCATAAGAAGTTATGAAAATAGGGAAGATTAAACGCGGGTGTATAAAGTGTATTTGTGAAATAAATACACGTGATGGTCTTCTCATGTCTACTTGGATACTAATTTAATCATTTCAGTTTTTGAAAAAATTATTAATGTTAGCATGCTATGCCTTTTTCCATCCCTTTCCTTTTAACCAATTTATGTCTTTATATATGCAGTCTGATTCTTGTAGTCAGCATAGAGTTGGGTCTTGCCTTTTGATCAAATCTGGCAATCCTTTTTAATTGGGAATGTTTAGATTGTTTACATTTAATACGATTATTGGTATCATTAAAACTGGTCATCTTACTACTATATATAAAATAGATAACTAATAAGAACCTACTATATAGCACAGGGAACTCGAGTCAATACTCTGTAATGACCTATATGGGAAAATAATCTAAAAAAAGAGTGTATATATGTATATGTATTACCGATTCACTTTGCTGTACAGCAGAAACTAACACAACATTGTTAATCAACTATACTCCAATAAAAATTAATTTAAAAATTAAAAAGTAAAATAAAAAATCTTTTTATAGGAAAACAAAAAAGTTAAATTGGTCGTCTTGCTGTTTGTTTTCTATTTGTCTTATCCGTCTTTGTTCCTTTTTCCTGTCTGCCTTTTGAGTAATTGAATATTTTTTGATGATTTCATGTTACTTTCCTTGTTGGTTTGTTAGCTATATAGCTCTTTGATTTGTAACTCGAGTGGTTGCTTTGAGGTTTATAATGTCCATCTTCAACTTAACACAGCCTGCCTTCAAGTGATATTATTCCTCTTCACATACAGTATAAACCTTATTTCCATTTTTCCACTTTTTGACCTTTTTGCTGTTGTTATTGTTTTTTAACATAAGTTATGAACCCCACATTACATTGTTGTTATTTTTGTTTGCCAGTCAGTTATCTTTTTTTAATTGAAGTACATTTGATTACCAGTCAGTTATCTCCTACAGAGACTTAAATAATAAAAAATTCTTAAAATATATATTAACCATACAGTTGCCGTTTTGGTGTTCCTCATTCCTTTGTGTAGACACAGATTTCCATCTGATATCACTTTCTTCCTGCTCGGAGAGGCCTTCCTTTAACGTAGCTTATTATGTGGTTCTGCTGGTGGTGAATTCTCTGAGCTTTCATGTTTGGAAATGTTTTTATTTTGCCTTCCTTTTTGAAAGATGTTTTTTGCCTGGTGTAAAATTCTAAGATGTTTTGAGTATGTTAAAAATCTTGCACCATTGCATTCTCACATTGTTTCTGGCAAGAAATCTACTGTCATCTTTATCTTTGTTACTTTATATATAATGTCTCTCTCTGCTCTGGCTGAGTTTTAAGATTTTTTTCTCTATCATTGTTTTTGATAATTTGATTGGGATGCACTTCCATGCAGTTTTCTTCATGTTTCTTATGCTTGGAGTTTGCTGAGATTCTTGGATCTGTGGACTTATAGTTTTTGTTAAATTTTGAAAACTTATAGCCATTATTTCTTCTAATATTTTTCCATTTCTTTCCCCCACCCCTGCCACCTCCTCTCCTTCAGGACTCCAATTACATGCATATTAGGCTGCCTAAAGTTACTCTATAGTTCTCTAATGCTCTGTTAATTTTTTGGTAATTTTTCTTTCTGTGTTTGATTTTGGATGGTTTCTATTGCTAGTTCTTCAAGTTCAGTAGTATTTCTTCTGCAGTGTTTCATTTGCTGTTAATCGCATCCAGCGTGTGTGTGTGTGTGTGCGCGCGCGTGCGTGTGTATGTTTATATCACACTCTGTAGTTTTCATCTCCAGAAATTTAGTTTAGGTCTCCTTAAAATCTTCCATATCTCAACCTTTTGAACATAGAGAATACAGTTATAATAACTGTCTTCATATCCTTTTTACTAATTCTAACATCTGTGTCAATTCTAGGTCCCATTTGATTGTTTTTTTTTGGGGGGGCGTTGCTTTTTTGTTTTGGGGTTTTTTTGGTCTAATTATGGGTCATGTCTTCCTGCTTTGTATGCCTGGTGATTTTTTCTTTTAATTGGATGCAAGATATTGTGAATTTTACCTTGTTGAGTGCTGGGTAGTTTTGTATTCCTGTAAATGTTATTGAGTTTGCGGGGGGGGGGCGGGATGCATGTAAGTTATTTGGAAACAATTTAGTCCTTTCAGATCTGGCTTTTAAGACTTGTTAGGGTAGGACTGGTGTGGTGTGCAGTCCGGGGTGAATTATTCCGTACTCCTAAGGGATGACCCTTCAGTACTCTACCCAGTGCGCATGAGTCATGAGGTCTTCCCATCTGGCTGGTGAGAATAGGTAGTATTCCTGGCCCTGTGTGAGCACCAGGCCTGTAACCTCTAATCCTTCTGTGTTTTGTTTGTTTGTTCTTTAATTTTTTGTCCCATCTTGGCTACTTTCCTCACAAGCACACGTTGATCAGTACTCTGTTGCCTACTCGAGGGTAACCCTCTGTACTCTCCTAAATGCCTTCTACTTTCCTGTGAACTCTCTCTACCTTGCTCCCCTGCACTCTCAGCCCCGTCTGTTCAACTCATGGATTTTGCCAGGTTCTGCCTATATTCTTTCTCTCTGCACCATAACCTGAAAACTTGCTCAGGGCAGAGGCTGGTGTAGTCATAGAGGTCATGATTTTAGTTTCCTGTCTCTCAGGGATCCCTGTTTCTCATTGGTGTCACAGATCTTCAGATCTGTCATGTGTCTTTCCTTTTCTTTTCTTTCTTCCTTTCTTCCTTCTTTTGTTGTTTCATGTAGGAAGATAAATCTAGTCTGTTACTCTATTTTGACCAGAACTAGAAATCTCTAAAAGTTAATAGGTTTTAAAAAAAAGCCACACTTAACATATCTTATAAATATACCCATATGTAAAATTAATAAAGTAATTAAGATCAATATGAAAAATTACATTCAAACGAACCATTACAAACAAAAATTCAAAGTAAAGTCATTTCTTGTAGGAGCCAGCCTGCAGAAAAATTCGTTTGTTGCAGTGAGTTCTAGACACTGGATAGTTTTTTGTATCATATTTTACCTGGTTCCTATATATCTTACAGTTGATGATGAAATAGTTCTGCTGTGTGCAGTTTTGACTTCGAAATAAGAAGAAAGATGAACTTTTGTTGAGTCTTTTTAGAGGAGCAGCATATTATGTTGCAGAAAAAGCACAGGTGTGGAGTCAGATGGACTTGAAGTGGAATCCCAGCCGTTTGACCTTGGGCAACTTCAGTAAGCTCTCTGAGCTTGGCTTCCTTCGTGTGTTGTTGTGAATATTAAATGAGAGTGTATAAAGCACCTGTCCAATGCCTGGCACACAGTAGGTGCTCAGGAAATGGACTCTTCGCTATCCCCCTGCCCGATGTCATGTAAGTGACTCTCTTTTAATAAGACCCTTTCCAAAATACCTCAGATATTTTAGCTGCCTACAAAATCCAACTGAATTGTCACTCACCAAATAATAGGGGAAAAAGATGTTTAGGAAAAGAATATAAAGGCTTCGGGGACAGCGATCCCTCTTGCTTTGCCTTTGATGCCTAGGCGTTAAAGCCTTTCTTCTCGAAGAGTATTTCAGTGCAGAAAACACACTCCAAAAGGGGAAGGTAACATTTAACAGGGTATCAGAGGAAAATAGGGAGGCTGACTGAAATGGAGGCAAGCAGGGGAAGATGGGGCTGAAAAGCTGTGTTGAAACTAAATTGTGGAAGATAGGTGTCATGAGCTGAATTGTGGCCCCCGAAAATGTGTATGTTGAAGCTGTGATGCCCAGCACCTCAGAATGTGGCGGTCCTTGAAGACAGGGCCTTGAGAGGGGTGATTAAGTTAAAATGGGGCTGGGGGAGTGGGCCCTAGTCCAGTCTGAACAGTATCATTTTAAGAAGAGGAAACTGGGAGATACCCAGGGGACATGAGAGCCTGTGTGCACAGAGAGGAGACCTTGTGAGGACACAGCCAGAAGGCGGTCGTCTGCAAGTCAATGAGAGAGGCCTCAGGAGAAACCAAACCTGGGACACCTTCCGCCTCCAGAACTGGGAGGAAGTCGATTTCTGTTGTTTAAGCCACCCAGTCTGTGGTACTTTGTTATGACAGCTTGAGCAGACTCTTACTTATAGGCCTTCAAATCCCAGCAGGGGGAGTTCCTTGATTCCGTGAGTCCTCCTGACTAGGTGTGGCATTTCTAGAAGCCCATTCGTTTTAACCACATCCCTCTACAGTCAGGTAATGTGGATCTGTAGCCGTGCTCTGGAGACCGGCAGCATGATTTTAGTAAGAACAGGAATGTGTGGCTTGGTTGAAGGAGTTGCGGGGGTGAGGTTAGAGATGGACGATTACAGTTGTGACCCTCCAGAGATCCGTTGGCAGGAAAAGAAAGTTTATGGTGCTTTTGTTGCCTTTTTCATTCATCTGGAACTTGTTTCTGTTCTGCTTAGGTTGAATGAAGAAGTGATTTGTCTAGGAATGACCTAGACGAACTTCAGCCCTTTAGTCGAGCAGCAACCCTGTTTTTCTTCCTGCTCCCTCCAGCTCATCCTTTTTTAGTGGTTTAAGTCCTTAGCATGCAAGGCCTTTCCTCTCAGCTCTGCAAATATCAATCTGACTGGTAAATGGAGAGGGTCTTGTGGGCCCCGCTTTCCCCCCCAGGCCAGTTTAGCTGTGATGTAACCGATGCCATGGGGCGTTATTGCCGTAAAACTCTACTAGACAGGCGAATTCAGGCCAGTGTGATGTTCCCAGGCCTTCATGGTTTAAAACCACATGCTCGGTTGGCTCAAATTGGTGCTTGTATTTGATGAATTCCACAGAAATGCCAAAAGCAGGAGAGAGATGTTTTAAAACAATTCATAAAATTGGCTGCTGTGTTGCCAGAGCATATCTGTTTGGTCCTGAGTGGTTTGCAGAAGTTTAGGCAGATTCTGTGGCAGAATTGGCAACGGTGGAAGACCTCAGAGGTGGTTCGCCTGAGGCAGGCTTGGAGGCCGACAGAGCACAGGCTGGCAGGCTCACGAGTGGACGCTCAGTAGCTACAGGAAATCCCTCTAGAGTTCTTCAGTTAATTCTCTCGCACGCAAACACAACTGTGTCAACTCTTCTCCACTCGCCCACATCCTTCAACCCTCAGATTTTACAGGGGTAAACGGATGGTGTCAAAGAGGAACTGTCTTATCTTCCCGGCACAGAAGTGTAAACTGACGTACATCTACCATTAGCCTTTCTGCTCCCTCCCTGCCGCCACTGGAAAAGCTCTTCCTTCTGTCCCCAGTGCCCTATGTTTTAGAGCTATCTTTCCACACCATCCCAGGTGTCTTAGGATATTGTTATCTTCTTACTCATACTCTCAAGCCCTCCCTCCGCCTTTTTTTTTTTTTTTTTTTGGGCCACAGCACGTGGCATGCGGGATCCTAGTTCCCTGACCAGGGATTGAACCCCTGCTCTCTGCAGTGAAGTACAAATTCTTAACCACTGGACCGCCAGGGAAGTCCCAACCCCTTCCCTTTTTAAGCACCCCCAGGTCCTTCCTGTGGAAGACAAGCAAATCAATAGTACTTTTATTTTTTTATTTTATTTTTTTTTTGCGGTACGCGGGCCTCTCACTGTTGTGGCCTCTCCCGTTGCAGAGCACAGGCTCCGGACGCGCAGGCCCAGCGGCCATGGCTCACGGGCCCAGCCGCTCCGAGGCACGCGGGATCCTCCCGGACCGGGGCACGAACCCGTGTCCCCTGCATCGGCAGGCGGACTCTCAACCACTGCGCCACCAGGGAAGCCCCAACAGTACCTTTATTTGATTCTTCCCCCTCCTCCACACACCCGTTCTCTGGCCTCTTCCTTCACAGCCAAGCTTCTTGGAAAAACTGTTCATCCTTCCTGTCTCCTCGCCGTCCACTAGACTTTCAGGCCCCTCTCCAGGTCCACTGACCAGCAGATACTCTAGCTCTCATCTTGTTTGATCTTTCAACAGCTCTTGATGTTCTTCCTTCTGGAAACACTGTCTTCCTGTGGCTACCGTGACATGACTCTCTCCTTACGTTCCTTCTGTCTTTGTCTGCTCCCGTCGGCCGTTCTAAGGTAGACGCGTCATCAGTGCTGATGCATTTCATCCTCTGGGCTCCACGAGGCCGTCTTGTCCTCATGGATTCACAGTGCTGGCAGCCTCTAAATGTGAGATCTCCCGCCCAGGCTTCTCTGAGCTTTGGATGAGTGTGTCCCACCATTTTCATACTGTTTCTTCCTCATGAAATCCAAGGGCACCTCCTAAAATGAAAGTGTCTAGAACCCCTCTGTCCTGGCCCTCTTCCAGTACTCCCTGTCTCTGATTGGCAGCGGCATCCATCCAGATGCCTACGGCAGAAATCTCAGTGTCATCATTCTGGTTATTGTCTCCTTCTCGGCCACCACATCTAGCCCATCGGTAAATCCCACTGGATTTTACCTGTTACATTTTTCTTTTCTTTCTTTCTTTTTTAAAAAATATTTATTTATTTTATTTATTTATTTTTGGCTGCGTTTGGTCTTCATTGTTGCACACGGGCTCTCTCTAGTTGTGTCAAGCAGGGGCTACTCTTCATTGCGGTGTGCGGGCTTCTCACTGCGGTGGCTTCTCTTGTTGCAGAGCACGGGCTCTAGGCGTGCAGGCTCTAGAGCAGAGGCTCAGTAGTTGTGGCACACGGGCTTTGTTGCTCCGCAGCATGTGGGATCTTCCCGGACCAGGGCTCGAACCCGTGTCCCCTGCATTAGCAGGCAGATTCTTAACCACTGCGCCACCAGGGAAGTCCATGTTACATTTTTCTTGATTCCACCTGATTTTCCCCAACTCTGCTTCTGCCCTCCTGGTCCAAAACACCATCCTCTCTTGCCTGGACGACTGCAGCAGATAACCTGCGTCTGTTCTGACCCCCTCTTTCTGTTCTCACACTGCCAGCGTAATCCTTTCAAAGTGCAAATCTGATCGTATCAGCCCCATATTTAAAATTCTTCCCAGTGTTCTCAGGATAACGATGAAGTGTCTTAACGTGGCCTCTGTAGGGTCTGGCCCCTTCCTGACCCACCAACCTTGTTCTGCTGTCATGTTGGTCTCGCCTAATGTTAAGTCACCTGGACAGGTGTTTCTACTGCATGTCTTCCTAGCTTCTTCTCACCTCTCTTGAGATTTCAGCACAATGTCACCTTCAGGGAAGGCTTCCTCCTGCCTCTCCCGCACCTGTAACTGGATCAAACCTCTCTGTCCTGACACTCAGAGTCTTCTGGGACACCCCCTTGTTTCCTTTGTCTCAGGTACTTCTTTACTTGTCTTGGGAAGGTTTTGTTTCCTGTCTTTCTCACTAGACCGTATGCTCCATGAAGCAGGCACCATGATTGGTCTCCCATCCTTGTATTCCCAGAACCCAGCAGAGTGACACAGTGATGTGTTGTTGAATGAATAAATGGGTTTGAAGAACAGGGTTTGAGTCCCAACTCTGGGCAGCTGTGGTCTGAATCCCACTTTTCTCATCTGTCAAATGGAGATATTTTTGCCATCGTTTAGGATTCTTGGGAGGAAAATAGTTCATCTCACAAACGACGATTGTTGTTTTGAATGATTATTCTCTCTCATTTTAAGGTTGAGTCTTATGAATGCGACAGTGGAGATGATCCTAAGTCAACTAATGCCTTTATTGTTTTTCTCATATAACAGAGTGGCAGGGGACGGGGAATATAGAAATGAGAATTTCATTAGAAAATCATATTTATTTGAAACGGTGGTGGGGAAGATGAACCTGAATAAATAGACACTTAAATTTTTTTACTTTTAGTTTTTTCATCATGAGAATTCTGAGTGATCATTGAAGGTAATTTGGATGATATAGAAAGGCAGAAGAAAAGAAATCACCCATCTTCCCACCTCCCAAACACATTTTCCCACACTCTCAAATAGTTCATCAGAAGTCAAGTTACGGGATGAAAGAGTTTAGATAATTATTCCCTAATTGGTCTCCAGAAACGTTGTGCCAGTTCATACATGCACCGGTAGCGTAGGGCAGTGTCCACTTCCTGGCACCCTTGCCACGTCTGGGTTTATGAAATACAGACATGCACTGCATACAGGCATATCTAGATGCGTATTTAATGGGTGGAAATGGTATTTGATTAAATTTGCATTTGTAGTGCAAGTTACTCCTGAACTTGGACATTCTCTTGTTAGCCATCAGCATTTTTTCTTCACCAATTACCTGTTATTCTTTGCATAATTTTCTTTAGGAGTGTTTCTCTTTTTCATATTTACTTATAAAACCCTCTTTACATTAAGCCCATTAACTTTTTAAAAATCATATATGCAAATGTGAGCTTCAGTAGAACCCTTTCACGTGATCACAAGTTCAAGGGTTAATTTATACTTTATTAATGACAACTGGTTTCTCTCTTCATTTAAAATTTTGCCGCTTGAATTGCATGCTAAGGAGAATGTGTGTGAAAAGAGTCTGGACTTTGAAGTTGGACAAACCTGATTTCAGTCCTAGCTCTGCCACATTCTAGCTGAGGGCCTGGGACAAATTATTGAGCCTCTCCAAGTCTCAGATTTCTCTCCTGACTAACAGGAATCCTCTCGCCTTGCTTTGAGAGGTAAATAGCTTATGGATGGAGCCGTGTGCAAAAGTGTGTTCTATAAATATTCACTCCCTTTCCGTACCCCTCAAAGATGTGCTGTTCTGTACGTACATCTGTGTACATGGATTTTGTTTCACTAAGGAGCACGCGTATTTTACTCCATTTATAGCCAGATGTGCAATCACGCGTTAATATTTACTGAATAGCTAACTGTGATCAAAGTACCAGCGAGAATAGAAAAATTCTTAGTGAACCGTGCACTATTTGCATCTAGGAGAGGTTTTTAATTTTCAAGCTCAGGGATAATATTAGCAAGTTCGGATCCGTTCTATAAACATGGGAGACAATGTAAGTTATGGCATTCTGGAGGGAAAAAAAAGGCACAGACCGCTTCAAATCCTCAAAAATATTTTGATTTTAAACAGCTCCTAGTGGAGTCTCAAAATACTTGCACTCTCTCATTGAGAATTGATGTCTCAGTCTGTTCTCTTTTCCTTTGTAGGTGTGGCTGGATCTCTTAAAACCTATTGTCAAGCAGATTAGAAGTAAGTATAACCCCCCCCACCCCCACCCCCCACCGCCTGTTTAACAGGGATGTCAAATATAAAGCCAGACGTCTTCCTCGTCTAGGCGTCGTCTGCCCTGTGGTGTCAAGCACTGGGGCCATACTTTCTTTTTTTACCCCGTGATTGCGTTTCAGCATCCACTAATCCACGTACTATTAAATGTATCTTCTGCAATTTTAACATATAACAATTCGGTAATCAAAACTTGGAAAACAAATGTCATTTTAATTAAGACTAAAGCAGGCTCTTGAGGCCCAGAGCAGTTGAGCTCGTCCAGTCCGTGCTCATGTTTCTTACTGTCACTTTGGAAGAGGGAAGGTGGAACCATTTATTCATAAAATTGCTATGAGGTTTTCTGTGCTGCCTTTTCAAAGCCTGTGAGATCAGAATGCAAGTGGTGTTTGGAAAAATAAGGTGCGCAAAAGTGTGTGAGTGTGAGTGTGTGTGTGTGTGTGTGAGTGTGTGTGTGAGTGTGTGTGAGTGTGTGAGAGTGTGTGTGTGAGTGTGTGTGTGTGAGTGTGTGTGTGTGTGTGTGTGTGTGTGTGTGTGTGTGTGTGTGATTGGCAAGCAGGACAGAAGGGAGTCTGCCTTGCATTGAGACCATGTTGTCGAAGGAGAGATAAAGGAGGGTCTAGGAGAGAAGTAAGGAAAGGGAACACTTGCTTTTTCCCTCCCTTCTCATTATGTGTCAGCACCAGACCATCCTCCCCTCTCTCCGCTGTGAGGTCAAGTTAAGAGACAAGCTCTCTTCTCCAGTTCATCCCAAATTGTCCCTCACTGCAGCCAGAGACCAGGCAAGAGACTGAGGATGGTAACAAAACTGCATTCCTTTAGTTGAACAATCACACAATACCTCTTGGGGTCGGTTTTATGTCTGATTAAGAAACCCCACCAGTGCAATGGTTAAGAATCCGCCTGCCAGTGTAAGGGACACGGGTTCGAGCCCTGGTCCAGGAAGATCCCACATGCCGCGGAGCAGCTAGGCCTGTGCGCCGCAACTACTGAGCCTGTGCTCTAGAGCCTGTGAGCCACAACTACTGAAGCCCGTGCAACTAGAGCCGTGCTCCGCAACACGAGAAGCCACCGCAGTGAGAAGCCCGCGCACCACCACGAAGACCCAACACAGCCAAAAATAAATAAACTAAGTTTATTTAAAGAAAAGAAACCCCACCAGGCTACTTACAGCAATTTATGTGGCTGTAATAAACAGGCACACTGTGTTGAGTGGCCCTTACGCAGTTGAAATTGATATTGATCTTCTATCATTTAAATTAAGCAGTCGTTAATGCAGAAGACGAAACAGCCGTTGTTCAGCGTTTATTGGGTGGCTGGCCTAGGACTAAGTGTGGAGGACACATTGCTGTGAGAAGCCGCCAGGCCTGAAGGCTGGAGGAAGCACAGCATCTAAAATGATGACATTTGTTCCCTCAGTAACCCGCGATGGGAGCTGCTGATGGTGGAAAAGTGTCAGACCCAGGACAGCGGCTGTGGTTTGGTTTAGCACCGGAGCAGAGGCTCTCCTTTTCATCTCTGTGGGCTATGACTCGCCCCGTGTGACAAAGCTGTCATTTTGCATTAGTGCTAGCATCTTCCTAGCTTCGGGTTTTCTAAGGATCCAAGTAGCCTCATTTAATTCCCCATCTGTGAAAATTGCTGGGAAGAATGAGCTAGACCTTCCCATCTTCCCCATTTTGTTCTTGCTATTTTGTGATCCAGAATTGACACGCGAGGATTTCTGTTAATTTTTAGAATGGTCAGCGGGAAGAGGCCCGGCTTCTCTTGGTTTCAGTGTTCCTGTGCCTTGTTTTTTTTCCTCCTAATTTTGTACGTATTGCCAACATCTTCATCTTATGATACATCATTTGGGGTTTTTTCCCCTAAATTTGAGTGTGTTATAAAAATTAAAGTACAACATCTTTTGTGATGGTGAAAGGTAGAGCAAAAAAGACATTTTTTACTTTTATACAACTGCTGTTAAAATTTGGATTTCATCATAATACCTTGTATTTCATAGAACATAAACTTTTGCTGTTAGTCCAAATGGCAGAACCTGTAAGATTGCTTTTGTATCGTGGCTTATACAGCAAAATAAACTCTGACTCAGGTTACAAATTATTATTCTATAATCTATTTGATGTTCTGTTTGAATTCTGGAAAGTTACCTGTCTCATTCCCAGTCTTACCCTGCCCACCCCCTCCCAGATCTGCTTCCTAATTTCGTTGGAACTTATCGATAAGATGGTGTATGAGACACTTAGTAAGGGCTTTGACTGACTGTGATGAACACAGTAGCTGCTGTACCTTGGAGAGAGTTAGAAATAATAAATTACGTAACTGATTTACCTTTTCGTTATCTCTTCCTTAAGCTGTCTAAAGCCTGTATTTGGACTGAAGCAGACAGATAAATTTTTGAAGACACATGCGTGCTTTTAAAATCTGGGCACAATTTACGTTCTCCAGGGGAAAAGTTTGATGCCTCAATGTAATGCGCCTGTCACAGTATTTTTAAAAACCGGGTATCTGGAACTTCCCTGGGGGTCCAGTAGTTGAGACTCCGTGCTTCCAACGCAGTGGGCGTGGGTTCCATCCCAGGTCAGGGAACTAAGATCCTACATGCCGTGCGGTGCGGCCAAAAAATATAATTAAAAAAAAACCCAAACAGGTGTCTGTCTCCCCACAATACGAAAATGCAAATTAGTAACCAGCATAACCAGCTATTAAGTGACTTGGATGTTGGCAGAAGTGCTCTGGGCAGCTCGGAGTAAGACTTATTATTGGTTTCTAATATACCCTCTTACATCTTTAATGGCATTTGAAAGACAAATCAATAAATGCTTTACTGCTTTTTCCCCCCTTTCTAGGGCCAAAGCATGTCGTTGTTAAGTTTGTGGTGAAATTCTTTCCACCTGACCACACACAGCTCCAAGAAGAACTCACAAGGTTAGTGGTTTGGAAACTGGGTATTTATTGCTGTGGAGCAGAGAGAGTGAATGTTCTAAGTCAACTGATGAAACATTTTCCCAGTGTTTCCTTGACCAGCATCTGATCTGTGCTTGACAGTTTAACCTTCCTCCCTCCCAGCTGTGTTTACAAACATGGGAAGAAAGAAAGTACCACAGTTTCCCTGAAAGCTGGTTTCTCGAAGGCTGTGCTATGAAGTATCTGGGCTTATAATCTGTTACTGTCATATTTCCCCCTCTTATACCTGTCACGTCACAAGACAGTTTTGGGAAATGAATCTCTTCTGTGAAACCAAGATGTGAACTCAGTTTCTCTCTGTTGCTGCAGTGGGTGAATCGACATAAACTGTACGTCAGTTTCTTTGAAGGTGTGGCCAAGTGGGAGGAGTGTGGCCAAGCCCTGCCCCTGGTAACTGTGTGACCAGCTGGTTACCAAACGCCCCTGCACCTCTGTTAATTCCCGTGTCAACGCGACCGTAGTGCTTGCTTGGCCAGCGTGGTGTTGAGGATGAGTACTCGTATGCATAGAGTGCCCGGAACCCAGCAGGGATGCTATGAGTGACAGCCTCCATCATCCTCATCACCATCACCCGCATCTTCATCCCTGCTACTACCCATTTTATAATTGACAGCAAGACACGTGGTATTCCAAAAGAGAGCAGAGCCTGGTGGGAACATGCGAAGATAAAACGCCTCCCTTTCAGGACTACACTGCACTAGTCTGACCAGCCAGATTCCTGCCGCACATGCCTTTCCAGCTTCAGCTGTTCAAGATGAGGGCTGTCACATCTTTCTTGTCCCTCTGGGTTGAGAGCCCAGTATTTTGGGTGGTTGAGTTTGTTAAATGGTTCGTCATTTATCAAAGAGATGAAAACATTCGGTCAACAGTATTGATGGAGTATACGTGGTGTGCAAGCCTTGTTCCAGGAACGGGGAGCATAGTGGTGAAGAGACCGGCCTGACTTTCACGGGAACAGACACAATGATTAAATAAACAAGAAAAATATCAGATAATGCTAAGAGCCTTTAGGTAATGGGAGTAGATGATGTGATAGAAGGTGACGGGTGATGACTTTACAGTGCTTGGTCTGGGATGCTTGGGCTGAGAAAGCGACAAGGATCTGTCAGTCATTTTCAGAGGAAGAGCTCTCCAGGGAGAAGGCACAGTTAGGCAGTGCCCAAGGCAGAAACACGCTCCAGACGTTCAGTCACCTAAAAGAGGGCTCTCATGGCAGGAACATTGAGGGTGAAGTGCACTGAGGCGGGGCAGAGGCCCGATATACGTAGTGTTGAGAGACTGGTTGCCAGAGATACCGAGGGGAGGATGACAGGAAGAGATGGCAGTCACCCAGGCCAAGATGATGGCGGCAACGGAGGCGGTAGGAGTGGAAATGGAGAAAACACGTGAATTTGGAGCACGTGCTGGAGGCGGGGTCGATTTGAATTTGTGACGGGCTGTGGGTGGAGGCTGAGGGAAGGAGAAGGGATGCTTGAGATTTTGACTTAAGCAGCAACTAGATGGATGGGTGACGACTAGAATGCGAAGGGGTGGAGGGAAGTAGAGGACTGGGGAGGGTGGAGAGTCAAGGGTTTGGTTCTGCCAGCTCGTGTTTGAGGTCCCTGCTGGACATCCCGGGGTTGCGTCAGGAGGGGCACCAGGTACACGAACGTGCGATTCCAGAAAGAGAGGAAGGCAAAGACTCTTCCCATGGCTTCGCAGTGTTCTGAATGAGTCACCGTTGATAGTTTACCTCCACTTTCACCCCTCGAATGAAGCAGCTAAGTGGCCAGGAGCTGCAGAGGCCGTCAGCCTTCTGGGAACCACATGCCTCGGCTAGGGTGCTTCCCGTGGAGAAGGGGCAGCTGGGGCTGCCACCTGAGTTCCAAGCTGCCGACACCAGTAGCATCTTCGTGCCGTGTCCTTATCGGGGCTGCCGTGTCTCAGCTTCCGGGGCTGGTTTTCCCGTTGTTGAAAGTATGTTGCTCGAAGCTCAGAATATTGAAATGAATCTGAAGGCCAGTCCAGCCGTTGGTCAGCAGCGTGCCTTTTCCTCCCGCGTTTCACTGGGCCGTCATCCTGCTTAGGAAGTCGGCGGCGTGAAGTACCACTGCCCCCCAACCCCAGTCCTGTCTCCCCATTCTACTTTGCAATGAGTTTTGCACCTTTTCAGTTTTTGTGAATCATCATCTCTAGAGATGTGTGATTTTCTACCATTCTGGTCCTCGTTATAAAATTCCAGACAGCTTGTGAGCGTCAAGCCGTGTGTGTGCGCCTGGTATTTTGCCAGCTGTTCCGACCGATCTGATCAATTCCTCAAGTGACACAAGCTCAGCTTGGACGTAGCAGGTTTGGGGGTTTGTTGTCGCTGTTTTCTGGCTCCCAGTGTTAACTGACATTTTGGACATCTTTTCCGAGGAGAGAACTCCTTTGGCTCTGGGGTGATAAAATTGGTAGGAAGTTTAGAAGGTCCCCGTTGCTTTCCGCTTTGTCACAAGGTATGCCGGGAAGGCGACTTCCCAGATCCAAAGTGGTGTTCTCCCACACTCTCAAATTCCTGTTCAAGCAGAAATTTAAGGATGGGACCATTGAGATGCCAGGCAGTTTTCTATGGCAGATGGTGAAGGAGGGAGCCTTTGGGAGAAGCCCTATATGGACACTACTTCATAGGCGAAGGAGGCGCAGACACGAGTGAGACAGACAGAAACGGGCCCGCAGTTCAGCGACTTTAAGGGACTGGAGCTGCAGCTGATTCTTCGGGCCTCCAGGAATAGCTTTCGGCTTCCCATTTATATAGATCGAAGATTAAATTGCACTTTGCTGTTAAACAAGAAGCTGAATTCCTTTCTATTTATTGAACTACCCTCTCACTGGAGCTCTTGTCCTACTGACACCAGGGCTCAGGCATTTAGAAGGAGAAAAGTACTGACTCCCAGATGCAAGTTTAAAACCGCTTGGGGGAGGGGTCTTTGGAAAAGAAGTTAGCAGGCTTGCTTCTGGCAGAGCTCAGAATCACTTGGCTGTGCTGGTGAGGTCAGACGTACTCCACTACTCTCCGAGCATCGCATCTGACGTGGGATCCAGTTTCTACTTGGCTGTGTTCTTAAAGGTGCAGGGGACCTATCAGAATTTGCTGTTCTGCGGGGCCTGCTGCAGTGTTGCCCTTTGGCTGCCAGAGACGTCGTACTGTACACTGAATAAGGAAAGAAAGACGAAGAGCTCCCGGGTGAAATAAATTGAAACAGGCGTGTTTAAACCATGGCATCAAGATGGGTGTGATTTCCTCCCCTGTGGTCCCTGGAAGTGACAGCCCTCTGATTGGCCCTGCTGCTGTCATCGCCTCCCTCCTCACATCCCATCCTTCCTCCAAGGAGAGTTGATTCCGTTTTGAGCCCTTCATGTGAATTTGATTGGAGCTGCTTCAGTTTAGAATGCAAAAGGTGCTGCGGAATTTCTAAAGTTAGCCCTGCAGCCAGCGTGCGGGACTTACAGCTGTCTTTACGAGAAGATGAGACGGTACCCAGGAAGGTCCTTCTCAGATTACAAGGGCCTTAGCACAAGTCAGCGTAATCAGGGAGTGACAAAGTCCTCCTGCAGTTGGCAACGGGGCGCTCGTCCTCTGTCTAAATAGGTGAGCTCTCGGAACCCAGCGCCGTGTCGCCACCCACAGGAGACCCTCCTCAGAGGCCCCGAAGCCTGTCGCCGTGACCCTGAGTCTGTCCCTGGACACAGCATCCTGTGTTTGAACTGGTAGCTGTTACCATATTTGGAACATCATGCTTTTAAAACATACGTTCTTCCTACTTAGGTAAAAACTAACCACACAGATAAGAATTAGAGCCTGTCGTTCTATGTGTCGGCTTCAAGAAACAATAACCACTGCCTAATCCAGAGATACGGTTTGTGCCACATCTTCCCATATAAACCTATGTGCTGATGTTGTGGTTACTTTATATGCTCTGCCATTCTCTACTTTGACTTTCCAAGGAGAGAGACAGAGACAGAGAGAGAAAAGAAAGTGAATGAATGAATGAATAAACATTACATTGGGGGGGTGGATAAAGGTCAGCTGTTGTCAACTAGTGGATCTGTGGGTGTTTTTTTGTTTTGTTTTTTTTCTGGTTACAGAATGCCTCTGTAGTTCTTTAGTTCTTAATCATGGAATTTCCTAAACGACTTAAAGGGGATTCATTTTTCTTTTATTTAAAAAAAAAAATTGCTAACATATACTGAATGTTTTCATTCTGGTCACTATGCTTTCCATGTATTATCTCATTTAATTCTTAAGGCCACCTCTATGGTTAGTCGTGTTAAAAGCCCTTTCTTTGGGCTTCCCTGGTGGTGCAGTGGTTGAGAATCTGCCTGCTAATGCAGGGGACACGGGTTCGAGCTCTGGTCTGGGAGGATCCCACATGCCGCAGAGAAACTAGGCCCATGAGCCACAACTACTGAGCCTGCGCGTCTGGAGCCTGTGCTCTGCAACAAGAGAGGCCGCGATAGTGAGAGGCCCGCGCACCGCGATGAAGAGTGGCCCCCGCTTGCCACAACTAGAGAAAGCCCACGCACAGAAACGAAGACCCAACACAGCAAAAATTAATTAATTAATAAACTCCTACCCGCAACATCTTCTTAAAAAAAAAAAAGCCCTTTTTTTAAAAAACAAAAAGAACCCTTTGTTATTACAAAAGTAGCCAATGTACAGTGTAGAAAGTTAGAGTATACAGGTGAAGAAGACTAAGAAGATAAAACTACTGTGTTCTTGCTGCCCAGAGCTGAGTGTTGTTAACACATCAGTGAGAGAGCCTTTCTGATTTTTCCTGTGCATATACATGTACTGTTCATCTCATCTGGTACCCTGGCCGTACTCAAATGTCCCCCTTTGTTCCCCAGATGTCATTTATATCTGCCCATCTAACGTGAAATTCACTGTAGGACCACATTCCATCTGGTTGTTATGCCCTTTGGACCTCTTAATCTAGCAGAGTCCCTTTTTTTTTTTTCTCTTCGTGATACCATCTTGTTGAAGAAACTGAACCGGTCATACTATAAAATAGCCTACCCGGGACTTCCCTGGTGGCACAGTGGTTGAGAGTCCACCTGCCGACGCAGGGGACACGGGTTCATGCCCCGGTCCGGGAAGATCCCACGTGCCGCGGGGCGGCTGGGCCCGTGAGCCATAGCCGCTGAGCCTGCGTGTCCGGAGCCTGTGCTCCGCAGCGGGAGAGGCCGCAACAGTGAGAGGCCCGCGTACCTCAAAAAAAAAAAACAAAAAAAAAGCTACCTGCTAAATTTGTCTGGTTGCCTCCTGTTTAGCTTATTCCTCTGTCTTCTGTATTTCCTGCCAACTAGACCTTAGTTCTAAGGGATACAAGTTGAACATTCTTGGCTAGAATCCCATCCTAAGTGATGTCGTGTGTTCCCTGTTTCATTAGCGATGCTGAGATTGATCACTGAGTTAAGGGTGGTGACATTCTGACCTTTCCATTGTGAAGGAAAGTCATATGACTTTGTATGCAAATGTCCAAACTCCTAAGTGGTTTTTATACTGATTAACAATCCTTGCCAAGTCAGTCGTTTCTTTAGAGGTGTGGGATGAGGGTTTTATAATTATGTTATTTTTGCTGTGTTATTTGTCGGTGTTCTTCTGTAACGTAGAACTTTGCCCCGTCTACTTAGATTGTCTGTATATCCTGAAATACCCTTCCTGCTGGAGAGGCAGATTACATGCCCAAGTTTTTGCCTTGGGTTACCAGTTTCCTAAAAAAGAATTTCTTGAATAGACTCCTCAAATGGTGATACATTCTACTTTTTCTGCTTTCTATTTTTATGACTATTATAATGGACTCATAAAGTTTTATTAGTTCCATGTGTTTCAGTTCACTTTAATCATTCTTTATTGCTACTCAAGTTGTCACAACTTTGGCCAGTGGCCGCCCCTTCAAGGTTTTTTTTTTTCCCCCTTTTAATATAACCCATTTATATTTGCAAGCTGCCTTGCTCTCTGGCATAACTAGATCTTCCAGGCTTGCTTTGTACCTTCCTCTGCCCCACACCTGGAACCTACCATTTCTGCAAGGTCCTACCTCTGTATCCTTCTCATGGGTAGTTGTGTGAGAGCCAGAATCTGGTTGCTAAGGGTTGCTGCCGAAGTCACGCTCCTTCTAGACAGTGGGCAAATCTAGCAAATATCTTTCTAAAAATCTGGGCTTCCCTGGTGGCGCAGTGGTTGAGAGTCCGCCTGCCGATGCAGGGGACGCGGGTTCGTGCCCCGGTCCAGGAAGATTCCATGTGCCGCGGAGCGGCTGTGCCCGTGAGCCATGGCCGCTGAGCCTGCGCGTCCGGAGCCTGTGCTCCGCAACGGGAGAGGCCATAACAGTGAGAGGCCCGCATACCGAAAGAAAAAAAAAAATCTATGCGTTCATATTGATATTCTCAAATCGATTTTAACATCGCACTGTTTTTACTTAATTTCTTTGATTTATACTTTTTTCTTCCACCAAACATGTTACTTGCTTTATTCTACTTCATAAAGAAAAGAATTTTTAAATAAATTGATTTTTAAAGATCTGGCAACTGAGGCTTGTGGAAGAAGCTGAGTGACTTATTACACCACAAAAAAAGACACTCTTGTGGGGCTTCCCTGGTGGCACAGTGGTTGGGAGTCCGCCTGCCGATGCATGGGACGCGGGTTCGTGCCCCGGTCCGGGAAGATCCCACATGCCGCGGAGTGGCTAGGCCCTTGAGCCATGGCCGCTGAGCCTGCGCATCCGGAGCCTGTGCTCCCGAAAAAAAGACACTCTTGTGTTTCCAGTTCCATTGGCAAGGCTCTTCCTAACCATGATAGCCTACTGTTATTGTCTGAGCCATACAGCCATTTTTTTTAGTATATTTGACTGATCTGTGAAAAAATTTTAAATGTGTGCTATACTCTGCAAAAATAGGGTGGTAAGTTATAGTCTTAATTACTTATGGCTGTATCTCTCCATATAAAATGAAATGCATTACTCATTGTGTGGAAAGATTGCAGCATATGTCTCCCGGTGCTTGAAGGGAGGTGTGAATAGTTACACTGCAGCCAGTAGCACCAGGAATTCATCCTTCCTGTGCAGACTTTCTTGTTCTTCAGCTTATATTTCTTTAGGTCCTCACTGTGTGGGCAAGTTGCCAGTGAGCAAAGTGAGGCTGACTTTGTTGCCAAACCTCCCCGCCCTCTTGCTTGACACCCATCTCTATGTGTCTGACGCCCGTCTCTCTTCGTATTCGCAGGTACCTGTTTGCTCTGCAGGTGAAGCAGGACCTGGCTCAAGGCAGGCTGACGTGTAGTGACACCAGCGCTGCCCTCTTGGTCTCACACATTGTGCAATGTAAGTTCCGTTGGTTTCCTTCAGAAATCATGTGGGAAATAACACAGTGATCTGCCTGGTGGGGAGAAAACTGACATCCACTGAAAGCAATAATGTCTTTGTCTTACACTGCTATTAGCATGAAACCCAAGGGGTGGAAAACAGTCCTCCTAACTTTGTGTATATGGACTCCCCCACCAAACGCTGACCCGGGAATTTTGTGTTCTGGTGTTTGTCTCCTCTTTCTAAGGACTACGCGTTTGTTGAAAACTCAGTTGACTCAAAGGAGAAGCTTGGATACACGGTGGCAAAGTAGACTAAACTCGTTCTGTCCTGTTCTTGCATTTAATATTCATCATCGAATATGGCCCATTAGCCTTCAGACATAAAACTGTCAAAGATTTCCCTTCTTGTATTCTGCTCGAGAGTTCAGTAAACCAAGACACATGAAACTGGACGGGACCCAAGTGATGCTTGAAGCTACATCTTTTAACTTTCTTCCTCTAGACAAAGGATAAGTTAGATTGTGCTCATTCGAAGGCTTCCTGACGACTCACCTGGGCATTTTTTTTGTCTTGGTCAAGGCAGAAGTTACTTGAAATGGAATATACACATTATGTTTCAGGAAGGAAATTATGTATATAGACGAAGGTCAACATCTAAAAGCACTAGTATAAAAAAAATTGTGCTAGCGTATCATTCTGAAATTTCCACTGTATACAGAGTAGTCCCATATAATCAGCCCCGTCCTGTCCAGATAACTGCCCAGTTAACAAGCGTTCCACAGGTTTGTAGGAAGGGTCACTCCCAGTAGTCAACAAATTACCTTAGTCCAAAATGATGAGGTGTTTCTAGAGACCATGCTTATCTTCTTTTTTGTGCAATGCCATTGTTGAATATCTGCCAGACTTAGTAGATGGATGTTTTCTTATTCATTTGAAAACATGATGTGAGAAAGAAAAGACAGGCCGAAAAGAAAAAAGTAGGTAAACTTTGTAAACTTTACTATGTTCCAGCTCTGTGTATATTATCTCATTTAATTCTTATAACAACCCTGTGAGCTCAGTACTGTTATCCCCATTTTAAAATGAGGAAGCTCTGACACAGAAAGTTACATAACTTTTGTCTTTCCCGTGTTTGGTCTTCTCTCTTCTTACAGTGACAGTGGACAGAGGAGGGCTTTGAATCAGGCAGACCTCGTTTCTGTTAGTTGGTTGTTCACCCTGGCAAGTTACTAACCCGCCAGCCTCTCTTTCCTTTGGAACAGGGGGATAATAGAATCTGTTTCATAACAGATGAAATGATAGCATCAATATTCAGCATATGTTAGGTGTGCGATAAATATACCCTCCTTTCTTTATCCTCACTCACCTAGGGCCCTCCCTTTCCAAACAATGGGAAATTTCGACATAAAGCTTCCTTGCTGGAATAGCAACTTCAGCAAAGGTCTCTGACCCTGGGCCTTTGGTGAGAGAAGAGATTTAGTCGGCTATTCCTGATGCCATTCAGTCTTGTAGCCCCTTCCTCCTAAGGCCCTTCCTTTTTAAAGAAAGAGTGAATCTTCCTTTTTAAACATGCACACACGGGAAGTGGAGGGTCACGGGAATCCAGAAAACCATGTGCTTGGTCTGACGGACCCCTCACCCCCAGACACCAACAAGGGGCTCAAAATCCCCTGAGAATCTTGAGTTCTCCAAAGGAAATGAAATAGGTGGGTTCAGAAGTATCTCTGCTGTTTCTATACTCTGTGATGCGCAGTCGCGTGACACACTGTTTCTATAATCTCATACTTAAAAAGCCCCATTTCTGTATTTTTAAGCATTCCTGTACCTTCTGTCATGGAAGGAGGAATTTCACAGAGTCCTCTGTGAATAGTGTGTTCATTTAAATTATTGGTAGTTATTGACGTCCTCAGTAAGGTAGGAGAGGTCAGCTCATCTCCCTCCTGCAGAAGCGATGTTAATGCTGATGGAAAATTATCTCTAGTGAGCTATATTTTCATCTCCTCTGTATCTATACACGCAATCTGATTTTTAAAAAAATTTTCCTCCCTTTCATTTGAATTCATGGAGTCATCTTTCACATAGTCTAATTGTTTTCGTTGGTTCCTCTGTTACTGGCCTTAGGTATCCCCTGTATATATTTCAGACTTTTAATACTCTCTAGTTGATTATGAATAGACCAAGTGGGACAAGCTGGTGAAGAGAAGAATCAAACACTCTTTGGACCTGACGTAACAGAGGAGGCATGGTGGGGCTAGATTTCTGCAGGTTGTGTGTGCGTCCATTCTGAGGATTGTACCTGGCAGAACAAGTTTGTGCAAACACATCCTCATGAGACTTCTCACAGAATTTGGGGGACGGGGTGGTGGTCTTCTTATTTTTTTTGCCAAGAGTACACTGCTAAGGAATTTAGTATATACATCAGCTAATATGACACCTTTAATTAAAAATAGTCATATCTTGCACATTACAGTGCTCAGACTCTCCAGACATAAGGGGGTGCCTACTTCCATGTTTCCAAGAAGAGAGCATGTGGGAGAAAGTGGATGTCACAGTCGTGTTGCCCTTGCATTTTGGGAGTTGAAAAGCAAGTGACTCCGAGGAAAAGACAGTTTAGGCATATTGACCCTGATGCCAGAGGAAAAACTGGAATTCTTAGCTCGTTCATATTGAATTATGGAAAAGGCTCTGTTATAAAATCCATATATGTTAAGAAACCCAAACTTAAAACTCGTAAGAAATTTAGGATTTAGGTGAGTCCCCTCTCCCTCCCACCATACGCAGTCCGTCTTCATTATTTGCAGATGTCATGTTTGCAAATTCACCCGCTCTCTGAAATTTATTTGTAAGCCCAGAATCAACACTGTGAGTGCTTTCACGGTTACTCACAGACATGCGCAAGAAGGTAAAAAATTGGAGTCGCCCCTCCCTCACCTCCCCAGTGGAGGTCGGAGGAGGTGATGCTCTGCCTCCTGGTTTCAGCTGTCATACTGGAAACAAGTGTCCTTTTTGTGATCTCTTTGGAGCCACGCTTTTTGCATTTCTGTGCTTTTCGTTGATTTCCCTGTTTTAAATGGCCCCCAAGCATCGTTGCTGAAGTGCTGTGTAGTGTTCCTAAGTGCAGGAAGGTTTCGATGTGCCTCACGGAGAAAGTAAACACAGGTGTTTACGGGTGTAGATAAGCTGCTTTCAGACGTGCATTACAGTGCTGTTGGCCCTGGGTCCAGCGTTAACGAATCAGCAGGGTACATAAAGTAGGATGTCTTTCAACAGAAAACAAGGTTAGTTGGTGAAAATGTTTCCAGAGTCTCGCGGGAACCTAACCCTGTATTTCCCCTGGGAATGATGGTTTAGTCTTCACTAATTCGACGTGTGCGGGGACTTGATACAACAGCACTACTGTGAAGAATGAGATGAACTGTGCTTGCTTGAGGCCAGATAGGAGGAAGTGCAGAAAAGACAGTGTCACCATCGCCGTGGCAAACCAGTGAGGAGGATGGCAGTATGGCCACTCCTGCCCAGTTTCCTGTGATGGAGGGTGGCAGCTTTACTCAGGGAAGGTGAAATTTGTTGACAAAGTGCAACTAGGAAATGATGTTATTGATTTGCCACGGCAGTGAGAAGCTAGTGGGTGACTGATTCTTCCAGTGGCCCAGCTGGTGCCAAGCAAATATTCTCAGTGGCTGTGATTTATAGCAACATAGAGGCCACATCCTGCATGATTACTGGGGTGCATTGCCCAGTGTGACAAGCTGCTTCACGTGACAGAGTGAAAATTAGGCTTCATGGCAACGGTTTACTTACTTTTATTATAAACAGTTGGACTCTGGTCGTTTTATTAAGCTTGTTACACAGACTATATGATAAAGGCATGCTGCTACATCTGTATTAAATTGCTGTAAACTGAGCTGGAGCTAGTGTTAAGGTACAATTATTAATTTAAAGCGCTATCCTTTAGTTTTCCAGATTAGAGCAATTTGGGGACTTGAGAAAATTATGCATCCACTTCCTTGTAGACTAAAAATTTGTGAGAATTTGCGATCTGATCTGTCATTTCTGACAACACAACTACACAAAATTTAAGACACTTGAATTTATGTTTACCAAATTAGATTATGTACGTTTACCCCTAGTTATAATCGTCTTTACATGATAAAGCATTTGGGATTTGCACTAGTAATTGCTATACGTGTGTCTCCAAAGTTGATTTTGTCAAGCCCTGAAATTCTGGGGCTTATTTAGAAGTTAGAAGGCCTTCATCCACGTAACTGGAATGTACTGCCTGAAGTAGACGTGAACCCCTAGTTGGGGTGGGGAGGAGAGAGACAAACCAGGAACACGGATGGCTAGAGATGGATGATTCTGAAGTTTTCTTTCCAACTGGTAGAGATGAGAAAAAGCGAAATTGTCGTCTTACGTTGGCACGGTTGTTAAATATGCCCTTCCAGCCACCGCTTCTCACATCTGGCCCTTAGGATACCTACCGGCTGGGATTGCCTTGTGTCGTCTGCTAGTTTTTCTGGTTTGCTACTTGGGGAACAGTCCACTGGGAGTACAACAAATTGTGAAGTATTAATCATATGTGGCTGGTTTTTCTTTCTCTCTTTCTCTGTAGCTGAGATTGGGGATTTTGATGAAGCATCGGACAGAGAGCATTTAGCAAAAAATAAGTACATACCTCAGCAAGATGCACTAGAAGACAAAATTGTGGAATTTCACCATAACCACATGTAAGTCTCCTTCGTTGCTTCCTACTTGCTTTGAGCTCCTTCTCTCTGTCCTTCGACATACGTGGATACACACACACACACACACACACACACACACACACACACACACACGTGACTTATTGGGAGGAAATGTACAAAGGGTGAGGGAGGAGAGCACAGAGGCTCAGTGAGTGTTGTTTCTTATCCTGGACTATTGGTAACACAGGTTACCCACTCAAGACCAGACCTCTGGGCTCCTTGCTTGCTTTCCTGTGAGACCAGAGTAACACTGGAATTTAGGACACCCCGTGCTTTGGAGTAAAAGGAAGAGTATAAGACCAAGTAGCAGGAAATCAGGAAGAGGACATGATAACTAGGGACAGTATAAGAATATTGTGAAAATGGAGAACCTTTGTGCCATGTCCATTCTGGTTTTCTGTTTTGATCAATAAAATATTTTCAAAGCCTTCTCTGCTCCTTTTGTTTTCGTTGTTGTCTTTCAAGGAAGGCACTTGAGTCTTGGTGATAGTGGCCTTGACAGTGTTGAACTTTGCAAGTTTAGGGCTATTGTAAGTGACTGGAAACTTGTTTCAACATGGTCGTGTTTTGCTTTTATATGACCTTAAAGGAAACTCTTTGAGATTCCAAAAAACTGGCCGAGTTTGAGATAGACTTTTGGGGGTTTTGTGTTACACAAGCAATAGAGCTTTTGTTCCAGTTGCTCAACTTCGGATTATAATGAATGGGAGGCCGGGTGTCATCCGATCGGGTAGCCCCATTGTTGGTGATGAAATGCCTTTTTCTTTCCGAAGAGAAGATGCTTAATCTTGAATTCATAGACACGGAGAATTCAAATCTCCTGGCCTTTCTCCTGAATTTTTGTTTTGTCAGTGGACAAACACCCGCAGAATCGGATTTCCAGCTCCTGGAGATTGCCCGCAGGCTGGAGATGTACGGCGTCCGATTGCACCCAGCTAAGGACCGGGAAGGCACTAAGATCAACCTGGCTGTGGCCAACACGGGGATTCTAGTGTTTCAGGTAAGAGCGTTTAGAACCAGCTCGGTTCCCTTGGTGTTGCAGAGATAAGAGTTGGCCCTTCAACTCTGATTCCAAGTTGGGTGGTCCAGGCTAAGACCTCTGAGAGTTATTTTTAGGTGAACAGGGAAAAACAAACCTCATCTCAGGGTTTCCTGTTTCTGTCCGGACCCTCAGACTTGCAGATTTCATTTCCTTTGCTTTGCTCTGGTTGGGGAATCCAAGACTGCAGGTTTGTTTGCAGGTATTGACTTTGTAGGATCATAGAAATCCCTCTCTCTCTGTTGACCTAACTTTGAACATAGTATAATGGAATCAAGATTTCAGATCCCCAATATAAACACCTTTTTCACACTTGCCCATGATAGTCATCTGATTTTTTTAACCTAATTTGGGTTTTTTTTTAACCTGATTTGGGTTTTACCTAAGTTAGCTTGTTTGTGGTTTCACATTTACCTAACTTAGAAGATGTAGCAGTTTTATAAATTCACAGAAGCTATGTCCGTGTCCTGCTGTAATTTTGCAGCTACGCACATACCGCTCCTGGACCCTTACCTGTGTCTTACATGAGGACATAGCACTCTGCGCTCTGAAGCGTGTGCACCCTTGATCACGCTGCCGCTGTACTGCCATTGATTGAGGCATCTCTTTTTCTTGACAATTTCATTGAAGTATCACTGACATGCAATTAAGTGCACACATTTAAAGCATGCTGTTCTTAAATACATATAAGTTCTTAAATATGTATATCCTGTGAAACCGTCAGTGAAATCAAGACAGTGAACATATTCATCACCCCAAAGGTTTCCTCAAGACTTTTTTCTTTTTTTGTATTGAAGTCGTTGGTTCACAATATAATATTAGTTTCAGGTACATGACATAGTGATTGAATAGTTTATAGGTTATACTCCATTTAAAGTTGTTATAAAATATTGCCTAGTAATAAACTATAATGGAAAAGAATTTTTTAAAGACTATAGATGTTTACATATATATATATAAATATATATAACAGAATCATTTTGCTGTACACCTGAAACTTACCCAGTATTGTAAATCAACTATACTTCAATTAAAAAAAAATGATACCTAATTTAAAAAAGAATATGTGTATATATATATATATATATATATATATAGCCTAGATTCCCTGTGCTGTACAATATATCCCTCAAGGCTTTCTCTTTTAAACAAAAGTGCTTTGGTTTCAAAGGGGTATGAAGAAAGCATCTGACCCTGTTTCATCTCATGAAATAGGGTCGGATTTCACCCGGGTTTGAAGGTGTAAATAGGTGCACGACCTAAAACTCTTTTTTCGAGCTTTGCCAGATTGGGTTACATTTCCCCCTTCGTATTTTACCAAAGTAACCCCAGTGATTCTTTGCTCCTGTATCAGATGTTTATGACGGACAGTAATTACCAAAGGGTTCGTGTCCCAAGAGAAGTTGAAGTTGGGTTTCCTGTGGGACACTAGGAAGTGACATTTTGTGAGCAGCGTGGTATTTGAGGAGGTGACTGTTCCTAATACCCACTGACCTGCAGAAATAATCTAGGCGTCCCTGATGAGAAAAACAACAGTGAAACAATGTGGTTGTCAGTCCTACCATTCCACTTCAAAGTTAAAACGCTTAAACATTTCTAAAGATCATAGTCGGGGGAAGAGGTGCCTCACAATTGAATTAATTTGCTTGGATTGTGTTTGAGACACTTGAAGTGTTGAGAATTGTTCCGTAATGTCATCATATACAAGGACTGTATCTTGAAATTAATCTTCTTGCCTGTGCCTAATTGCTTCATTCTAACCAATTTAAACGAATGGTTCTGGTGTTCAAACGGGCTCGAGGAATTCTAATTTCAGTTGAGAGGACGGCACAGATAGGAGCTGGTATCTGGCGACTCCCCACTGTGTCTCCCCCACTCCCACCTGGCGATCAAAGATGAGATGTGTGCGTCCCTCCCGGAGACTGTTCTCTGGCCTCAGAGACACACGGAGGGTGGGGTCTCCCCTCCCCGGCCCTGCTTGTGCTGTTGGAAGCAGAGCAGTGTGGACAGAGCAGGTGATCGCTGACCGCTGTGTTGCTTCTGTGGCTATAACAACAGCTGCTGGTTAAGGCACATGCCCGGGAATCTCATTCTGCTGCGGTAACCATGTGATTTCGAGCAAATTAAAATCCAGCCATGCTGCAGTTTCCACAGGTGTAGAATGAAGATAATAAATCCAGCTCCCTGGGTTCCGTGTAAGGCTTCACAAGATAAGGGCTGTAGAGGACTTGGGACAGTGCCTGGCGCTCGGCCCGTGATGGTCACCAGTAGTTGTGGTGGTTATCATGGTGTTTATTTTTATTTATCTTTCTCTGTATCAGCCCCTCGGCCAGCCTCTTCTCTCCCTGGAGGCAGGCTTAATTTGAAGGCCAGATCATGTAATTAGTGAGAAACAATGATCCAGGAAGGGAATGGGGGTCATCCCTCAGTCGCAGAGCCCGGGAATTCTCCAGCAAGAGGCATTCTTAGGAGGGGGAGAACGCCAGCCCTCCTTTCAGCTCCCCGTGAGCAGAGCAAACCGACTTGCATGTTGCTTGTCATTCATTTCCCGGCTCACTGGCCGATATCTTTGTTCTCAGGGTTTTACGAAGATCAATGCCTTCAACTGGGCAAAGGTGCGGAAGCTGAGCTTCAAGAGGAAGCGCTTTCTCATCAAGCTCCGCCCAGATGTGAACGTAAGTGCCTCTCGGAAAAGAGGGGGAGACCAGTGAGCCCCCTCGGGGCGGGGCAGGTCCCGCTAGGGCTCAGGTGGAACCCACGGCCGGCAGCTCTCCAGGTGTCTGCCAGTCTGTACTGTGTATCCAGACGCTCGGTCCCTCCGCAGCTGTCCTCAGCAGTGGACAGAGGGCACAGATGTGTGCCCAGGGAGGGGTCACTTCCCTGTGCACCTACGGGCCGCCCCCTCCTGTGCAGCTGCCGTGTCTCCAGCCTCGGCCACCTCGACAGCCCGGTCAGCATCCTGCCGTGCTCCAGGTCTGTCCCTCCCCACCCAGGGGCGGTCCTGCTGTAGTCCCCAGCCCCTGACGGCGCACTCTCACGAGCTGACCCGGCCCCTCCCCTAGCACACTTCCCTCCCTCTAAAGATGTCGCTCACGTGGCGCCAGGTCAGAGAAGGAAGAAAGCGTCTTCTCCATCTGCCATAAAACTAGGGATGGATGGGCGCCAGGGTGCTGATGTCCCCAACCAGAACTGGACTGCTTTCTCCCACGGGGGTAAAAAAAGATTATAAACGGCAGTCTAGGTTTATAGTCATTTGGTTACATTATGGATGAAATAGGTTTTTACGGCCTGATTTGGGAAGCAGTCACCCACTGGAAGTTGTTTTCTACGAGAACACACGTTTTGAGTCCAGAAGACTGGGTACTGCAGCACGACTCGTCTGTAAGTTGAGGCTGCACTACCGAGAACTGTGAGATTCTCCCCAAATGGCTGGAACCGCTGAGAATGTTAAGGGCTGTGGTAACATGTGTTTATATAATACGGTCACTTAAATTGAGAGCATTCAGTCTGGAAGTAGAAAATTACCGTATCCCCTTTCCCAAATCAAAGGACATGAATTTTTTAGCCTTGGGTGATACTTCAGTGCTCCAGAAAAAATGTTCATTTCCTGTATGGTCCCTGGGGCCACCTGGAGGCTGAGCCATATGCTTTTTGATGGAGAAAACGCTTAAGCACAATATTCAAAGTTGGCATGAACCATGGGGGAGAAAACAGAAAGAAGAAATGTGTTTTAGTTATTTTAAGGAGGCAGAAGAGGCATTTCAGTGCTTGGATATTTTTTCACGAAGGGAATGGAAGCCAAGTAAACAGCATTTGTTTATGATTTCTGTCAGAGGGAATGTTGTAACTTCTGCTGAGTATCCCCATTTTCTGTGTGTTCCTCTAAGGAATTAAGTGGGGAAGAAAATGGTTGAACGATGATGACTGTATTTCGTCATGAGGAACAAATGTGTTTTACTAAATAGGTGGATTTATGGTCATGCTATAATAAAATACACAATTGAAATTTTACTGGACAAATTTGTTTTCTGCCCCCTTTCCCGTACTGTAACTGAACGTCTCTGGGTAATGGAAAAAACCAAAGTGTTATTTTCTCTTTCTAGAGCTCATACCAGGATACCTTGGAATTCCTAATGGCCAGTCGGGACTTCTGCAAATCCTTCTGGAAAATCTGTGTTGAACATCATGCCTTTTTTAGACTTTTTGAAGAGCCCAAACCGAAGCCAAAGCCTGTTCTGTTTAGCCGAGGGTCATCGTTTCGGTTCAGGTAAGGATTCTGCTTCACATCTCTCCGTCTGCCATGTGGTCATTTTCCCCAAGACTTTCCTCGGGAAAGCTGGCTTGCAAGAGCTTTGGCTGATGGCATGTTTGCCGGGTCATCGCAAAAGGCTCCTGGCAGCCCCTTGCTGTGTTCGGTTTGAACGTTAGGTAGCCACTAGGCAGTCTCCCCAGCCACAGACAATGCCTAGAGGAACTCTTCTAATTCAGAAAGGATTTCCTTTCTCTGTAGAAGCAAAAGCACCTTGTTAACACCTGCTGTAGCTTCACCGAATGCTCTGTAGACCTGCCCATCACTGGTTCAATTTCTCACTCATTCTTTCAACCAGTCTTCGAGTGTCTACTGCATGTCAGATTCTGCTCTAGGTGTTGGGGGTACACTGTGAACAGAGCTATCCCTGCCTTCATGAAGTGTACAGGCTCTTGGGATGGTTGCTTAATAATCAAACACAGAATCGTTAAGTTGTTGAGTTCACTGAACTTTTTCTGTCGTGTGTAAGGGAAATATCAGGAGACAGAATGGACGCAAAAGCACAGTTTCTCTTGGGACTGCCTTCATCCCGGGCTAGCCGAGAAAACTCCCGCGTCTCCCAGCTGTGGGAGGGAGGCAGGATGGTGGAGGGCTGTGCTGAGTGTGAAATGAGAACGCCTTGCTGTCTTCTCCGCCCCCTCTCGTGGTCTTCATTTTAGTGGCCGGACTCAGAAGCAGGTTCTCGACTATGTGAAAGAAGGAGGACATAAGAAGGTGCAGTTTGAAAGGTAAGAGAAACGTCAGTGCCACTTGCGGTTTGAGAGGAGTCGTTCTCTGCAGGCAGTGGTGCTCTAAGCGGCTAAGCATCGCTCCCCCCAGGCCCGGTGAGCTAGAGAATCGCTGCCGCCCGGTCAGTCTCGGCCGGTTCAGTGTTAGGAACAGCTGAGGCCCGGGGGACACTGAACTCCAGGGTGAAAGGAAGCCAGCAGAGGGCAGGGATGCAAGAGGAATGCGAGCTGACAGAGGGGGTAAAGCGCTGTAAAAACCTACTCACCGGTGAGTCCTTAAATATTTGGGGATTTGAATTGGAAGTATTTCTATACACTTTTTTTTTTTAATTGGAAAAATTGCAAACCCTTTTCTTTAGGTTTTTTTTTAAATTAATTTTTATTGGAGTGTAGTTGATTTACAATGTTGTGTTAGTTTCAGGTGCACAGCAAAGTGAATCAGTTATACATATATCCACTCTTTTTAGATTCTATTCCCGTATAGGTCATTACAGAGTACTGAGGAGAGTTCTCTAAACTTTTAAATTCAGTAACGTTTGATTGAAGAGAAACAGGATTTACTGCTGTTGTTAGCAAATGCTGATAGCTCTTATTGTATGCCAGGCACTGTTCCAAGCCCTTTAGACGTAGGAACTCATGGAGTCTTCATACCTGCTCTGTGAGGTCCGTGCTATTTTATTTCCTTTTTAAAGATGGAGACATGGCAGCTCAGAGATGTTGAGTAACTCGCCCAGGTCTCAGAGCTGGTAAGTGGGCCCTAGTCATCCAACTCCAGAGCTCACTGCCCTTCAGCACTGCTCTGCCCAGAGGGACTAAAAGAAAAGGGTACAGGGGTGAAGGGATGGTGCGCCAATGACTGTTCAGTTGCAAGTGTTTGTTTTAATGGTTTTCTTTTTTCAGTTTAACACATTTAAAAATTACAATAAAGCACAGAGGATACAGCAAACACCCGTGTTCCTAGTACTTAGAATTAACTAGTCACATTTTAACTTTGGTTTCTAGGATTTTATTTCTTCTTCCCTTATTTGCAGCTATTGTGGTTACAGATGTAGTGAAAACCCCCTTTAACCAACAGCCTTCGTTACTTCCCTCCTTCCCTCCCCAGAGGCAACAACTACCTAATTCCTGTTACTTCTATTAGAAATATTCATGCACCCAAAAAGAACAGGCAGAACTGCTCTGGGGGTGTCCTTTTTCATTTATATAATCAGTATTACATTGTACGTAATCATGCGTCTTGCTTTTTAAAGCTGCCCTGATTTTGAGATCTATCTTAAGCGTTTTATGGTATTGTGAAAGTGTTACCTTTCAGGTGTCTGATTCCCTGTTGAGAAACGTTCAGGTTGTTTGGTGTTTTGTTTTGCTTTTGCTGAAGCAAATGTGCTGCCTTGACCATCCTTGTATATCTCTCCTGACGGAGGTCTGGGGTCGTTTTTCCCTCCCTGTACATAGAAATGTAATGTTCAGAAGGTTATCTGTATGCTTATCTAGATGTAGCGAAGCAAACCCCATCATTTTCCCGGACAATCCACGATTAATCTTTTGGGGATCGTATAAGAAGGGGTCTGCCTCTCTCTGACTCAGAATGTGCGTGCTCCGGAGCCTTGGTGTGTTACTTTGGAGTATTTTAAAGAAAAGCTGGATGGACATTGGAATTTAATCTCTATATTTATGCGGTTTCATGTGTTTGAGTACCTGAAAAGTTTCTCATGCTTGTCCCCTGGGAAGCTGGGGACCGACACACTAAGGGAAGGAAAAGATTAAAGGGAAGATGTTGGTGGCATTAAAAACCAGTTTCTTCTACTGTGGAGTCTATAAATTCATTCCTGGGGCAGGGCCTTTTCTCTGAACTGAGTGCTGTGAAGGAGTGGCTCATTAGTGGCAGAGGCCTCTGTTGTAGAACTGATCTAGAAAATCATTACCCAGAACACACCAATCGATTTCGTATTGTTAGGCCAGGGCTTGCAATCAGAGCGTGCTCGGGCCCAGCCGGCTTCTCCCTCCCAATGACGTTTCCCGTAACTAGAGAGTTAGCGTTCAGTGGTAGTACTCCCGACCGGCTGGACCACTGCAGTGGGAGCTGGGAATGCTGAGAACGTTTTCAAGGCTGAAGCAACCCCCGAATCCTACGAGTGATACAGAAAGGGTGACTGGGTCTGTCTCCAGGGAGCATTTATCCAGACTCCTGCGGGTGCCTTCACTACTGGGGAATGCCTCATGCCGTTATTTTTCATGTGAAACCAATGAAAAAAAAACCCAATTCACCTAACTTTAGTTCTCTCGTGTGATTTCCCCCAGGAAACACAGCAAGATTCACTCCATCAGAAGCCTTGCTACGCAGCCTGCAGAGCCGAACTCAGAAGTGCCAAAACAAGTCAGTGATGGTGATAGTCACTCTTATAGCTGTTTTCCACCAGACGTCCTCTGCTGGGGACTGGCTTTCCTAGTCTGCTTTGTTGTTCTTCATCCTTCCACTTCGGGGTGTTTTCTGGAGGAGGCTCTAGCTGTGTGCCCTGGCTCTGACCAGACACGGGCTCTGTGCTTCTCGCCCTGGCCCGTATCCTTTCCCCTCCTCCCTCCCATGCCCTGGCCCCAGGGAAGTTTGCTCTATTGGCCTGAACTCAGCTTAGGGCTGGAACCACCCAGGGCCAGAGCTGAGCCCACCCTCCAGCTAAGAGATCGGGATTTAGCTCGGGGGTGACGGGTGTAGCTCCCCTCGGCTGCCAAGGTCAGAACCTTGCGCTGGCGCGGGACCGGACGGTGCGTTCCCAGGGCTCGTGTTACAGAGCGGCGACCACAGCTGGCAGCGAGACACAGCACCGCTCTCGCTCTGAGGGTGGCCAGGGCTCGTTTTCCCTGGAGTTGGTCTCTGGATGAGCTCTCAGGGTTTTCTCTACAAGAGAATGAGAACTTTGTTGGGAAAGAACATGAAGGCAGTCTCCCTGTGCGAATCCAGAGAGCCTGTAAGCTGCCCGTCCTGCCCTTAGGCATCGAAACAAAGACGTTTTTGTCATGTGTCTGAAATCCGTGTCAGCTCGCCTTTGGAGGTCCACGGTGCCTTTCCTCCTCCGCCTGCCCCCACCCCCTCAGGAAGTCAGTCCCCTGTGGGCCGGAAGGACCATCTTCTTCCATAGAAACTTGGGACGCCCAAGAGGAGACTGCCGGTCCCGGAAAGCAGAGGCACTGCCTCACCTGTGCTGCCGGGGACCCCGCGCTGTCGGCTTCCACACCCTGAGAGAACGTTCTGGATGCTGACCAGACAGCCTCGGGAGTGCCCGATTCCTGACAGGGTGCTTTGTTCTAACACCGGGGAGGGCAGGCCTTCTTTGGCGATCCTTGGCCACTCGATGCTTCAGGAGATGCCGTTAGGTTGGACTCCGCGTCTCTGTCTCTTCCAGCCGTGGTGTAACCTCTCCCTTTTCTCTTCGTCTCCCTCCCCCTTCTCTCGCGCACCCCCGCCCCACCCAGGCTCAGCAGAGCGCCAGCCTTACCTTCGGAGAAGGTACCGCATCCCCGGGCGGCCAGAGCTGCCAGCCGGGAAGGGACCCGCCCGCTTCGGCCGATGAGCGCGGGCCACAGCGCAACCCCACTCCGCAGAGGAGCCCGGCGGGGAGCACGAAGGCAGACGGGGCCGGCAGGGCGGAGACGGAGGAAGAGGAGGAGGTCGCTAAGGACAGGACCCAGCAGAGTAGACCTCGGCCCCCGCAGCCAAGCACAGGTCCAGCATCCAGGGCTGCCCAAGGCAGCAACACTTCCATTCCTTTCATTGACTGCAGTGACGTAGACAGTGAATACGACCTCCTCAGGGAACAAGCGTCCCGGTCACGGTCCCAAACAAATGACAACTATGAGGGTGATTTGACCAGTGGTGTTTATCTGCTGTCCAGGGATGAGAGGCAAATAGAGGCTAGGCGCAGGGCTTCCCTTCACTCTGCGAAGTCCTCCCGGCCTCCTTCCAGAGAATTCCGCGATGATGATTCAGCAGACATCACCTTTGACATGAGTGGGAGCCCCAGACTCCCAAGACATAGCTCTCTGATAGATGAGATGTTCAGGGCCTCAGGCGGTCACAGTCCCCTGGCCACCCCCTTGTCTCCCAGCAGCGGAAGTTCAAGTCCAAGTATGAGTTGGGACAGGACCGGGTCCCAAGGCTATGTTTCCGAAAACGCACATGACTATAGAGAGAGAAGTGTGGGAGGAGATCCTCTCCCAAGCCAGGGTCCTCGTGATGAAGACGGTTCCCCCGTCTTACAAAGGCCCCACTTAAGGAATCTGAGATATAATAAGTCAGAGACAGATCCACTCATTCTTAGCCAGGTAGCATCAAGCCCGAAGGCAGGGGATAGGTTTGATGGCCATGGAAAGGGAGGCCCGGCTGGCCCGGCCGCTTCGGAAGGTAGGACGCTGGCTAATGGTACACCTCTCGTGGGTCCGACCTCGAGGATCCCCATGGCGCAGTCAGCGTGTGCCCCTGGCAAGGCAGCCCAGCTGGCACCCCTGCAAATAACCGAGGGCTCCACCAGCAGTGGGACTGAATCCAGCGATTCAGACTCTGAACTGGCCAGCCCCCTGAGCCAGCCCCTCGTGTTTGGTAACCCAGCTGTGCTGAGTTCCCCCTCCGGCGTGAGGAGAAAGAAGTCCTTGGGTGGCCTGCCTTTGAATGAGGACGGAGAGGAGTATGAGTGAGGAGACCAGAGGGCGGGTCTTCAAGGGCTGGAAATCTGGAGTTATGCGTCCAGGGTTTCCCTGGAGATGCTCTGTCCTAGTGGCTTGTTAATTTCTAATCGACCTTTGTTAGAGGAGGTTTTAGGGCAGGCACATGCTTGGGTAGGGCACGCCTGGCTTCTCAGATCTTTCAGAAGGACAGAGTTTCACACATCACGACAAGTTACCAAGAGCTTGTTTCTCTTTCTGGCTGAAGGCTAGGAAGACATCCTTTGTCATGAATCTGATCATGTGTATAGTGTACTGTATTTCCGTGGAAATTTTCTGTGTATCTTCAGTTGTGTACACAGATCACCCTCCCATCTGGTTGATTATTGGGACGAAAGTATCACTGAGATCCCAGGAAAGGTGTGGGTTTTACTTTGAACCCCTTCTTTAAAAGGAGGGCTGCTTTGCTGCGCCTCATAAAGCGAGGAATTGACAAAACTCAAGGCCAAAGGTCAGTCGGCTGCTAGTTGAAATGAAGTGTTGTTGAAATATTAGTTAATAAGACTAGGGAATATTTTAATTGGAAGCATTTGGGATGATTCTTTGCAGACTTCCTGTGAAATGATATAAATCTTCCTGAACTGGAATCGATATGAGATTGCTGGTTTGGTTTGGGTTTGCTTTCATGGGTCCAACGTTAGTTACGGTTGAAGAAGGTGTAGAATAACCCTGGCCGTCAGAGCCTCTTGGTGAAACAGAGATGCTGCTGAATAACGATGCAGGGTAGGTACTGTTGGCGCCAGGAGGTTAGCAAACTCAAGGTTTCGCCTCTGAGTAGTGCGCAGTACCGAGAAGGGCTGTTTCCCGGTCTCGTTGCCCTTGGTGGATTTTTACGCACGTTCTCAACGCTCACACGCTCAGGAACAGTGTCTTCTGGCTGCTTCTCTGTGAAGAAAAAAGAAAGTAGAAGCAGTGAGAGGTTTGGTTTCTTTTTAAATCTTACCATCTACACCAGTGCCTTTCACCCAGCGTTTCTGCATTTCAGATGGAAAAGCCTGGTTGGAACTTGCATTGCTTCTCAGCCTTAGCTGCACTTTGGAATCACCTGGGACATTTAAAAAATTGGTATTACCTGAGCCCTGACCCTAGAAATTTGGATCAAATTGGTCTGGAGTGCCCCTTGGGGTCCCCAGATGGCTCTGCTAGGCTGCCAGGGTCATTTCTGAGCCAGACACTGTTGCCTTCTAGAATCTAGCGGAATGTGATGGAAGCGTCAGCTGAAATGTTGGCTTGCTTGCCGAGTAAGAAGAGCATCACCAATGAAATGCTTTTCTTCATGCCTGCTCTTTGGTACTTTTTAGTCTTTGGTACTTTTTTTAAAAAAAGATAAATGGTAGAATAAAAATTTTAGATCCTGAGTAACTACAAAATTATTGAAAAGAGTTGTAGTGATGATTCAGCCCTAAGGTGCCGCCACGCGAGTGGCCTTATTAAAACTCATCGTGTGGCTTTGTCACGGGCAAGAACTAAGCAAGTTTAGGGAAACAGTAGAATTTGGCCACAGTGTTGAATAAGCAGAAATATTGACAGACCCTGTGGTTCACACGTGACGCTCTGTCCACATGAATGTCGAGAAGTTGATTTTAAAGATTCTGAAAACTTAATCCATTTTTACGCACATTTTTGCTTTATCTTCCTGATCATTTGATTCAGTGCATGGTTGATGAATCAAGTTGATTATCGGATAGCTTGAAAGATGTTCACTGAAGTAGTCTGTTCATCTTTTGCTTTATTTAGATTTACATGTTTAACAGAGTCACAGAATTTTGAAGCCAGAAGGGACCTTGGAGGTCACCTAGGTTAAACCTTTATTTATGGATGAGAAACCTTGTTCTGACGAAGGGAAGAGACTTCCCGTAGTCCTACAGCCGTTGCATGACAAATCTAAAACCAGAACCTTGGCCTCTGGGCTTCAGTGTTTTACTCTGTGTGACAGCTAGATGCACTAGGACCTTTTGAGTTCAGTATTTTATATTTTGTGACTCTTGTATGGATTAATAATTAAAATCATATGGAGATCAGGAATCATGTAGACTTAGGTTATTACAGTCCATATTAGGTAGGAAGAACTACTGCTTTTTATATTGTGGGGTTTTTGCAGTTATAGCCCATTTTTGCCTATTCTGTTTTGAGCTTAGAGAAAGGTGTCAATTTGCTATATAAAAAAGTAGTCAAACGTGAGTTAAGCAGAGTCCCATGTGGAATCTGTGGTTTATTTGTGAAGGTGGTGTGTTCAAATGAGTTTTCTTTTTACCTCTAATCATACAGCAGTCTGATCATGAAATATGAATGAGCAGAAGGTATTAACTTAGCTGGCTTAGAATGTGAATCATCAGATGTAAACCCCCAAAGCAAAACATAGTCCAGTAATTATTTTGTTTTGCTTTTTCCCCGAAGAGATGATTTTTTATCCAAAGTGTTTCAAAAGCAACTGATCAACGGTGATGTACCCAGTTCTATATTGACGAGATTTTCTGCTTTTAGGGTCACTGGTAGAGTTTTTCTCCGCTTTGGTTTTGTACCAGCCAAGCAACTCCGTTTCTGCTTCTCAGTCAGTCTTTGTGAGGGTGGCAGTTCTGATGTGATTAACAGTGCTTAAAAGAAAGGGGGTGTGGGGGTGGGAAAAGGTGTGTAGTTTTTTCAAAAGCCACCTATTCTGACGTGCTGGGAATATTCACTCATTGCCTCTGGGAGAGCTTTCCCTGCACTAGTAAAGAGAGCTGCTGAGTGAGTAAACCTAAACATTCTTTGAGTCTGAAGGTAGAGCCAGTCCACTGAGGTGAGGAGGTCAGAGAAAGCCAGCAGGCTGCATGCCACCCCCAGCGCCCCACACCTTCCATGCCTTCTGCCTGCTGTGAGACTCTGGTCCCCAAGTCCTTCCCTGGCCTCTGGAATCTCACTGTGTGGTTTAAGAAGGGCAGGCACATGCCTGAAGTTGAACTAAGTGCAGGAAGATCAGAGATGGGGTTGGGTGTGACCAATAGGCAGCAGAGATTAGAGACCTGTGAATTCTTTCAGACTTCCAAAGGGTTTCCCAAGACCTGTCAGAGCCAGTTTTTCTAAGGCAACAGCTAGTGTAGGGGTCGCCTGCATCAATAAGGAAGCCAAGTCTTCAGATAGCGGCTGCTCCTGTGCAATGATGTCTTAAAGCCTTGGGTGGAAGACAAACCAAATATAGAAACAGAAATCTTCAAGCCACTCAGGGCGACTCTGGGGCCTGCGCACATGAATATCTTTTGTTAGATAGTATTTCAAAACGTGTAAATTATACATTCTTTAGTGACTGATTTTTGTTGCTGCTTGTTCGGGCAGCATAAAAATGCAAGAAATTCTCGTAAAGAACGGCATTTAATGAGTTCCAGAACTTACAGTGGATTGCCCCAGCTCCTTGACCAGTCATCTGTATGCCAGGATGCTATTTTATTAGACAGGCATTTAGTTAAAGGAAGTCTGGGAGCCAGATTCTTCTCCACATATGTGATTCGTATTTGGAAATTTCTCACAGATTTATCTCACCAAATGGTGCTTCTGTGGCCGGCACTTAAAAATGTGAATAATTTCCATTTGATGCTCCAGAACTTCTTTGAAGATTCAAACCAAGTAATGCTTTAAAAAAAATATATATATACACACACACACACACACACACTAGGACTGCAAACCCAAAATACAGCATGAGCCTCTTGAAATTTCCACCAAGTATACGAGATCCAACCTGTCCTCAGCTGAATCAGAAACCCCACTTGCGTCTTCGCTGTGGAGTCAGTTTGATTGTGTTGGCAAGCAGTTCCTAAAAGAAGCAGCAATTAAAATATTAAGCTGCCATTTTAAATTTTGTTAAAGCTGTTGTGAATGTGCATCACCTCCCATTTTCATAGCTTTAACCAGTGTTCATAGGGTTTTAATCCACATGCTCCACTTGAAATGCTCTTCCCTATTTCAACACAGTATGGGTTTGGTGCAATTGAAGTCATCAGTGAGTGGTTGGGCTACAGGTAGGCCCAGCCTTAAATTAAGAAACTTGGGGTCCCCTTCATTACTAGGTTTATTTTGAGTTTATTTGCTTCTGTCTTGATCACTCTTCTTTGCCTAGGCCCTCATTTTCATTAACCAGAATTTAAAGCTGTCTGAGCTGCATCCCCAAGAAAGGCTCTTTTTTCCTGGATCTTCTCCTTTGTAGTCTATGAACATTCCTCCTCTGATGAGCTTAATTACTCTAAGGCTGGCCTTCCTCTAGTTTCATGGGGATGAGTCTACCGTTGACTCTTGGACAACACGGGTGTGAATGGCGCAGGTCCACTTACGCACAGATTCCAAGTACCACACAATCCAAGGTTGGTGTAATCCGCAGATGCGGAAGTGTAGATACACACAGAGGGCCGACTATGAGTCATGCATGGATTTTCCACTGCTCGGAGGGTCTGCACCCCTGACCCCCGTGTTGTCCAAGGGTCCACTCTATTGCTGCCAATTTTACAAAGCAAACTGCAGAAGAGTCTTTCAATGCAGTCTTTGCAATAGAGAAAGTTTCTTTGAACCCGAAAGAGGTGAACATGTCAAAATAACCTGTTGCTGGCAGCTCTCTGAGGTTACACTCAGCCGTGTTAGCCAAGTTCATAAGAACATACGGAAGGAAAGGTACTAGTGGATGAACTTCTGCAAGAAGGAAGTGACTAAAGAACTGGAGTCTGGCGACATTTAAAGAATTTACTGGCGCTGCTTTTTCCTCGTTAGTCTAATTCCATCTGTTTCTGTTTAGTTGAATGAAATGTAATACAGGGAAATGGGGTCTCTAGTGTACACTGTGCGTACCTCTAACACCAGTTGCTAGTTGTTAAAATGAAGCCACGACGTTTAGATCAAAATAAGCATGCCACTTAATGTAGCAGCTCTCTTTTTATTAAAAAAAATAATAATGAAAAACAAAAAATACCCATGATGGTTTGGGCTAAGGTTGTAGGCATCAAAGATCAAAAGTGACCTGGTTGCCACCTGTTTGGAATACATACTTGGAAAAGAGCTATTTATTGTTTCCTGTGTAACCTAGGGATTTTTAAGTATTTCCTCTATAAACAAAAGTTGCAAATGCTGATTTGTGTGTCAGATACATATTTGGGAGGAGGTGAGTAGAGTTGTGAAAAACAGGTCTTGCTTCATGAAGTTCAGAACATGTCACTCCAGAAAACACAGATGAAACTTCCAGCGTGGGGGATTTTTTTTTTTTTTCCCCAATCAAAGCAGTTAAACACCCTGGTGGAAGCTAAGGTAGAATTAGTGAATCTTTTTTAAAGCTTTAGAAATTGAAGAGACTCTGATTCGTTGATCGTTTCAGCGCAGATGGACTGAATGATGCCCACGTCACAGCGTAGCCTTGGAAGCAGCCTCTGGCGATCTCCTTGGCCTCTGGTGTTCGGTTATAACTTCTGGTGGAAGGCATCTCCTTGGCGTCTTCGTGTGGGTTCTAGATCAGGTTGCTCTGATATGTCTTAGGGTGGTTTGGTATTTGAAAGTAGGGAGGATTGAACATCAACTGTTGACAGAGGGTATCTGATCTAAGTCTGTAGTTGAGAGCTGGTGTGAAAGGTTAGCTTCAAGGCAGGTGTCGTTAATGCAGTCATGGACATGGTACTGAGAATTACGTGAGCTTGTTGCTAGGGGTCAGGTGCAGGAACTTCAGAATATTGAAGAATAGAAGTTGGAAATCACTGCAAAATGCAACATAAACCAAGAGTACTAAGGCGGGAGCAAGGACCATTGTGTGTGGGGGGGGGTTGGGGGAGTCTATAACAAAGCATCGGACAGTAATTAACTCTATGTTTGAGTAAGAGGTAGAGGTGTTAGTGGTACCAGGAGTTTGGAGGCAGTCCTGCTTTATTAGAAATTGGGGTTGTTAACTGACTCTCAAATAGGAAACAGTAGAAGGGTCATTTTGGGGCCTCTGATGGGCCTGTCAGTATTCCCAGATGACCTTTCTGGCTCATGAAACTGGCCCAACAATTGCTTTGTCCTGGGCCTTGCAGTTCCTTTGTAAGAAGGAAAGCATTTGTCACTCTGCCCGCAGAGATTTATAGAAAGACCAAAGACAGGCTTTCCTTAGTCAAGAACACACACCCCGCTGCTCTCTACACACGCACCTGAATGGCCAGTGGATTCAGTCCCTTACCCTCACCTCCTTTCTGCCTGGAAGGTTGCTGTGAAAACCTGACTAACCCAATCTCACAAGCTTGGCCTACGTTATTAATCCAGTTCCCTTCTGTTCTCTCTGTGTGTACATTTAATATTTTATTAAAAATTTCTAATATGCTGAATTAATTTTACAACAGACAAGGCTGGGGACTTCATTCTCATTTTTGTCATTTGTTTAATAAATCTGAGAAAACATTTTTCTGTTGTGCCGTGGTATGCACTGTGTGGTCAGCATGTACCTATCTAAGAGAAAACTTTTTTTTTTTTTCAGCGTTCTGTCTTTTATCCTCAAAGCATGGTGTACCTTCTCTTCCCTGCATTGTTGGAGCACTGTCTGATGTCTTTTTTTTTTTTTTTTAACATGACTGAATACCAGTTTGTACTTGGAACACCTGTTTCTTCTAGAATGCAATGATGCTGCATCACTAAACAGCAAGCCTTGTCACGGAGGCATCCTGAGCCTCATGCTCGGTGGTACCATATTTCACTAAAGGTGGGGAAATGGAAGATGAACGGAAGACTTCACTTTTCTGATTCCATCTTCTCCAGGCCTGCACTTTGTGCTGTGTGGCGGTGGGGATGGTCCTTGGAAGGGAGCCAGGATCTCTGTAGGGCGGGGCAGGGCTCATGGAAACAGAGAGCATCTGTGGCAGCAGCTTACGTGGGCGGAGCTCAGACAGCTAACCAGGGGACTGGCTCCCTATGTTGAATGACACCATCTATTCCAATGGGGATGGCAGACGTTCCACAGCTTATAAGCGAATTTGGCTGTGTATGTGTGCTTTGTTGGGGAGCGGGGATAGGTAGCAATGCAGAGAAGACCTCTCTAGCTCAGCCCAGGTGGCCCCTCGTGGCCAGTGAGCTGTTTGTGGTTTGCTGTCTACCCAGAATGTAGGCTCCCACAGATACTGTCTGGTTCTACCTCCTCTCCACGGCTGGGAGTGCAGTAGTTCACGAAAGCATGGATTTATTCCACCGGGAAGGTGGCTGGTTTCTCCAGTAACAATGAGCTTGGCGATTCTTTAAGCATGGAAGGCCAAACTCATGTAACGATGTATGCACGGGATTAATAGCTTTTGTTCATCTCCACTGAAGAGGCTTTTACTTGTCCTAACAGGTATCTTGCTGTAAAAACTGTCAATTGTAACCGTTCTTTCCGACCGATGGCCGAAGCTTTGTCCCGAGTACAAGATGGTGTTTTCCGTTGGTGTGAAGCACCATGTCCCCCACAGCCCAGACACTGCCAGCACCACCACCGTGTTCATACGTAGGAGAATTCTCCTTTATCTTTTCCCCATAAACGAGAACAAGCTAGTGCATTCGCTATCATTTTCCCATTAGCAGCATTTCTCTTTATTTTCCTGCAAGTTGCATTTCTGTTGCTTTTCTGAATTGCTTGATGATGAACAGTAATGATGTTTAGCTGCTTGTAAAACTTTTCTTCAAGGAACTTGGTCTAAGAAGCCCGTACCTTACGCACAACCACCTAAGTTATCGAGAAGAAGGCCACCCTGCTATGATTGGTAATCCTATAACCTGGTTTTTCTTGTGGAATCTTGTAACTTCAATGAAACATTGTCAGCCCTTTTTTTTTTTTTTTTCTCACATATTCCATTGGGGTGGGACCCAGCTTTGTTATCAGACTAGAGTGAATCCTGCCTGGTCTGGAGGCTTCTCCTGAGTCAATACAGTACTGACCCTTTTTTTTTTTGGTAACTGGCTTTCAAATGCAGACCATCTCCAGAGAGGGTTTGTCTTCTCTTTTAGAGGGAGATTGTGGATGTAAAAAGAGGCTTTTTAAAAATAAATGCAAACCTGCCTCTGTAATGTATTTCCTACGTGTGCCTTTGAAGCATATTCTGGGTACATAGAGTTACAATCTCCTATATTTTAGAAGCAAACGGCAGGAGACAAATCACAATAGATGAGTGGCATCTAGACGTTTGCCAAATACAGAACTTTGGGAGAATATTGAGGAAATCCTCATAGATACTTTTTAAATAACTGTACTTTTTATAATTTTGAAAAGAGGACTTGAGAAAGCAATCAGCAGTCTCATTTTCATCTGTATTCTCATTCTCAGATATTTTCATATTTACCAAATCTATGGATTACTATTTTTAAAGTTGTCAGGTTTTCTGGTTCCCTCAACAGGAAAAATAACACTTATCTAATTAAAAATGAGGATTCCCAATTTATTTGACTAGTTTAAAACAGGACAGGTACAACTAAGTATTTGAAATGCCATTTTCATTACTGGAGAAACAGATTAGAGAGTTCTCTTTCCCCAGGCTTGTGTGAGTTTGTTCTTAAGCCTTTTAGTATAGTCAGAGGAAGTAGGTGGTCACTAGGCGGCTTGTACCCAGTCCCAAGCTCGGAAGGCAGGCGTGAGTTTGGCTTCTCGATCATAAACCATGTTCCCACTGTTTTATGTGCCTCTGGTGGAGGGCTGGTCAAGAGATGCTCCAGTCTGGGTGGGGCTGCAAATCCAACTTCCCCTGTGCAGCCAGAGAGAAGAATTATGAATGTATATTACATTAAAAACATAGAGCAGCTAACCCAGTTTCTGGACTGGGTGATAAATTGAAATCCATACATATTGCAGTGCTAATTTGAAGTTCCATACTTGTTTGTGCCATGAGAATGTGTACATTTGAAAGGATATTTTTTAAAGCAGTTACCAGAAATGCCCCCCTCGAGAGTAGCATTAGTGAAGGCATGTTTAATCCGGGGGAGTGACATAAACTCAGCCCTGTTGGTACAGATTAAGGGTGGACGCGGGGACATGGAGATCTGGGGGTGGCGAAGGGAGGCGTGTCATGAAATTATTTGGTAGAGGTGAGGGACTTGAAAGTCGTTAACCAGACGTATGACTGAATGCCGAAAAACCTGCAGGGCAATTTCTAAAAATAGGAAAAGATTCTTTTAAGAATCAAAAAGCTTCCAGACTTAGGGCGGTAACTGATCTTTTTCTAATCTCTTCAGACTTTTTTCCACCTATTGCCTTAATATCCAGGTGGTTTCTTAGAAGATTCTCTCCCCGCCCCAAGTTATTTACCTAGAGCCCCTTGCTGAAAGAAATTCCTTTGTGTCAATTTGCCATAGAGGAGGAAAATGATAAAAATTGCCAGGCGTTAATCAGTTCATGGAGTAGCCGTGAACACCGGTCACCATTTCTCCTCATTGCCCAGGGCTGCGTCTTCAAGGCAGGGAACAGACTGTGTGATGGGAGCAGCTTTTTAAGGTTGCAGAAACCTGGCAGAGTCATTTGATCTAACATCGCCATGTTTGTTGGCTTTTATTGTCAAATGGACGACTTCAGTGAAAATTGGTCACATGTAGCTCTAGTAACTGTGACCTTAGTTACCCTTCACACTTGCCCGAGGGCAGGCCCTGCGTGGACACCACTTTGTACAGACCCTCGTCATACACTGGCTCCAAGTCGAAAGAGAACTTTAATTACTCACCAAGCTGCCAATTCTACTGATTACTCTCGTCAGCATATTCCATTGATTGTTGAATGGTAAATGAGCCACCGATTTTTGTTTGGGACACATGTCATCTATGAATTTTCAAAGCCTTGAGGAGTTTCTCTTGCCAGGGGAGGAAGGAGGCTATTCTCCATGGATGTGGCTCAGACTGGTAAATGGAACCTCAGAGTCTGGGACCTTTCCCTTCCTTAGCATTGCTGATAGATTTCTAGAACAGGCTGCTTGGTCTTTATTGATTTATTGGTCTTACTATTTAAATACACTCATCGCCTTGGCCTTCTTGGGCCCTGTTAGTAGACACAAAGCCCGTTGAAGTCGCCTCTCAGGAAATGGAAATGGGCTACCCTAATTTGGTCATCCTCCAAGGTTGTGTATTGCACGTGTAACGTCGGTGTCACACACACCTTTAGGCCACGTGAGTGAGAACGTAGCTGAACCCAGAACTGCCCCGGACTCTACATAGGGACATCGGTTGTCGTCAGGTTCACTCTCGGTGTCCCGCTTTCTGAATCCTGTCTCCAGTGTGCTCCAGTGGGGTGTCTTCTAGATTGCTATCTTCTTTGCAGTGTGTCCTGCCTTCTTGGCAGGGTGACACCTCTCCCGGAGCCCTGGTCTGTTAGCTCACCCTTCTGGCCCGCTAGGTCTACCAAACTGAAGTGTCCCCAGGGAAATTCACAAGGGCAACTGTCGACCTTTGGAGGGTGGACATGGTTGCACTCGAGTGTGTTTCCCCTTATTTTCTCCCTCGCCATGTGGCACTTGGTTTTTTATCTGCTGCTGGATGCCGTCCAGGGACTAATCAGTACTGTTTCCCCACCTGAACGCCTCCTTCAAGCTAGCCTTCTAACTGCTTTTTGTTCACGGCTCCAACTCTTTCAATGAGGAGGCGAACGCTTTTTCTGTCCCACGTCACTGCAGATTCAAGGCCCGGCATGTTCTCACTTACACTGCCTCACCTGGTCTCATACGTAGTGTGAGAGCTGAAGGTAAGCCCCCATGCTTTGCCAGATGATGGTGGACAAATAAAAGGTGACCCTCCAATAGCAACTCACAAATGCATGAAATGTTTTGATCTCCAGACAGACTGCCAGAATTTCTCTTTTCTAATTCCTCTTTGTAGTGATAACATTTTTCTTTTTGTGATTCTTTTTTTTTTAAGAGAATAGTGTAGTACCTTGAATCAATTGCAGTTATGATTGTTGTCACTATTTCTATTTGACAAGTTCCAATTCTCTCGAAATGATTGTATTCGGTTGTGCACTAGTGTCAATAAAATTGACATTTGTGAAGCAATTTCTGGCCTTTTTCTCCGGGTTTTACTGGGTCTGGTGGTGTGTGGGGTGATTGCGTCTTTGTCTCACATCAGGACTTTGTTTTAATGATGTCTACGAAAACGCAAGGAACTTAAACGGAGGGATTATTTTTTAATGCGAACTTCTGGAATCTGACTTTACCTGACATGTTCTAATCTTGTTCTTCAGGGATGATTGTACTGACCAGCAGTCAGTGGGCAGGATGTCTGCTTTCCGTTGCTTTTGTGGGCATGGTGGCTTTTCACCCGTGTGTAGGTGACACAGCTAGCTGGTCAACCTGGGACCGGGTGGGGGCTGGTGGCGGCTTCTGCAAGGTTCATTCATACTGGGATCAAGTTCATTACCCAACTCCGTCAGCTTCATTCGAGGCTGCCCTGTCTTGTGATTTCCGAGTGAATATGAATGAATCCAGAGAGAAAGGACAGAGGTCCAGAAAATGGGGGGATTCCTGGAAAACCGCACTTCCCCTTTCCTTCCGAGATCCTCGATACTGTGCTGAGTAGCCATGAGCATGAACCTGTATATTGGAAAATGGAGAAAGCGTTTATGTCGTCTTTCCCTATGATGGTAACTGACAGGACTGCAGGCTACTGGAACGTTGTTTACCCTGATCCTAGTTTTTGCAGATCTGCTTTAGAATTATAAAACTGTTGGGCAAGACACTTAGTTTAGAAGTAGATTTTGAAACATCTCATTTTATTAGTAGTTTCAAAAAGTTGAGGTATCGGTATTGGCAAAATTCTGTTGGCACAGAGTTTCATGTGCACATCATCTCATTTGGCTGACTCGGGTAATTATACATTTTCCTGTTATGTACTGTGGTATCCTTCTCAGAGGAATGATTAATTTCCTATCATTTTTTGACTCATAAAGGGGAATTATGATAATGTAATGACCTCCAGCTTTGCATTTTTAAATGATCACCTTTGCTGTAATTGTGATACTAGTGTTTCTGTCCCAAACAGTGAGAGAGACATGGAGTGACATCACCAGGTATAACAAGCTCGCTTCTGTTCTTCGTAGAATGGGGAGGTGGCTGCTTTCCCTTTCTCTACCTGTGGCCCGTTGTTCCAAGATGTAGTCTGTCCTGGGTGTCCCAAGTCCTTTAGTCTTCTATTAGAATAGCTCTATTTTCTGGTCACTTCCCACGTCTCCTTGTGATATAGACACTGTCTTTCTTGAGTAATTCTTAGAAGCTAAGGCAGTAGTTAGGAGATGAAGATCCTATTTGCAGATACACGATGCTTTTAAACTATTGTAATTATGCTCTAAGCAGAGTTCACCTTATCATTAATGACATAACTGTGTTCCACTGAATAGTATCTTTAGGATTAAGGCAGCTGCAACTTAGGGAAAAAACTAGAAAATCACGAAGGGCATCATAAGTGCGCCATATGGTAGTCAAGATTCTATAGGTTTGATTAGGTGAAAATTGTAAGTGGACGCCAGGTCCCAGAAGGAATTACTTTTTTTTTTTTCTTTTCTTTAATACTTCTCATCCCCAAACAGGCTCCCTGACTGGCAGCCCTCACCTTTCAGAGCTGTCCATCAACTCGCAGGGAGGAGCTGCGCCCACCAGCACCGTCCTGTCACCCAACCTGAGCCCCGACACCAAGCAGGCCTCCCCCTTGGTCAGCCCGTTGCTGAACGACCAGGCGGGCCCTCGGACTGACGACGAGGACGACGGCCGGAGAAAGGTGTGGGGATGGCAGGCGCTCGCCTGTTGATCTTTTGTTGTCATTTCCAGTAATACACATAACATAAAATTTACCATGTGAACCATTCTTAAGCACACCGTTCAGTGACATTCAGTGCACACATAAAATTTACCATCTGAACCATTCTTAAGCACACCGTTCAGTGACATTCAGTGCACTCACAGTGTTGTGTGACCATCATCACTATTTCCAGAACTCGGTCATCCTTCGAACAAACTCCATGCACGTTGAGCATTACCTCCCCACGCCCAGCCTCTGGAAACCACCGTTCTGCTTTCTGTCTCTGTGAACTGACTACCCTAGGCATTAACCTCGTATAAGTGGAATCATACAGTGTCTGTCCCTTTGTAATTGGTTTATGTCCTTTAGCATAATTGTCCTCCAGGTGTATCCATGTTGGTAGCGCATGTCAGAATGTCCTTCCTTTTTTAGGTTGACTAGTATTCCATTGTATGGAGACACCACATTTTGTGTATTCTTCCATCCATTGATGGACAGCTGGGTTGTTTCCTCCTCTTGTCTATTTCGTCTTAATGTGCTGGGAGCGTGGGTATACAAGTATCTGTTCTCATCTCTGCTTTGTGTGTATCCCCAGAGGTGGAATCGGTTGGACTCTTGTGGGAAGCAAGATGGTTAACAACAAGGGATTTCCTTTTAATTGTTGGTTAAAGAGAAGCAAAACCAGTGGCAGACCTGCTCTAGGGCAGTGCTGCCTGCCCGCCTAACCAATGGGCTGTAGCTGCTGTAACCCTCGTCCCTTTGGATCAGTACCCTTCGTGGTCCCACGAACGATGTAACTTCCATTTCCTGAAAGTCAATAGCACCAGCCCACGACGCCCAGGACAAAGGCTGCTGTGCTTTCTGTTTCATTCATTTCCTTGAAGCCTGCACCACTCCATTATCCTAATTAATTAGCTTTTCAGGTGCCCAGTATTGAATGAATAGTCCTCAGTGGCAGCTAACACACTCGTTCGAGGCCTTTCACTGCGGGTGGTATTTACGTGGAAGGAAACATTCCTAGGCAGTTTTCTCATCATAGAAATCCATTTTCTATCCTAGTTCCTCTCACACCAAAAAAGGAGAATAGATGAGAGTTTATTTAGCCTTGATACCAGTCAACCAAAGATCGTAAGTTAGCAGCGTATCACTGTAGTTAGGACTTGCTTATAATCAGGACATGCTTAGAGACTGTAGGCTCAAATGATTATGTCTTCTTTCTTTTAATGGATTTTGCAGAGATTTCCAACTGACAAAGCGTACTTCATCGCTAAGGAAGTCTCCACCACTGAGAGAACGTATCTGAAGGATCTCGAAGTCATCACTTCGGTATGTGTAGCGTTTCCCCTAAAGCCTTAGATGACATAATTTATCTTGCCTATACTCAGCTTTAGGAGACAAGCTGGATCTAATTAAATGTCGGGTTCTCTGACTCCAATTAAAAGAATTTTGGTTCTGGGTTGTAGAAATTAGGCAGTAATAGTATGTTTAATTTGGAATATGCTCTAAAAAGCTTTTATAACTGTGATCTTTAAGTGCAAAGGAAGGAAGTTTCTAAAGTGGAGAAATGTAAAATGAAACGTTTTACTGTCTGCCTGCACCGGTGGAGAACATTGCATGTTTTGCCCTTTATGTTTGCTTGGTGGAGACCTCAGAGGCGAAGCAGAAGCCTTGTTTTAGCTTTGCCAATAAATTGAGCCATGTCAGCAAAATCTACCCGAAAGGCTGCCTTTTATTAATCAGTCCTGTTCAGTCTTGGAAACAAATTCAAAGCATGGCAGATGACTTCACGATCCTGGATTCTGGGAAGGAGCCTAGCCCACTGGAGGTCAGTTGGAATCGCTGGGTTTCTGTGCCTCTAGGGCAGCTGTGGTGACCTGGGCAGGTGCTCAGCAGTCATTGTGGGACCCACCTGGACTTCAGGTCAGCGAGATGAGTCATGTGTGTGAAGGCAGAGGCTTCACCTCTCTGGTTCAGCCATCTTCCTGCTCAGCATTTCAGCGAAGGAGCAGAGATGGAAGTTTCTCAAGGACTAAACCAGAGGGCGTGAAGTGGTATAACTCGGCGATGACCGAGTGAGCTGGCCGTAATGGAAGTTTTGATTTCAGTATCTGCCCACTTCAGAGATTTGTCCCGACTTCCACAGTCAATTGGTAACAAACTTCAGGAAGCGGTAACGAAGAGATGGGTACTTCTTACCCCACCTAATGAAAGGAGGGAAAGCAGTAAAGCTTGAAAGCCCTTGGTGCTCTTGAAATTCTACAGACGCGGCAGGAAAGCCCTTTAGCCTCCACGCGTGGTGGGCTGCAGCGTTACGTCTGAAGAGTTGCAGACCTTCATCCTTCACCTTAACGCCTCTAAGAGTGTCCTCTTTTTATTCCCAGTGGTTTCAGAGCACAGTAAGCAAAGAGGACTCCATGCCCGAAACCTTGAAAAGTCTCATTTTCCCGAATTTTGAACCTTTGCACAAATTTCATACGAATTTTCTCAAGGAAATTGAGCAACGACTCGCCCTGTGGTGAGTACAATCCCATGTTCTGTCTCCCATCACCAACTCTTTCTTTCTGTTTCTCACGTTATTTTTATGTCGTTCCTTATAAGCAGCACCCGTGAGCTAAGATAAAGCGAGAAGCTGGCTTCAGACAAGCCAGGCTTACAGGATTTCCTGTTAAAGCTACATGTGCTAGAGCTCATCCTGGATTCTTTTTCCCTTTGGCTTACAGTTCTTCAAAATGCATGTTTTCTGATGATAATTAAATGAATACCACAGAATACAGTAATTTCTTCTGGAAGGATGATGAGGGTTATAAAGGGTAGAGGCAACAGAGGGACTTGTAGGGGTGTTGGTAACATTTTACTGGTGCTTTTTGCTTTATAGTCATTTAAGTATTATACGTCTCACGTAGCTTTCAGTATTATATTTCATGGTGTTTATAAAGAAAAATAAGAGCCCCATACACCACACACACACACATACACTTTTACCTTGAATCCCACTGCTAGGAATTTATCTTAAGGGTACATTCTAATATGTGAAATGACAAATGGCAAAGAGAGCCGTGGCAGAATTAAAAGATTGGAACTGATCTAAGTATCCAGGAAGAGCAGGCTGGCTAAAAATAATGTTAAGTCTGTTTATTAAATACCATATAAAAGATTGATATGTGAGTGCAAAAATTCAGGAAAAATTGTCTGTACTATAGAATGCAAAGTCTGATGTACCCTTGGCCTAAAGTGGAGTCTTTTATAGAAAATTCTTTTTCTAAAAATTATTTATTTGGTTGCGCCGGGCCTTAGTTGCAGCTCGTGGGCTCCTTAGTTGCAGCACGCGGGCTTCTTAGTTCGGCTCCAGGGCTCCCTAGTTGCGGCTCGCCGGCTCCTTAGTTGCAGGAGGTGGGCTCCTTAGTTGTGGCATGCAAACTCTTAGTTGTGGCACTAAGAGTGTGGGATCTAGTTGCCTGACCAGGGATTGAACCCAGGCCCCCTGCATTGGGAGCACGGCGTCTCATCCACTGCACCACCAGGGACGTACCCTATAGAAAATTCTTATGGGGTTTTTTTTTAAAAAGACGTGTGTAGAAACATGAGGAGTTGTCTATCTACTAAACACACATTTGAAAAATGCCAGGAGATGATAGCAGACATTTTCTGCTATGTTTCGGGTGGAAATGGAACCCACTGTTTACTGTATCCATCCTCACTACAGGTGAGTTTGGTTCAGAGTGGTCTCGTGGGTGTTCAGTGACTGTTAGGGCCTGCAGGAGCCCTGGACGAGGTGGTCCTGCCCCAGGTGATTCCAAGCACGAGATTCAGGCACCAGTTAACAGGTTCGCAGAGCTGCTCCCTGTGTTGGGAAGCAGATGTGCTCAGACGTCTGACTTTGTATGTTTTTTATACCTGGAGATAATTCAAGTGCAGCTCTCTTTGCTGTGATAGAAGGAAGTAGGAGACTTCACTCAGATGCCCCCGGGAGGGGAGCACAGCCAGGATGGAGAAAGAGCAGGGCGAAAATCAGCTTAACTGAAGATGGGGAAAGACTGAAAATGCCAGTTTAGAGTCTGTGCTATGAATGCAAGAGAAATACCACTTTTTGAAATTAAAAAAAAAAATTCTACAAAATCTAACTTTACCTTCCCAAAATTTACTGGAAGCCTTTCGATTGTGTTCTGCCATATCGTCTCCTCATTCATACAAAGTTGAATGATGCTTTCATAATGGAGTCAAAGACCTTCCAGCTCTGGAGAAACCAATTAACAGTTCATTTTCTGGCCAGTGAGATGTGTATTAATATAGTCTTCCTATAGGCTCAGAGCATCTTGAGATGGTATCACTAGAGCAGTTTTGGTCCACATGGCAGTTGATTTAAATAAGGTTGGGGACGGCTTCCCGGGTGGCGTAGTGGTTAAGAATCCGCCTGCCAATGCAGGGGACACGGGTTCAAGCCCTGGTCCGGGAAGATCCCACATGCCGCGGAGCAACTAAGCCCACGTGCCACAGCTACTGAGCCTGCGCTCTAGGGCCCGTGTGCCACAGCTGCTGAGCCCACGTGCCACGGCTGCTGAAGCCCGCACGCCTAGAGCCTGTGCTCCGCAACAAGAGAAGCCATCGCAATGAGAAGCCCGCGCACCGCAACGAAGAGTAGCCCCCACAACTAGAGAAAGCCCGCGCGCAGCAACGCAGACCCAGTGCAGCCAAAAATAAATAAACAAGTAAATTTTTAAAAATAAAATAAATGAATAAGACTGGGGCGGTCACACACAGGAGATGTCCTCCGCCGGCAGCACCCTGGCAGCCCAGCATGGGGGCTTGCGCTAGCTGCTGCTGTCACTGGCAGAACAGCCGTTTCTTTGGTTCTTGTCCTCTCAAGAGAAAGAATTCAGACGAGAGGCATAGAGCAGTTTTAAGTAGCAAGAGTTTTGTTAAAGCAAAAGTATGCTCCTGAGAAAAGGACAAGAGTGGGCTGTCTGGAAACCAGAAGCAGTCCCATAGTGGGGATAGGGTTGGGTTTTTTAGAGCAGTGGTCCCTCCCTGTGTCCTGCGTCATCTGACTGACAAGTTGATGGACAGCTTTAGGTTATATTACTTCTCCCTTAGTGCGCAGGTGCTTACCCATAAGCACCGAAGTGAAACAGGGTGTGGGGGGGCGGGGGGAGGAACAAAAACTGCAATGCTAATTTATTATAATTACAGCATAACGAACCCCGCCCTGTTACTCTGAGTCACCTTTTGGGTCTTGGTGCGCCTGCACCAACCTGTTCTGGCAGTTCTATCTTGCTTGGTCCTGATACGGCTGGAAACTTAGCGGTGGTCCTTCACCACAAGAGGGAGGACCTCTGGGCATGTTCTGATCACCAGTGTCCAGATGGGGGAGGGAAAGATGATCCCCATCCAGGACGGGGCAGGGACCTGCTCGTGTCTGACTACCTAGCACTGCCACCAGAGAACTTGGGAGAGCTGTATGAAACATTTCATTCTAGGAATGACGCCATGCTCTTGGACTTACCTGTGACCATAAATCTTTAGCCCTTATCTGTGAAAAGATATCCAATGGCTTAAAAAGCACCTGCTGTCATTTATTTCCCATAGAATTTTCAGTAGCATATCGTTCAGAGATCTACAATTTTATTCATGTTTTCCATGAAGATACCAGAAGCTCAAAGCTAAAGAGAGAGCAGATCGTCCATACGCAGCTCAGTTGACTTGACCTTCAGTAGCCTTACAACAGTGGACCCACACCAAACTGATGAGAGTCAGTTATTGGGAGTCGTTGTAAAAGCCTGCCGTTAAGTTCAGCTGATCAGTTCCTCAAGGGCATGATGAGGAAGACCTGGCTCGGCAGGGACTCGGGGCAAAAGGTTGAGTGTGAATGAGTTTAGTGTGAGCCAATAGAATAACAGAGAGAGATCAGCGTCTGTCGGATCTGTAGCTCTCGATATCGGCTGCTCATTAAGATCACCTAGAACCTTTAAAAAAAAAATCTTGATAACCAGGCAGAGCTCCAGACGGTTGTATCAGAATCTCTTGAGAGGTGGGCCCTAAGCATCAGTAGTTCCTAAAGCTTCCCAGGTGATTATTCCAACGTGCAGCCAAGGTCAAGAACCTCTTCCGTAGACTCTGCCTCATTAGAAGGAGACCAGAGCATGGGAAAGGATTGCCCCTTGAAACTTGAAGGCTCTGAGCCCCGTCAGAATACCGTACCCGATTCGGAGTTTCACGTTTGAGATGGGATAAGAGTAGAATGCATTCCATTTTTTAAAAATTGTTGGAAGTATGGGCATTTGGCCTAAAAGGGAGAAGATTCTGGAAACTAGGATGGCCCTTCTCAGGCTGGTTGTATGAAAGAGGGGCATCGGCATCCTCTTCATTGTACCAGAGGACAACATTTAAACAAAGGAGTGACTTTCCAAAGAGGCGCCTTGTGTCCGAGTGTAGAAAAGGGTTTCCTCACAGTAAGTGCGGCTTGGTGATGAGAGGCTGCCCTATGAGGTAATGAGCTCCTCTGCCTCGGGGTTTCTTGAGCTGAGGTTGCCCATTTCCAGAAGGTACTTATCTATTGGGCGAAACCCCAAAGCTGGCAGGGCATCAGGGTCACCTGAGGTTGATGGGCCAGGGAAGTTTTGAAAAAATACAGACTGCCAGGCCCCACCTGGCCCTCCTTAATTAGAACGTTGGGGTCAGACCCAGAAATTTGCATTTTAAATTGCTTCTTGAGATGACCATGATGAACGACTTTTCTGAAACAACTGTTGTAGACTGCCTGTGACACACTGGAGATTCTCTGATTCCTTGGTTTGCATTTGGCACATAACTCTGGTTTCTTCTATGAGCAGTGACTGAATGAGTGAATGAATGAGGGCATGCGTGAGCCAGGTGGGTGGGGGAGTGAGCTGGTGAGTGTCAGGCTTCGCCCGCTGGGGACTCGCGGTCTCAGAGGAGGAGGCAGGCTTGTGGGGCAAGGAAGGCCAGGCCCTCTCGTGGATGAGTGGGCCATGTCCAGTGTGGGCAGAGGGCGTCACTGGCCAGTGCTGTCTTGGAGGACACGTGGGCCATTAATGCCCACGCAGAAGAGGCAAGCCATGAGCAAATATGTTCAATGAGAAGAATGGATCACATGGAGTTTATTAAGAAAGGAGTTTGCTCCGGGTTACTGACTGACAGACTCGTGTGTGTGTGTGTGTGTGTGTGTGTATTGATACTCTGCGATGGGAGACGTGGCCTGGCTCACATGGCGTGGGATGGCTGTGCCTGCGTCCTCCATCACGCCACCTGAGGGCCACATCCAGCTGTCTGTGACCTTGCACGGCCTCGTTTCCTCACCTGTAAGGTGTGGGGTGCAGTCTCCACTTCACAGGGCCATCACACCAACTAAATGGGACAGTGTCTGTAAAGGGCTTGATGTCCTGTCCCACACAGAAAAAGGTGGGGAAGACGGACCATTTTTTATGTTTTTAATATTTTTTATCCATTTTTTAAAATTGTTTAATACTTACCCATTCACTCATTCATTCATTTTGGCTGCCCCAGATCTTAGTTGCAGCGTGCGGACTCTTAGTTGCGGTATGCAGCATCTAGTTCCCCGACCAGGGATCGAACCCAGGCCCCCTGCATTGGGAGCGTGGAGTCTTACCCACTGGACCACCAGGGAAGTCCCCAGACCCTTTTTTAATGTAAACTTCTATAAATCGAAATCTTAGATTTAGAGAAAAGTTGCCATGAGGATAGAATTTCTGCACACTCCTCTCCCCTACCCTCCTACTGACGTCAACTTCTTACATCACTGGGCACGTTCGTCAAAACTAAGGAACCAGTGTTGGTTCTATTAAAAAGCGAAATTTGAGTGAGTAAATTTTAAAGGTCTGATTGGCTTTTTTAGACGATTCATGAACGGGCAGCCTTCCATCTAGCTAGTAGAGAGGAGCTCCGAGGAGCTCCAGGAGGGGAACGGTCATGAAAGGCAAAACAAGGAATAAAAACCATTATTTCGGACGTAGGTAACCTACCTGGGGGACAGAAGGGGTCTGTGTGGCAGGTGACCTCATCTTCGTTTGGGAATTGAGAGGGCCCACGTGCCAGATGACCTCATTGGTGCTGACCGGAAAATTCCTGACTGACTGGCGAGGATTACATTCCTGGGGGAGGTTGTAACTGCAGTTAGGTTAGGTATTAGGTCTTGGTTTTAGCCCAAGTAACTCCACTTTGGACCTGTCCTTTCTCTCTTAACACTACATTATTATCCACTAAACTCCAGACTTTATTCAGTAATAATGTTTTTAATTATTGTTAATAGAAGTCTAAAGTTTACAGCGCACCTCAGGGTCCCCCAGATTTGGGGCTTAAATATCACAGCCACCATGCCTTTCTTTGCAGGCCTAAGTTAGGTTGTCATATACTTCCATCAGCAGTGGCAAATCATAGGGCAGAAAAATTACCAGGAAGTTTTCCCAAATGATTCGACCGGACCCCAGCTGAGTAAACACACCTGCCCCTGTCCAAATGGTGCGTGCTCCTAAGTCAACACACCTGAGAAGAGGCTGGACCCTTTCGTTCTAGCCCAAGCCCAAGTTGCCCTGTTTCTTCAAAAACAAGGAAACAGAACAGGTTTGGTGACTTCTGAAAACATGCAGAACGCTTTTCCTTTTGAAAGCAAGGACGTTTTACTCAGTTGTTCAAATGCATTCAGAGAAAGCCACTAAAGGTCTTTGGTCTTTGGGCAGGAACCCCAGATTCCAGCCCTGAAATGACTGACAGGTGCTGAGGACAAACTGGCCAAGTCGTTCCCCAGAGATGGATGCAGACCTGCCCTGGAACAGTGCGTCTTGGTGGTTCTGCCGGGGACGGAACTCGGCTGACAGCTGGCGGGGAGCTGGGACCCAAGGAGGGGCATGCAAGGAGGCACTCGGCGTTGGCTGTGGGCACACAGCTTCGAAGAAGGATCAGCTGGGTTTCTTTTTTTAGAAGAACCTTGAGGTAGCGTCGTCGCTTGGTAGGAGAGCAGAAGTTCAGGCAAGAGGGCTGGAAAGACCCCCATGTGGAAATTCACCAAGTCTCAGGGCTCGTGGGACAAAGGGGAAGCTAAGGGGAAGTCCCTGGAGCTTTGAGCCTGGCTGACTGGGAGGATGGTCGTGAAATTAAGAGCAACATGGAAGAAGAAAAGGGAAAAAGCAAGTAAAGTGGAGGGAAGAGGGGCTTGCACATCAATTTCGAGGGGTCAGTAATGAAACCGTACAGGCAGTTGGAAACGCCAGTCTCCGACTTGGGAAAGAAATCAGACACAGTGGTGTAGATGTGGAAATTATCCACAAGAAGAATCAGATCTTTAAGGAAGAGAATGTTGAGACAAAAGAGAGCCAGGGAGGGCTTCCCTGGTGGCGCAGTGGTTGAGAGTCCGCCTGCCGATGCAGGGGACATGGGTTCGTGCCCCGGTCCGGGAAGATCCCACATGCCGCGGAGCGGCTGGGCCCGTGAGCCATGGCCGCTGAGCCTGCGCATCCGGAGCCTGTGCTCCGCAACGGGAGAGGCCACAACAGTGAGGGGCCCGCATACCGCAAAAAAAAAAAAAAAAAAAAAGAGCCAGGGACAGAATCTTGTTGAATACACTTTGGGGGGCACCTTTCTATAATCATGGCTTATGGCAGAGCAAGAGCCAGCAAAGGAAGCTGGAGAAGCCACCAGAGATTTGAAGAAAGAATGAGAGGGCGGGGGTGGAGGGTGCCAGAGGGGAGCGTGGTTTGGAGAGTGAGGCCCAGGGGGCAGAGATGGTTTGAGGCTCCCCAGGGTGCAGGTGCTGCCTCAGGATGCTGGGGGCTTCTGTGGGGAGGAGAGATGGGACGGTGTCCACGAGGGATCGGGTGTGCACGCAGAGCGGAAAGGAGGCTCCTCTTCCGGGGCTGTGGCAGTCTTGCAGGCTGCGATGAGCTTCCCTGGCGGAGTGGTTCTGTCTCACCGTGGCCGAGCTTGAAGTGGAGTGGAGATGACTGAATGGGTGAGAAGATCGTTTGTATCCGCCCCCAAAAGTGGAACATCTTTACATAAAGAAGCACCAGTGAACCGTCATAGAACAAAAGTGAATAGAATATTTTTCTTATCATCCTACCAGCTCTGGGTATCATTGAGAGAAAAACGTAGGGATTCCTCAAAAAAGTCAGTACAGAATTACCATGTGATCCAGGAGTTCCACTCTTAGGTATCTACTCAAAAGATTTGAAAGAAAGAACTCAAAACAGATAACTCATGCATCCGTGTTCGTAATAGCATTATTCACAATAGCCAAAAGGTAGAAACAACCTGATGGCCATTGACATGTGAATGGATAAACCCAATGTGGTCGATCTATGCGATGGAATATTATTCAGCCTTTAGAAGGAAGGACAGTCTGACACCTGCTACGACGTGGATGAACCTTAAAGGCATTATACTAAGTGAAGTAAAAGCCAGGACAAATACTACATGATTCCAATTCTGGGAAGCACCTAGAGTAGTCAATTCATGGAGATGGAAAAGAGAATGGTGGCTGCCAGGGGCTGGGTAGAGGGAAATGGGGAGTTAGTGTTCAGGGGATATGGAACCTCAGTTTGGAAAGATGAAAAAGTTCTAGAGAAGCCTGGTGCTGGTGGTTGCACCGCAATGTGACTGTACTTGGTGCCACTGAACTGTACACCTAAAAAATAGTTTTGAAGGGAAATGCTAGGTTGTATATATATAGCCACAACTTTTTCAAAATAGCAAAAGGAAAGTCACAGGGAATCCAGGGCAGGATAAGACCAGAGCCTTCAAAACAGTGCCTTGCACATGAGGGCCACCACGCCTGTGGGTTCTCTGCGGGCACTGCCAAGTGCTTCCCTGAATTAACTTACTGGAACCTCACGGAGGGTGGCAGGTGCGTCTGCTGATTGAATTGCCTCCATTCTGACCCAGTCAGCCTTCGCAGCCAGGCCTGGATGGGTTAAATTGAACATAAGACCTCCGTTTAAAGCTAAAATGGTACCTAAGCTGAGAGCTCAGCTCTTGTCATCTTACTGATTCAGAACGCTGTTGAGGGTGGGTGGGGCTTACCTGTCCAGGTGCCTTTCATCTGAAGGCGGACCTCGCAGTGCCAAGTCTCGCTTCTCGGCATCTTCCTCATCCTTGGAGGCTCTTTTCATCTCCCATTATAGTTTCCGTTCGTGGCCCCACAGCTCTGTGAGGTCCATGGGCTTTATTTTAAACAGGTAGGGAAGTAAAAACGGGCTTTTTTACCTTTCTTAAGTGACCCTGTGAGGGGTGTGGTGAGCGATCATCCCAGCTGGTCAGGTGCTGTGCTTTGATTCTGAGGTGGAGACCTTTGATGTTAATTAACACACTGCCTTCTCTGACCTGTGTTTGAACTTGGGATCATCATGGGAAATGCAGAAAGGAGCCCTGTGACCGGACAGCCTGTTGTCATGAGCCTGTACGCCTGAGGGTCCTGTAAGCAGGGTGCGCAGAGACCCTGTTCTTCTTACCAGCCCCTGGGGGCTGCAGTGGCCACCACTCCCAAAGGCAGCTAGCTCGCCCTTCCCTCAGAGCAGTTTCGCACAGCATCCTCTCTCGAGAGGGGTAGCATCCTCTTGTGGTTGAGGCAGGAGCACGAGCCTGTACCACACACGTGCGCATGCCTCCCCCCGCTTTCAACCCAGAGAAACACACGTGCACATGCCTCCCCCTCCCCTCCCTTGAACCCGGAGAGTCTGCCCCCCACGCTTCATCTCTGGATCACCGAGGATGGACCGGACCCTGGCCACCATGCTTTGGAGAGGTCGCCAGTGGCTGCTGGTTCCTGCCACACCGTGCACCACTGGCTGGCTTTGCCCCTGCAGGTAGTTTATGTGAAATGAACGCTTTGGTTCCCCCCAAAGTTGATGTTGATGGACCGTTTCCCACATCCACATAAGGAAAGGCTCTGATTTCTATGATATTTTGTTGTTGCCCAAGATCAAAATATTTGTAAAGGTTGACTGCGGAGAACGCCTGTAATTGTCTCACGGAGTAATCATTCGCGCCCCACACGCTTTCTTCATGGCTGAATAATTCTTACGGGCGGCGGGCTCCTGTCTTCGCCATGGTGCACTTAGTGCTGGCAATGACAGCTTTACTCTTTGAGAATAAAATCAGCTGCGGTGCCTTGTCTCTTGGAACGTTCTTGTCTGATGTGGAATCCCACTGCCTCGCAGCCTTGACGTGCTCCCAGCGTTCCAGCCGTCGTGAGTTTTTGTCATGAGCAGGAAGTTAGGGTGATGACCCCTCATGTCAGGAATCCTGAGTCACTCTTGAATCCAGCAAAGTCGATTAACTGCATTGATTTTTCCACCTGTAAAATTGACTTAGCCCGGTTCAGACGCCGTGGTTCCTCCCTCCCTCCTTCCCCGCTAACCTCCGGCTCTCCTCCTCTGACTTCCCGAGACAGTTACTGGTCGCCCGCCCCTCACGGTTCACCTGGAAGCTCAGCTGCTGACGCGCACGTCTTAGCATCTGCCGAGACGGTCGTCTCCTCGGGGGAGGCGGGGGAGCTATTCCTGTGTCCCTTAGACTAGGGTGGAACTCGGGTGGTATTTGCCTGTCTGAACACATGTATGACTTCTCGTTGGTAAACTGCATCACAGCTCTTGCTAAGACTCATTTTTTGTTGTGATTTTAAATCCTTTTATGCCTCATCTTCCTCACGGATTCTGAGACAGTTCACAAACGGAAAACAATGTAAGACAAGGATAAACGAGGACATCTAAAGCTGCACTGTCCCGTGCGGTCGCCACTAGCCACTTGGAGCGGTTTGTTTAAAATAATTTAAATTAAAAATTCAGTTTCTCGGTAACACGAGTCACATCTCAAGGGCTATGAGTCCCATGCGGCTGGTGGCTACGTATTGGACAGCAGACATGAAAGACATTTCCATCATCACAGAAAGTACTTTTTCACAGCATTGGGAGGTACAAACTATGGGGTGTAAGATAGGCTACAGGGATGTATTGTATAACACGGGGAATATAGCCAAATGTTTTGTAATAACTGTAAATGGAGTGTAAGCTTTAAAAGTCGTATTTAAACACAAAAGAATGAATAGTACTCATGACACCAAACACAAGGACCACCACACAGTAGGTGCTCAAAATACAAATCAAATTCCTGAAAATGGCTTGGTTTCCTCCGGGGTAGATCTTGTAGGTTATTAAATTTGTCTGTTGTTATGTTTCAAAGACCCGAAGCAGAAGGAGGCCTGACGGATGAGGATGGGCAGTGCTCTTACACTTAGAAAACCAGTATTCACAGTGCAGTGTTTGTGGCATAATATTAATAATAAACTTCCATTAGTGAGCACTTGTTACATGCAGACTCTTCAGGTACCTTATACCATTGCCAGGTTGGCATTATGAGTCAAACTAGAATGACCACTCTGCTTTTCCCACTTGATCTTCAGAATCAGGGGTTGGCAAACTACAGCCTGTGGCCAGATCTGCTCTGCCCCCTGTGTGTGTTAATAAAGTTTTATTTAGAACACAGCTGTGCCCGTCCTTTTCCCTGTCGTCTGCGGCTGCTTTGGTGCGCCATCAGCAGAGTTGAGTAGTTGGGACAGAGCTCGGATGGCCTGCAAAGCCTACAGTACTTACTCTCTGGCTCTTTACAGAAGCAGCTTGCCGATTCTTGGTGAAAAAGAATTTCCCCGGGTGTAGGTGTTGTTTTTCCCATTTTATGACTGGGAAAATGAGGCTCAGAGAGGTCAGACACCTTGCTCATGGCCACACAGCTCTTAAGTGACAGAGGCATGACGTGGACTTAGGTCTGAGCTGACCCGTCGTTGGCGTCTTTGAAGCTGTGTTGTCGAAGCACAGGGTTTTAAACACCTGGAAGGGGGCTGGGACAGCGTCTGCCATGACTCCTCATTCTTCAGAGGAGAGCTTGAGAGCACGGCCCACCCTTGGCCACATGGCAGAAGCCGGCAGAGCCCCATTCAGCACCCTGGTCTCCAGAATTGTGTCCTTCCTTCCCGCTCTGGCTCCGGGAGATCAGCACCGCTGACCCTTCTGCCCCGAGCACTCTCCAGTGGTATTTGTCCTCCTCTCGAAAGTGGCAGGAAGCTCGTGGCATCTGGTCAACGCTCGCCCTATGGTGACTTTGTCTGCAGAAGTATCGCCTTTGGGTCTAGAGTCTGAGAAGATGGATTTGAATTTTTTCTAATTCTAGAGTTTTTACGGCAAGATGGTCACTTTTGTTTGTTCAGCAAATATTTACTGTGCCCTTACTGTGTATTAGGCACCGTTCTCAGCGTTCAGTGAACCAAACAGGCCACAGTTCCCGTGCTTTGAGAGCTCGTGTTCCAGTTACATCTCTCCCTGTGCCCTGCACCGAGGAGGCAGCCAGCAGCAGCTGAAAAGACCTGGAAGCAGAGCCCGGGCAGAGCTCCAGAGCTCCTGTTCTGTTTTCTACTCATGCCAAGAGACCATTGGGCATCTGACCCTTTTCCAGAACCGAAACCGTCAGTATTCTAGAGGTGTTAAAAAAAAAAAAAAAAGGACCATAGATATGTAAAGTAAAACACCTTGCACGTCTACAGTATCTTTCAAAGCATTTTCCCTTAAATTGTCTCCTTTGACAATCCAAACAGGATGGTGGGCCTACCCCCATCTCTATGCCTATGGAAAATAAGGCTCTGAAAGGGAAGTGCCTTGCCAGAAGTTGTTCAGTGTAAAGTTAGGGAGGACCACACCCCACTTCTTTTTTTTTTATATAGATTTACTTTATAACTTGTTTTTATTTTTTGACTGCGTTGGGTCTTCATTGCTGCGTGCAGGCTTTCTCTAGTTGCGGCGAGCGGGGGTACTCTTTTTTTTTTTTTTTTTTTGCGGTACGCGTGCCTCTTACTGTTGTGGTCTCTCCTGTTGCGGAGCACAGGCTCCGGACGCGCAGGTTCAGCGGCCATGGCTCATGGGCCCAGCCGCTCCGTGGCACATGGGATCTTCCCGGACCGGGGCACGAACCCACGTCCCCTGCATCAGCAGGAGGACTCTCAACCACTGCGCCACCAGGGAAGCCCAGCGGGCTACTCTTCGTTGCGGTGCACGGGCTTCTCATTGCAGTGGCTTCTCTTGTTGCAGAGCATGGGCTCTAGGCACGCCGGATTCAGTAGTTGTGGCACGTGGGCTTCAGTAGTTGTGGCTGACGAGCTCTAGAGCGCAGGCTCAGCAGTTGTGGCGCACAGGCTGAGTTGCTCTGCGGCGTGTGGGATCTTCCCGGGCCAGGGCTCGAACCCGTGTCCCCTGCATTGGCAGGCGGATTCTTAACCACTGCGCCACCAGGGAAGCCCCACACCCCACTTCTCACTTTCCCTGGAGCCCGTGAACCAGGAGGCAGAAGCAGTAGCTGTTAGCTTATTCGCTGGTGTTCTGTCTAGAGCAGTGCTCTCCAGTGGAACTGTGGTGATGGAGATACTCTGTCCGCCTTGTTCAATGCAACAGCCATTAGCCACCTGCGGCTCTTGAGCCCTTGAAATAGGGCTCGTGTGCCTGAGAAATTGAATTTTTAAATTTTATTTTAAGTAAAGTTAAAATTTAAATAACCATATGTGGATACTGTATTGGACAGCACAGTTTTGGAGATGTAAAGGGGAGGAACTCTGAGTGGAAGACAGACAGTGGACGCAGTCTGCCTTTCGCATTAGGACCGAATGCCCCACCATCCACTTTCTTAGAAATCAGAGTCATTGATTTAAAACGCAAGACTCCAAGGCGGTTCTCTGACCCCTCCGCTCCCTGCTTCAGGCAGATCAGGGCTACTTCTCTTGTGTAAAAGCTTTTGTTTGAAGAAGATTTTCATTGGTTTTAAAAAGAAGACTGTGCAAAAAGGCTTTAAAATCATTACTCTCAAAATAAGCAGTGAAACTCACTGGAGACAAGGCAGCGTGATCTACCTGGAAAACAGCTTGGAAGAAATACACAGTGGAAGGAAGTTAGAACAAGATACGGATCATGGGTGTACCGTGCGGGGGGGGGAACGTGTGTACACTTTTTTTTATATAAATTTATTTAAAATTTAAAATTTCATCTTTGTTTCAAAGGCAAGAAAGACACTGTGATCTTCCCACTATATTCTGCCCTGACTCAGCTTCCCACTGTCTGCCTAGGGTTCCGGGGACAGCAGTGGTTGGTGACTGTTTCCTTTTAACACATGAGTAAAATTGCCTGTTCTCAGGCGTAGGCAGGAGTTATTTTTCTTGGATTATCTGCTGTATTCCTGACGGTTATCAGTCCACTGGGCTTTAAGAGCAAGCTACTTTTTTTAGAAAAACAAATGACTTTTCCAGTTGCCTGAATCGCAGGTGGGTTTCTGCTGGGAAACACTTGAGAGCACTCGCCAGGTGCTTATGAGTTTGAAACGGCCTTTCTGTTGTGCTGCGTTTTAATACGTGGCCGTTAACAGTACTGAACCCGGGTCTCATCTGGGTGCTGTCAGGCCTGTCTATGAGTGGGCTGTAACTTGTGCCTCTTATTAAGCAGGACCTGGTGTTAAACCTCAGGAGAAGAAACCCCGCCCCCCCATAGCTTTAAGCAACCCAGTAGTGTAACTGAAGGCGGAGAGCATGAGGCTGCCGTGTCCCACCTGCACTGAAGGACAGGATGGATCCCTTACCTGTCACTGCTGGAGAGAAACCGTGTACCCGGGCCCAGTGGGGACACCTCTCGCGCAAATGCCTTCCCCACAAGTGGGGATGTGAATTAATGTTCACATTAATGGGATTTTCCTCTCCAGGGATTTCAAAGGATATTGAAAGTCATCAAAGAATATTGAAATCCACAACTATTAATTACATGCGGCTAATATAAATAGATACACACACATATCAAAATCTGTTCCTTTGGCTAATTTGTTGGCTTTTTGAACCCAGTCACCCTCCCTACCTTACATTTTAATGGAAAATTTGTCTTTACTCATTTGCTTATTTACATATTATTCTTTTATTTACATAGATACACAAGCACACACAATCACAGCCTTTTTTTTTTTTCCCATTGAGAATCGTAGGAGCCACAAGGAACAGGAAGAATCAGGGCATGATGTGTGTTTTGCAAATGAGGCCTAAAACGTCACAAAGTTCAATCTGTTTTCCTGGGGTCCGCGAGCACCCCGACACAGCGCCGGGTTGGAAAAGTCAGCCTTCCCACTCCAGGCTGCGTGGTTTGCTTTCATGTTTTAATCTGATGAGATGGTTCTTTGTTCTGGGTGGGAGGGCAGGGCCAGACTTCGGTCTGCCTGTTGCTGAGCTGCTGACCGGCTCACGTAGTGGTCGATGAAATGTTTACGGAGGGTTGGGAAGACTCAGATTCCGTGTAAGGGTGTGTGTGTGTGTGTTCAGCCTTGTGCTGAGATAACGTGTCGTTGCTTCCGGGAGCACATTAATCGTGGTGCCCAGGTCAGAATGTAGCATCTGGAAGGCTTCTTGGTACATGGGTTTCCAAAGCAAAATTGTCAAAAGAATTTTCAGCTGCGTTGCCGCGTGGTTAATTACCCAGACAACAAGTGTGTGTCCCCATCTTCCAAACAAGGGCTCTTTTCTTGTGAGGTTAACATCCAGAGGCTTTTCCGGAAGAGATATAATTACTTTTTCATGTTCTCCACAGTAAAGTGACCTTTTGTGTTTTTGGATGCGCCGCACGGCATGTGGGGTCTTAATTCCCCAACCAGGGATCGAATCTGCGCCCCCTGCCTTGGAAGTGCAGAGGCCTAAACCACTGGACCGCCGGGGAGTCCCTAAAGTGACCTTTTAGCTCTTTACAGTAAAGCCAGTGCTTTGGACTTGTGGATTTGCTGGCATTAACATGCAGAGGAAGTGTAAAACACGACGGTAATTCTGTACAGGGCAGCAAGAGCATCAGGTCTCGTCCCCTTTCCCGTGGGCTGATTCCACGTTCTGGAACCGAGCGGGGCTGGTACTTGCCGTGTGCTGCAATGGGGAGGGGACAGGAAGGGGGCTGAGCTGCCTATGCTGGTTGCATGAACTTCCCGGGCCCCAGCCTGTTGTCACCACATGGCCTAGAGCTGCCCCCCTCGGTGGATTGACATAAGGGTGTTCCCTGCGCACAGGGGACCAGTGATGCTATCCCGGAGAAATTTCTAAACTGAAAGTAAAGACGCTGAAGACTTAGAGCAGCAGATAAGGTTCTGCTGACCGGCCGATGCAGGAAGGAAGGTCTCCTTGCGTCTGGGGTTTTAACATCGGCACGTTTTCTTTTAACAAATAGCTGGCGAAGAAGAAAGGAAGCGAAGTCAATGAAGTTCGGCCTCCATCACCGCTCCCCGCCCCTCCTCCCAGTCTGCTTTGCTGCTCTTCGTTTCCCTTGGGTCGGGGTGCTCTCCGTGAGAGGGAAAGGATTGTTCAGTGCTAATGGGAGCTGAGACGCCTGTTTCTCCCCTTGCTCCCACCCGCGATCCAGGGCATTCTCGCTAAAACAATTAAATTATGTCCTGTGGATTAACTAAAGACCTTTCTCATGTGTGTTGTCAAATGGCGCGTCCGTTTGGAAGTTTTGGGGTCAGTGATTTAAGTTCCAAGATGATAGCTACAGACCTGGAAATCAAGTTTACATTGTGTCTTCCCTCCTTTTACTGACATCAGGCCGTTCTGGCTCAGCAGTTAGGTCCTCCTTTGTTGTTCAGATGTGGCGGGGAAGGAAGGAGAACTTTTCCTGTGATGTTGAAGGTGCGGGGTGGGGGTGGGGGGTTCTGAACAGCAGGAACGCCCCCACTTGGGGCAGGAGCTCCTTTCTGCCCCAGGTGTGTAAGGAGGAGAGCAACCAGTAAATTCCCAGCCGCACCCAGACACACGCAGGATCCTCAGGATGGCCAAACGATAAACATCTCCATCGTGACTCGATTAACAGCCATGTGCCAAAAACCCAGAGATGCTACAACCCTGTGGCTGACGGGCTGGAATAATACTTGATCGCGAGCTGAGGGCTGTCTCGGGGGGAAGGCTGGTCCCCGTCAGACGCCTGAGCATTCTCCGCTGAGCCCATTCTGGGGGAGAATGTGACCCCGATGGCTGAGGATCAGGGAGGCGGACCAGTGTGGATAACCGAAGCTCGTAGCTTGAGGCTGACGCAGGGCAGCCACTCCATTAAGGAAGGAAGTGGAGGAAAAGATGGGGTTTTGGCAGCAACTAACTGTGCAGAATCCCTTGAGTTTGAGATGCCTGTGGGTCACTCATGCAGTTCCCTCTCGAAGGTATGAAATAATTACCCAGGTTATCGAGGCATAGATTTGGCATCGTGAATTGAAACCATGGGGAATAGAAGGGCTTGCTTAGGGAGAAGTAGAAAGCAAAGAGAGAAGATAACCAGGGCTGGATTCCCAACACAGAGACATCTTAGGAGTGGCCTGAAGAGCAGCAGAGCTTGGCAAAGAGGACTGAAGATCTGACCAAGATAGAAACCAGGGGCTGGAGACAGAGGCTTCCAGAAGCCGGAGAACAGAGTGCCAGGACTTTGGGCGCAGCTACGCAAGAGAGAGTGACCAGGAGCAGAAGTGACAATACGTGCTTGCTTCCGGTGGATTAGGTTAAGGCTAAACTTGCACAGAACCAATTCAGGGAGTGGTGAGGGGAGAATCCATATTTTAATGAGAGGAGACATGAATAGTAATTAAAGCCATCAGCCAACTTGTTTGTTTTGGCAGCTAAGAGGAAGCAGAAGGATTAAGGGATTCTGCGTTGCGGTGGAAGAGAATGCAATAGGTAAAGAAAGCCAGCCCTAGGGGAGACGTAGAAGACCCTGGCAGGGGCTGGGAGCATCATGGGTACCCTCAATTCCTTTTATTTTATTATTTTTTTAAAAAAATTATTTTTATTTATGGCTGTGTTGGGTCTTCGTTGCTGCACGCGGGCTTTCTCTAGTTGCGGCGAGCGGGGGCTACTCTTCGTTGCCGTGTGCGGGCTTCTCATTGCCGTGGCTTCTCTTGTTGCGGAGCACGGGCTGTAGGCACATGGGCTTCAGTAGTTGTGGCACGTGGGGTCAATAGTTGTGGCTCGCGGGGTCTAGAGCGCAGGCTCAGTAGTGTGGCGCACGGACTTAGTTGCTCCGCGGCATGTGGGATCTTCCTGGACCAGGGCTCGAACCCGTGTCCCCTGCATCGGCAGGCGGATTCTTAACCACTGCACCACCAGGGAAGTCTGTTCCTTTTATTTTAGAGAAACTTTAATTCCCTAATGGGTCTGGGTGCCCGTCTCCCCTGTGATGTAATTCACAGCGTACGCTCAGTTAGAACCAGTGGAATATATGGTGTTGTCACTGTCTGGTTGGGGGTGGAGCTGGGAGCTAGGGGAGGAGCCAGCCCCCCTGTTCCGATGGGCCCTGACTATTCTACCCCCGGGCTGCTGCTTTAAGTGCCTTCCTCCCTGCCTTCCTCTCCCCATCCTGAGAGCCCTGCTGCATCAGAGGTTGAGCTGGCAGTTCCGGGAAGCTCCAGATGCCGAGAGGGGGTCGCTGCTCCCGGTGCTGGAGGCGTAGGGCGGTGGCGTCTCTGGGTGTAGATCATCACCCTCCGCACTCGGGCTGCAGGTGTTTTATTCCGCTCCGAGTACCTTTCACTTCCGTGCCCAGATTTTTACCTTTTTTCAGTCTGATTCTTCCTTTGCCTTTGAGTTGGCTCTGGCTCTCCTGAACAGTTGGTTTGAAGATATCAGCCAGGTTTGTCGTTGAAAATCATGTTGTTTTTTTTGTTTGTTTGCGGTACACGGGCCTCTCACTGTTGCGGCCTCTCCCATTGCGGAGCACAGGCTCCGGACGCGCAGGCTCAGCGGCCATAGCTCACGGGTCCAGCCACTCCGCGGCATGTGGGATCTTCCCGGACCGGGGCACGAACCCGTGTCCCCTGCGTCGGCAGGCGGACTCTCAACCACTGCGCCACTAAGGAAGCCCGAAAATCATGTTTTAATTTTCTCTGGGAAATTCAGCGGGTAAACTGGCAGATGTGCACGGCTATTGCGGTTAGAGGTTGTATGGGCTGGGCTCCTGGGCTCAGGTACAAGCTCCCACCTCGTGACCACTGACATTAGACACGTTGCTTCCTTTCTTTGTGCCTCAGTATTTAGCTGTTTAATGGGGGTGATGGTGGTACCTGGTCACAGTGCTGCCACGAGGATTCAGTGATGTAATGCACTCAGCACTGTAACCAGTACTCAGTAATCACCAGCTACCATTATTATTATTATTTTTCTCACTGCCGTTCAAGCCCCTGGATTATCAACATCAGATACAGCCTGGAGCCAGAGAGATACAAATATATACCCAAATGCTCTGTTAAAAGTGCCCCTATCCACATACCCTGAGAAAACCATAATTCAAAACGATACATGTACCACAATGTTCATTGCAGCACTATTTACAATAGCCAGGACATGGAAACAACATAAATGCCCATCAACAGATGAATGGATAAAGAAAGCGTGGCACATATATACAACGGAATATTACTCAGCCATAAAAAGGAACGAAATTGAGTTACTTGTAGTGAGGGGGATGGACCTAGAGTCTGTCATACAGAGTGAAGTAAGTCAGAAAGAGAAAAATAACGTATCCTAACGCACATTTTTGGAATCTAAAAAAACGGTACTGATGAACCTAGTGGCAGGAATAAAGACACAGACGTAGAGAATGGACTCGGGGACACAAGGGGGTGAAGGGGAAGTTGGGATGAAGTGAGAGAGTGGCACGGACATATATACACTACCAAATGTAAAACAGATAGCTAGTGGGAAGCAGCTGCATAGCACAGGGAGATCAGCTCAGCGCTTTGTGACCGCCTGGAGGGGTGGGATAGGGAGGGAGGGAGGGAGACCCAAGAGGGAGGGGTTATGGGGATACATGTATACATATGGCTGATTCACCTTGTTGTACAGTAACAAATAGAAACTAACACAACACTGTAAAGCAGTTATACTCCAGTAAAGGTAAAAAAAAACAACAAAAAAAGTGCCCACACCTTTGTCATCCACCACCCAGGGTATCTAGGGGACCCCTGACCTGTCTCTGAACCTGGGACTCCCATCTTGCCCTCTTCTGGGTCATTCTCCCCATACCTACCCCCGTTCATGGGTCTCCTGCACTTCCTCAATTACATTTTTCTCTTCCCAAGGGCTTTTCACACAGCCCTTTGTCTGTATCAGACTAAGGGCTCTTGAGAGCCGAAACCTTGATGTTGAGGCTAAGTCTTGCTTCTTACAAGTGTCTGTTAGTCACAATCTGTGAGGAAGAATCAGTGTCATGAGCTTGTTACTGCAAGTCATCTCCACGCTCTTCTAATGCTGAGAAAATCACCCAAGTGGGGATGGGAAAAGGAATGTAAAATGAGACCAAATTAAAATGAACAGAAAATGGCTCTTCCGTATCTCTTTCAAAGCACAGGTGGAATTCTTTGTCTGCAGAATGACTGGGGTAATTTCAGAGTCTCCTTCTGGCACTAACGTTCTGTGACACACACAGAAGGGAGAGGTACAAATAGGTGATTGGAAAGGAAGACATAAATGTTGATACTTTGTCATCTGGGGCTGGCACACTTTCCGGTCACGTTTTCACTGCTAACACTGTGGTTTCCAATGCTTTGCTCGCAGGGAAGGCCGCTCGAATGCTCACATCAGAGGAGATTACCAAAGAATTGGAGATGTGTTGCTGAAGAACATCCAGGGCATGAAGGTGAGCTGCTCGGGGATTTGGGAGAGAGAGTTCCCCAGGGAGAGTAACGCTGAGGCTGCCAGAGGCCTTGTTTGTGATCCTGGCCCGTGAGCACGTGGCCTGATTCGAGTCTGCATGGAGCACAGCCCCGGGGGAAACTCTTCCGTCTCCTCTAGGTAGTTTTATTTGGAAGCATAAAGAAAGATCCAGCCACTTTGGGGGAAGCACTTTCAGTTCTTTTCCTCTTCCAGAGCTCTGTGTCGTAACCAAAACACCAGGTATTTTCTGTGACTAAGTCATTCGAAACTTGTTTTTAAAAATTATGTAGACAAAACATTGGTTGACTGAGCATTTCACTTTTAGTCAGTTGTTTTGACTTCTTGCGGTGTGACAAAGATATTGGATTCGGAGCTGTGTCGGAATTCCAGTCAATTCTGTGGCTTTCAGTTGGTTTATAAGGTGAATATATTTTTAACCATCCAGCAGTATCTACAATGATCCAAAAGAGCGAAAGTCTCCCCAGAGAAGTCAGTACACAGTGAACCAATATTCTGCCTCGTGTTTGAAATCTGCCCCACCTCTTACATGTGAAATTTTCATTTTTGCCTTTTCATTTTAATCCATGAATCATTCCTTTAATATGGAATGTTTTAATTCACATAATTTATCTTTTGAATACAAATACATCTATATTTGCATTTTAAAGCAATCTTTCTATATCTCAACCACCCACAGAGCCTTCCTAATAACCTTAACTAATGACTAAGAGCAAGCTTGTAACCCCCCAAAGAGGGCGGGTTGCTTGTACTGCCACCGCGCAGCCCATCCAGCCATCCGTCTGTGTGTCCACCCACAGGCCATGCATACTAGCTGAGCACCTATAACGTCTAAGGCACTCATAGAATAAAAGTTATTGTTAAGGTTTGAATTAACTCCTAAGAATCTAAGTTGTTCGTGTTCGACTTGTTCCTCTTAGAATCGTGTCTCCTGAGATAGGACAGTGGAGGCAGAGGAACGGGGCAAGGGGATGCAGAAAAGAGAGGATCTGAAACTACGAGGGGTTTCCTCTTGCTCTTAACAAGTTCAAGATATTATTTAACAGACCTGGAGCCTATTGCTCGCGTTTTCCTGGTGTTCAAAAAGCAACACTCCCCGCTTTGGGCTGTATCAGAGAGAGGCCACGGAAGCCAGCAGGACTGCAGAATCCTATATGAAAAAAAGCCAAGAGTCATCTGAGGTGTTCCATGACACTAGTATTTTTAATGCCCTAAGTCAGGTGGATATACAAAACTCAGATGGAACAGTAACAGACATCTTTTCACTTTCCGTGGTGTTTATTATTATTTTATTTTTTAGAGCAATTTTAGGTTTACAGAAAAATTGAGCAGAAAACTCACACGGAGGTTCCATATTCTCGACACACACACACACACACACACACACACACACACACACACACACACACACACACACACACACACACACACACACACACACACACACACACACACACACACACACACACACACACACACACACACACACACACAGTCTCTGTCCCCTAGTATTAACATCTTGCCCTGGTGTGGGGTAGTTGTTACAACCGATGAGCCAGTATTGATATATTATTATTAACTAGATCCATAGTTGACATTCGGGTTCACTCTTCATGTCTTACATTCCATGGGTTTCGCTAAGGGCGTAACGTCACTAACCCACCGTGACAGCATCACACAGGACAGTGTCACTGCCCTAAAAACCCTCCGTGCTCCACCCGTCATCCCTTCCCTCCCCCAGCCCCTGCAGACCACTCATCTTTTACCGTCTCCATAGTCTTTTCCAGAATGTTATATAGTTGGACTCACCCAGTGTAGCCTTTTCAGACTGGCTTTTCTCGCTTGATAAAAATAGCCTTTTTTCTCTCTTCTATAACACGTTTCTGTTACTGTTGTACTTCCTGACTCTCCTCATAGGAAGCTCTCCCCACGTTCTGCACTTTTTTTCTTGGCCCAGTTTGGTTTTTACCTTTTCTCATGGTGCTGCCTTCTGCCTGCCTGGGATGGGGGCTCTTAGCTGAGGCTTGGGCTCCTCCATGGACCTCGGGGCAGTGGCAGACACCTGCCAGCTCGGTCCCCGCCCCCTTGGGACAGCCCCAGAGTTCTCCTGTTTGCCATCTCCCCTCGTGTCCCTCTGGCGGAAGCGTGCCCTACGGTAGACATCCGTCCTCCTCTCTGGTTACCTAGCACCTAAGCCCTCCTAAAAATAGACCTGATTTCCGCCCAGAGCAATTCTTTCCCCGTCAGTCTAGTGAGCTGGCATTTTTGCACGTAGTCGGCTAACCCTCGGCTGTGCTAGCGTTTTAATTATTGTGCCAGTGCCACCAGCATTTATAGCATGAACTCTGCAGGCAGAATAGAAATAGATGGAGAGGCTCGGAGAGCCGCTGGCAGCCTTTTGGAGAAATTGGGTCGTTTTTTTATTGTGGTTGTTATTGTCGGTTTTAAAGAATTTTTATGAAGGGTGGAGGGGAACAGCAGAAGGTTCTGGACATGTAGAAGCCCAGGTTGGCACTTTTGTCCAGAATGCTTCGGGTGTCTTGCAGTGTCTTTCCCGCTCATCCCCCCACCTGTGCGTTTACCTGCACATGTTCAGGGGCTCAGCAGGGATGCTGACATCGACCCTGCAGCTGTCCCCAGACTCTCCGCACGGGACCGAGGGAGCCGGCCAGGGGCTCCAATCCCTGCCTAAAAGTCAGAGGCTATCCAGATGATGATCTCTAGCCCGGGCTGTGAACTTTCAACTGGAAACATCTGCCCAGATGCCCAAAGGCATTTCACAGTCCACGCAGGCCAAGGAGCCCTCGCCTTTTACCTGGACCCCTCCCCTGCCGGTCAGGCTGTGACCCTCCCTCCCGGGCCCTGTCTTCCTGAGCTTCTACCGCCTGCCCCCTCTCCTCCTTCACCCTCCCGCTTCCCTCCCATCGCCTCTCAGTTCTCTTTCCCAGCTGACTCACCAGCTGCCTCTCGTCCACCCGTCCTCCCCAACCACCATTGATATCGTAGACCGACTAGGCTTCAAACCCACCTGGTCTCTCTGTGGTTTAGAGAATACAGTCCAAGCTCTAAACCTGACCGAGGAAGCCTTCCCTAGACGATCGTTCACCTTCCACCTCCCGTCCTTCACATTCTAGTCTGTGCTCCAATGACCTTGACTCCACCTCTCCAGGCACTCGGGGCCTTGCAAGACCCCTTTCTGAGCGGGGTGCATGCATTGGTTCGTTTGCTCATTAATGCATGCAGGCAGCAGACATCTGTGGAGCACCTATGGTGTATATCAGGCCCCAAGGATGTAGTGACAGGACAGACGCCCTCTCTCAAATAAGGGAGTTCACGTGTGAAAACACTGCATAGAGCTACACACACGCACACCCATGCCACATACTTACATGTGCACATGCACACACACACGTGAGGGCGGGTATAACTGGCAGAATTCAAATAAACTCTGGTTTGTCCCAGTGTCAACGTCCTGGTTGGGATATTGTGCTGTAGTTAGGCAAGATGTGAGCGTTAGGGGAAGCCGGCTGAAGGGTACGTAGGACCCCGCCCCCCGTACTTGTCTTTGCAACTTCCTATGAATCTATATATGTTTTTTTAAAGTCACAAAATAAAGTCAGCAGGGAGACCACGTGATAAAGGCTAAGATGGACAATAAGCCCAGGAGGAAAGAGAGAGCAGGGAAGGCCCCAGAGCTGACCCTGAAGGACGGAGGTGGGGGGGGCTGAGGGGGGCGTGTCTTAGGAGCAGAGTGCCCTGTGCCAAGGTTCTGGGTGCCAGGGCCTGGCACATTCAAGGGCAGGTTGTTCAATGGGTGTCCAGAGCGAGTAGCAAGAGGCCATGATGGAGAGGCAGAAGGGGTTACATGCTAAGGGCCCCGTGTGCCCTAACGACAACTCTGGAGTTTGTCCTGAGAGGGTGGACGTTCTTGTCGCATTCCAAGCAAGAGACGATGTGCCCATTTGCATTGGTGTAAGTTCCTTTTGGTGGCACTCGAAAGTCAGGTGTCAGGAGTGGAGACAGAGACCCCGATGGAGACACCATTGCAGTGGCCAACACAAGGGCAGTGACCATGGGGTGAAGCCAGGAACAGGCTTGCTGTTTTTAGGAGGTAGAGTTGGCGGGACTTGGTGAAGGCTTCAGAAAATGAGGGGATCTGGAATCTTATCCAGGTTTTCTGTCCTGAGTAGGCGGTTGGTGACGGCACCCATCCTGGGGTTAGAGGATCACGGGGCAGCCTCAGTTGCCGCAGGGGGTATCGGGTTGGTGTCTGGACTCACTGCGGTTCCCGCTCTTTGCGGAGCGTGGGAATGGAGGTGCCGGGATGGGGAATCCACATATGGGAGTTAGCAGCACACGGGTAGTGAGCCCACCTCTGGGAAATACTGATGGGGTAAGACGTGAGGACGACAGCTGCGTGGGGAGTTAATTCCTCCTGAACGCTCTGTCAAGCTTCTTGCCCCGCGTCTGTCTCCACCACCACCTGTTCAAGGAGAGCGATATTCAACAGCACTTGTTAACGACGGTAGAGCAGACTTTATTCAGGGCCGTTGCCGTAGGTATGGGGACACTGCAGTGGGATTTTACAGTGGGAGAGAGGGATTGGCCTCAGCTCCAAGTGCACCGGGGGCAAGTGGGGATCTACAGCCAAGGAGCAGGGCGGGACTCAGAGGATGGGAAATTTCTGTGACGAAACATCACAGTCGTGAGGCGGGGACTCTGGCTGGACCGACTTAACAGGATTCTTTGCCGAAGACAAGTGGGGTGCTCAGACATCACCTGGGGACGGCGGGGGATGCAGACCCCAATGTCAAGGGTGACCAGGTATCCAGGGTGGAGGGTCCTGGCTGAACTGACTTAGCCGGGTTCTCACCAAAACGGGATTGTACAAGGAAGGGCACAGGCTGGCCTGGGAGAAGCTTCAGGAGGCTGACAAAAGTTTGCTCAGGCAAAGGATCTCGGTCAGACCCCAGTAGAGAAGGACTGAGTCTCATTCCCATCCGCTCCCCGGAATCCAGCAGAGCAGGATATGCTCAATTATTACATGAGCAAATTGGGGGGGAGTTAAACAGAAATATGTAGTTTTAACTATATGACGTTTATTCAGTGGCCCTGGCCCATTTGTCGTTTTTTGATGTTTAGGAGAAAACCCCAAGCCCCCTGGAGGAGCTCCCATTGTTCTATTTCCCCTCCGTTTTGCCGGTCTTCTTTTAAAAGGACATGTATACCTCTAATGTTATATATACATCTCAAATATTTTATAATCCCTGCGTTTTTTAAACTGCGCAATGCTTTAATAGAGCGTTTTATTCCATCCTGAGAAGTTAAATAGTGAAATATTAAAAACATGAAATTAAGTAAATGGAATGAAGTAATGAAAGCGAAGGTGATCTCTTTTGAGTGTTAAAATGGGTGGACCTGTGGCTGAGCAGGACTCCGCCCCTCCCCCTCCCCCTCCCCCCTTTTGTCTCCCCGGCTCCCTGCCCCACCCGCTCCCGTGTCTCGCCCACCAGCAACTGGCGGCGCATCTGTGGAAGCACAGCGAGGCTCTGGAGGCGCTGGAGACCGGCATCCGGGGCTCCCGGCGGCTGGAGAGCTTGTGCCGAGACTTCGAGCTGCAGAAGGTGTGCTACCTGTCGCTCAACACCTTCCTCCTGCGCCCGCTGCACCGGCTTATGCACTACAAGCAGGTCCTGGAGCGGCTGTGCAAGCACCACCCGCCCAGCCACACCGACTTCAGGGACTGCCGAGGTGAGTGCTTGGGGGGGCGGGGTGTCTCGGGGATACTGTGTCCCAACAGGGGCAGATGCGCTTTTTAGGACCTGGTCAAATATTTTCTGTCCCCTTTTGGTCTTTCACGTAAAGAAGGCGGTAGTGATCACCATGGCTTCTCTTTTCCATCCCCTCTTGCATGCATTTTCTCCTTCCATCCTGCCTGGTTTAGTGCACAGAACCCTGGAGAAGCTCCACTTAGAGTCAGCCCCTTACAGGAAGCTTTCCTCTACCTCCATGGTGGAAACTCATCACCTCCCCTTGGATGGGCCACAGAAAACGGCTGGTAATAAACACTGTTCCTCATTGCTGTGGGGCGTTTTTAAGGTCCCCCAATAAGCATTTCACCTGTGTTAACTCTCAGTCTTAACGAGAAGCCTATGAGACAGTGGTGAGCTCATTTTACATATGGGGGCTACTGAGACCAGAGAAGTTAAGGAACCTGCCCAGAGTCACACAGCTGGAAAGTAAAGGACATGTAGCCTAAACCCAGAACCCATGTTCTCGACCATCCTACCCTCCCTACTGGCTCATGATGATATTACTCACTGTTCCTCGCTCAGCACCTGGGCCAGGTACTCTGCCAGGTATCTTTCTTACGCTAACACCTTTAATCCTTTAACAACCCCATGAGAGAACTGTTGTTATCCCATTTTATAGATAAGAATACTGAGGCTCAGAGGGGGTGAAGGACTTGTGAGTGTCACTCAGCTGGCAAGAGAGCAGAGCTGGCATTCCAGACCATGCTTTTCCCACTGGGCCACGCCTCGTCTTTCTGAACCTGTGTCCTCTGCCTCGCGTTGCATGTGGTCTGTTACTGTCCACGCTCCCTGGCTTGTACCTGCAGCCCCTTGGGGGCCAGGCCCTGAGGCCTGTTGCTGGGCCCCCTGCACTCTGCAGCCAGTCCATGCACAGAATGCACCCTCCGCAGGTGGCTCTTGACAGATAACAGGAATTCGCACACCCAGTAGTATGTCAAGACCAGTGTCTCTTGCCTAAAGTATTATAAACTTAATCTTAGTTTTTAGAAAGACAACCAAAGAAAAGATGTGTCAGAGTAGTTAAGACATGGGCAGCTCACGGAAGGGCAACAGAAATGGCTCAAGGCGCAGTTTTGGCTTGCTTTAGTTGGCAGCAGTCTTTGAAACAGACCATGCTGCCCCCTGCCTTGGGCCTTAGTATATTCTGTTCCTTCTGCTGGGACTCCTTGCCACCACCTCCTAGTCCTTTCCCTGGCACAGTCCTCTTTTAAGGCTTAATCTGTGCCTCACCCTCAAGGCTGGGTGACCCTCCCCACCCCCCATCTGCCTTGTCCTGCCGTATTGGCAGTCCCGCTTGGCTGTGCCTGGGTGAGATGACCTAGGGCCCTTCCCAGCTCCCAGGACTCAGACCTGCGTAGATCTCTTACCCGTGAGGGCGAGGGAGAGGGACGTGAGGGCGAGGGAGAGGGATGTCTCTAGTTTTGCACGTGCTATTCTCAGGCCACCTTGCCTAGTTTTGCATTTTACTATTATGCTAAACAGTCTCTATTGAGAAAAGTCTGTTCTTCACAATTAAATGGCAAAAATGTCTGTTCCCTAAGCTGAAAACGTAAGGTGGCATCATTGTAGAAAGACTGGGCAAATCGAGGAATATCTGAACGTAGATTTCCTGAACGTGAGGGATGCAGAGAACCAAGAGCTGTTCTGGAATGCGTCTGGGGCCAGGCTGCCGTCCGTTTTCCTCTTAGAGCTTCTGCGCGCCCACCGCACTAAACATTCAGTGCCCGGGAATTGTTTGTTGGACTAAATCGGCTGGTCATGTCTAAAGACGGAGCAAGCTCTGGGTTTGTCACTATGGCTGAGACAAGAAGCATTCTGTGATAAGAAGCCAGGAAGCATTTCGTTTGCATCCCCAGGGAGACGGCCAAAAACAAGGAATGCTTCCTGCCGCAGTTGAGGTGCTGGGGGTGGGGGGGAGGCGGTGTTTACTGTCCTGAAGATCGAAGTTCAGTGGACAAATGTTTGTTGCTTTCCCTTGACAAACAGACCAAAATGCTCAGCTACCATGGATGTGCCTGCCACCCAAACCCGTGCTAACAGGGCACCAGCTCCTTTTCCATATTGGATGCCCGTCGGTATAGGGGAGACGTGCCCACATTGGAAAATTTAGTTTGCAGCTGTTCTTTACAACCATTTTATAAACACTATAAATGTCTGCAGAAGGAAGAACCGGGGTGTGTTGGAATGTTCATTACCCAAAAGTGCTGCACTACCAGTTAGACCCTTTGCCAGAAAGATCCCTCCTTTGCCCTAGATTTTTCTGTGGCTTTTCTGTGCTCTCTCTGCTCTGTTCTTTCCTGGTAACAGGGAAGGGAGGGAAATCTCTGCCCCGGGACAGAATTCCAGGCACTCTTATTCCCTTGCTGCTGCCCCTTTATGCCAACAAGTGATTCTAACTGAAGGACAGCTGTACACCCCCAAGCTTGAAGGGGGCATTGATATTTTCAAGATGGCTTTGGGGAAACTAAAGCAAAGCCAATCGATACATAAAGTAAATCCCTCAATTTTTATTATTGAGAATTAGCAGTGTTTTCCCTAGAAGCATGGCTTTGTTATAGTTCAGCTACAGGAGGATATTACCCTGGAGAACTGATCTTAAAGATATTGGGGGAAAAATGACCCACGTCTGCCATGAATGCTGCAGCTTTTGTGTCCGTTTCCTTCCTTAGCTGCTTTGGCAGAGATCACGGAAATGGTGGCCCAGCTTCACGGTACGATGATCAAGATGGAGAATTTCCAGAAGCTGCATGAACTCAAGAAAGATTTGATTGGCGTTGACAATCTTGTGATTCCAGGAAGGGTAAGCAGCTGTGCTCTCCGTATGCTTTGGAGGTAAAGCCAGAAAGACAACATTTAAATGACTTACATTTGAACCTTTTGAATATGGACACTCCCAAGTTAAAATATCCTCCTTCTGAAGTGGCTTCCTTCCCCCCTGGGGGACAATTGGGAAAATGCCTTGAACATTACAGTGTCAATTCAAAAATTCTGTGTTAGAAGGAGATCAGTCAATCCTTCCACCTCATATGCTGCTTTCTCTCCTTACTGGTTGATCCGTTCATTTTTCCCCCACCATATTCTGAGCAGATTTGAGATTGCTCATTTTATTTTTTTAAATTTAGGTAAATGAAAACAGAAGATAAAAAGAAAATTTTTAAGAATTGGGTAAAATGGCGATAGAAAGCAGAGAAAACGCTAGTGCATGAAAGCAGGCAATAAATTCCCATGTAAGAAAAGTATTTTTTTAAAGATGCAATTTACAGGGACTTCCCTGGTGGTCCAGTGGTTAAGGCTTTCACTGCAGTGCTTTCACTGCAGGGGACACAGGTTCGATCCCTGGTTGGGGAACTGAGATCCCACATGCCATGTGTTGTGCCCGCCCCCAAAAAAGATGCAGTTTGCATAATGTAATTTGAATTTGGAATTAAAATAACATTTTAGCCAGAACATGATTCTGGGAGGGATGCAAGTTCCCTTATGCTATTAACCTTGACTTGCCCATGTGCATGACATGTAGGTCATTCACAATAAAATAGGGCCTCGCTGTCCAAACACACTCTCTCCACGCCAGTGGGCATTTGAAAAATACAGGGTAGCCTGCCTTTTTCCAGTTCTCTTCCTAGGAAGCAGTCATTGACCAGGAATTAATACTGGGTAGTCGCTGTGCCTCGCCACATCTCTCTGTGGGAATTTTTTCCACTAGTCCCCTATCTTGAACCTCATCCAGGTTCAGGAGGGAATTTTAGCCTCTTTGATCTGCCTTAATGTGCAGACACGTATCCCGTGGGTCAGGGGCTTCTAGTTTTATCTGACAGGTAGCCTCCCTGGAAACTTTAAATCTGTGTAACTCAGAGAAGAAAAGGGAACATCCCTCATCTTTTGGGTATTTGGGTCTTTCTGTTGGGAATCCTAATTACAAAGCTGACCAGATACCAGTTATAAAATGTTGTCAGAAGAATTATGTGGTAAATGCTGGGTGGAAATTAAAGCTGGGATTTACTTCAGCTCTGCTGGTGAGAAAATTCTGCCGGGACTCAGTACACGACAATCACGTTTACCCATCCATGCAGAAGCCTTTAAAGCCTTGTGGAATCAATGTAATTTTCTCTTAACTTTGGATGTTATGAAATATTTAGCATATCAAGCTACATGGCAAACAGCATTTGTAAGGAACTCATTTTGAGGAATAGTTTCCACGGTGCTATGAAAAGAGCAGTGGATTGGAGTAGGTGGCCCGGGTTCAATTTCTGGCTCCACCAGAATTGGGATGGCTCACTTACTGGAACGTTCCTTCCCTTCTGTAACACGGGGGTCATACCTTCTCTGTCGTAGGTGATACGGATCAAATGAGATTTAATGTGCAAAACCAACACAATAAATACGAATTATCTTCCTCTTCCCCTACCTACACTTACCTGAAGAGACTAAGTTTATGCTTATTATAATGTCATTGAGTACCCAGCACAGCACTGTAGAAGGCACCAGAAGCTTTTCGTCAGATACGGGCGCTCTCACCCACCAACTGACCAGGTGATCTGGGCAAGTTCCTTACTCATTTTACTCCTCAGTTTCCTTATCTGAAAACTGGGGATGAATCTACAGGCTCACATATGCAGCTAATATAAGCACACAGCACATGTCAGGCTCACACCACGTGCTAAATAAAAGAAGGTCTTTATTATTGAGGACGCTGAGGGGCGCTGGTTCCACACTGCAGACCCACCTTAGCTGCATATTCTTATGTTCATCTGCCTGCTTCTCGGCCACTCACTGTTTCAAAGTCAGCCCTGACTGAAATGGAAAGGAGGGATCTAAGAGCCTCAGAGGGGCGAGTTCTAAGATGGGCTGTTCCACACACGGAGGCTAATTGATTCTCTTTCTTTTTTTTTAAGTCTTTATTGAATTTGTTACAATATTACTTCTGTTTTATGTTTTTGGGTTTTTTGGCCATGAGGCATGTGGGATCTTAGCTCCCCGACCAGGGATCGAACCCACACCCCCTGCATTGGAAGGAAAAGTGTTAACCACTGGACCACCAGGGAAGTACCCTGGTTTTTTGTTTGGTTTTGTTTTTTTTTTAATTTTAAATTATCGAATAACCTATTGAGTGGAAAGAAGGCTCTGACAGATTTATCTACTGGTGGAATTTGAAAAATTGAGATTTAAAGGGGAGCGGCTAATGTTCCAGCTCCCTGCGGTCTAATTCCTCACCCAGCTTTCGGGCATAATCCTGCTGCCCTCCCGCTAGGGTCAGGCTGAGATGAGGTCATGTCCTGGAAGGCAGGATTCCCACCCCGCAACCCCCGCCCCCACCCCAGAGGCCAAAGGCCCCAGCACACTCTGGCCTGAGCCAGGCCCCCAGGGTGTGTTTTCTGCCCCTAAGAGTTCTGTGCCTGAGAGTTCTTCCAGGAGGATAGTGGAGGTTCATTTGGATAAAACGCAGAGGACTGGATATTGTGAATTTCATTCCAGTAGGAAGCAGCTTGAGCTTAAGGATATTAGGAGCCTTTTCTTTTTCTCCTATTTCATGGTTTTCTTTAAAAATTAAAAAACAGTTCTGGGCAAGAGGCATTTTCCATCTCCAGCCCTGAGACGGTGATCTGAGTCCATAGCCTTTCTGCAGAAGCTCCATCTTCCCCTTCCCACATCCCTAAGATTCGTTAAGAAAACGCACATATAACAACATCGGACATGCGAGCCGGGAACAGGAGTAGACAGCACAGTGGGGTCACCACTCCTCATTCTCTGATCCCCTTCAGTGATGAGAGCATTCCCCAAACACCGTTTCTTCATACGGTACCGCTGCTGTCTGATAGCATCCATCCCATGGACCAGCAAGTATTTGTTATGTGTCACTTCGTTGATCTCCAAAATATGTCAGTTAAATCACCAGCAGATGTTGTCTTTGATTGACATTTCATAAAGGACCAAAGCAAGAGTCAGGCTGTGCAGTCTATAGAATGCAAATGAACTGGTTGAGTCCCTGTTCTTGGCTCGTTGGCTGCTGAGGTCACAGGAAAACTAGGTAACAAACAGCCCCAATACTTAGTGACTGAAGACAACCTTTTAGTATATGTCACGGTTTTGTGAGTTGGGAATGGGGCAGGACTCAGCCAGGTGATTCTTCTTTCTCTAGGGCATTGACAGAGGTCCCAGATGGGCTGACCTGGAGGGGCGAAGGCTTACACTTGGCAGACGGCTGGAGCCTGGGCTCAGCTGGGACCGTGCACCTGAGAGCCCACGAGGGGCCTCCCCAGCGTGGGTTCAGGGTGGTCTCACTGCTTAATGTGCAGTTTAGGGTTCCCAGAGCAAGTGTTCCCAGGGACAGAGCAGAGGCTGTGTGTAGTTTTATGACCCGGTCTCACAGGTCACACAGCATCACTTCCATACTCTATTTGTCAAGTTGGTCACCAGTCTACCCACATCTAAGGGAAGGGGACAGAGACCAGCCTCTGTGGGAAGAATGTCAACGAACTTGCAGCTGTGTTTTAAAAGCAGCTCTGTGGACACACAGTTTGGCAGTTCCTTAATAACTGAACCATAGAATTTCCTCATGACCCAGCAATTCCACTCCTGGCTCTATACCCAGAAGAACTGAAAATAGGTGTTCAAACAAAAACTTGAACATGCATGTCCACAGCAGCACTGTTCAGAGTAGCCAGAAGGGGAAGCAACTCAAATACCCATCAACAGCCTAAGTGGGTAAACAAGGTGTGCCCCATCCATGCAGTGGAATATTCAGCCCCAGAGAGGAACGAATTTCTGACACGTGCCACAGCATGGACGAACCTTGAAAACATTGTGCTAAGTGAAATAGGCCAGACACAAAAAGCTACATATTACATGTTGGACTTATATGAAATAGACAAATCCACAGAGACAGAAAACAGATTGGTGGTTGCCAGGTGCTGGGGAGGCGGGAACGGGGAGTGAGAAATGGGGACTGACTGCTTAATGGTTTGGGTGATGGAAAGTTCTGGACCTAGATGGTATTGATGGATGCACTAAAGGTCATGCAGGGTAAGTTTTATGTGTATTTTACCACAGTTTTGTAAATGATAGTTTTGTGGAGGGTTTCTGAAGTGGCCCTGAATCGTCTGTGCCCTCAGAAGTTTATAGTCGGGAGGGAGAGTTCCTTTCTGGCTCTTTCATCCTAGAACAGTTACTAGTTTTTGAGAACCAGATTTTAAGTCGTGGAGAAGATTCCTCTATGCACAGTTCTCTCCTGTGGCGTATCTGTCTTCCCGGTCCCCGGCTGCCACTTTGTATCCATCCAGGGGCCTTGTCCCCCGCTCGCAGCCGGAAGCCCTGAGGGCCTGGGGGTTCAGTGTAGAGTTACAGGTCCGGGTGTGAACCAGCGCACCGCACGGGCCAGCGGAGCTCCGACCGCCAGCTGCTTCTCTGGTGGAGGAGCCAAAGCTAGCCCCTGCCTTGCAGGTTGCTCAGAAGGAAAGGAGCTTAGAGGCGGCACAGCACGGCGTTCAGTAAATAGGAGCTATGACGGGTACGGTTTTTAGCGTGAAAGGGACCACGATGGGCGGAAGCATCTCACATCGCGTTGAGTCTGCGCTGATGCGACTTTGCAGGCTCCGAGCCAGCTCGTGGGTGTGTTTTCTCTGCAGGAATTCATCCGTTTGGGCAGCCTCAGCAAGCTCTCCGGGAAGGGGCTCCAGCAGCGCATGTTCTTCCTGGTAAGTGGTGAGAGCTGTTTGTTCAAGGTGATCGGTGACTTGTGAGCCCGTGGAACCAGCAAGGGTCACGGCGCTGGGCCTCGGCCGCCCCAGAGGGGGTACCTGGGAGACAGGAGGAGCAGCCAGAGCTGCTCAGACTGGAGATGTTGAGATCCACAAATTGTCCTGTCGGACTCTGAAAACGTAGTTTCTGTACTTGTTGGTTTCAAACGGAGCCCATTCGTCTCAGCCGCGCTTGTCCTTGTTCTTCTAGTTCAACGACGTCTTGCTCTACACGAGCAGGGGGCTGACGGCCTCGAATCAGTTTAAAGTTCACGGGCAGCTCCCGCTCTATGGCATGACCGTGAGTATGCGCCGTGGGCACGGGATGGGGACCGGGACCTCTGCCTCTGGGCTGCCCGCGGGGTGCAGGAGCCAGTGACAGGGGGAGGGGCTTGATAAGGAAGTGAGAGCGTCACAGGCGCTGTGAAAAACCTGGGCCTTGTTAGGGCTCCCCTAGAGGGGCCCCGGGACCTCACTCCCTGTCCTGCACCTGGGATGCACGGCTATGTTCCTTCCGGAATCAAGCGCAGAGGCAAGCTGCCGTGCCTACGTGGTGTGAACTTGCCTTTCACTGCCCGGTGCCTGGCCCCGGGGCCCTGAGAGCCCATCCTCACCGTCCACGTGGAGTGAAGACCAGGAAGCAGCCTTTCTCCCGAGATGTCCAGTGGACGGGTGTCTATATTCTGTGATCCTTGGTGGGCAGAGGCAGACGGGGCGCCAGTGTGCGCCAGTGTGGCATATCCCCACACTCTCCTCAGTGGGCGGGTAGAGGGAGGTTTATGGCTCTGATGAAAAAGTATAATGCATTTTGATCTTGCTTTCACCCTCCCGATGGGGACTTTTTTGGACTTGGTTCCGCCGAGCTGTAGTCAGTTCGGTGAACGTTTGAAAATGTACTGAGTATCCCAACCCCTACTCGGCAGTAACTTATGAACACTCGCCCCACAGATGGAGGAAAGTGAGGACGAGTGGGGCGTGCCCCACTGCCTCACCCTGCGGGGCCAGCACCAGTCCATCGTCGTGGCTGCCAGGTAACGCGGGAAGCCTGACCTTTGACCTCGGTACCCCTTCTCCCCACCGTGGCCTGGAAATACCTGACGTCCATCTGTCCTCCTCCAGTTCTCGGTCCGAGATGGAAAAGTGGGTGGAGGACATACAGATGGCCATTGACTTGGCCGAGAAAAGCAGCGGCCCCGCCCCCGAGTTCCTGGCCAGCAGCCCTCCTGACAGCAGTAAGTGTTGCACTGAAAATTGCCTTACCGATGCGCCCCATAGCCACAGTCTACGTTTGTGTTTTAAGCTAAAAATCAAGGAACTTTTTATAAAAGTTAAAAAACACAAACAAAACCCCTTAAAAGAGGATGAGCGAGCGGAGAAATCGCATCTTTTCTGGGCCAGCACTGCCGCTTGTCAGCCTCTGGGGGGCGAGGGGCGGGGAGAAAACTGTTAGAGGCTCCCTGGCAGAGGGACTGGTGGGACGCCCCTGGCCAAGCCCTCACTGCCAGTGTGACTTCCTGCTCGGTGGGTGCCCGGGACCCCCAGCCTTCCCATCCCATTCGGCTCCTGGGCGGGGTTGGGACAGGGGCCCTCCTGGCGAGCAGAGAGGAAAGCACCGCCTCTTGCTGCCCCTGCAGAGTCCCCGGAGGAGGCAGCGGGCGACCAGGAGTCGGAGGACGACCTCAGCGCCTCGCGCACCTCGTTGGAGCGCCAGGCCCCGCACCGCGGCAACACCATGGTGCACGTGTGCTGGCACCGCAACACCAGCGTCTCCATGGTGGACTTCAGCGTGGCCGTGGAGGTAGGGCAGGCGGCGGGGGGTCAGGCCACGGGCACCGGCCTTCTGAGCATGCGCGCTCTGTGGGCCGTCAGGTGCACCGGCCTTGGCGTCTGTCCGTTCCCAGGACGCCTGTGCAGTGATGGTTTTCTTTTGTTCTCTGGACCGTGCCCTCTCCTCTCGCGGAGTTAGCCACGGGGCGGGGACCGTGCGTGCCTTTATGCGTCTGTCCGCGCCGAGAGGTCCGGATGGGCAGCGCAGCCGCCGTTCTTGCTGCGCCCGGGAGTAGCCCCCGGAATCGGGTGCGGGGAGGCGGTGTGGTTGGAAAGCTGCTGCCAGCCAGGGCCACAGCAGGTAGGTGTATTTCATGGAAGAACCTGCAAGAAGCCGGCTCTCGGAGCGTCCCGAAGATCTGGCTTTGGGGATGGGGGCTCTCCCCGTATTGCGACCGTGAACCTTCTAGAACTCTCCAAACCTCATTCCCTAAGCGTCCTCCAGTCCAGGTCCATAATCCCTAACCTTTCAGAAAATGCGAAGCCCAGAAAGCTCTAAAACCGTGAAGTTCTCTTCACACCCCATTGACAGCAGAACCTGACCTGACCGGTCAGGAGGCTGTTCATCGGTTTTGCGAGCGCGTCCTGTTTTATACTACAGCATCGCTGTGTTTGATTCTGGGCTACAACCCCACACCCCACTGCCTGGGGTGTCACAGAAGACAGGCACTGGATTATCTTTCTAAAATCTGACAAATGCTGAATTCCTAAGTGTGCCTGGCCCGAAAATGTCACCTAGGAGCTTGTGAGCCACGAACAGCGGTTCGTTTGCTTTCGGAACCAACAGTGTGTTGGTTCAAATGAGCCGAACATTTTGATGGGTAGTCCATAGGGGTTCTCTGAGATTGTTTTCTGGAACTGACCTTCACAGTTCCACGGAACTGTGTTTGTCGAGTTTCCCTGCTACAGCTAATGTTCTAAAACCCATGCTTCCTCGTCAAGACATCCTCATCCTCGGGGCTGTCCCAGCGCGTGGCCGACTGGGCGTGGCCTTCCGTCTCCTGCATCCGCCCCACGGCGGGGGAGGGGGCTTTCTCTTCCCGAGGGGCTCACTGTGTTCATCCTTCCCATCACATTTCCACTGCACCTGTTGGCGAAGCTTGCCAACCGGAGACTTCTTCCAGGGGACAGGGATCTTTCCAGCAAGGAGGGGGCAGTGGCCATCTGGAGGCAAAAAATACCTGATGACATCTCTTCTGTCCAGGCGAGGCCAGGGGAAGGGCGGGGCCGTGCGGGAGAAGTCCTCTTTGCTTCGCTTTATACTCACCTTTGCGATGTGTAGTCAGGGCTGTGGAGGTGTGGGAACTTGGTAGGCATGAACCTTCCTCCTTAACCCCTGGAGGCAGGCAGGCCATTCAAGAATGCGGCCCAGACACAGCTCCTCGAGCCCAGCTTTTCAGGGTGACAGCCTGCACTGGTGCTGTGTGTGCGCACACGCGCGTGTGTCAGTCAGCCGAGTGGTCAGCACACCAAGTGGTCAGCACGCTGCAGCCTCAGACCAAACCCTGCCCACCCCCTGCTTGGTTACAGCCCGTCAACGAAGAACAGGGTTTTCCGTTTTTGAGTGGTTACTACAACTGTCTTTGATTTTGCCCCTTGGCCCAAAAAGCCTAAAATGGTATTTGGCCCTTTGAGGAAGGGTTTGCTGAACGTTGTAGCCCACGCGAGCGAGCCCTGAGCCAGTGTGGTTTTAAGGTGGCAGCTTGGATGCTCGTGGAACTGGCGCGTCTGTCACTCTGTAAATGTCCCTTCCTTGCCCGATCCCCCGTCCCCAAGGCGTGTGGCTTCAGTCTGGTGTCCGCGGTGGGCTCCTGTGGGTGCCACATGCCCCTGGATGACCAGAGTTGGGGGAAGGGGGACAAGGGATTGGCTCCTTCCTTCTTGACGTGCTGCTTCCTTACCGTCCCCAGCACCAGATTCTCTCTTCTGGGCTCGTGCAGGTAGAAGTGAGTGAGGGGGATGTTTGGGGGCAGCGTGAAATTGAGCTGGCCTCCGTAGAAAGTCTGGGGGCACCGTCGACGTCGGGGTGCCGACGCTAGGACGGCCAGTGTGAAGCCTCGCGTAGGCCATAGGGCCAGCGGAGGTATTCAGAGGGGAAACCATCAAAGTTGTGTTGTAGAACTGGAGTTGGGAGGCGGTGGGGGCTGGGGAGAGAGGAGGGTGTCACTCAGCCGTCTGCACACAGGTGAGGACCAGGGGGATGGGGGGAACGTAACTAGGGGTGGGGACCCTCATTTCCTGTGGCTGCCGCAACACATCTGAAGCCGCTTAACAACAGAAATGTGTCCTCTCACAGTGCTGGAGGCCGTAAGTCCACGATCAAGATGTCAGCGGGGTCGGCTCCTTCTGGAGGTCCTGGTCCAGGTCTCTCTCCTGGCTTTTGGTGGTTGCCAGCCACCCTCGGTGTTCTCTTGGCTTGTGGACACATCACTCCAGTCTCTGCCTCTGTCTCACTTGGTGGGGGGGGGGGGGTGTTCTCCCTGTGTATCTGTTAAAAAGTCCTCTTCCTATGAGGACACCAGGCATTGGGGTTAGGACCCACGGTACTCCAGTAGGACCTTATCTTGACTGTATCTGCAACGACCCTATTACAGTCATCTTCACAGGTACTGGGCCTTTGGGCATGAATATCTTCTGGGGGGACACGAATCAATCCACAACAGGGATGGAGCAGCTGGGAGCAAAGAGGCCTTCCTCCAGTCTGGGAAAGGCAGGGAATGGGCCTCAGCCGGTGCCAGATTGGGAATGTTGACCTCTCCCGTAAAGGCAGCACAGACTGGTCCGGGTTGGAGACAGACCCAAAGGTCATTTGCGTAGATAAAAGGCTCAGGCTCTTGAGAGCAGCTTAGGGGCCACGTGACCTGAGTAGGAGACTTGACGTGTATATGGGAGCGAAGCCAAGGGAGCGAGGGTTTTGGTGGGGTTGGCAACTTTGGAGGGCACGGGGGCAACGGGGAGCAAGGAGAGACCTGTAGATACAATTACTAAGAGGCATCTCATCTGCTAAGCTGGCAAAGCTAGAAGGACTTACTCAGAACGAATACCCTGGCATGTTCCAGGAGGATTCAAGGCTGCTGGCAGAAGGTAAGAGTGTTCTCCTGACCCTGCCTTGGGAAGAACACTGGCCTGGAACCTGGTTCATCAGTGAAGTGTGTAAACCACACTGTGGGTTGGACTGGCTATCGTTCCAAAGGGAAACGCATCTAAGAGAAAGGTTTTTTGGGGGCTCTGTCTGGAGGAATTTGATTTCAGTATAAAAATAAGGAAAGGAAAATGTGCTACTCTCCTTCCTCCAGAGTGAGGCTTGCATGTAATCGTGTGTGCTATTGCACAAGCATCAAATCCCCACTCTGGTTGGTTGCCACCATCACCTGCTGGAACCCACCGTTCGCCTTTTCTTGTGCCTTTCGCCAGTGGGTAAGTGGCAGCCAGGAGTGATGATGGCCACAGGGGCAGCTCTGCTTCCTGTGTTCTCTCGGCCTAACACGCCGTCTCCCCCATCAGACTGCAAGCGACTCGCAGCCAGAGCCATTTAACCTCTTCTCACAGGCGCCTTACTTAAGAATGTCTCTTGGATTAAACACAGGTTACTGGAAAAGCCCCAGAGATGGAATGAGGTAGACGCAGGTGTGTGTATATGTATATTTTAGTGTGGTGCGTTTGCCCGTTTCACCCCTTTGAAGTGAACGATTTAGTGGCAGTGATTATATTCACCATCCATTTCTCTCTTCGTCAAGGCTTCCTGGCAATGAGCTGCTGTCTTGTCAGGGACACAGCTGAGGCTTCTTAGGGTCCTCTGAGAGGTGACACAGGGGCTTTGGAGAGAAGGCAAGGAAGGATGCACAGGCTCTGATCTTGGCGGCCCCCCTTGGCTGCCTGTGATTTCACGGTGATGCTCTGTGCTGGCAGCTCCTGCGGGCCTCAGGAGACCATGGAGCTCCGGAGTTAAACCAGGACGCCCGGAACGCCTGTTCCCACCAGCGCAGGGTGGGGCCTGGAGGCTCCGCGCTGAAATCCAGCGTTGCGGCCAGGGCCACCAGGTGGCAGTCAGGAGCTGCTGGCTGGCGCTGGGCTCCTGCCGGCTTAGAGTTGAGGGTGATGGAGCCTTTCCCACGGATGCCCCAACAAGCACCACCCGCTGGGCAGGTCTGTCTCACCATCCCGGAGGTCACAGGTCCAGAAATCAACGTCCCTCTAAACCTGTGTGGGAGGCAGCCGCCTGGCCTCTGCCGGCTGCTGTGGGTTGCTGACCCGCCTTGGTGTTCTTGGGCTTGTAGACGCAGCACTCGCGCCTGCCTGTGGTCACAGGGGCTGCCCCGTGTCTGTCTGTCAGCCGTAGTGGATACGGGCCGCTACTCCAGGACGATCTCCGCAATTCTACATCCGATGACCCTATTTCCAAATAAGGTCACATTCTGAGATACCGGGGGGCGGGGGGGGAGTTGACAGGGAAATTAACCCAGGCTCACGCAGTCCCCCTCCCAGAGTGAAAGGCCGCTTTCTTAAGTCACCCCCAGGAAGCCTGCTCACAGAAGCACGGCCCTGCCGGCGGGCCCCACCGGGCTGTGACACTGAGTTGGCCTTTCCACCGGGCTCCTTACAGGCTGACTTGTCTTGTAGAATCAGCTGTCTGGGAACCTGCTGAGGAAATTCAAAAACAGCAACGGGTGGCAGAAGCTGTGGGTGGTCTCCACCAACTTCTGCCTCTTCTTCTACAAGTCGCACCAGGTATGTGCCCAGCGGGGCGGCTGGGGAGGAGCCTCCCTCCTCGGGGAGCAGGCAGCTTTCCTCTGGAAGGATGAACAGCTTGACCCCTGAGCCACCCAGGTGTCGGAGGGGGGCCCACAGCAGGCTGGGCAAGGCCACGGCCCGCAGAGACCCCACAGCTCTAAGCGAAGGCTGCCGTCATCCACTTGCCAAGGGCTGCGCGTCTGCTGGTCGGATGAGGGGAGGGGGGCGCGGCTGATGTCACCGGTGGCCGACGCGACGCATCCGGGCCTGGACCTCAGTCCAGACCAGCTGCTGCGGGCAGGTGCCACACCTGTGACTGCTCCCACCTTCTGTGCCCCCTTCCAGGACAGTCACCCCCTCGCCAGCCTGCCTCTGCTTGGGTACTCGCTCACCATTCCCTCGGAGTCTGAAGACCTCCACAAGGACTACGTGTTCAAGCTGCATTTCAAGTCCCACGTGTACTACTTCAGGGCTGAAAGCGAATACACGTTTGAAAGGTAAGTCCCCCTCCACAGGGCACCTGCAGAGAAAGGACACCCTTCTTCCGAGCAGCGGGCTTTCTCCCAAGTGCATAAGGCCTTGTAGCGGCAGCTGCCTGCTGCCTGGGCATTGACTCCCTTCCAGAAGGGTTTTCTTGTTCTCACCCTGCTACTTGCTTAAAATGAAAGCACTTCATAAGACCTGGGCTCTGTGTGCCCAATGCGAGTACACGTCTGTTTTCACAGGAGCAAGTGGAACCATGACTTTCCCTGGGACACATCAGCCCAAAACCTGTACGCTAGTTCACACCACGTGGGGTACACTTTTCCATCTCTAACGTGTTTTTCCAGTCGATGGCTACAGTAGTTGCTTCGTCCCGTGGCCAAAAGGCTAAGTAAGCTTCAAGTCAAAACACCACGTAAGGAAGGAAAAAAAAATCCTAGTGCCTCTTAGTTACCTTACCAATGAGACTGGCTCCGTGGTGTGAAGGCCCAGGGCAGTGGTCTTCCTTTAGCCAAGAAGTGAAGGAGCCAGGCTCTCCCTGTGGCCACCTTCAAGTACAAATCCTGGGCCTCGCATCCTGGGGCAGGCTCTGAAAGCAGTGTCACTGCCGAATCACCACCTGGGCGAGGGGTGGTCCTTGGGCACCAGACAGGGCAGCTGCTGCCACCCCGCTGAGGGAGAAACTCTTCTCCTGAAAACCCACGAGGGTTTCCGATCAATGGGCCAGTCATCCGTGCACAAACTCACGTGAAGTTAGTTCACGGGAAACAGCACAGTGGTTTAAGACCAGGGTCGAAGCCGCCATTGACACCCACCCCAGAGCAGCGGGGCCCTAAGCTACACTGGTTGAAAAGGGAGCCCACGGGGTAGCACTCCTCAAATTTGATCCTGGACTGGAAAACTGAGATGCCATCACTGCTGTGGCAGGGAGCACGTAGCCCTGGGATTAGGGATTTCTAAAGCCCTCTAAGCTCCACCAAGGCGGGAAGCTGGGCCACCCCAGGTCTCCTCCCCCGGGCACTCCTGACGTGGTACACCAGAGGACGCTTTGTTGTTGCAGGCAGGGGACGCTCTGCCCACTGCTTCTAGACCACAAACAGCCCCGTGTCTAGGATAGGCCGCACCCCACTGTCCTGAGAAAGACTGGCAGTGTGCGCTGCAGCCCCACGTCAGGCGCCTCTGCAGAATGAGCATGCCCCGGTCCGTGGTCCTCAGGAGTACCTGGAGGAGGCCTTAACCCCGCTCTCCTTTACCTGGAAGCTAGGAGCTCATGTGAGATCTCTGCTGCTACAAGAGCAGATTCTACGCCAGGCAGTATTAGGTCACGCTGGGGCTTTGTAAGTAACGACCGCCAGGGGTCATGAAGCTGTAACAAACAAGAAAAGCAGATTTCAGAGACACTGGCTGATAAAAAGTGGCCCCTGACGGTTATTTCACTTTCTTGTCCTAGATGGATGGAGGTGATCCGAAGTGCTACCAGTTCGGCCTCCCGTGCCCACGTTCTGAGTCACAAAGAATCTCACGTGTATTGATGGCAGGACGGGACACCTGTGTTGATTGTTTCAGCAGTGGCGACTTTCCCGGAAGACATTTTCTTTCTTCTGTATTAATGAAGCCTAGTAAAATTAACACCTGTCTGTCTGGAAAACAAAATAATACATGGTTTCACAGCGACTCTCATCTGTCTCCACAGAACCATTTTAAACCTTGTCTTCGCAGCTGTTAATTTCTCATCGGAACTGGACCGCACCCCTGCCTTCAACGCGGGTGGCGTCTCGGCCGTCGTGCCCTCGGTGGGCTGTCTTCAGCTTGTGCCGGTATTAAGCATTGTCACGGATCGAGTGCTGAATGGCATGTTTTCCCTCCCAACTGCACCTTACAGTCAGTACTAACACGTCCATGCAACCAAAAGACAGGGCAAGGGCTCTTTTTTTAAAAAAGATGATTGATAAACTTACGATTTTGATTTCTAGGCTGCTGTATTTTACAAAATGGATTTTCCATTGTTTGTCTGCGATACCCTTGGCAGTCTTCAGCAAATGAGATCATTTTCAGATTTTGAGATCATTTTCAGATTTTTTTTTTTCTCACTCTTTCTACTTTTATAATGATAGCAAATTAGTAGGATTTACTTTTTTGATAAATGAGCAGTTTGCAGCATCCTGTGTTCCACTGGGGGCCGCAGGCTCCAGGGAAACGCTGGTTCCCAGACCTCCTTCTTGGCACAAGTTGACCAAATTGTTCAAGCGGTGACTATTTACAAAGCAGAGCGGGTGGTTTTCTGTTAGGAGAAGCGGGAATCCAGTGCGCTCTCCGGACTGTCGGTGCACCGAGTGCCGTATCCGATGGGAGGGTAGTAAGCTGTGGTGTCTTGCTGTATGTTTCACGAGCATGAGAACCTGTATGGCGGTGACCAGGGCCGTCTGTGCTGTGTTACGTTGTGGAGCGTGTCTGAGCTTCTCGTGGACGCAGGAGCTCTGAGTCACAGTGCTAGTCCCCTGGCTCCTGTGATCATCCCTGTATCCTACTGCAACTGTGGTTTGGAACTGCACACTCAATAGTGGTATATATATCGTGCCTGTCTTCACAAACCATTCTTTTCTCCTTTTTATACTCACCGCCCCCGCCCGCCCCTCCCCCGCCCAACCACCCCCCGGCCTGGGGTACGGACATACGACATTGCACATCCTTGATAGTCGGACAACACAGGGAACAGGGTTCCAGTAACTGCTGGGGCCCACGGGTCAAAATCCGTTCGCCTCTTCTCCATGGGGATCGAGTGGCTGCTATTCCCTTGGTATTGTTAAGCCCTTTCCTGATGCCGCCCCCAGAGGGGGCGACCCATCCAACACGGTTCCCTTCCAGTGCCCCACACCACAGCTGGGGGCCCTCACCTGAGACACCCAGGCCCACCCCGACCGGGGGGCTGTGACCGGCGTACGTGGAAACATACAAATGGACGATGAGTAGCTCGAGGTGTGTGTGAATCACTTGCCTTACGGTCTGTACAGACGGTTTTAAGTACTAACAAAAGGGAATAAAAATACCTCATGCCACAATCCAGCATCCTGAAGTTTTAAGGCAAAACCACCAACCTCGTCTCTTGTCTTTGACTGAATCTCAGGCAGGTGGGTCGGGGAGTCAGCTGGTCACTGTGGGGTGGGGTGAATGAGCTGCTGAGTCTGTTCTCTTAAGACAAACAACATTTTGATACGTATGTGATAATTTTCTCTGCTTCTTCCAACGTGGGGCCGGGAAAGCAGAACATTTCCGGAAGACTGACCATCAGAGGCTCTAGAAGACAAGGGGTTGAGGGCAAGGTGGGCAGGGAGGGGACTGGGAAGCCTTTGACCCCAGTCCCTGGGCGGCTGAGATGGCGGAATCATGAGCTTCTCCCTCCAAAAGTCACACCTGTCACTCACCTCTACAAGGCTTGGAGACCAGGTGTGGTCTCCTAAGTCAGTCTTCTGCTCCCAGCTATGATTCACACCCGTGTCCCCCTGTGACTTCAAAGAAAACCTAAGTGCAAATCATGTAGGCGATTCAGACCACTCCCAAGCTGCCGGAAACAGATGGAGTTTCAGAGACACCCGCTATCTCAGTCCTTTCTGGCTGCTGTAACAAACGTACCATCAACTGGTGGCTTATAAACAAATACCTTTCTTACAGTTTGGAGGCTGGACGTCCAAGATCAAGGTCCCGGCAGATGCAGTATCTGGTGAGGGCCCACTTCCTGGCTCACAGATGGCCACCTTCTCGCTGTGTCCTCACATGGTGGAAGGGGTGAGGGACTGCTGTGGAGTCAGGACACTAATCCCAGTCCTGAGGGCTCCACCCTCATGACCTAATCATCCCCAAAGGCTCCCACCTCCTAATGCCATCACACTGGGGCTCAGGATCTCAACATATAAATTCAGAGGTGCGGGGGACACAAACGTTGTCTACTCCCCCTCTACACACAAGACACAATTATAAAAAGAATTATTTCTGTGAACTTTATTGACCCTCGCATGATACAGACCCTGTGCTTAAGAACACACCTTGCAGCACTCTTCAGTTATTGCCGTATTTTATAGCAGAAATACACAAGCCACGTTTAAGGAGGAAAATATAAAAATGCTCATAAACAGACCTGTTTTGCCAAAAGAAACGTACAAAATGCTGCATTCAAACTAAACGCTTCAAAAGACCACTTGGAGAACAACACGTCAGATCGGGAAGGTGTGTGGCCCTCGGTTACAGCGAGACAATCACACGACTGTGACAGTGCCGAGGCCCCCAGACCACATGGGTGCAGCCAGGGCAGAAAAAGACCACTTCAAAAAGGTGTCGACAACCAGCCAGACACAGCCCCCAACCTCCAAGAGGCTGTCTGTGCTTCTGGGTGAAGCCGCCCAGCCGTCAGCAGTGTGGGCAGAGAAGCCGCTAACTGCTGGGGTTCGGCATCCAGGGGCTTCCAAGGGGCAGTCAATCTACCTTGAGTGCTGAGCTCGCGGGTCTGGCTAAATACCACCAGCGGTTTACAGGCCCGAGGCAGGTCCTCCTGTAGCTCTGGTACCTGGCCTGTCTTTTAATAAAGGACTTGAAGTGCACAAATGCTAGCCTCAAGCAGATGCCCTGATTTTTGTCTGTCTACAGAAAGTAACAAGCCAGGAGATATTGTAGGGGGAGGTGATCCACTTTCAAAAGCCTGTCAAAGCACATCTTCCCCGAGAAGCTTCATCAACAGAAGACGGTTCCAGTAAACTCAGTAGAGTAATTTGCCGCTTTGCCTGGGAGACGGTGCTGTGTTGTTACCGTCCAGTGACTGCGGAGCAGCTACTAACCTCACCTCACTTAGCTGGGACCCCGTCTGCCTATCAGTGTGACCATCACTCATATTTGACACGGCGGTCAGTCAGGGTCAAGTCCTGAAACCACTGTCCACTTGCAAATCTGAAGAACTCCAGACCCGAAAGCTGCCGTCTGCACTGGCGCTCTCGAGAGCAGACAAGCAGCGCACCTCGGGGAGCGCGGCTCCATTTCTTTGATTCCTTCTCCAGCAACGCACAAAACTGATCTTTGCCTCATGCCTCACACAGGGAAACAAACAGCTCCGTCACGCAGAATACTCTCCGAAACACAAAATGAAAGATTCTCCATTTTTGTTGTTCAAGTTAACAAACTTGCACGATGGCCATTTGGTTCTGTTTCCTCTAACCAAAATATATCCCTTATAGAAATTAACCCAAATCTACCTTTAATTAAAAAATCACGACAATTTTAAGAGTTTAAAAACTAGCTCCATTCCGTTAACCAAAACAATAACCACCCCTCAGACGTCTCTAGCTCAGGCCTCTGTCCTCTCCCTGTAACATCCAGGCCACCGGGCCAGCAGATAACTGACCTTCCGTCCTCAAGTTTACCCAGTAACTTCCCTGCTTCCAAAAGCCTTTGTATTCCACCTCAAGAACTGCTACTCCAGCAAGAGATGACAACGATTCGTATCAACAAATGATAAAAAATGTCACACGTACTCAAATCAGTCAAGAACGGCGGCAAGAAGTATTTCCCGACCCAGAGACCCAGAGGTTATTAACCCCCCTGGCAAGCCAGACGCTACCACAAGCCAAGAAAAACACAGACACCTGGCGGACAAACCAGCGGACACCATCTCCTTTAAAAAATCAACCACCTTCCCTCCAGTTCCCCGGGAAGACAGCAGTTTTACAGATCAGCAACATTCACCCGTATCTCCTCAGGACCATTTTTAAAAGTTGCACAGGGAGCTGACCTGGACATTCCACAGCTTGAATGTGGGCACTTCTTCCCAGAGCCTCATACATACATACACACACACACCACACACACACCACACACACACCACACACACACACGGCAGGTGCACTGCCCCCTCAAGAGTCACGTTCCAAGGAGAGTATGCAGAATCTGTGTTATAAAATTTATTTGTGTAAGCATTCAGACATGTTTAGGTGGGAAAGATGATACGCAGGTTTCACTACAAGGTGCAACAGAAAACCCTACTGGAAGGACGGTACAGCTGGCGCAGGACTGGCAGGGCGCGAATGAAAGTGAGACGAGAACACTTCATCGGGGAGAAATTTAAAATAATAATTTAAAGCTTCATGAGGCAAGGTATGTTCCAATTTAAAACACTAAGAAATAGTACCATCGATGAAAAAGGAAATCAACTTCTAAGTGTACCAAAAGGGTTGTAGGGCAAACAAGAGGAAAATTTGCATTTGTTGAGGTACAAATATAGGAGTGTTCCATAAGAGGGGTGTTAATTATTATTAATGGCAAACCCTGCAAATACAAAGTAAAACCCAAATCACTGGTCACATAATTCAAAATTTACATGTAATAAAGGCAAGGCAATAGACTCGAGTTACGGCCTGTCAAATATTTACCCCACTGACGGTATCTACAGAAGCACTTGGCCAGTGTGTACACAGTGATCCCTATGCACGCCAAAAGGGTTTCCTTAAAAATGACACTATATACAAATCTGTACACTGACCCACCAGAGCGGTTCTCCGTCTCCCAGGGAGGGGGAGTTATCAACGTAAAGCAGGATACCTGAGGTTTCATTTCTTCAGTCACCTTATCATAATCCCAAATATACATTTCAGGGTTTATTTTTGTTTCTAAAGACACTTTCCTTGATATGTGCACTATGGTTAGAATTAAAAACAAGAATAATAAAATAAAATAAAATACTCGCTCGCAGGAGCTGACCCTCCCCACCCCACCTGGAGACTTCATCAGGCCCTGGACAGGCAACCTCGCTGTGGGGGGGATGGCCCCCCGCGATGGTGCACCTCTTCAGCGAAGTCAGCAAAGGCTCTCGTTGACTTTTAAAAAGGAGGAGGATGAAGAAGAAAAAAAGGAAAAAAACAAAACCCAAACGCCAAAGGAATTTCAGTGGGATGAAGTTCCTCCACCACTTAGAGAGTATCTAGGAGAAAACAAAAAGAGAAGTAGAAGTAAATCAATGTCATTTCTCTAAATTAAAAACAAATTAATTTGCAAAACTTCAAGCAATAATCAAAATCCTAGTTTTTATAGACAATCCCAAGTTATAACAAATTAAGTGGTGCAAGTATCAATGGGCTAATGATTCCGTAAAGAATTCATAAAAATTAAGAAAACCATGATTCCAACGCTAAAAACTTTTCACAGATAAACAAAAAGCGAGAATGTGTTCAGCCTCCCAGGAGAGAAAAAAAAGACACGAATAGAGTAGTAAATGATACACCTTCACTTATAATCATTTTTTAAAAGTTGAAAAATCGATAATACCCAGTGACACAGTTAAGATCCCAAAGATGCAATATCAGTGCAAGAAACCCTTTCTGGCCACACAAATACCGGCGCTTGTTCAAGTAATCCACTTCCTAGGACGGTCTGTTAAATTTTTTGTGATTACAATAACTAGGACACAATTCTGATGTCCCACGGTAGAAAAATGGTTAACTAAGCAAGCTGAATGAACTAAGAGATGAAAAATCGTAATATCTAAGCAATATGAAAAATACACCCAGGTTAAGAAGTGTACACAGAATTATACATGTCCAGTTTTACACAATTTAGTCTACATGAACACCCAAGAATATCTAAAAACTTGGGTAAGTTCATGACTTGTATACAGCAAGGGAAGGCAGCGCACCCAAAACGATGATGGTGGGATGGGCACTTTCTCCTGTTTCCAGTAATTCTGCGGCACCGTCTCACTTTGGAACACCAAAAAGGGGGACGGGTGCGCTTTGTGGCCAAGATTCCCTCAGCAGCCTCAAAACCGGGGTGGTCACCCAGCCACAGGAGACGGCTGAGGACGAGTTTAATGGGACTCGTAGCCAACATTCCAAATTAGAGCTCCTCTTTTAAGGCGTTTAAAGTACATAGCCCTCGCCCACGGAACAAATGACTAGGAAAGCACGCTTTAGCCACGGGTCCTGAGACTCACTTTTCGAGAGATGTAAATGCCCAAGTCATGGGAGGAGTTGATGCCACACAAAAGAATCCACACACTAACTCAAACTAAGATACACAAAAGCCGGTCCTTGTCGTCTCTGAGGCGACCCACTGGAGCAATGCATCCAGGAGCAAAACGGGTCTGAAGTGTCAGCGACGGCCACTGTGCTTTGGTGGCCTCTGGACAGGGGACAAACGGCAAGAGCTCAGAGAGCCCAAAAGGGACCAGGCAGGGAGCCCCTGGAGCAGGTCATCTGATGGCTGAGGAGAGAGAGTCCCACGTCACAAAGGACGGAAGGACAAGAGAGAACCAGAGAGGATGCGAAGTACAATGTTAACCGTAATGCAGACGGCAGGAGTTACACCTGTGTTATGTACGGTCACACCCGCCACAGTGGCTCCCAGCACCGACATCACAATGAGATGTGCCGTTTAAGTGTGAAACACACACTGACTGCAAAGACTCAGCCCTACAACGATGGTGAAAGACCTTTATACCAAAACAAGACTTTGGATGCAGTGGGTTAAGAAATAACGCTATTAAAACCAACTTCACCCAAAAAAGCATACTGGAGTCCTTCAACTGCCTCCAAGTTCTCCAGCCTAAACGTGAGAGCAGGTTAGAAAGTTGGGATGTTTTCATGAGGGAGCCTGAGTTCTACAGAACAAACCTGAGGTTTTCTCTGATGTCCCACTTTAGAGGGACACTTCACAGGACAGCGGGCAGCCCCTTCATCACCACTTCCAAGTGGCAAAAGTGACCCTACATGCCCCAAACTTCTCCACCCGCCATCCAGCCGACATCTCAGAAAAGATCTGAGACGCTCCTGATTCCCATCAAGGAGCAGCCGTCCTTTAGAAAAAGCTCGCTTCCTGGACAACACACCTGGAAGGTGAATTTCAAAGCACTGATCTGCCTGGCATTTCGGGGAGAGAGAAAGGTTCGGGGGGTGTGCAGGAGAGCTCGGGTCACAGAGCTGCTGGACGGTTCACCTCCGCTCTCTCCAACACCCCCAGGTGACTGCACGTGTGCGACCTACCTCCTCCACAGGGAGGCTCCCCCAAACAAGCTTGAGGGACCGGGCAGGGGGACAGATCCGCAGCCCCACTTCCTCCTCACCCTGGAGCCCATTCCACCAGGGCCGCCGGCGGGGACAGGGCGTCCCCTGCAGGCTGCCGCGGACGGAGCGCCCGGCCACCACAACGAGGTTTCCGGCGCTGAGGCAGAGGCGAGGACCCACACAGCCCTCACATAGACCGCATCTGTGTCCGGTCTCACGGAACTCACCGAGCCCCCATCTCTGGTGTTTCTGGACACCTGGTTTTGAAGCATAAAACCAAACGGAGAGTCCGGGCTCAGGACTGCACTCCTCTGGCTGGTCACGAGGCTGCATCAGGAGAGCAGACCGGCACCCTGAAGTCATCCCGTGCTTAGGCAGCAAGAGCCACCACCACGAAGCTCTGTGGTCCCTCCCCGAAGTGTCCAGGTTCACCTGGTTCGTTCGCACAGACTCCTCTAACCCAGGAGAACAGCCTTCTCTCCCTCGATTCTGCTTCCAGCCCCCGGCCCGGAAGGTACCAGGCACGGGTGGCACTCACCTCTGCAGCCGCTGCACGAGCTGGGCCACCATGGTGTCCGAGATGCCGGGGCAGGCCTCCTCCGCCAGGTAGATGGCCCCGCGCAGCTCCTCGATGGACCTCAGGTTGCCTCCACACGCCTGGCTCTTCTCCTTCAACTGAAAACACCAAAGTGAGGAACGGCGTGACTCACCCGAGCACGGGAAGCCACGTGCGTCTGTTTAAGGAGTGACACGACCCGACTGCCCCGGCCACAGGGTCAGCTCGGATCCCTCCCCTTCTGGAGGCTAAGAGCACCAGGCACAGGCCGGGCCTGAGCCCAACCCCAGTCTCTACCCTTCCCGGGAAGGAAACACACCAGCTTCTATGCACCTTTCCAGAATGTGATCGTGGCATCTGCTCCCTCTGCTTTCTTTTTCCATTTCCACCCTAGTCTTCCACCAGCAAAGCCATTTCCTGCCCACTTGGCTCTGGTGTGCGCCCCGAAGCTGTGGTGCGGGCCACGCACGCACAGCTCCCGCGGTAACCAGGCTGGTGTTGAGACCTCCGGACAGACTGCCATTGTGGGCAGGGTGCTGCCGAAATACTCCATTTCATGTAAACAGGCAACAGCCCTAAGCCCCGGGAGGCTGATGTCCTCTCGGCACCTCTGCGCCCGCGGGAAACCACACCAGTCTGCAGGCAGCTCCCACAGTTTAAGGTCAACTCCCGTCTTTCCGGGATGCGCCCCGATACGCCAGGAGGAGGCGGAGCTGCTCGGCGCGCGACCCAGAGCCTCCAGCAGCTTCTCGGGCTGCTGGGACCACACGCCGCCACCCCGGCTTCAGGCTCACTCTACGTCCATGGCTTCTCCCCTCCCAGCTACAGGGACAGACAGAGGGACAGGACGGGCCTGGCGCTGAGGCCGGAGTGTCTGTGCCTGTTCCACTGTGTCAGTGACCGCAACGGTCAGCCTGGAGGTGGTGCTTCTGTCCATCTGGGAGCCCTGGCCCCTTAACGACTAAACACAACCGGACTTACAAGCCCCGAGTGGGCAGCCCGCCACCCGACCTCCCTCCCACTCCCCCACCTCACCCACCACCCCACCCGCTGCTGCCCGCGGCTGCCAGACGCGCCCCGTCACCACCACTGGAGGGAGCCCCTGGCCCATACTGAGGGACGTCCGGGAACGTGCTCATTTGTAACATGGGGAGACGCTCCTTAAGTAGCGAGATCGCGGAGTATTATGCAAATAATGCACACTGGACGCTCTGACCGTGAGGCTACCAAACATTAATAACAAAAACACACAGGAAAAGACGCCTGGGAGGTTACCTTTAGGGCAGCTGAACAAAATCAAAACATCAGTACATTTAGGATTAGTTCACTAATTCTGGATAATGCCTTCAGAATGGATTTTTTTCATGTACCCAATAAGAAACAGACAGCTTCAGACAAATGAGAAAATCTATGCCCTTTTCCCCCGTTGCCCAACTATCCTAGTAAAATGCAGTCAGGGTTGCGGGAAAGCAGCGGAGTATCTGGAAAACCTGACGGGCCAACTGCCCGAAGAACCTACCAAAGAGCAAACAGGGTCCAACAGGCACCCCAGGCCAAGGCCGCAGGCAGAAAGCGACACAGAGGGGCCTCCGCCTGCCCTGTTGCTGTTCACTTTTCCACCTGAACCCAGAGTGTTCAGTGGTTTCAACCTGTCCCTTGGGCACACTGGTGAGACAGATCTGGGTCGGGGAAGGCCTGGGAGACTGAGGCCAGCCAGGAGCTCCGCCAAGGGGGAGGCACCGTGCGACTGGCGTTCAGGCCAAGCGGGGTACAGAGATGCGCCCATGGGTGGTACTTCCTTCCCACCCTGGGCCACCCACCTCAAGTCCAAGGTCCCCTGCTACAGCCTCCCTGGAGAGCTCTGGATCACCACCCAAACAGAAGGCACTAGGTGACTCACTGAACTACCTTAAAGGCAGCCTGAGCTAAGAAGGGGCACAAGAAAGTGACGGGAAGGGGTTATTTCCAACTTATCCTCCAATCAGCTACTAGCCAGGTGAACCACGTTCACCCTCATAAAACCCACCCTTGAAACACCTCCCAATGTTGTACGTATACACATACCTACAGGGGGCAGGGTCCCCTGAAAGGGCACAGGGAGGGGCCCATGTTTGCAGTGGCCGCTCGCCAGCAATCAGGGGCCTGCTGGGTGAAGCCACTACTCTGGGGGCTCCACAGGAAACACGAGGACCCCAGGGAATCTGATGTCTCCTTAAAGTAAAAATCTGTTTTTCACATTGCCATACGTAAGTCTGTCGAGGCAAAGATGTTAGGCTGCACCCAACTAGATTTTGTAGAAAACAGCACAACTGAAGTTAAAAATTGTCCCGGTAACATACGGACTGGGGCTGGGTTGCTGACATCCCACGTGTACGCTCCTGGCAGTGACACAGCGACAGTTCCCAGGAGGGGCTGGAAGACGGCCCCCGGGAAAGCAAGAGGCGTTCCTGGAAGGCAGGGGCCCGTCCATCCCAGCTGGCCTCCCAGAGCCAGCCAGTCTAACCCCCCAAATTTCACGGGCAACCCTGCCACAGACGGGGCAACTGCTCCCCCCTTCTTCCCCTCGCACCTCCCCAAAAGTCAACTGGGCATCTTACCTCTGCAAACAGTGGAGAAATAATTGTAGATAAACACTGAGAGAAAGGCCTCTTTGGGATGTCTTTCATCTTGGGGGGCGGGGGGGGGGAAAGAGTAATGAGAAATATTTAATACTCACATTTGCAATAATTCAGTGAACTTCAGATACACGTCTGCTGTAGCATCTGCAAAGGACTGTCCTACTGTGTTTTCACTGGACTACGGAGGGCTACAGATACCACGCCCGGTGGAGAGGCAGCAGAGCGCCAGGAAGCGGCACCCTGCGTGGACTCCGGCGATGCTGAATTGCACCGCTGAGCCACGTATGGAGAGGACCTGACTGATGAGGCCTGGGAATGGCATGCACGTCAGAGCTGGCTGCTGGAAGTGGCTGTCCTATGACGGTGCTGCCTTCTGTTTCTTCTGCAGCCTCTATCTGAGCACACAGTGACTCCTGTCTGCTTCTCAAAGCAGGATCTGTGGGGTCACCAGGGGATAGCCACTGGTCTGCACTTGCTGAAGAGAAACTACACCACTGTGCTTCAAAACGACCCTAAAACTACAGCTCTTCATTAACTTAAACAGGCACAAAACCAATTCATCAAAATTAAGTACATAGGTACCAAAAGCAATAGATTTATTTTTAAGATTCCTTAAACAAAACTCAAGTCCCAAATTACAGGACCTTGATGAGTAACACCAATACGCAACACAGGCCTAGTCTCATCGAGAGAGCTGGAAAGTCGTTTCAAACACTAAACCCACCTCCCCGCTGCCCCGGGATGTGCAAGTGTCAGGAAATGCTGCTCTGGCGGCAGGGCTGCAGAGGGCAGCAATCAGCACCGCAGAGCGGACCAGAGTCCAGACTCGCGGGGCGGCCTCGCTGGGGAGTCAGACAGAACATCGTCTCCTGATCTGTCGATTCCCTGACAGCCAAATTCCACAACAGGCTGCACTGAGGGCCCACAAAGACCACGAAAACAGCAGGCTTCACACAAAAGCGACTCAAAAATGCTGCTGACTGATGCCAAGGGTTAGTCACTCTGCACGAGCAAACGTACCTTATTTCTTTCTAAATCCGACGGCTGCAGAGCTCCATTCTCAAGACTCTTTGGATCCTTCTCCCGGATCGTGAAGATCCAGTCCCCTGAGTCGCTGCCTCCAGATGCTTGGCCGTCTGTGTCCGTTTCCCTTAACACAGAAATGCAGGTGACCCCGTGAGTGAGGGCCAGCTCCACGGGGAGACCCCCCCATGCTCCATGCCTGCCTCCGGTCCTGTCCACTCCCCTCCAGGCCCTCCTGGGCTGCAGAAGCCGACCCTGCCTCCGACCTCACAAAGGAGACCCCGTGGGAACGCGGTTCCCATAGAGCTGCCGCACCCACACCGTCTCTCCCGTGTCTCTTCTCCTGGAGAACAGTCTCCACGGGCTCCGTCCCACCACACCTGAGCGCGCAGTCCTTCTGCTTGCTCAGCGCCGCTCCCTGCCTTCAGCCACAGGGCTTGGAGGCGTCACCTACACTCCACACTCCCACCTCCGTCTCTTACCTTCCACTCACTCCAAAATCTACCCGGCCGAGGCCCCCTGTCCCCTGCCCGCCTCTGGACCAGGAGCCGCTGTTCCCTCCTTATCATGCTGCCTGTAGGCTCAGCAGCAAATGCTACCACCGCTCACCCTCCTCCAGAGGCCCTGGACTCCTGGGGCCACACTGCGCCCAGATCTCCTCTGACCCAGCTTGCCCACAGGTTCTTCCTTCACGCTGGTGTCTCCCAGCATTAGGTCCTCGGCCTCTGGCCCTTCTCCACAGGTGGGTTCTCAGGGCTCCAGTGACCGTTCAGAATGGTGGCTCTAAACCCATACTGTCTGCCTAGATATCCCGCCTCAACACCACATCTCGACGCTGCTCTAAACTGGACACATCCTACTGGACGTCTGAACGTGTCCCACATCAAACCAAGCTTCCTGTGCCCTGGCCTCCCCAGACCAGCCTCTTCTCCAGTGCTGTCTTCTCAGTGGACCCGTGACACTGCTGAAGCCGGACCGTCCCCACCTGCGGTACCCAGACCCACGGTAAACGTCTGGACTCTCCCCGCCCGTCTCCTCAGCCCCATGCCCACCACCCTCACGGCTCAACATCAAGACCTCAGCGACGTCCTAGTCTGTGGTTCTCCCCCCTGACTCTGCAATGGAATCACATGGGAACCTTGAAAAATATTCTGGGTCTCATGCCACTGGCCTGGCACGTGGACCTGGGCCGTGGGTCAGCTCGAACTTCTGGCCGAGGTATGAAGGGGCGCAGGCGAGGATCTGACTTGCAGCACCTCCACTCCTGACCCCCCCTTCACGGCTTCCCTCTTCCTTCACGCCAGAGCAGTCGGTCCCGCTCTCCCCACCTCTACAGACCCTAGCGGCTCCCAGACCTAATTCATCTCTTTAGCTAATGGATTTCCTAGATGCTTAGCTTGACACCAGTTTATAGTAACTTCCTGGCACAGAGCTTTTACGACGCCAGGCACACCAGAACACAACACAGGATCACTAATACCCTCATGTATGCCTTTCTAGAAATATATGTAAAGCCATTTCACCTGATCAGTAGCATTTTAAAAGCAGGAGGTATAACGAAGGAAGAAGAAACCAGGTCTAGTTCTTTACGCACAGCTCTGTCACAGATTTTACTCAGAGAAACTCCACTGGCAACGAAAAGAGACTCAAAGACTCCCAAATATAGTCCCATACTAACACAAGAAGCACCATCAGCCTGGATTTTTTTTTTTTTAAAAAAGAAAAAGGAAAAGAAAAAGGAAACCCAAAACCCACCCCAACCAAGAGATGAGAATGAACAGGCCCACATCCAGTACGGCATGGGGCTCAGACACGGCCTGGGGCTGGGGACACACCCCCGGTCACGGACGTCCCGCAGGACTCAGGCCGCGTGGACTTACGTGTCCGAGTCTTCGGAGCTGGAGTCTTCGTGGCTCTGTTCGGCCTTCCACCTCTTGTACCTGTCGATGAGCTCAGTCAGGTAGGATGTTTTCTTTGCATTGCGGATTATGAACTTGTGCTTCAGTAACTCCTTAGCGGTGGGTCTCTGGAAAACAAACCAAACGAAGCAGAGAGAAAAGGCATGAGGTCAAGTTCTCTACAGTCTACTTGACTCCACCCCAAAGGACAGACTTCTGCCTCAAAACGCCCAGCAACCAAGCTGACACGTAAAGACAGAGTCCTGCTTCAAAGCTGTTTCCTTTAAGACCGAGTCAAAGAAGGTCATTTGGCTCCTGTGGGGGGGATCCCGTTCACAGTGTGGACAAGGTATCCAGTATCTAATGGGGTCCTTAACATTCTGGAGGTAACCATCTGATGAAAGCAGGAACCCCCTCCCCAGAAAAATGCATTTACAAAGAAAATGTTGCAGAGCATTTCACAGATCATCATTCAATCATCGTTGCTAACGCTGGCAAGAGAGAAAACATGTTCTGTATCACCTGGCTAACTTTCTATCTTACTGCTTGGCTCTATCCTCCCAAACAATAAGGTAAATGTTAATTGAAATCCAACCGGAAGAAAGCCAGGAGATACCCGTTCCTTGGACGCTGAAAGGGTACCCACGTTCTCTTAGTCATCAGCCTTCCCAATTCAGAAATGCTGGTCTCCCAGGTCTGCCTTTTCCCTTGTGATCGGGGTGAGGACTTCATCCAGGCTCTGGGCTCAGCACGGCCAGTGAACTCGGCCACTCGCTTTGCCCTTGAGAGTGGCAAACCCAACTATAGGGAGTATGCTTCCCAAGAAAACCACACAGCCCAAACGGGAGCGGCCGGCGGGAACACACAAATCACGCGAGTCAGACCGTGTCCCCACTTGCTCTGAGTTACTAAAGCTTCCTGAACAAGAGCCAGGCTCGCTTCTCAAACGCAAGCCTGCGCAAAACCTGGGTTTTTCAGGCATTTCTCAGTCCCTGTCCACGTGTCTAATTCCGAGCATCGCATCCTCTCCTCAGGGCGTCTGGGCTAGAGGTCGGGGTGGAGATGTGTGCACTGGGCCAGCAAGCCGACACCACAAACACGCTTGTCATGGGAAGATGTGCAGGCACGTGGGTGTGTGTTCTCGGGGCTCGGAACAGACTCCTGATAACAGCGTCCCGAGCCCCACGGACACAAAGAACAGCAGCCCGCCCGGCACGATGAGTGGTGTACTCTGCATCCCCTGGAGGTTCTTAGAAAACGCTGCATTCCTCATTGAATTCCATTACCAAAACTGGTATCACATTAGAAAAGCATGGTGCTCTTGTAAAACTAACCACATATTTTTAGATAAGGGTCCGTAAGAAGGCGGGGGGCGGGTGTGGGGTGGGGGGGTTGGTTCAGAAGTTTCAGCCTGACCTTCGGCTAACCCTGCTGGAAAACTCAGAAACAAAACAAGGACGTGTGGTGCTCCATGCAACCCCAGATACATAGACAACATTTTTTTTTTTTTTGCCGTACGCAGGCCTCTCACTGTTGTGGCCTCTCCCGTTGCGGAGCACAGGCTCCGGACGCGCAGGCTCAGCGGCCATGGCTCACGGGCCCAGCCGCTCCGCGGCATGTGGGATCTTCCCGGACCGGGGCACGAACCCGTGTCCCCTGCATCGGCAGGCGGACTCTCAACCACTGCACCACCAGGGAAGCCCAGACAACTTTTTTTAAAAAGCCCTAATTCAGAGAGAAAACTAGGCTAAAGCCATGCTGCCATCACTGCCACATGGCTCTCCCAGAGTCAACTCAACAGCAAAGACAGTAAGAAGGAAAAGGGGAAAGCAAGGTGGGCGTACATTTCTATCTCATTCCTCTTTTCCTTCCTGACACATGCCCAGAAGAAACTGAAAACATTTACTTTAAATACCTATTAGCCACTGTTTTTCAGGCCAGACTTTGCAGTTACTAAAACGGCTAAATAGCCTGACCCTCCACTATAAATATTAAAAATGTATGATTCCACATATAATATTAAGGAGAACAGTCTTCAAGTTCAATGAGGTATGAGATACTAGAAAATCTGAAAGAAAATAAGTAGATTTTTCATCCTTAAAAGATAAAATAACAATAAAAAACGAATTTGCAATTCAAAGCAATTAATCACACCCATTTAGAAAAAGAAAAATAAATGAAATCACGAAGACAGCTGATAATAGTGATTAAAGAAAAATGCCAAGTAAGATGTATCCTGACCAATCAGGCCCCAGAGGAGGAGACGCCCGTTCTGATCTCAAAATACTCACAAAGCTCGGCTCCTTATTCAAACAGGCCTCCACAAACTCCTTGAGGGGTTTGCTGTAGTTTCCTTCCAGCGTCGGGGGGTTGTTCTTTGGAATGAGGAATAAAACCTTCATGGGATGCAGCTCGGAATGCGGAGGCTCCCCCTTGGCAAGCTCGATCGCCGTTATGCCCAGGGACCAGATGTCTGCCTGCAACAGCAAAGCATTCAAAGAGACGTACTTCAGAGGAAAAGCATCTCAACGTGCTTCTAAGGTTTTGAAAAGGATACTCATTCTTGACTCAAAATAAGAAACGATATGCCTTTGGTATCATTTCAAAATAGGCAACACCCAGGCGAAAAGCTAACGCACAGAACATCTTCTGCCTCGACATGGAAGACGGCTCTTAATGATTTCTCCTCTTGCCTTTGCTGCTGGAGGTGGGAGACATCCCACGCTCATTTAGGTCCCCGAGTCAAGGGAACAGGGAACCCGAGGTGAGCGGGGAGGGCGTGTCCGGGGGCCAAAGCGTGTTTGCGAACCACCCTGTCCAGCGATGCTCAGAAGCCGGGCCTCGGACGGGGTTCAAGGCCAGCTCTCCAGCTGGTCCTGCGACCTGAGACAGAACACCCCACCTGTGGCGCCCAGCTCCCTCCTCTGTAAACTGGGACGAACGCTAAGGGTGGTCGTGCAAGATGCGTCACGTGGCACCCAGGACTTAGCGAGGATGCCCACACACCCACAGAGGTAGAGGACATCAACCTGAGGCATCGCCACATGCCCATCACAGGGTTTAAGAGTGAACAATCCGCCACACAGGCTGTTTTATCGCCGTTACAGCTTAAAGTAAATCACAGGTGTCATGACTTTTTTCAGTTTGCCAACGTAGGGGCTTTTAGCAACACCTAAAATTAACAATAATTACCCAATATCATGTACTAATTAAATTTTCTCAACTGTTCAAAACAAGTCTTCTCACGGTCTGGTCTATCTGAATCAGGATCCAAGCAAGGCCCATGTGTTGCTCTGACTGGTAGGTCAGCTAAGGCTCTTCTAATCTAGAACTGTCCACTCCCAGTCTCCCCAGTGCCACTGGCCTAAGGGAGAAAGAGGCCCCAAATTCCAGATTCCTCTGGCTCCTTCCTGCTGCCATGCATGCATTCTTCCGGTTCCTCACTTCCGGTTGAGTGACAGGTCAGTTACATCTAGAGCCTCGGTCATGTTCATTGTCGGCAAGAATGAGGCGCCGAGCAGGGCAGCTGCTGTCCAGCTGCCCAACCCTCCTGCCCGGCCCAGGCTGTGGCCACACCTGCTCAGTGCACATGAATGGGTTCCCTGACCGTGTGCTGGGAATGAGAAGCGCTCTGGTTCGCAGGCTTTCTCACAAGCCGAAACCAAGCCACAGCAAAGAAGACAGAAGCCGAAAGTGAAGCGGGACCCCACAGGCAGGCAAAGAACGGGGCGAGGGGCACGGCCTCCTGCACTCGGCCTACACGACCTCCCTGCTCCTGTCACAGCACCGCAAAGCCATCCTACTTCCAGGCAATTACGTCAGAACCTAACACATCCCTCACTCCCAACTCCACGGCAGGGAAACGGAAAGGCTGGAACGCTGAGCAGGTTGCCCCAGGACCCAGACGTTCCCAACCTTTAACAACCTAGAGAGGGCTCACCTGCCACGTTCCCACAATCCTAGGACGTACGAGAAGTCCTAGCAACAATCTCCCCTGGGCAGCGGTTGGTGGGGACGATGCCCAGCACACCTTCTACTTCCTTCTGTTCCAGTGAAGGCGGGAATCACAGACGGCAAGCCTTGTAAACTCTTTGCACTGTTTGTACTAAAGGGATGAATCTGGAAGATCCAGTATCGGGAGTAATGTTCCTACCTTCCTTTCCTCTGCTTTATTTTACACGTGCTCTACTTTAAAAATCAGCAGAGGTGTGATGTGTTCCAGGGTCCGACCCCCAGGAGGAGGAAGCTGGGTGCAGTGAGCATCTGTAACCGTGGCGGCCGCAGGAGGACAGGAGGAAGGGCACAGGTACAAGGAGAAAGGGCGAGTTGCAAGGACAGAGGCAAAAATGACGAGTACACGACTCCTATACGGTCGCGATTCCTTTCTCAAGTCTGTGCAACTCCGCAGCTGCCTGCCTCTCTTGGATTTCATTCAACGGCTACTGTTTGCTAAGCCTGCCACTCGACAACAACCTGGCTTACGGCCATGTAGATAGAGATGATCCCTGAGGGATGCACCTCCAGACCCCCCAGCGTCCCGTAATCACTTCAATACACTCTGTTTCTGGAAAGCCCAGCCGATGATGGTGTCCGCTAGCAGCCTATCACGGGAAACGAGCCTGTGCTCATTTCCTTCAGAGACCTGAGGGCTTGCTATCAGGCTCCGGGCCGGACAACTGACAGGCAGCAAGAATTCAAGGACCTGCACCTGCTTCCTGTCTGACAATACAGACCAACTGAAGTCGACCGATGTATAACAGCCTTCCCAGCCCCACCCATAACGCGCCTCCCAGGTCTTCAGAGAAGAGGCAGAGGCACTGCTCTCACCTTCTTCCCCTGGGAGGGTCACCAGTAGAGCCACATCAAGACAAGACGTGTGTCACTCCCCCAGGCAGCCAGGCCAGGAGCCCGAGCCTCGGCCCGGCCCGCCCCCCTGAACTTCTCTTTGGATCCTCCTAAATCAGCCAGGTGCCAGGCGTGCCGCTCTCGACCTCCCGGTGCCCTGGGTCCCCTTCCTGCCCCTGGCTTAGTGCAGGGCTGTCCTCCGTCCCTGGGACTTCTGTGGGGGGCTCCCGAGAGGCCTTCCTGCCTGCAGCCTCCCTCTGTAGACGTCTCACATCCTGCTGATGAATCTGGAAACCTCGACTGGCACTGGAATAAACGGCAAGCGATTCGGCATCATGTAGCAAAACCCATAAAAATATCCACCCTCGTTGAAAGCAATTCATTCCGCTTCTAGGAATCTACCCTAAATAAATTTTATATTTAGAAAACGGTAAAGGCTGCCCAAAATATTCAACAGCAGCATTACTTATGCTAAAGCTCAGAATGACTGCGTGGCTACGGCACATTAACTTCCTGAAGTATCAAGTACTCAACAACGATGCTGACACACAGACCCAACTGTACTTACGACATGCTATCACTTCATCTACAAGATATGGCATCAGATTTAGAGCATGTGTCTGGATTTTAAAATAAAAGTTATGTGGGAAAGGTCAGTCATTTTCCAAAGCAATTGAGGTGTAAGAAGAGAACTGTTTTACCACCATGTGGGAAAGATAGGAAATTTAGCTACTAAGAGAAAACAAACAGAGGTTTTCACTATGAGCCTCAGTCCAAAGTTACAAAGGCAGGTGCCCTGAACTGCAGATATTTCTCTGTGAACAGATTTTTTTTCTCCGTATGTGGTTAGTTCTGGATAGAATTCCCCTAAAAGGGACAACACAGAATTATCTGCTACCGATGAGCAACAGGGGTGAGGGGATGCGAGTGGGGTGCTACCAGGATACAACAACTCTCCAAATCCTTGCAGTACCAAGTTAAGTAAAAGTACGCTGCCTACATCTCTGCAGTCAAAATACAATGTAAGTGGCATAAAAAATTTATGTATACCAGATATTGTACAAAGAACTGCAAGAGGGGGACGTCCCTGGCAGCCCAGTGGTTGGGACTCTGCGCTTCCACTGCAGGGGGCATGGGTTCAATCCCTGGTTGGGGAACTAAGATCCTGCAAGCTGCGCAGCGTGGCCAAAAAAAAAGAAAAAAGAACCACAAGAGGAAGAGGGAAAAAAACATGGAGAACCCCAAGTAACAGTTACAACTAGTCAAAAACATACCTCATGGATTTAATAGAAACTATTTGCTTAATTAGAGGCAATATTTAGGAACACATTAGTAAGTGGCATCTAGAGGTATAAAACCATTTATGAGCAACTCCATAGCAATACACGGCCCAACCATCACTTCATGCTAGGATAAAACCTGTCATGAGTCCCCAAGCTGGATGCTTTTCCCACTCACATCCTTCCCCCACCTCCAGGGCGCATTAGCCAGGAGGTGGGTAATTCCTGGTCCTGAAGACGGACCAGGGGAGTCCATGGGCTGGCATCGGGAAAGGAGGGCCAGTCACGTGCCAGTGGGCAGGCTAGCCTTTCAGATTCCAACTGACGGCCAATCCCACTGTGTTTCCACTCATCTTTTTTTTTTCCATTAACACACCACTGTTTCCATCTTTCACCATGGTTAGACTGCAAACAGTTATTTCAGACATGACTGGACACCAAAATAACTTAGCTTGTGCTTGGGTACTAGGCCTACAGATGCTTTTCTTTTCATCTCATTTTTTCCAGTACTTTCCAGATTAAAGACTATGTGCTCCTTTTGAGACCAAAAAAAGGGAAAGTTATTTACAGGAGAATACTGACACTGGCCCCTCAGCCTCTACGGGAGTCGTTTAGTTAACAGGAAGTCTACCACGTTCTTCTCCTCAACCTACAATTCCAGCGCCAATGGCTCTCCTCTCCCCCAGTGGGCTTGGTCTGAATGTCCTTCCCTCGTCTCGGAAGGGCTGAAAAGCCTGCGTCTGTGAAGCCCTCCCCAGATCACTCCGACCTCCTCTCAGCACCCCCGCACCCCGTTCCCTGTCAGAGCGCCCGACATGCAGTGTCGCACTCACTCACTGAAGACGTAAATCTTCAGCACAGCGCTGGGCTCAGCTACGGCAAGGACAGAAGGGATGAGTACAGAGAAGGGGACAAGGCTCTCACCCAAGTCTCCAATCCATCCACTAACACACCATCCTAATATCCTTACAAAGGAAGGGGAAAAAGATGGAGGTTCTTCGCCGAAGACCCCGGCTCCATCGTTGATCCCACAGGCTTCCCGGGGGGCAGAGCAGAGCTCACTCCTGTGGCCCCATCTCCACAGTCTGGGGACTCCTTACACTAAGCCACCTCAAGTCCCCTTAAAAATAATATGCCTCTTAAGGCATATGGGCCAACACGACTTAGACATGCTGTGCTCAGCTCAAGAGCTGAGGTCGGCATCTTCAGCCCTGGCAAACGACAAGGGGCCAAATGCACGGGTCCCAGAGACGACTGTGTCAAGCAGGGCTCTAGACGCACACACGAGACTTAAGGCCAGCACCCCCTTCAGTTCAGGGACGCGAGGATGCTGGTGAGGCAGGTACAGTCCATCCTCACCCCAACCCCACCTGCCTTTGAGAATCAGCACGTGTGCCCCAACATGGAACTGCCGAGAGCACCCTGCTTCCCCAGGGCCCCCGGGGCTGCAAGCTCTCGAGCTGTCACGCGGAGACTAGTGGGGACACTGGCCAGACAGACACGCAAGGACAGACGGGGGGACTGGAAAGAGGCCGAGTGTGTGTACCGGCAGAGCAGACGTGCCCGTCAAAGAGCGTAACCGCCCCGCCAGACGAGCCTCAGACGGGGGCAATCACTGGAAACAGGTCTTTCGTCAGGCACTGCTCCAGACAAGAGCGGCCAGCCCAGGGGCACATGCCCCCACCCTCAGGCCCCAGCCTCTGGCAGCCTTTCCTGACAGACCTCAGGACTCAGGTCCTGAGCCTTATCTGCACTTCCCACACCTCCTGCGTCAACAAACCTGGGAAGAGAATTTCACAGACATCTTCACAATGAGTTCCAGCTAAGAGCTGTTGGGTCTGATCCAAGCAAACGGAAGGACTGGCTTTTGCCATAAGCCAGAGGAAAGGGTAAGGGAGGTAAGGGTTTGCACGAAACGTGACGCGCTTTCTTAAGCTCCCCAGCCAAGCGTGCATTCCCTGTAAGTCTGCGACAGTGTCTTTTCATCTGCCTAAAAAACACCGCAGCATCTACTGATCACACAGGAGCATTCTGATCTCGACAGCTCCAGGGAAAAGGTGACAAAGTTTCACGATGCCGTGGGATTGCTACGGTGCCGAGGCCACCTTCAGCAAACACCCAGAGAGGCCCTGCCCAGGAAGAAAGGCGGGGGAGGAAGGTCTCAGGCAGCCCGGACAATTCTTGAAGAAGCGTCAGGTGAGCCGTGGTGAGCAACACTGAAAAGGCAAGATCTGAATCCTGAGTCACGGGGGCCACGGTTGACCAGCTCACTGACCAGAAAGGAAAAGAAGAGAAGAATCAGCGGGGTGTAATCAGATGAGTTAAGAGACTTGGATTCTGGCCCCAGCCCTGCCAAAATCTAGATCTGAGAACTTTGATAAATGGGCCTCAGCTTAAAAAAAAGAGAAGGAACTGAACACCTAAGTTCCTGTTGAGTCTTCCAACGATACGACCCCAGGAAAAGGGACAACAGCAAAAGCTGCTGCTGACATCAGAAGTAGCTATGGCGGTAAACCCACCCCAGGGCCAAGGCGCCCACAGGCAACAGACACACCAGAGACTAGACAGCTCTGCTACCTTGAGGGCTGAAAACCTAATCGTCACTTACTGGCCATTGGCTACCAAGGCCACGAGGACGCCTATGGGAGTCACGGCCACCATTACAACTCAACAGTGAGAGGGCCGGGTCCACCTCTGCCGCGATGGACACGCACCCCAGCAACTTCCAGCACCAATGCAACAGCTCACCACACCGAGCTTAGGTCCCCAGGAAAAGCCACCCTTACGCTCCGTGTGCAATGCTTCACAAGGTGGGGATCTGCCAGGTACTGAGAAGAGTTCCACTTAAAGAGAAGAAATGGTGTTTGGCATGTCAGTGTATCTGAGTTAAATATTTGTTTGCCTAGAAATACCGGTTTAGAGAAGCCTATTCTCTGTGGCCCACGTGGAGATCTCACTGCATTCAGGCGACCGAGACAGAGCCGGTGTGGGACGCGAGAGTGAAATGAGGTCTAGGAGGCGGGGGTTCTGGGCTTTTTGAGTCTATATTAAACAGTTTTAGAAAGCTGAAGGGCAACGGGGAAGAAAGAAGACAGAAAAAACTGGGAGAGTGCATCATATGACGGGTAAAAGAGGCTGGAAAAGGGAATCACGATTTTGCCTCTTGTTGCTAAGGAGCGTCTGAGGACACGATCCCAGCAGGGGGGCATCTAAAGGCGAGGACAGGAGGGTGTGCAGCAGCCCGGAGAGCACTCTTCTGCCCAGGTGCTGGCCTTCCAGTTCTGTGCACTCTCCGTTTCTCCTGTGGGATCCTTTCTGCCCTTGCCCCTTCAATAGGGTTCAGAGTTCTGTCCAAGGCCCTCTGCCCTCCCCCACTCCTCAGGCTCCTCTGGCCCGCCAGCCAAGGCGCCGCCCTCACCTTTGAGTCGTAGGCCGACTGCTTGATGACTTCAGGCGCCATCCAAAAAGGGGTGCCCACGAAGGTGTTTCTCTTTATCTGGGTGTCTGTCAGCTGGCCCGCCACTCCAAAGTCCGCCAGCTTCACCTCTCCGTGTTCAGAGAGCAGGACGTTGGCAGCTGTAAAACAGAACCAAAGACGTCTCCTGCCGTCATCTGCTGGAGAGTTCCGCCCGCTACCATCTGGGACCAGGCACACGCGTGCCCCAGCACCATCACGTGCCCGACAAGAACAGGGACCAGGGCTGTGCTTCTGGTGAGACCCCCTCGTGGCCCGGCCCACCTACCCAGGCACGTCGAAGGCATACCCACAGGACAACGTCCCTTGAGAAGAGAAGCACGGTTCAAACTCTACAGCTAACACTCCTTCCTCACCTTGGGTATTTCAAAGGAATATAAACAAGAGGTTTTCTCACCTTTAATATCTCTATGAATTTTCTTCTCCGAATGCAAATAATCAAGTCCTTTCAGTATTTCTCTTAATATAGTAGCAATCTGGGTTTCATCTAAAGGGCCAGGTTCTAACTAACAAGAAAAAACAAGATTAAAGTTACTTAAATGATTAGATGAAAAAGTGTGAGATGACAGAACAGCCAATGTTAAATGGACGAGAATAATCAAACCTGAAATCTTCTTCACTCCCAAACAGAATTAAAACCTAATTACAAGCCCCTTTTAAAAAACTCCACAGAGAACCGGGGAACGTGACTTTGCTGGATGAAGCAAAGCTGGCTAAGAATCGAAGCCGGGCCAGTGAGAAAGGCCGCGGTCAGTCTGCCACGCCTGCCGGCTGAGCTGGGACGGATGACAGTCCAGAAAGCAAAAGCCCAGCGCCTCGCAGTGCTTGCCAGGGAGGGGGCAGAGCAGCCTGGCTCTGTCCTAGCAGAGGTGACGGTTATCGCAACACAAGGGGTCAAGAAGAGAAGGCCCGGGGGCTGGCTGCTTTCTGAGGCCACCCCAGCACCGGAAGTTCTTACATCTGAATTGTAAAACTTGGGGGAAGAGAGCGGAAAAGAGCTCAATCCCTCATGACTGAATTTTTTTATGTGATATAATATATATACACACGTATGTTATGTAATAAAAACATTAGTTAGTATATTACCCCAAATGACATAATAATTGCCTGAGGATAAATATTTCAAGGAAACTCGAAGGAATTGACACTGACTCCTCACTGCTGTTAGTTATACAAAGATGTAAGGCAGACAAGTCAGGTACACACATCCCCACTAAAAGAAAGAAACTCAGACAAGTTCTAGAGCTCAGTTCAAACTGGACAGTAAGCCTACCATCACCTGTACAGCAGGGAACTCAACCACCACCAATCGCATAACTACCTCAGCAAAACCACCTAACACTCCACCCAAAGAACAAACAGTGGAAGCGTCAGAGAAAGGGGCAGAATTCTAACAATTTAACTTTTCATCTGAATGATGATGTTCGGTATTACGTTTTCAGACTTGACAGTGAATTCCACCATAACCCAAATTCACACACGTAAGTCAACCGGACGACACAATTCCACGATGCTCACCGAGTAGGTGTGAAAGAGACAGATTTGCTTTAAACCAAAGGGAATGGAAACCAAGACACGCCTTCTGAGGTAGCGTTCCGACGGACACGTCCATTTTCTCGGACAGACAAGTCCTGCTGTCTCAGGGCCTTCAGTGGGATGGTGGTGGTGGAACAGCTGATCGTTTCTGGGCCCAGGTCGGGGCACAGAGAACCCCCTTCTCACTTCATAACAGCGCGATTGCAGCTGCCCCGCTTTCTGGTCCATCCAGCGAGCTGGTCACAGGCCCAACCTGACCCATGAAAATCCACGAAGCCCGGGAGGAAGGGGGTGTTTCTCGAAGTCGGGGCCACCTCTCTGGGACTCTGGCCCGTCTGGCAGTGGCGCCCCCGTGCTCAAGCCACTTTCTCACACTCAGAACCCGGGTGGAAGGGAGGCTCCTTGCTTTTTGTTTCACGGTGTGCTACAGACGCAGAGAAGTCACACTGACAGGTAACTAGTCCCCCAGGAAGTCCTCCAAGTCCTAACTAGGATCCCGCCTGCGACGGCCACAGACCAGGGCGGCCCACTGCACACTCTGTTCCGCGGAACCTAATTCCTCCCCAAGTTGTCTGACCCAGAGTCTTGTTCTCAAGAAACACATCGAAACGACTGTTCCTAAGCACACGATCCGGAAACCCTGCCTTGTCTGCCGGCTCCACATCTACTTCTGAGTTCACAGAGTGGGGGAATTTTAATACTCAAAATGAGGAAAATGCACTTTTCTCACAGCCTGGGGAAAAAGAGGAAGGAGGCAGAGACGCTGGCGAATTTGCTCTTATGCCCCGGGTACAGACCACAGAAGGCTAACCCCACCGTTCAAAATGCTCTCCCAGAGCGGGGCTTCCATCCCCTCCTGCAGCAGCTTTTCACCCAGGCAGACAGCCAGGAACGTCTGGCTGGACTTGGACTTACCCACCTCCGCCCTCCTGTGATCAAGTGTCTGGAAAGAAACGGCGGAGCAGCCTGGAGTCATCACCAAGGAGAGAGAAGACTGAGGAACACGAACTGAAACATCTTCTGCTGGACCATTTGAGAGCTGGCTCTCCGACTGATATATATATATGGTTATGCCCTTTTAAATCTGGCCTGAACACCACCCACCAATGATTCATAGGCGGGGGCAGGAAGAGAGAGACTCTATTTACAGAGCAGGGAGATCCTTCAAGGTGTCAAAATTTACTGTAAAGGGTATTCAGTTGTTCCCTAGAGCACAGAGCTCCTGGCTGGTGGGTACTCACATGCTCCACCACTAACATTCCCAAGCAGTCTCTTCATTAAGAAGACTGTGGAATCTTCAAATAATCTCTATAAAAGAAAGACTCAGAGGAAAAAAAAGATGTAGACGGCTCCTCTTCTCTGGGTGACCTCTAATTCCCCCTCCCAAACCTGTTTTCCCCTCTTCCTCTGTAACAGACTCTCGGCCTGCACACGGCCACCCAACTAGAGACCGTATCTGCCGGCCTCTGCAGCAGCAAGTCTGGCCACATGACTGAGTTCTCGCCAAAGGAATACTTGCAGAAGTGCCCCTTCCCGGTCTTGGCTTTGAAACGCCGGCAGCCAGAGAAGACAAGGACTCAAGACCACGGGAAGCCACCCGCCCCTGCAGAGCCCGGAGACCACTGAGCCCACGTGTGGGAGAGGAAGTTCCATCTCGTGTGAGACACTGTTTGGAGGCCACCACAACAGCAGCTTGGCCTGAACATAAATGAACATGTCATCTCATTTTCTAAAATTCATGTGGCATATTCATTTTTAAGTTTGTCAAATATCTCTGCCTGACTGAGTGACCAATTTATGTAGCCTAGTTCCTTCTTAATTAAGATTCCACGGTTGCCCCTTAGATTCTCCTATAATACTGACTCATCTTGTAGTCAGTGAAAAATCTTTCGGTCTCAGGCCCTCTGTTGCTATCCTCATTCCCCTTCTCCCAATTCACCTCATGCTGCTTTATTTTCCTTGTAGCACTTTCCCACATGCGATATAATCAACTGTCTGCCTCTACTTGGAAGCTCAATTCCAGAATGAAAAGAAAGCCAAAAAAAAATTATCACACATGCTCACAAGGCAATCCTAGGTGAAGGAAGGCACCATCTTCCCGCCCTGGCTAAGGTGTTATTAAGACTCAATGCGGGGAATTAAACTAATGTCTCACAACCTAAGTAAAAAGGCATGAAAACTAAAATGTAGAGTGAAAAAAGCCACCAAGTCTACAGTATTTCATTACAGCAGCCCCAGTCACGAAGAGAAAGGATGAATCTAGAGTGAGGAGAGAGCCGGCGAGATCTTCGTGCTCTGGGAAACGGCAGAGCCCTGCCCTTGAACAGGACACCGTCATCCTTCCCTCCACAGGCTTCATGTACAGGGGCTGCTCCAGAGACATACAAACATATTGGCACCGTGCCTCTTAACAGAGAGATATTAAACAAAAGCAAGGTGGGGGCTTCCCTGGTGGCGCAGTGGCTGAGAGTCCGCCTGCCGATGCAGGGGACGCGGGTTCGTGCCCCGGTCCGGGAAGATCCCACATGCCGCGGAGCGGCTGGGCCCGTGAGCCATGGCCGCTGAGCCTGCGCATCCGGAGCCTGTGCTCCGCAACAGGAGAGGCCACGACAGTGAGAGGCCCGTGTACCGCAAAACAAGAACAAAAGCAAGGTGGGATTTTTCTAAGAAATGCCCCAAATCCATATATGCAGCTACCTGGTAACAAATCTTCAGATGCAACAATACTCTGGTTTTTAGAATCTTGTGTAAACATTTAATAGACACTCTCAAAATAATCTTAATAGTCTTCAACATTCACAAAACTCTTGTATCCTATTATTAAAGTGCATCTTCTTTGAGGACTGGGGTCAGGCCAACAGAAAAGGAATAAGAGATGAAGAAAGATACGACAAAGTCAGAGGGAGGGAAAGGAGAGCGCGGGGTCAGGGCTTTGCAGCTGGTTACAACAAGGTCCAATGTCCAGCTCTATCTGCTAGCTGGCACACCTAACTTCTGAGTATTTCTGTTTCTTCGAGTAAAATGAGACGATTTGGGCACATTCAAAAAGGGATGCCTGGTTCTTGTCACCAGAGCCCCTGATGTGGAAGATGGACGGCAGTTTGCCGGGACTCGCACCATATGGGATTTTAGTTAATAAGTGGAGAATTCGACACTTCCTTCCAACTGTAATGTCTAAAATTTCACAGACTTCAAAGCTCCAAAGAAAGTTACCACTAAATAAATTATTGTGGCATTAAGAATGAATAAACTAAAGCATTTAGAGACTAGAATTGCTGTTCTGAAAGACTCAATGTTGGAAAAGAGTCCCCACAAATCATTTTATACATGCCACAAATGAAATTCACTTAAGATAATAGTAAATCGAATTATACAAAATGAGGCAATTTTCTACATTTCTGTAGTATTTCCCAAAGGAGTAAAAAAAAAAAAAGAAAAGCTCTTTGTGTCATATGTATATTTACAGAAAAGCAGCAAAGGAAGTCATAAAATTTGTCCAGCTGCTTTGCTGCTTTCTCCATTTTAATACCACTGTTTATACCATATTAAATTTTTCCCCTGAACTTTCCTTTTGACCAATTGCTTTTACGGTTTATAACATTATGTGATTTTTTTTTTAAATTGGGTACATAAGCCTTTCAGAGATACATACAGTTCTAATTGGTTACTATTACTGTGAGAAAGTAAACTCCTTTTAACCAAAGGGTATTTCTTTTCTTAGTGAATAAAAATCTGTGTCAACTGTAACCACCAAAAAACGCTAGCTTCCTTCAGCTGTGAGACCAGTGAAAACTGCAGACCTACCACCCTGACAACCGTCTAGCAAGCAGAACCCACGCTCTAACACTAAAATGATAGATCAGGCCTGACTTGGAAATCACCACTCACCCAAAAGCCCAGCTTTTACAGGACGGGCAGGGAAAGAGCGCTGATCCGTTGATTTCACCGCATAACCACGTGGGGATGAAATGTCAGGGGCTAAACAACCGTGTGAGATTTTTTTAATTTGTTTTGCACATATTGTGTCTCAAGGACGACTTAAGTAATGCCCACGATTTACTGGTTATTTCTGAGCACCTCATCAGAGGCCAACATGTAACCATGTTTTACCACAAGAGGGGAGTTACAGACTGTGACTTTGAGGTCATCCTACACCGGAGCTGCCTCTACCATGTGTGTGGGCTGGACACCTAGGTCCAGACCAGGTAGGAGACACCGCCACTGGCAGGGGTCCAGCTCCACCACAGCCACACTGGGAGCGCAGCAAGGCCTCTCTGCGTGTGCATCCGGTAAACAGAAACACGCGTTCTTGCTTGGCCCAGCGGCAGCTCCCATTTGTGATACTGTGCCCGTCTCCTACCTCTGAAATGAAATTTTAATTTTTAAAAATTCTAGTTCTGATTAATCATAAATGAAGATGTTCCACGCATATTTTAGAAGCGAAGTTACCATCCGAAACATGAAACAATGATGGGGTACCAGCTCCACAAAAGTTAAAACCAGTTTTAGAAAATAAGAAACTGTTATTAAGTCAGACACAGCAGGCGACATCCTTCATGGCTGCTTGGAATGAATTCACTGGTTTCCCATGAAATAGCAAAGCTGTCTTCAAAAGCAGATCTATATGCAGACGTAAGCTGGGACGAAGTGAGAGATTGGCATGGACATATACACACTACCAAATGTAAAACAGATAGCTAGTGGGAAGCAGCCGCATAGCACAGGGAGATCAGCTCGGCGCTTTGTGACCGCCTGGAGGGGTGGGATAGGGACGGTGGGAGGGAGACGCAAGAGGGAGGAGATATGGGGATATATGTATACATATAGCTGATTCACTTTGTTTTACAGCAGAAACTAACACACCACTGTAAAGCAATTAGACTCCAATAAAGATGTTAGAAAAAAAAAAGATCTATAATTTACAGTAACTTATCAGAAGCAGAAATCCCTACTATAAGGAATAGTTTGGTCCTTTTTTCATGCAACTTAAAAGGGAAACAGAAATGTAAACAGAATTATCTTTACAAGCAAGACTGACTGAGAAGACCTCTGATGCGTATTAAACATCCAGCGTGATACTTACTAGGTCCAGTGCGGAACCTCCACCAAGATATTCCATTATTATCCATAATTTAGTGTCCTACAGAAAAAACAAAAAGAGAGGCAAATTATTTCTTTTAATAAAAGCAGAAAAGATTGTTTTAAATAATCTAAGGGTATTTTGCTCTGTCATTTTGGAACTAGAAAATTTTATAAATACACAACAGCGAGAAAAGTGCATCCGAGTGAGAACTGGGTGGGAAGCCTGCACTGTGCCGGAGGGGCCCCGCACCAGACCCCCCCGGCAGTGCGCTCCACAGCTACCGCACCAGGGCTCCGAGGGGCGCGCCTGTTTTCACACCACCTCAGTGGCTGATCCTCTGGCACAGAAGGGTTTGGGAACCAGTCCCCAAGGCCAGTACCATGCACACCCATCCCGCCCTGAGCATCAGACAGGAGGTGACCGGAGCACAGCCCTGGGCCACCTCCCCCCCCCCACTCCCCCCACGCCTGCAGCTCTGAGATGCGCAGAGGGCAGGTGGCATGGCTGGTGCGGCCTGTCACCCACTGCCTTGCTCCGGAGCTGGGCGGCCACCCTGAAGGCCGCCGTCCCCCTGCTCCGGGATATCCAGGAGAGCAGAGAGGCCCGAGCCTTGCCCCAGTCCTCCAGCCCCCTCACCAGCCTCCGTGTCTTGCGTCTCTTCCGTCCGTCTCTCCTGAAGCCCCGCAGCGCCCATGGCTTCCAGGGTTCTTTTCAGACACAAATCCCAAAGTGCTACTCCCTTGAAAGCCAACAGGCTAGCAAACACCCACCCAGCCCTCCCGGGGGATGAGGGCACACCGGTGCGGGGTCAGGAGCACACTTCCTCTGAAGCCTCTGACTGGGCGCCTGGCCGAGTGAGTGCCCGCGCCACAGCAGGCAAGCTTGAAGGCTGGGGGGGCGCGGTGACCTGCCACGGCCTGCGGTGCCCGGTCCACAGCCTCGGAGCAGGTGTGCAAGCGCCAGGCTGCTTCCCTGCTAACGCGACACTCTCGGTTGCTTTCAAGCGCATCAAAAAGAAGAAAAGCAAACAAAACCCTTCCTAGGCTCTTTGGTACCTTCAGGATGGAGCTGAGCCCGAGCTCTTCAGAGCAAGCAGGGCCCTCGCCAGGCCCCATCCTCGCTGCTCCCTGGCTCTAGCAATGCTGAAAGTTTTGCTCTTCTGGACTGAGGCGCAGTTTCCTCAATCAGGAAAACCCTCACCAGCTCCCCTCCCCCCCCTCCACTTTAGCACCTTTGGTCTGATCTTCACTTAGATTTGCTTGTCTGTGTTTCCCACCAACAGCAAGCTAAGTGGCTGGGGGCAGCGCCTGGCACGCTCAAGCCCAGGAAAGGCGGCCTGTGGCACCTGTAGCGGAGGAAGGGCAATGATGCTGACTGCGTGTTCACTTCAGGGAGGCACTCGTGCCTGCGCTACACTTGTAAAGGAAGTTTCTTTTAAAATTAAAAAAAAAAAATTAATTAAATTTAAAAAAAATTTAAAAAGAATTAAAAAAAATTTTTTTTTAATTTTAAATAAATCCTGACATCCGGAGTCAAGTCTGTGATATTATAAAGAAACAGCCCCAAGTTTTACTGTATGTGGAACACCTTCTCAAGTCTTTAAACGCCCTTGACTCCTGATATGATGAAGACAATTCCAGTCTAGACTGGAAAAGGCACGGAAACCTTACCTGATGTGTTTGGGGTCTACCTGATAGACACAAACATTTACTCACTTAGTATTCATCCAGTCATGGGCACCAGCCTTGAGCAGGCTCCATCACCCCCTGCTCCTGCTTTCAAGAGAACTTCCTAGCAGAGAGAGCATTCTCCGGCTCTCCTTTATTTCACAGATACGCCCAAGTCTTCCCCAGGCCAGTACTTCCCGAACACCTGCTCCTGGAAAAGGTCCATGCTACTCCCTCTAGACACCCCAAAAGCACCTTGTTGGAGAGAGAGAAAGCAACTACTGCGGGGAATGGCCAACACCATTTTTGACGGCACAGGAAAGCTAAATGGTTTTTCTATAAGGAACTTGGGAGTTTACGTTTCTACTCTCATTCTCTTTTCTACGGCACCGTCTGGCCCAGCTCCCATCCCTTTTACTTTGTGGGTGTTGAGGGTGAGTTCCCTACAACGAGATCAGCTCTGGCAGGCAGGCTCCCCCACCCCGCATCTGCACCTGTGGGGAGCTGGAGCAGAGGAACAGGACACCCTGGGAAACGGTCTGTGTTGACTCGGAGGTTCAGGGTCATCTCACAGCTTCCGGAAGCAGCGAGACAGGCGACCACACCTCATCCTCCGTTCCAAAGCTCCAGCTCCCCACTACCTACTCAGGGAGCAAAACAACCCTTTACACGGCTCGCTCTCCTTTCAGGGAGTCATGACAGGGGACAGAGTAACCTGTTCTCCTGTAACCCTCAGGGGCACTTCAGCAACAGCAGAACACCTGGCAAACCAGGTGCCCCCAGCTGAAAGGCTTTATAAAGCCCGGGCCTTCACTGCACCTTCCTGGAGAGGAAGATGCAGTAAAAAAGACCAGCCCCGCTTCTCTGTTCATCCAGCTCGTTCCTGGTACCAGACAGGCCAGGGCCTGAACGCTACCCAACACGAGGTCCGCCAGATCTGGGGGGCACTCAGGAAGACAGCACTAGGTCCTTCATTCAGGCCATTGCTTTTTAAAGACTTGGCCAGGTCCTAGGACCCAGGTGCTTTTCTCCCCAGTTCCACCAGTCTGGGAATGGAAACTGCGTCAAGAAAGGTTCCACTGGTCCCACCTCTCAGCTGAACCTGCCTTCCCACCCCACGGGGTGTGCCGCACGCCTCGGCCGCCAAGCCAGCAAGAGAGTGGGGGAAAGCCCTGGGGACGAGGGCTCAGCGGCCTCACCGGCTCTGTGCTCCCCGCAGCCGGTCCCCGTGGGGAGCTCGTCTCTAAGGCGGAGGCCAGACCTCCAACGACTGGCGAGTCACAGCTCCCAGGAGTGAGCCCCAAGCGAGGGGACAGCAGGACCTGCCGGGTCACAGAGGCGGAACCAGCTGCCTTTTAAGATGAACCGAAGGATGAGTTGGCACCGGGGCGGGGGTGGAGGGAGGGAACGAGGGGGTCAAGTGCGGCCAGCCAGCAGGTAGGGCAGGAGTGCAGCAGCAAGAACCTAACGTGGAGGGCGAGGGGAGGGCCCGAGAACCGTCCATCCTGTAGCCTGTTGCTAAACACTTCACACTTCCTCCCAGAAGTCACCGGAGGGCACCAGGGCCGGCTCTCGCTCTCACTCAGCCCTCGAGGTGTGCAGGGAAGAGGCCAGGCGCAGCAAACGGCGCCTGCGCGGCGGGGAGAGGGGCTGGACTGGGGGCGGGGCAAGGCTGGAAGGCGGGGCACAGGCGGGGCAGGCGGCCTCGCTCAAATGGACACGGGCAATGCCCTCCACCGACAGGGAGTCCTGGGGGAAGCGGCAGAGGACGGGCTGACAAAGGTATCCACGGGTCCTTCACGCAGCGAGGGTCACTCTCCTTTCTCTTTAATGCAAAACCATCGCTGGTTTTAAAATAGCTGACAGCTTCTACCAAATTCCAGTATGAATTCTCAACTCTGTGGCTTGGCGGACCAACCCGTGCCAAGCACGGACCCACCCGCCTGCTCCTCTCACCTCCAGTTTCTCCCTGCGCCCAGCTCCAAGGCCCGCAGGCTTCTGCACAGCTGCTCCCACTGCCAGGTGTGCCGCCCGCCGGCCTCTGAGGACAGCATTCGGGGTGACCCTCTCCCTCCTCCGTGCTCCAGGCCCATGCTCTGTCCTCACTGTCCCTGCCTCAGGGAAGGCAGCCCGGCTCACCCTCCGCCCAAGACTAGCCCCACCAGCAGTGCCCTCGGTTCACCCGCCACCTCCCATTCCCACGGGTGACCCCCAGCCCAACCGGTGACCCCACTACGCCCCTGGTCACCTCCCCCAGCACTCTCCTCCACGGCTGCATTCCTCTGGACTCAAGCCTTCTCCTTCTCTAGGCTGACTCTCTCCCACGGTCCCAGCGAGTCCAAGGCTATTGGGTCTGCTTGGCTCCACCCTGTCCTGGCTAGAATTCCCCAACTCTAACCCTCAGCGGCCGGTTCCTCCTTCTGACCCAAAGGGAAGGGTACTAAGAACAAGCTCTGCCCGCCTCCCACGCCGACTGGGACAGAGATGCTGCGGACGTCATGAAAACCAGGGGCAGAGTGGAGGCCGGGTCTCAGGATGAGTGGAGTCCTGCGGTGCAGACAGGACCTGTGCCGCATCAGCTGGCCCCCGCGCAGCACCTCCGGTGCAGGACACTCATTCAACACAGGCAGAAGAGGCCTCTTAAATCTGCCACCAGTCACCATCCCAAGTAATAATTTCTACCACCCACCCCCAAAGAAGAAACATTCAGAAGGGAGTAAATGGACCGGCTCAGGAAAGTAAAGATGGGCTCTGAGGGCTGCAGGCCAAGCGCTCTCCGCGGCTCCGGCACGGTTTCTCCTCTTCGGCACCACCGGCACTTGGGGCTGGATAACCTCTGTTGCGGGGCTGCCCTGTGCATTGTAGGGTGCTGGGCAGCATCCCTGGCCTCCACCCGCTAGAGGCCAGTAGCACATCCCCAGTCCTCAGGGCCAGACACCACCCATGGCCTCTGGGGGCCAAAGTCGCCCCTGCTGAAAACCACTGAACTGCCCAGTCAATGTCCCTAAGCCTGAAGTGCTACTGCTCAGAAGTGCTGACCGGTTAATTCCCTCCTCCCCTTGGCAAAACCAGTTGTTATACCCTGCAGCCTCCAGCTAGGAGACCATCACTAACTCACTGTGTGACACCTAAGCTTGGAGTGCCTCAGCCAGAAAAAAATGGCAATAATCTGTATCCCTAACCTCACGGTTCACCCGACAAGAAAATGAGATAATGAACGTGAAAGCACTTTGCGAAGCTCGGGGTACTAATCACAGGCAGAGTGCTATTAGCCCCCTCAACAGCCTCACCCGTACGTGCCTCGAAATAACCCGGTGAAACCGAAAAAGTCCAATTAACAAGACTAAACGGCATTTCTCTGCATGGGAGTTTCTGAGCGGAATAAAATCTTGAACAATGATTCATCCACATTCTACACCAGAATGAAAAAATAATTACTGCCCTACAGGCCTTGAGGCATGAGTGTTAGAGAAGGATGGTCTGGTCAAGGGACACACGTGACCTGCTCGACCAAGTGACCAAGCACTGTCACGGCCCAGATGCAGAATCACTGCCCTCATAAAACCTGCCAAGTGAATGACGTGTGAGGTACTCTAAGGAAAATAAGAATTCTTAAAATAAGAATGATTTTAATCAGAATAATTTCATGTTTAAAAAATGACCCCAGACAATGGAAGTTACGAATGGCCTTGTAAGAGAATTTTCTCATGAGGGAAAGAAAACAGTTATTTATTTAATAACTTAAGGATTCACCACTTAAAAGGCACCAAAGTGTGTAAAGCGAGGCGTCTCCCTCTCGCCCCTGGCTCCTGGCTGTCCAGCCTCCGCGCCCACCAGCCTAGCGGCGCATCTTCCGTGACTTCACAGAAATATCTCTGCAAATACCTATCAGCTCCTTCTCCACTTCTATCCAAATGTAACGCTCTATACACTCTTCTATACCTTGCTTCTCCTTGGAGCATTCTATACTTGTCCATAAAGTAATTCCCTTTTTTTTTTTTAAGCCGTAACTAACCCACACCCTATTGACAACACCAGGTTGCTCCCATTCTTTTGCTATCAGAACCTCGAGGATGTATCATTTGGGGAGTTGCTGGAGGCTGAGTCAAAGGAATCCACTTGAATTTAAATAGATAATGACAAATTATTCTTCAAAGCTCCATTTGTACCGCCTCCAGCAACGTGTGAGAGCTCATTTCCCTTTTCTTTGCCAATGCACCATGTCCCTTGACAATATAATCCAACTTTTTTCCAGTCATTCTTAGGAGGTGAATGAATTGTGTCCCCCTCCTAAATTCATATGCTGAAGTTCCGACCCTGAGTACCGCAAAATGGGACTGAATTTGGACACAGGGTCTTCAAAGAGGTGTAAGTTAAAATGAAGTCATTAGGGTGGCCCCTAATCCAATGTGACTGGTGTCCTCATAAGAAGAGATGAGGACACAGGCACACACAGAGGGACGACCGTGTGAAGACACAGGGAGAAGACGGCACCTCCAAGCCAAGGAGAGAGGACTCAGAGGAAGCCAGCCTGGCCGACACCTCGACCTCAGACTCCCAGACTCCGGATTTGTGAGGGAATAAACTTCTGCTGTTTAAGCCGCCGGGTCTGTGGCGCCGTGTTACGGCAGCCTGAGCAAATGACGGTCATCAACCCATTGCGGGGGGCCGGGGAGGGGGGGGCGTATCTCACAGTTTGCCTTTCTCTCATTGTAAGGCTGAACATCCTTATATATTGAAGAGTCATGCATGCTTTCTTTTTTTGTGAGCCCTTATTATCCTCTGTCTGTTTTTCTATTGACCTAATATTAGGGGAAGTAACCTCCTGTAACATGAGCCACAAACACAGCATTTTCCTCACTTGTCTTTTGATTTTGCCTTTGGTAGTTTTTTGCTCGTGGAAATTAATTTAATGTACACACACAACATCAACAACAACACCGCTTACAGGCAAACCTGCCCTGCACTGCCTGGAGGTGGTGGCTGAAAGCTGGCGCTCCCCACGTTCACAACCCCCAGGGCGCTTGACAGACGTCAGACGACGGAAAGGTTAACACAAGGTGAATAAGAAAAGGGGTGGATTCTGCACCATTAACAAAGATCTTTACACCATGAGTTCTGAAATGAAGTTAAGCTCTGCTTCTGCATCTGCACGGTAAGCAAAGGCTGAGCCCAGGAGGTCTTACTAAAACAGCGGGGCGTCACAGACTTCCTTAGGAGTGTAGATTTTAAAGCAAAGGTACCTTTTTGCTGAGATGCTGTGCATGAACCCAGACTCTCGAGCCCGGGTTTGGATCCTGCCTCTGACCCGCACCAGCTCTGGGACCCTGAGACCAGGTCCGAAGCCGCCTTCAGTTTCCTATCTGCTCCTGGGACTAAAGAACACCCACTTCAGGGGTGCGCCTGGCACACAGCAGTGCCCATGAACTTGGGCTATTAATAGCACACTAACTTTAGAGCGCCCCCTGTCTGAACTCAGGTCCACTGGGAGGCTTGTGAAACGTGGAGGCAGGAAACTGGTATCGAAGCCCAAACCCCACCTCGTTTTACAGTCAAAGCAACTCCCTGACATTCACGGCACCTTCCAACTGCACTCAAGGCACAGAACACGACCCCTGGCCTCAAAAAGAGCTGATTTAATTGTTCCTCTGCTCACAGATGCCAGCATTCCTTCAGTGATTCCTGCCTCCTACGCACACAGTGTCACTGGGGGGTCTGTAAAATGAGTAGGGCTCAGGCTCTTTTCCTAAATAAATCACTTTTCATAATAGAAAAGTGGGCAAATAACTACCACCAGCCAGCCTGTGGTGGGTACCACAAAGACACAAAATGCTATGGGTGTTCAGAGGAGAGGCCCGTCTCATCAATTACCTACACAACAGAACTAATGGGGAGAGAAGAAAATGAGAAGATCAATCAGAAAATCAATGGCCAATAGGCACATGAAAAGACGTTTAATGTCGCTAATTATTAGAGAAATGCAAATCAAAAGTACAATGAGGTATCACCTCACACCAGTCAGGACGGCCATCATTAAAAAGTCTACAAATAACAAATGCTGGAGAGAACGTGGAGAAAGTGAACCTTCCTACACTGCTGGTGGGAATGTAAATTGGTGCAGCCACTACGGAAAACAGTATGGAGGTTCCTCAAAACCTAAAAATAGTTTCCATATGATCCAGCAATCCCCCTCTCCTGGCATATATCCAGACAAAACTATAATTCGAAAAGATCCATGCACCCCTATGTTCACAGCAGCACTACTCACAGTAGCCAACATATGGAAACAACCTTAATGTCCATCAACAGATGAATGGATAAAGAAGATATGTTACATATGTACAATGGAATACTACTCAGCCATAAAAAAGGGAATAATGCCATTTGCAGCAACATGGATGCAACTAGAGATTATCACACTAAGTGAAATAAGTCAGAAAGAGAAAGACAAATGCCATACAATTTCACTTACATGTGAAATCTAAAATATGACACAAATGACCCTATCTATGAAACAGAAACAGACTCACAGACCTAGAGAACAGACTTGTGGTTGCCAAGGGGGAGGGGGCCGGGGCGAGTAGATGTGAGCTTTTCTGTATAGAATGGATAAACAAGGTCCTACTGTATAGCACAGAGAACTATATTCAATATCCTGTGATAAACCAGAATGGAAAAGAATATATTAAAAAAAGAATGTATATATGTATATCTAAATCACTTTGCTGCACAGCAATAATGAACAGAACACTGTAAATCAACTACACTTCAATTAAAAAAATAAATTAAGAAAACAGAAAATTGAAGCAGGATAAGCATGGGGGTGGGGAATGACAACGGGGTGGGGGGGACAGCCCAGTCTTCCGCTCTTTCATGAGGCCCTAAAAGGACAACACTGGTCCAAGACAAAGTCTCTTAGTGCTGGAAACAAGCATGGAACAAGAGAAAGGCCACTACCTGCAAATACAAACTAAAATGACACTGCGCTATTAATAAAACCTGAAACGGCACAAAGAGAAACAAATCAACTGAAGATTTCTGGATCAAATCCTTAGGAAAAAATCAAAAGCATCACTACGAATTATCCAAAAATACTGGAAACACTACATACACCAAAAGCTATACAATACAACCAAAGATTTATTCAGAGGAAAACACAGTATTATACATTTTCATTACCAAGCCAAAAAAAACGGTGGGGGGGGGGGAGAAATTTTAAGTGTTCAATATGGAAGTTAGGAAAGAAGGAAAAAAGAAGGAAACCTAAGGAAAACAAATAAAGATACATGCTAAATGGAAAAATATTAGAATGAGAAATCTATTTTATGTTTTAAATAAACTCCAGGTACTGTAATCAAGAAAAAAATAGATAACACTAATTTGTAAATATAGCAATAAAAAAATTACGGATGGAAACACTTTTAAATGCAAACAGAACAGGTCACAATGTTTTATTATAATAAGTTTAAAAATCTACAATGAGGGCTTCCCTGGTGGCGCAGTGGTTGAGAGTCCGCCTGCCGATGCAGGGGACACGGGTTCGTGCCCCGGTCTGAGAGGATCCCACGTGCCACGGAGCGGCTGGGCCCGTGAGCCATGGCAGCTGGGCCTGCACGTCCGGAGCCTGTGCTCCGCAACGGGAGAGGCCACGGCAGTGAGAGGCCTGCGCACTGCAAAAAAAAAAAAAAAAAAAAAAAAAAATCTACAATGAAATAGATGATTTCTTTGTAATGTATGAATTAAAATTTACTCAAGAAAGAAGAAACGGGTGGGGGAAGAAATGGATCAATTAACATCCTCTAAAAATATCTATATAAAGAGGAAGGAAGGAAGGAAGGAAGGATGGGAAGGAGGCAAATGATTTTGCCCTTGAATGTTTTAAAAGAACAGAATATTCTAGCAACTCTCCCGAAACACGGGACTTTTCCTGACATCGCAAGGTAACACCGACACCTGGAAAAGGTTATCATCAGTACAAGAGGAAGAGGGAGGTGCGTTTCTACGTGCCAGGGATACGGTGCCTCCTGGGACAGAGGGCTGTCATCTAAAGACAGGAGTTTCTAGAAAAGAAAAAGGTGCTTTTGGAAATGAACATTAGGTGTGAGAGTCTCCGCACATGTGAAACGTCTGCATCGTGTTTTCTACCACCCACCGCCTGCCCAGCCCCACCAGGCCTCGGGCCTGCCTGCCGGCCAGGTCTGCAGTGCTTCCCAGAGGCCTGAGCCCTCCTCTGTGTCCGCTCGCTCCATCACCATCAGAAACCTGACATGACAGGGAGAACACAGCCAGAGCTGCTGTCCTTCCAGGCCATCTCTCACCGGCCCCCACCCCCGACCACCAGTGGCCCAGTCGGCTGGGACCAGGACACTCGTGGAAGGAGGGGAGAGTAGAGTCCTCCAGGGCCTGGGGAGAGCCACACCCTCCTTCACCACAGGCTCCCTGAGGGGACAGCCCCGGGGCGCCTCGGGTCTTCCTCCTGGTGCAGCAGGTGGGGTCCCAGCCTCAGCCCGCAAGAGTGCGACACCGCAGCACCGCACGCTTTACCGAAGAGCCTCATGAGGAGTATTTCACTTGATTCTCCCGGTAATCCTGTCCGTTTAGGTGACCAGCTTCTTCCGCTTTGCAGACGCGGATACCTCGTTAGCGCGGGCAAGGGGAGCAGCTGGGGCCCGAATCCAGACTTGATGTTGAGTCAGAAACCTCAACAGCAAGAACCACAGTAACAAACATCACAGACTCCATGCGACTTCTAAAGGATTCCAGTGAGGAAAGCATGTTCTAGGGTAACTGTTCTTAACTGGTTTCCTTTCAGAGAGCAATGAACTCTCATCTTACTGCCTGAAAAAAGACATCGGTTTACAAAAGGTCTGCCTGTGACTTGCGGGATTCACACGCCCTGCTCCCTCGTGCCAAGAACAAGAACTTCTGTCCTCATGTCCTGCAACAAACTGGAAAGAGCGCTGAGCCGTCCCTAAGACGCTCTTCTCCGGGTTTACGTCACAGGCTCCTCTCTCCTGGAAGAGGCTGCCTCCTAACTGTGTGCACGTGTGCGCAACGAGTTTCAGTAATTAAGTGCCCCCACCCCAGGTGCTCCTGTCTTTTGCATCAGCACATATTCGCCACAACGGCAACAGATCTGTTAATGGGAAGTTTCTGTGCTGAATGCTGGTTAAAAACGAAGATGGATAAAAACATCTGCTTAAACGTAAAGATCCTTACAAGGTCATCAGGGAACTACACTTACAAATGACCTAAATCCGAGGGAGCGGAAAAGAAATAACAGAGAGAAGCATGGAAAGGGTGCCCTGGGAGATGAAAGAGGAGGACCTGACTTTCCCCCCTTGCTCTGTCCTCATAAAAGAGCAAACACAACAGTCAGTGATCATAAACTGCTACGTCAAACAAGTCTGCCATAATCATAAGCTAAAAATGTTCTCTTCCTAAAAGTGAAATACTGCTAATAATTACAAGATTCTCTTTCTGCCAGGTGAAGATTTTAACGGCTATTGCACAGCATATGTCAGAAATATCCACCATAAAACCAAAAGAAGTGACTACTGAGGGCTCAGTACTAACTCTCCGATAAAGACCCAGCCCAGAGAGATCAGACAGGACTGGCAGAGGGCAAATACGGCTGAAAAAGAAGATTTTATTGTGTTCTGCAAATTTAAGAGGTGCCTTCAGTGTTAAGATAACGTATGGAATTAGAAGATTCACGCGTAACAGATGCTGTACTTCAAATGCACGGGTGGCAAATTCATATTTATACTTTTATCTCCATCCTTCAAGGGTATTTACCATACCCTAACGGTAAACAGCTCCCAAAGTAAGGGACTTCTCCTGCAACATGCCTGAATGTCCGGTGCCGGACTGTACCGAGGAGACGTTTCTGCTATCTGAACTCTCACTCCCCCCCTTCCTTCCAACCCCCTGGCCACCTCACTCATCTTTATTTTCTGCACAGTTCTACCCCAGAATGAACAGTTAGATAACAGGCACATGTTCTCGATGTATAGTAAGTTCGTTAACGATGAGCTGCTGGACACAGTCAAGCTACGCTTGGATCGGACGTGCAAATCCGGGGCACCCTCCCTGAGGCAGCCCTGGGGCACAGACCTGAGACTGCCTCGGTGATATGGATACGTGTCCCCTGCCCCTACACCCGATGACATGAACCACCACCACCCCCAGCTCCATTTCTGCCTCGGTGAGGCAGACTCCATCACAGCACATAAGTGTCCACAGAGCCCCATGCAGACGCCTAGAGAAGAGCCAGCCTGAGTGCTCCGTCTGGCTCCGTGGTCGGTCAGTAATGGCCGTGACAACGTGCGGCTCCCAGACAGGGTTCAATAAAAGGGCCTGGTTCGAGCAGTCCATGTTTCCATGTTGAAGCAGATGTCCTTACTCACCCAAACGCCTGAAAGTCCTGCTGTGCTGCGTGGACCACTGAAAGAGAAGGAGTTCTTTCCCCTCACCGGGAGTAAGGCTTCTCTTTGATTACATACCAAGCACTCCTCATTACATCTAAGTAAGGTTTGTGATCTCATATATGATACTATTTTTTTTTTAGAAATTTACTTAGAAATATAGAAGTTTTAGAAAAGAAAGCATATGGCATAATTAATCATTTTACCCGAATGCATCAGCTGTGTTTAGACACGTCAGACGAAGGCTTGAATAGGCAGAAGATGTATGTTGAGACAAAAAGAACTAGAAATACAATTAATACTTATTTTAAATTATAGGCAACAGCCAGAAAACAGAGTTGAGTTTCTTTTTGGTGAAGTAAAATATTTAGCCTAACTGGAATTTTAATTCATTCAACTTTCTGGATAGAAAAGCATAAAACGGAGCGGCCAAATGTCTTCAGGGACTCCCTTCAATTACACTAGGACAGTGTGTTCGGGGGAGAGAAAGGAAGCCATGGTCCCCGCCCCCCGAAACGTCTGGACGTTCTCTATTATCTTTGGTGCCGAGCCGACCTTTTTTCTTCCCCATGATGGAAATGAAACGTATTCCCCTGTGATTTCAAAGCAAGATTTACTTGGGGATTTTACACCCAAAAGTAACTTGTTTTGCTTCTACCCGCGGTCACCCTGGAGTCTGATACAAAGGGCTCCCTGTATCTTTTCTGTTTTTCCCAGAAACGCAAGGACAGATGCTTGCAAGCTAAAAATCACTCTCAGAGAAAACAGATGTTCTTTTCCCTCTCCCAGAAGTTGCAGCTGTTCCAGGTCCATGGGGAATGCGGCAGATGACTTCCAAATGGCAACGGAAGCTGGGAGGGTGGCTGTCACAGTGTGGGCACGGGGCTCCCCCAACGTGGCTGAATGACTGAGCAGATCACTGCGGGGAAACGAGGGCCCCGCTAGCCTGTGGGTGGCAGGCGGCTCACGAGAACCAAAGACACCCTTGTCTCTACACTTGGAATCAACGAGTATGATGCCCAAGACGACACAAGGCAGCAAAAGTGGAGGGAGACTGTTAAAATCCTAGCCGGAGGCACCAGGATAAAGCTTTTGTTTGTTGCTCAGAGAAAGGCAATCCTCATGGAAGAAAGCAGCCTGACTGCACCACCAGGGCAGACGGAGGCCGGGGCTCCTGCAGAGGGAAAAGCTGTCCTCGCAGAGTTGCAGGAGGCCGGACGGGCTGTAGCTGCCAGTTCTTCGTGCGACCAAAGCCGGTGACTAAACAACTGAGCGCCCACGGACTCTGCGTCCCCGGCACGGGCTCTGCCCTGGGCCAGCACTGGTGCTCCCTTCTGCGTGTGGACCGACAATCTGGCCGCTCTCCACAAAATAAAAACAACAATCCAGCATCTGGGAAACTGCCGCTCAAAGGACGTTTTGAAAAGCTGCGCGTCTGATCACGTTTATGAAAACGTGCGTGAATTTCCTCCCTTTTCCGAGACTCTACCTTCTCCTATTCACGTCACTTACGTAGAAGCATAAACCCCAAACCCATTTCCTTTAGACAGTATAGAAAATTAATGGCGGCCGACAAATAGCGAACACAGAAAGTAGCAGCATGGACGCAGGGCAGATATTTGGAAGGAACTCTGAGATCAACTGTGTTTAAAAAGAACAAGCCAAAAACCTAGGAAAACAACCCAGCGGAATCACAGACAGACGGTAAAGTGGACAAATCGTATCGCTTCCTGGCACACCTCCCACTCGCCCCGCCAGGTTTTAATGTACTTAGAGTCTAACAACGTGAGGTCGAGCATTTCTAGAAGCAGCAGGCGTTTTCCAGATTCCTCTCCACTCGGGAGGCAGGTGGCCCGTTTACCTCAAATGATGAGTCGCGGTCCCTGAAGACCAGACCAGGAGAAAGAGCCGGAGGCAGAGCTCCGCGGCCCGCCAGCCCCTCGGCCTCTGCCCGCGCTTCTGCGGCCCCCAGTGCCCGGGCGAAAGCCGGGGCGGGCCGCTCTGTCCTCGGTCCCGCCGGGAGAAGCCCGCAGGGCAGGCCCGGGAAGGCTTCTCCCACAGTAACCTCGGTCCCTCCGTGAGGCCAGCTGCTTGCGGGAGCGGGCTGCGCAGAGATGGGCCGACACCGGCCCCGGCGGGGACCGCCCGCCTGCTGGACGGCGCGCAGGAGCCTCCAGGCCTGGGCGGCAGGGGGAGCCCCGTGGCAGGAGGCTCTGTGGGCCCCTCCTGGGCTGCCGCCCAACACCCCCGTCGGGGGCACGCTCCCAGCCCACCGCCCCTGCTCTCCTGCCGGCAGGGCCATGGGAGGGGCCGCGGGAGCCACTGGACAGGAAGGGGAGGGGAAGGAGGGACGGTAGGCAAACCACCCCCGAGAGCCGCTGGTGAAGAGCGTGCTGGTGACTCTTGTCTCCAGATTTTCCGTCTCTCAGAGACCACGGGTGATTTCACCAGGGCCTTCGACATGGTTCCCTCGAAGACAGCTTCAAACAAAGGCCTAACGTTCCTGACGTGCTCACCCCTTTAAAGCCTGAACGTGTTTCTAAGGCATCTTTGATGCGTGGCCTGCTGGGAGGGGACCCTGCACCTCGGGCATTTAAATCGGGTTGTTCACAAACACAGTCTGGCCACAGCCCCGAGATCCCCGTTCAGGGGTGGGCCGGGGCACTGGCAGGTTTTAAAGCCCCCTGCGTGTTCCGGCTCTAAGTTATTACTGCCTCTGGATTAAATAAGCACCTTCCAATCAATCCCTTCCTAATGGGAACACTTGTGACGCACGCAGACCTGGCTCACGAGAGGGAAGAAGTCCCTGCTCTGCAGGTTGAATGTGAAGCTGCCAGGGGACGTTCTAGGGGGACCATCCCGGCAGGCGTTTCTCTAAGTGGATCTGAGGCCTAGGGAGAGTCCAGGCAAGGCACTGAGATTTGGAAGCTCGGGCAGTAGTGAAGACCCTGGACTGGATGAGTGTGCAAAAGGACAAGCAGGAAAAGGAGGCCAAGCACTAACACAAGGAAAAGAAAGGCGAATGAGACACTAGAAATTCCCGTCAGAGGAAGGCTGTCTCGTTCCCCAGACCTGAGGGCCCATGGCTGCAGTCCACCCCAAACAAAGCGGCTTATTAACCTTCGAGTGTTCATTAAAGGAACAAAAAGTGAACCACACCCCCACCTGGGGCAGAGAAAATCTTAGAAACATCTTTGGCAAGCTTTTATGAAAAGTCAAGACAAAAAGATTTTAGGGAAATCTGGTATTAATCACCCCCCAACACCACCAAGCCCCCAACAATTTCTGTTAGGATTTTACACCTACCATAGGCTTCAGCGCTTGTATCTTTGTGTTTCCTATGAACAAGACACGCACAAATACTTTTACAGCTATATTTTCTCTCAAATCCCACAGTTTCACTCAGAAAACTATCTACTGAAAAATAAAACTGTTTAAAACATGAACATGCTATTTCAGTGATTGCCTTTTGTATCATGCTTCATGGTCCTTTGTCAATTTATCCAGTTTTTAAACCACCAACATTGAAAGGCATGCTTTTCTAAAGATGGCATACCAGCAGGAGACCCACAGAAAGCTGTTACTGGGTGCTAACTTGGCATCTCCGGACTTATGTTCTTAACCACAGTGGATGCCTTCTAAGGCTCTTCCCAAGTGCTGACAAGAGAAGCTACTTCCAGAGGGCTCCGTCTGGGGATTTTATAGAATTGAAATTTACCATGAGAGAGAGAGACACAGAGAGAAAGAAGGGTCCCACAAAGAAACAGATTTAGGAAATGCCACATACTGAACTTCCCTTCAAGGCTCAGCAGCTCTGAGAATACTGTCACGGAAACCTACTAGACCCAACGTGTCCAAACATCTCATCAGGGAGCACCTACGAACATCTTCAAGAAGGGGGCTCATCCAGAAACACTCCCTCAGCTCGAACCCACCTTCAGAGCCTTCCAGCAGGTAGAAAGCAGCTCTCCAGTCAGTGTGAGACCCTCCCCCATCCACCCCACCCCCGCCAATCCGCGGAGCCCAATTATATGCCAACTATGTGATAAAAGTGAGATTCAGCCTACAGACGAAGACTGAACAGGCCCGCATACAGCGTGAAGGATACTGGTGGCAAATTGCATTATTCAGACTCATGAGATCCGTGGGATGCTCACATTTTTTGATGACACGTCTAGACTTTTACAGTCACACACCTCAACGTCCTCCAGTGCCCACACCTTTGCTTACCACACACAATGAGTAAAACATGTATATCCATGTCAGACTAGCCAAGATACTGTCTTTCTAGAAAGTCTGGTGACTCAAGTTATTGCTTCAAGTTTGAAATGAGAATACAAGAAAAAAAAAGGAGAAAGAGAGAGAAAGGGAAACTACAACAGAGGGCTCCAACGATGCTTATATCACATCATTCACACCTCTTACATGTGGTTTGAAACTCTCGAATCTCTGATTAACCAAAGTGACGAAACACAGTTCGATTTTCAGGAACCGGGGTGGGGTTCACATGCACAGCCTCGCAGGAGTCCCCGAGGTGGCCGGCCAGGAGCAGGACCTCAGGGTTAGCTGCAGAGAACCTGCACGCGCCCTCCTCCCATCCCCCGGAGGCCCCTCCTCCTACTCAGCAGCAAGAGGGTGGCGAGGGGGGGGCACTGGGAACAGCCGAGAGACGGCAGGGAGGGAACTAGGGCAGCAAAGAGGCGAAACCCACCTCTGTCAAATGTTTCCAGTGTACTTTTTTTTTTCTTTTTTTGGAGCAGATAACCACACTACCTCTATAACAAACTAGGAGAACTCAGCGCATGTATACAATTGTCTGCTGTGGTCGAATACAGTTCAAACTAAGTTACCTGACCTTGAACAACACTCCTCTCTGGCCCTGCGGTGAGACCAGCACACAGGAGTCGCATGTGCTGGCAGGCGCGCTACCTTGTGTGGCTTTCCCTTCCCCCTCCTTCAGTCGGGCATCTTTATTACGACAACCTCCTTGCTATCTCCCTCCTCCTGGACTCGGGCTCCGGCCACCAGAGCACTTATTCGGGGTGATAACTGCCTGGTTATGCATCTCCTTCCTTCACCAACCAAAGAAGGTCCAGGTGCAGAGCCCACACCTGCATCCCTGGCCCAAGTGAGGCGGGGCAGCAGGGCTCCGAGTGCCCAGAAGCAGGGAGGCGTGTGACACGGCAGCGGGGGGACAGCTGACGCGAGGGCCAGGGACCCTAGAACCTGGGCCTTAGCATCAAGGGAGAGGACGACCTTCGGACACAAATGAACAACACAGTCAGAACGTGCTGCTGCAGGGAGAGGCAGCGCTCAGAATCCCCAGGACTTGCTGCACACGCACAAAATCCCACTAGCAGTTTTTAAAAAGCAAACACCTGTGGGCTTGCCTGTGTGGAAAGACACTTCAAATCCCAAGTCATTAAGGGCTCACACACCTCACTGAATACGTTGGAAACATTTTCGGCTCGGTTTTCTTCAGTATGGCACAAGCGAACACTAGTTAAATGTGCTCTAGGGGGCTTCCCTGGTGGCGCAGTGGTTGAGAGTCCGCCTGCCGACGCAGGGGACGCAGGTTCGTGCCCAGGTCCGGGAAGATCCCACATGCCATGGAGCGGCTGCGCCCGTGAGCCATGGCCACTGAGCCTGCGCATCCAGAGCCTGTGCTCCACAGCGGGAGAGGCCACAACAGTAAGAGGCCCGCGTACCGCAAAAAAAAAAAAAAAAAAAAGGGCTCTAGGGGGGCCAGTCTTAAACCCAACTGCCAAAGATCCCCGTTTACCAAGAGTGCTTTTTAGAAACAAGGTAAAGATAGACACAACCCTGCACACTTGTGGTGCACGCAGGAGGGCCAAGGGACCCAATCATTTGCTCAAAGAAGACAGCAGAAAGTCAGGCGAAGAATGTGCCACTCCTGTTGACAGCGACTCCGATGGACCCGCTCTAATTTCCCCAATGTCAAACGGAGGCAGAAACTTGATTAAAACCAGAAAAAGTAATATCAAACTTGGTTCGCTATTAAACCAAGAAGCGAAGCTAGAATTAAATTCACTTAATAACCTCCAGTTCATAACCTCCTGCTCTCACATGGAAGTTGGGTTGGTACTGGCTCCCTTATATTAAAGCTGTTGTCATTTTCGTCAGACAGTCCACGAATGAAAGAGCAAGGGACTGCAGATGGCTTAATGCACCTCTTAGAAAGTAAACACAATATGCGGGACCTGGAAAGTAAAAGAACATGTAAGAACCAGGAGATGATCCTCCCAATACTTGCCACGCTAGCCAGAGCGAGCGCAGCTCCTAAGTGTGCCCGGGAGCTCGGGAAGGAGACCCTTACAACAGTCAGAAAGATGGTCTTAACGGGTTGGAATAAGTTACCTGCCCCACCCCACCCCAAAAGTTAACAACGAAGATGTTTCCTTTCTTAAAAACGTGCACAAGTTGTCATAGAGGAAATGTCCGCGGGGAGGCGCCTCCCTGTTCCTCATGACGTGAGTCACCCCCCTGCAGTGACTCCCACTGACCAGAGCTCCCAGCAGCCCCTCCACGCGGTCCCTCGTGCTCTAGAACACAGCCCTGCAAAAACCAGGCCCCCGAGACCTCGCAACCCTGCACAGCCAGCAATCCTGCAACGCCCACTGGCTCACTCCACTCGTCACTGCCAGAAGGGGAGAAGTGAGGTCCATTAGCAAAGCCAGAAAGATCACACTCGGGTTAAAACCCATTTCTCTCAGCAGCCATACCTCCCCTTCCAAAGTTTTACATTCAACAAGTATAAGTGAAACTTGACTTCCAGCACCTTTTCCCAGGGAGACAAGTGAAAATTTCTCCTCTTTTCAACCGGAAACCTAAGCTCTTAAAGACAAAAACCAAAACGACCACAAAACTTTTCTAGGAAATACACTAATATTTTCTGCTGCATCTACTCCTTGAAGAATAAAGCAATACAGCAGGAGGACACAGGCTGTGCCGGCAGCAACCAAGCCGGTCCAGGGCTGCCGTCCATTCCTAGGGAGACGAGGAGTTCCCGTCTGCCGTGCCTTCCCTGGGTCAAGATCTGGAGCAACACCTTCTAGAATCTGAGAGCTTGGTCTCTAATTTGCACACGCACCAGACTCAGGCGGAGGACCCACCACAACAGGTGACAGCAGCCCCGTCAACAATGTCCCCCCAGATCAGGCAAGAAGGGAAACAAACTCTGCAATTTGTCCCCAAAGCAACAGCGGCTCACAGTGACCAGAGTTAAGCCCGACGTGTGGTGAACTACAGACACAGAACCACAAAGGGCCGACCGTGAGTTCACGAGCACCACCTCAGGGGAATCCCCGTCCTCATCCGGAGAAAGCGGCCACAGCTGCCTTGCACTCCACTCATTCCTAAGCCCCGTGGAAACAGGGTTACTTGTTACCTGATGTGGCGGAACCCTAGCCCTGGCTGGAAACAAGAGAGAAAGCCTCAGGGCCTCTGACACACGTGCACGAGGTGTGGATGGGGGCAAAGCTCGGGCTGACCAGGAGGGCGCACGTCTGCCTGGGCGGCACCGACAGCAGCTTACCTCCGTGGAAGTCTGTCCGTGTTGGGGGCATGTGCCCACTGTCCATCGGGCTGCCATCCCTTTGAGGAGAGGGAGACATGGATGGGAACCAAAGGATCTTCTAAAGGCAAGTTCTTACCGCAAGCGGCCCAAAGGTCCTGCAATCAAAGAGATCATCGTGGTTTTGCATTTGGCATATTAATGCCCCTTTTCTTCTAGGGACAAGTCTGTCAGCCTCTGAATGGGTCTCCGCTTTCAGAACACAAAGTGTCCGGAAATACAGCTAGCTCCACCTAGGTAAGGAATACAGGAGATGGGAGAAGGGCAAGGGGTCTTCAAGGCACACCCTGGTGCAGAACGCGAGCGTAAGAGCATTTCCTTCTCACAAAAGAGCCAGAAATCAATTGTTACTTTTAAAGAACCAACGTTTTCTACCAAATATTTCAACACAAGCAAACTCCACCTCTTCATACCCGTTCAAAAAATGTGACCAATAATGACTCCAAAATCTACACGGCACTCTATACCAGCCCTAGCTAAAACGCTTCTATACGAAGAAAAGAATGTGGGTGATTAGCTTCTATAAGCACTGGTCTATAAGCAACCTCGCCATCGGCCTAGCTCCGCTGAGTCCCAATTATAATGACAGGGAAAATTCATTAGATCGAACTGAAGCACGTAATCAGAAAGTCAATCTCACACTAAGTCAACAAAAAATCATCAAAGTCCAGGAAACTAAGTTAAATACCTAATCCAGTGTAACAAATGCTTGGTCTACTTAACAGGTTACATAAATTGCTTTTAGCAATTCAACCTGCAGTAAGCCAACCACCACCCAATGCCAAAACATCAATACTTCCCAACTAACTGCACCGCTAGCAAAGCTGTCTATATATTCTACTGCATATAGTATCAACGATTTCCTTCTTTTCAAAAAATTCCTCTTTCCTTCAAAGAAATACCTGAAGATGTTTGATACACGCCACCGCAGTAATGCGAGTAACAGAAATCAGAACACTGTTTCGTCACCTGTGCATCAGGCATACAAAGAAAGGAGGCATTTCACAGGCGACCACAGAACCATCCTCAGGTGAGGAAAAAGACAGGCGGCGCCAACAGGACAGCTGCGGGACCACAAATCCAAAGGGGGGTTCTTGGCAGAGACTGGGCGCAAGCAGAGGTGTGGGAGGGACGGGGCCGGCCCGCAGGGCTGGTGGGATGGCGGTTCTGGCCGCTGAGGCGGCTCCAGGGCCGCGAGGGAAGCCAGATGCCCGGCACCACCGGGGACTCTGCAGCATCGGCTAGGCTTCTGATCTCCGTCAGAGGGGCCACGGCTCCTGGAACAAATGCAAATTCGTGCGTCCGACACACATGAGCTACAGAGTGAACATCAGCTCTGCGTTAGAGATCGAATAAAACAATTTCCACGTGCCAGGCAAGAATTTCTCCCGTTGGACTACCTGGGAAATAAGGTGGCAGTAAGTCAAAATTCCACACTGGGACAGTATGGCCCTTTGAAGACGACATCTTCCAGCCTCAGAACCACGGCAAGCGTGACACGGTGACCCCGGGCCAGGAGCCCGCAGGTCCCCCATCGGGCTAACCTGCTCAAACTTCTGGTGGGCGCTACACGGCTGCGTGCGAAGGGAACGCGGACGCGCGAGCCGATGCCTGATTCCACAGAACGGTGGTGGTGGATGGCGGACGCTGCAACGCCGGCCACGGCAGCCACCGAGGGCGGGACCCACGGAAGCCTCCCCATCCAGCCCTCTCCCTTCTCGGGCCCCTGGCCCTGGGACTCTGGGAAGCCCACGCTCCTTCCAGCCCCAAAGGAAAATCCTGCTTGGTGGGAGCCGACAAGGTGGCCTCTCCGTGCCACGGTTTTCTGCTCTAGAGGACAAGAGGTGGGGGCCAGGGGCCTCCAACGCCCTTTCCCGCTCTAACAGCCTGGGACGCCAACTTCTCTGTGCACGAGAAGTGTTTCACGAAACGGCAAGCTAAGCTGAATCAGATGGATATGAACTTAAAAGATCAAGGTGTCCGATCTCTCTTTTGCAGGTAAGGACACAGCTCCGACAGCAGGCGACAAGCCACACTTCTGGCTTCACTCAGAGCCGAGACGGCATCTTCAGAGGTAGGCGGACCGTCTCCAGATCTCGAACTTGGGGTCAGAATGGCTAGAAAAGTACGGAGAAGTGACGGATACGGTACAAAGCAAACCATCGCCCAGCGCCCCCCCGCCGCCCTTTTCTAAGTAGGCTTCATCTCCAGCTTGTTTATGATTTTTCCCAAAACCAAATCTGCAGACGTCTCCCCGCAATCCCCAAACTTTTGTTTCCAGTCAAACTGGAGCTGCATTATCCCACCAACCTACCTGGCTCAAAACGCATAGGGAAGGTACCGAAGTGGAACTTAAAACCAATGTATGAAGAAGATTTAACATTACAGTAAATTCAGAAACATAAAGAACTGTGTGCTCACCAAGGCCGTCCAAGCCACCCAGAGCCCCCCTTCTTCCCACGGCCTCCTGCCACTTACGGTACTCCTGTTTGTCTCGGACCAACCCCAGCAAAGGGAGAAACAATTCCATGTTGCCACACAGGGCCTCTCCCAGCTGCCACCTGAGAGACTCTGAGGCATCAACCCACAAGCTGTCCCTTCCCGCCGGTTGCAAAACACAAACGTCTCCTCAACTCAACACACAAGCCAGCGCACAGTGTTTTCAGCTGTCACTTTGAGCCGCGTTAGCCCTCCACACCAGAACCCAGAGAAAGTTTAGGAGCCGAGATGCAGAACCGCCAGCCCAGAAGTGAGTCAATACTCGATGATCACCTGAACAACCAGCTAAAATGCTGTCTCAGCATCCTTCCTAACCCATGACCAGGAAAGAAGTACTGGGGAGAGAATCAGCGATGGGAACCCTGTCCAAGGCCAGGTCAGGTTCTATTTTCCTGTTCTATCTGTGAGCACCACGCAGAACTCAACAGAACAAAACCAACATGTAACGGAGGGGGACTGGACAGTTCTCAGCTAATAAAGCAACTCTCGGAGCCTCTTGGCAACAGCAACTAGAGAAGACTTTCCCTGCTCTATGAAACCAATTGTTTTTTCTTAGAAATTAGAAAGGGCACACTTTAGATCTGGCTAACTGCCATCTACTTACATCAAGACTGAAAGAGAAAAATCACATAACTATCTTCAAAATAACAGGAAAAAAGTATGTGCTCTTGTTTGTTTGTATAAAAACAAGACAAAAAAAAGTCTAACCAGGAATAGAAGCAGACTTCCTTAATGGAAAAACAAACAAACAAAAAAGAGGCCACACATGAAAATTCTATAGCAAATACCATACTTATTAAAGAAAAATTTAAGATGCATTTCTTTAAGGTCAAAAACAAGGCAGGTGTATCGCTCCCATCACTGCCAGTCGACAGTCTAGAGGTCACGGCCAAAACATAGGACGCAAGACGGTGATATGAATGGACGGGAGCACAAGAAACCATCACTGTCTGTAGATGTGAACATATGCATAGAAAACTAATGAGTTCAGCAAAATTGCCAGAAACGATGTGAAAAAAAAAAAAAACATACTCATTCCCTTAAACTAAGCAATAACCAATCCGAAAATATATCTCTCAAAATAGCAATAAAAACTACGTGCCTAGGAACCAGCCCGATCTTCAATTTTAAGAAGATCACATAAGACAACCTAACCAGAAAAAAGGCATTCATAGTCAAGGATGGGATGACTTAAGATGTCAATTCTCCTCAAAAGTCAATGCTTAGGGACTTCCCTGGTGGTGCAGTGGTTAAGAATCCGCTTGCTAATGCAGGGGACACGGGTTCAATCCCCGGTCCTGGAAGATCCCATGTGCCGCGGAGCAACTAAGCCCACGTGCCACAACTACTGAGCCTGCGCTCTAGAGCCTCCAAGCCACAATTACTGAGCCCACGTGCCACAAGTACTGAAGCCCACGTGCCTAGAGCCCGTGCTCCGCAACAAGAGAAGCCACCACCATGAGAAGCCCACGCACCGTGACGAAGAGTAGCCCCCGCTCGCCGCAGCTAGAGAAAGCCTGCGTACATCAACAAAGACCCAATGCAGCCAAAAATAAATTAAAAAAAAAAATCTTCCTGGGTTGGGACATACGGTTAAAAAAAAAAATCAATGTTTAAACTTCAGTAAGATTTTAAACAGAAAATGTACAAACTCATTTTTTGCATGTATGTGGGCAGAGGTGGAGACGGTTATCACTCCAGATATTACGACTTAAAACAAGGCCAAGGTAATAACAATTCACACACACACAGACCATGAATGATACTGGCCCAGGAAAATAAAACAGACAATCCAGAAATAGGCCTAGACACATATGAGACTTTGGTATATGATATAACATCATATGCGAGTGGGGAAAATACTGTTTTATACAATAGTGTTAGGAAACTTATCTCTACATGGAGAAAAATAAAATCCCTACTTCGAACTGTATATCAGACAGATAAAAGATCTAAATGTAAAAGGCAAAATTATAAAGCCAACAAAAGAAAAAAATTTAATATATTTTTAACCTTAGGAAACAAGTAGGTTCCTTAAACAGGATCCCAAAAGCAGAAATCAGAAGGTAAAAACGGATGGATTTAACTACATTAATATTAAGGAGTTTTTTCAACGAGACACCTTCAAGTTAAAAGCAGGATAACAGTCAGAGAAAATACTCGTGGTATCTCAAACTGATACAGAGTAACTTCAATATACTTATCAAACACTAAAATACAGGAAAGCCAATGGAAAACTAAAAAAATATGAACAAAATTCAACAGAGTAAGAAATCCCAAGGGGTAAGAATATATGAATAGACACTCACACCTACTATTAACAGAAATGCAAATAAGCATAAAAAATACTATATTGTACTTATGGGATTGGGAAAAGTTAAAAAGTTGTATATTGGGCTTCCCTGGTGGCGCAGTGGTTGAGAGTCCGCCTGCTGATGCAGCGGACACTGGTTCGTGCCCTGGTCCGGGAAGATCCCACATGCCGCAGAACGGCTGAGCCCGTGAGCCATGGCCGCTGAGCCTGCACGTCCAGAGCCTGTGCTCCGCAACGCGAGAGGCCACAACAGTGAGAGGCCCGCGTACCGCAAAAAAAAAAAAAAAAAAAAAGTTGTATATCAATGTCGGCAAGGAAGTAGACAATCGAGGCCCAACATCGCTAGCCATGAGGGGAATGCAAACCAAAACCACAATGAGATACCACTTCACACCCCCTAGGGTGGCCATAATCAAAGATGCCACGAGGATGTGGAGGAATTAGAACCCTCACTCACTGCTGGTGGGAATGCAAAATGATGCAGGTGCTTTGGAAAACAGCCTGGCAGTTCCTCAAAGGGTTAAACACAGGGTTACCATGTGACCCAACAATTCCACTCCTAGGCATATACCCAAGAGAAATGAAAACATGTCTACACAAAAACTTGTACACTAATGTTCATGGCAACATTATTCCATTATAATAGCCAAAAAGTGGAAACAGCCAAAATGTTCATCAACTGACGAATGGGTAAATAAAATGTAATATATCCATACAATGGAATATTATTCAGCAATAAAAAGGAATGAAGTACAGACACATGCTACAACGCGGATGAACTTTTTGAAAACATTACGCTAAGTGAAACGGGCCAGTCACAAAGGCCACCTACTGTATGATTCTGTTTACATGACATTCCAGAACAGGCAAACCTATATGGAGACAGAAAGCACCTAAGTGTTTGCCTGGGGCTGGGGAAGCTGGGAGGAAATAGGGAGTGACCAGTAACAGGCACGGGGTTTCCGCATCAGATGATGAAGATGTTCTAAAGTTCACTACGATGATGGCTACAACTCCATGAATATACTAGAAACCACTCCAACAGTGCATTTTAAGAGGATGAATTGAATGGCATGTGAATTATAGCTCAATAAAGCTTTTCTTTTTAAAAAAAGGGAGAAAGAAGAACCAGCAAAAAAAACTCCCACTGCTAGTGTGAGTGTAAACGGGTGAAGCTATCCTGAACAACATGGTAGTGTAGGGGTGGGAACCGGCATATCTGGGGGGGGCCTGCCCCAAGCCCCATCAGTTGTATTAATAAGTGTCCTACTCCAGAGTGCTGCACAAGTAAGTCATACGAAAAGATACTCAAAATCCTAAGTCATTACAGAAAATGCAAATTCAAACCCTAATGGGATACCATTACACACCTGCTAAAATGGCTAACCTGAAAAAACTGACAATACCAAGTGTTGACGGGAATGTAAACTGACACAGACACTGGAGAATTAACCAGCAGCCCTACGTCTAGGTGTTTACCCTGGGGAAATGAAAACTTACGTCCATACAAAAACTGCACGTGAATGTTAATAACATTATTCATCACCGCCAAAATACGGAGACAAACCAAGTGCCCTTCAATAGTTAATATAGTATATAATATACTATAGTATTATATATATATACACAATACATGTTATATATTGTATATATATACAATAGTCTATATAGTAGGTATATATTCCTACAACAATACACCATTTGCCAATAAGAAGGAACAAACATTTGAAACATGCACGGATCCCAAACACATTATGCTAACTGAAAGAAGACAGTAACAAAAGGTGTGTGATTCCACTTATATGACATTCTAGAAAAGGGAAAACCACAGGGACAGAAAACAGATCAGTGGTTGCCAGGGACTGAGGGTGTGGGGAGAGAGATGGTCAGGAGTTCTTTGGGATGTTGGGATTGTTCTGTATCCTGCATGTGCTGGTGGTTTTAAGAATCTACATATGCGTTAAAGTGTGCAGAACTGTAAGAATTATACACCTCAGAAAGTTAATTTTACTGTGCGCAAATTTTAAATAATTATGTGGGAGGAAAAAATAAACTCATACATAGTACATAAACAACGTTTTATCTACTCAAGACACACATATTCAAAGACATATCAAAACGTGTCCTACAAAAGAGAAGGGTGGTAGGGATGAAGGATGAAATAATAAAAAATAATAAAACTGACCAAAACAGAAGAAGCTTACATAGATCGATGATCATGGTGCCACAAATTGAAAAATATGAAAACACAGCTCAACTCTCCCTTATCTGATGTCCATAAATGGCAAAGGGGAAAAGAAATACGAGAAAATAACACTTGACTTAGCGGAACAGGCCACTTGATTGGCTGGGCGGTCGGTTCAAAGCCCAGAGGGGCTGTAGGAAGCAGAGCTGTGCTTTAGCACCAAGAGTAACACACCAGGCTTAAAACAACAACAAAAAACTGAAGATACACACGGGGTAAAAAAAAAAAAAAAAAAAAAAGCCAGGTATCAACACCTCGCTTGTCTTTTTTTTTTCATTAATGCTACTCTAATGACCAAGGCCAAAAATGAAAAACAGATTGTTACTTCTGACCTTGGTCATCCATCAGTTTTCGAGAAAACAATGCCAACTGCTAGCCATAAGGGCCTCCAGGTATACAGCTCCACTACCAATGTCAAGCAACGTCCTAGGGAATATTAATTCTGCAGTAAGTGCAGCGTTCAGGGAGAATCACACTTCCCATCAAGACATCCTGCAGTGAGGGAATGTTCCCTCTCACTGTGGTGAACTGCACCCCTAGGAAAGGAGACCGGGGTTGTTTTCTACTGCTTTACTCAAGGAAGCCGAGTTTCAGATGAGCACTAGACAGAAAGCGTCATGGTCAATATCTAGGCGAACAATCCTCGCCGTTATGTTCGGAGGACTCCTCACAGCCTTTGTTCTATCTTACATCCGAACAAAGGTACCCTGGAGAAGCATGTTTTGGATCCACTACCCCCAAAATGCTGTCTGGGGTTTCTTGTGAGCCTGGCACACAAGGCTGCGCGGCTTTGAGCAAAACAAAATCACTGTCCAAGTTTGGACACATGCTACTCACAGCACTCGCAAAGCTCACACTTGCTCTGGCCACAAAAACTGCGTGGGAGTAACCAAGGTCTCTGAGACTGCTGTCTTCAATACTCTTGAGGCTATTCCAAGCACCCCCAAGGCCAGCCCTGGAAACATTGTTCCTTCTATATTCTGGGATCAAAGACCACCATCCATTCCACAAGCAGCACTGTGAGCATCTGGGCTGGTGATTCTTTGTAGCAGGACGTGTAGTGGCATCCCTGGTCGCTACGGGGTGACCTACAGGGTGCCGCCAGCACCCCAGCCCCGCCCCGTCGTGACAACTGAAAATGTCTCCAGACACGGCCACCTGTACCTTCAGTGCAGGAGGGGTACACGTGGGGCAGTCAGAAGAGGCACAGAGAGGTACCGGTACTACGTTTAGGTGGCTTGGCCCCAAAGTCACATGCTCCTGTCACAACCCCAGATCTGCCTTCTCCATACGGCGCAGCCCGCCTTTCTCCTCTGCCCTCTACACTGGGCATCTTGACCCCGGTTCAGTGAAGCTGTGATCACCGTTCCACGTGCACGACACCATTAGTACCTGACTGTCTTCATCTCAAGGAGAATGTGCCAGGCTCTATCTTCGGGAATAGGAAAGAAGTGAATGAGACAGGACCTGTGAGCTTTTGGAGGAAGCCCTGAGGCAAAGGAGAGTCCACACACACCAGGCACATATCTCAACTCAACCGCTTCCCAAGACCAATAACCCATCTATATTCCTCACCGTGTCTAAAACCAGAGGTCAATACAAGAGCAGGATTTGCCATGGGGCGGTCAGGAGGGAGGTGAGTGAAGATAAATTCAGACAATGTACCCTAACAGATATGTTCATTATCATGTGGCTTCAGTAGTCATTCTTCTGAGCGATAACGAGATCATGAAATTATAATACAATATGCCCAAGGGAAAGAGTATAGTTTTGTCTGGTTTTTTTTGGCTATGAAGCATAAGAGGCTGATTATATTCTATTGCCCAAGCTAGGATGCTTCTGAAAGTAAAGAGTCCGCTATTTTAATAGTCATGCTGGGGCAAGAAGTGAACACAGGGGGTGGATGGTAACCTCCTGAGGAGCCCCATTCACAAAGACACCAGCCATTTATATAAATATTTTTTCACTTCTTTCCCTAAGCGTAAAATGGGTGGGACTTCTGTTTCATCAGGAACTACTACTTTCCCTTTGGGGAAGGAAGGAAAGGGGAAAAAGAGCAAATCAGAAGTCCAAAGAACATAACTTTAAAAAATTACCCCAAAATGCGTCTAATGTACATAACACACACCGTAGCAGAATCATCTGTACTTACATACAACGCTAAAACACATAAAGGGACTTTCCTGTATTCGTTTTCTGGTGAATCCAATTGGTAAAACTACCCTAAAAGTTTTTAGGAACTGAAGAAAAACTTACTCTTAAGTCAAGGATCTGAACCCACTATTAGACAACTACTCACTCAATGGACATGTTTCCTTAATAGCGAAACTACAACAAAAATGACTAGGACGAGTAAAGGTTTGATAAACACAGTTTTGTTTTGTTTTGCCTTGTACCTGATTTGCTTTGGTGAAACTGGCCTGATGTTTGAGAGTATTAAATAATTTATTATAAAAGAAAATGATAACCCTAATTTTTAGTGTGCTAATAATGTTTTTACAACTCATAAATTTTGAGTTAGTTGGCAAAATAACTTTTCCCTTAATTTAAAAAAAATTCTTAAATTAGCACTTACTAAAAATCCCCTAACATGCCAGGCACTTTACCTATCAGATCTCAATCTTTATAGTAATCCTGTAAGATAAGTATATTTATCTGCATTTTGTCCTTGAGGAAGTCCGCAGCTTGAGAAACATCCAGACAGTTAAGTAACTGTACTAGGATCCAAACTAAAATCCTGGCTTATAACTCTAAGTGAAGCTCAAAGTAGAGATTCTAAGAGGCAGGCAATCTCCCCAAGACAAAAAAAAACCTTAAGAGCTGTGCTGCTGAATGGAATGAGTAGCTCTTGTGAATGCTGCTTAAAAAGAAATCAGGGACTTCCCTGGTGGCACAGTGGTTGAGAGTCCGCCTGCCGATGCAGGGGACATGGGTTCGTGCCCCGGTCCGGGAAGATCCCACATGCCGTGGAGCGGCTGGGCCCGTGAGCCATGGCCACTGAGCCTGTGCGTCCGGAGCCTGTGCTCCACAGCGGGAGAGGCCACAGCGGTGAGAGGCCCATGTACCTCAAAAAAAAAAAAAAGAAAGAAAGAAATCAGGCTCAGACGCCTCTATAGCACCTCACTGTCCACTGTTACAATCTTATCATGTCTTCACTGCCTAACTTAAAAACAAAACCAAAAAAGTCTCTCTCTCCCCTGCACACCACCCCACCCTCTACGGTTTCATTGTGACCTTGTAGATGGTATTTTTGCGGTAAAAAAGCTCCAGTGGTATAATGGTTGGGATACGAAGGCTTCTGGTTAATATTCTAGCTGGTTTAATTTCCCCAAAATTAAACAAACTACAGCAAATGAAGTTCTTCTATGGCATGTGATAATCTTCAAGACCTTTCCGGCCCTCAGCTTCATCAATACAAACCTAAGTTTTCACTGTTGCACTATTCCCCCTCCTCCCTGAATTGTCAGTTGTTGTTTCTGTTTTTACTATTTCGGGAAGAAACATGCTACACAGCAACTCTGTAATTCGATTATAGCTACACAGTCAAAACTCACGCCCCTCTCCTGATCTTCAGTAACATTCAGTATATTTAGACCACTTAGCTATTGTTTTCAATTTCTCCTTCTGGAGTACAGGACTGACACGAAAACGTAATTATGAGATCTTCTAATGCAAATCCAGCAAAGGAGAAACCAGTTTCTGCTCATTTCCTCTTTACCCAGTCTTGTTGTGTAAAAGTCCCTCAACACAGGTGAAATCCTGAGGCCCCCTCCCCCATCACCACTTAAAGAACTAAAACGACCAGCTCTGAAAGCTATGGGGAGTTTTAGAAGGGCAGTAAAAACCACACAAGGCACAGGAATTTTCAACTTTGTGTCAAAGACCCATTCATCTTACACGTCAATTTAATTTGTATCTTACTTGACAGTTTGGACCATATTGATTAAACCTCATAATGCTACCAAGATGATGGGAGAACAGCCTCTGGCTCATTACGGAGGGTCTCCCTCTGGGCCAAGGCATCTCATGCAACTTCTCTCACACCGAGAACGGGCAGAACGTCGGGTCTGGATTCTTGTCCGGCTCAACTTACGGTAGTTACTAGTACTGTTTAGCAAGAGCAGTCCACGTGTTTTCATCAAATTTGACAGAAAGCCTTAAGAAATTAGGGCAGCTTTTCATGACGGTGGTATTACTCCTGGCATTCCTGAGGCAGTTACATTTTCTGAAGGACAATCTGCCTGGTAAAATACATAAAGCACTACAGACAAAATTATCCCAGCTCTTCATCCCACCTGAGGACAGTCAGTGGAGAAAGTCGCCCCAGCGGTCACTCCACCCACCTCGTGCAGAGAAAGGGGCCTTGGGAAGGACCGTCTAGCTCAGCCCCAAGCCCGTCTGCTCTGCTGCGCAGCGCACGATTAGACGGCAGTTCCCAGACCCTCCTGGTTAGGTGCGGCCGCGTGGCCGAGCCTGGCCGGGGGTTGTGAGCAGAAACAAGGGGCCCTGTGTCCTGGCCTGGGTATACGAGAGCTCCCCTCAGGGGCCTCCATTTTCGCCCCCATGCTGACTGAAGGCAGCCGAGCACACCCATGTGTGGGGTAAGGAAGGCAGAGCCGCAAGACAGAAGGAACCTAGGTTCCTGAGTAACTGCTTGGAGGAAAACCACCCATGGATCAGGGCTATGAGTGAGCGAGAAATAAACTTCTATCATATTGAGCCACTAAAAACCTAGGGTGTTTATGCCAGCAACTGACGTTAGGCTAACTACATAAATGCACTGGCCCACTACAGAACAAGGTTAGATTGACTTGGAGTGAGCAACTCAGGAAAGACAGGACATACCAGATGGAATCTCTAGATACGTACAGTCAAGGTGACACCGCATTTGGCCACAATAAAGCAATCACCTCGCCATGCAGTAAAAAATTCCGCTGAGGAACCCAGGCTGAAGGAGACACCTGCAAACCACTGATCCTGAACTTCCGCGGCAGTCAGATATTAGCTGGTGTACGTCAGCAAGAATCTGTGAGGATCTTCCACACTTCCTTTGCCGAAACTACCATAATTCATATTAAAATCCAACATACCACATGAACCCTAACTCTGAATTCCCTATGCAACTATTCTGACGTCATTTCACAAAGGGTAACTGATACAGTAGACAGAGTTCAAGTTGAGTCTCTTCAGCTGTTGAGTTTTTCCTCAACGGAAGTTTAACATAAAGAAGACCTCTGCTTTCCCTATGGAAGTCACAGGTGCTCTCCTCTTGGATCATGGATATGACAAAGCTTACCGTGCTCCCCTCTTTGCCTGGTCAAGACCCAAGCTGCATCCTCCCCCCTCACAGTAACACTCACGGCTACCGTGGGCTACCCTCTCTCCTCCTTGCTTCCACCTCAGTGGACACGTCCTCCACTACAAGGTAATGTCAGAGATAAATGTGAATAAATAAACCCAATCAATTAAGGAAGGAAATTAACACTCCCTAAGTACCCACTACATGCCAGGTACTTTCACATACTCAGTTCTATTTAATCTTTGCAACAACGAGGTGTACACCATAATTTTCCATTTTACAAATGAGGAAGTAAAGAAGTTTTTAAAAAACTCAAAGTCCAGGACAACTGACTCCAAAACTCATTCTTCCCCTTTCAAAATGCTGCATTTTGACCTCTGACATACTGCCATTCTTTAGGCAATTGAAAAAACATAGAATTACCGTCCAATTTTTATTTCCTTTAAATATTCATTTTAGTGAATCAACAGTTCTCGAATATTCCACCCTCCCACTTACACCTTATTATTACATTTCCACGAAATCAAAGCCTGCACCAGCCCTCTGACACCAGAACACGTGGAGGGCTACGACATGGAGAACTGAGAGGATGGACCCAGGGCAGGAAGAGGCCTAGTCCCACATTATCCAGGCGTATTGCTGCCTCCCTTAGGAAAAAGTTCTTTCTACCTGTGAAGCTTCCATTTCCACAGAGAATTGTTTCAGAAATTTCTTCACCAATTCTTAAGATTTCCAAAACCCCATTTGAAAGACACGACATTTCTAAGGGCAGTGGAACGGGCATATGTCAAGGAACTTGAAACACAAGGGACAATCTTAAACTCTTCTAGTGGTAGAGCACAACGAGTACAACACGCTTCCACGCAGGGCTGGGAAACCGTCTTTAATACGATTCTTTCCCACTTGAACTGCGTGAAGATCGAGGACAATCTGCGGTGTTGTATTATAGCTACTACTTTGTTTAAGTAATTATTTACTAACCGAGAATTCTTCAAAGTCAAATGTAGGTAAACCAGCTCACTAATCAACATTCTCAATTCTTAGCAGTTTAAAAAAAAAACAGCACTAAATTAAAACACATTTGATAACTGAAAATATCAAAAGACTAATATTCTTAGGTTGGCCTGAGTTTTTATCACAAACCACGCTAAAATTAGGCGATGAGTAGTTGTCGTTATAATAGCTTAAGAAATGCACTTCTGATGACAAAGTCTCACTCAGAAATACTTTCTTGTTTGAAAGGGAGTTTCAACATCGAGCACTTTTCACCAAAAATACATTCTACCAGTGACATTTAAGATGACAGAACCATTAGAGACAGGTTCCTTTGACTGCGAAGGTCAGAACACTTCTCCTTCCTCTGAAAACCTGCTGTGCTATTTATCAAAGTCCTTCCCGTCCGAGGCTCGCGTCTCAGTCAGGTGCTGCATGGTGGAAAACCGCGTCTGCATCTTTAAGCCTTACCTTCAGATAGGATCCATAATATTTGGTTACGTAGGGACTGTCACACTGACTCAGCACTGTGATCTCCTGCTGAATGTCCTCTATCTCATCTTCAGCCTCTTCCAGATCAATGATTTTTATGGCGACCACTTTCTGAGTCCGATTGTCAATGCCCTTGAACACCTCGCCAAAAGAGCCCTTCCCGATTTTCTCCAGTTTGGTGAAAAGCTCTTCTGGATCTGCTTTCAGGTTCTGTAGGAGAGAAGGAAAAGAAGGGAAACTTCAGTGACTCACAGGGCTGTGACTGCTTCGTCCTTGTGTTGATAACATACATACCACGGTCTTTCAAGGACCGATACGTTTTCCTCACTTAAGGATCAGGCTGCGGTGACCACAGCATTCGGGACACAAAGATTTCTAAATCTCACCTGCGTGTGCACATTAGACTATGAAACACGGCAAGTGTGCAAACAAAAACAATGACCCAGCTAGATTATAAAAACTGGGGAAGGCTCCAGCTTTTGTATAATTAAAGTAAATAAATACCAGAACGCTTAGACATGCGGACTTATTGAAAAAAATCACTCTTGTCTAAGCAAAAATTCTACTTTTCTCCCCATGCTCCCCCCTCAACTCTCTTAATTCAGGTAGGTATATACTAAAACATAGGTTAACTAGTATCCTCATATAACGGGGGGGGGAAAATGTACGCCCTCACTTGTTTCAGAAGAGGCCATGTCCAACAAATACACTCTCACGCATCTTCGCTTACAGCTACTGCCTTGGCCTAAGTATTTTAACCAGACCCAGGAAACAATAAGGAACCTGTTTTCTTTTGTCAGGTGAACATCATACCCTTGAAAATGGCTTCTAAAAGCTCTTAACCACCAACGTGATTAGCTGAAAAACACACACAGCCTACATACACTTCCTAGGCTTCAGCTGTAAGGACTCCAACACCCAGCCCAACAGCTCCCTGACCAGAGAGAAGTGTGAGCTGCTGGGTTCTCGATGGGCAGCACCTGTCAGCCCCAGGCGGGCGAGAGTGGTGACGCTGACACTTCACAAGGAGAGCTAGGCACGCTGCACATCTCACTACGCTGAGCAGCTCAGGCTGCAGCCCCACGGGGCAACAGAAGGCCCGGGAGCCGCCCACCCTTCCCTGTGAAACAGCAGGGAGGAAGAGGAGGGTTGAAGGAGGAAGGACACCAGACACGGAAGAGGGACCCACAGAACATAAGGGGTCACAGACACAGAACTACGGCAATCTGGGCGGCACTGGGTTAACCGAGCCTTGTGGGCGAACCAGGCGCCCCACTAACCTGCCGTCCCAGGTGAACCCGCAGAGTGGCCAGCGGTGCTTCCGAGGAGAACTGACACCCACCAGCCCCCTTCCCACGTGAACAACGGACCCCAGTGACACAGGCGCGAACGGACACCACAGAGGCCCCGCATGAGACGGCACGGTGAACAACGTGAAAGCTCACAGGTCTCACCCATAAACGTGAGAAAAGTGAGAAATGGGGTGACCAGGAAAGGGGGACGCGAGAGGCCGCGTCCATTTCCAGCAGCTACAGCCTCTCCCGTTCTCATGCCCTTTCCCTTCTGTCCTCCCCTCCGGGGTGAGGAAGGCTGGCCCTCCTTCTCAAGGCCAATCCCAGAAGCTTCAAACCCACCTGCGCGCCCCCAGGACGCGGCTTCATCCCCGACCCCCTTCTCCACGCGCCCCTCCCGCCTGTCTCTGCCCTGGGCAACACGCTGGGGTGTCTCCCGTTGAAAAACCACCACCACCTGCTGCAGGTCGCCCTCCCCGCTCACTCCTCCCCAGCGTCTCCCCCCACAAGGTCCCCACCGTCACAGTCTGGCCCCCGCCCTGGCGGCGGATCCTCCACGAGGTCGGCCCCCCGTAGCCTGCCAGTCCCCCGGCATCTACGACGCTACTCCCCACTCGTCCTCTTCCAGTCTCCCTGCCAGAAGAGTCTTCAGGCGCAGACCCGCCCGGGCTGGCCGTCATCAAGGGCAGCCACCCCGAGGCTCCAGACTTGGCCTCCTGTCTTTCTCTCCTTCTCCCCGGGGTTTGGGACCCTGTTCCCCAAACCTGGCTACTGAAGAATCACCCGGGACACTCAGAGGCCCCCAAACACTCGCCCGGTCATAAAGGGTGGGGGGAGGAGGGGGTCGTGTAATCCATATTTTCAAAAGACCCCCACTGAACAGGCACCTTTGAAAACAAACTTCTAAATTACAGGGTATGTGGTAACTTCCAAACTGCTGGTGCAGTCCTTTGAGCTTTAACGCCCAGGATCCACTGCTTGCTGATACCTCCTCGGCCTGGACGCGGCAAGCTCCACCTGTACGCACCGAACGTGTCATCTCTGCCTCGGAACTGGCCATCCTCCACGCACACGGCCTCCCTCACCACGCCGCACGCCACGCTGAGGGCATTCGGGAACCACATTTTACTCTCCTTTCCACCTGCGTGCCTGGGCACACCACTGACGGTCCCCAGGTGTCCCCTGAGCAGTAAGAAAACCACAGCCTCACACTGACCCAAAGAACACGCTGACTCAGGGAGACAGAGCGCCTGGGTGGGGGAACTGGTTGGAAGGGTTAAGGAAGAGGCAGTCAGAGCCACCTGAACTCCCATTAGCAGTGATTCTCAACTATCAGGCGCATGAGAATCACCTGGCGGGCTTATCAGACCACCCCCCCCCCCCGTCCCGCCCCAGGCCTGCGGCAGTGCATCTGCGGGGGAGCCAAGTATCAGCGCCCAGGTGATGCAGGTGCTGCTAGTGTGGGGATCACGCTTTGAGAAGCACTGCTTAGCAGACCCGGGGTGGGGGGGAGAAGCGAGACAGCCCTGACTAGATGATGTGCCGCTGAAATGAGGCTTGTTTTAGGTCAGCGGACCTGACCCCCCTGCACTGACTGCCCCACCCCCATACTGAGAAAAACAGTGGTGTTCCTTTTTGGGAGTTAATTAAAACAAAGCCAACAAGAATGTGTCCAAACCCCTACCATGCCAGAGATGAGAGTGTGGGAGATTGTTACAAAAATAATGGCCAATGAATCCCGGCTGTATCCACACCCCTTCAGCACTCCTCCAACAAGAAAGGAATAGTCTTATGTCCCCATCCCTTGAATGTGGGCTGGTCTTGTCACATGCTTTAACCCACAGAAGGTGGTGACTTCTGAGCATGGGCCTCAAAGGGCTGGGGAGGCTGGGAGTGAGCGTGCGGTGGGAGGTCCATCGCAGCCACTGCATGGATCCCCGCTGAGGCCCAGGACGTGCATGCGGCCAGCCTAGGCCACCCAGCCTGAACCCCGGCACAGGAGAGCATCCTCAAGGGAGCGCCCAGCCAAAATCCCCGTCAATCCACAGAATCTGTCTTAAACCATCAAGTCCTGGTTGGTGTGTTACTGTACCCCAGCAGAGAACTGGTACAAAAAAGGATGCCAGAAGCAGGGTGCTGCCCCGGCACAGGCCCTGACAGCACAGCCGGACAGCAGAACTGCTGCGGACCATTTACTAACTGCCTCTCTGCCCCCTCTCTGAACACGATCATCTACCTCGTCTCTCCATGGGGTGTGGAGTGTGTCTTTTCAATTCACGGCTCTCTGAATCAACTGAAGCCACCCCCAAGGAGCTGCAATGCGCCCCGTCCACATCCAGCCCTGACCTGGGGCAGGCGGGCGCAGACTTGAAGGCCACTGCTGTACCCGGAGGGAAGGGCGAGACAGTTGGAGTGAAGTGTAGCCCACAGCTTGGAGGGACAGAAATCCTTGGGAGCAGCAGGCCAGCCCGGACACTGTTACAACAATGGCTTTAATAAATAACCCATCCCCAAGCCCAGGCCCCTATTCAACTCTGCCTGCTGCTCCCCTTGACTCTGGGCTGGCCCTGGGGTAGACACTATGCTATTTACGAGGTTAAGCCTGAGGCCCTGCAGCTTTCACCTCCATCAACACCTAAGGAGGCCTGAGCTAGCTGCTGGAGAGGAACTGCGGAGAAGAACCCAGGCCCTAGCCCCCCAGCGGGCCAACTGCAGACACGGAGAGGGGCGCCCAGCGTCCTAGCTGACCTTAGGCCAGCAGCTCTCCTGCCGACCATGGGCAGTGAGTGAGTCCAAGCGAGACCTGAGGGAAAACTCCAGGTCAACCCAAGGGTTCGTGAGAAATACTAAATCATTATTGTTTTAGGCACAAAGTTCTGGGGGGATTTGTCACCCAACAGATAACAGAATTCAATAGAGATCGCCGATCACTGCCAGACAAAAGTGTCCATTCCTGAGGGCAGGGTACAGACAGATGTTCTACACTCGGGAGAAGAGTGTTTCGTTTCAATAAATTGCCCGATTTTCCTTTTGCCGGGTCTAAAACCGCTTAGAAAACAGCTGTTTTCACTATACTGCTTTGACCATCCTCCCCAAAGCCCTTTCCCCGGCATCCACACCTGTGAAGTTAGCGCAGTTTTTCTGTCTCACATCTGCTCAAGTGTAGCGTGGCATTCCATGCTCTTGGCCACTGTGTCACCAGCTATAAACTGGAATAAAATCCGGCCCTGGATCTGCCAAGACGGTGACGGCAGGCCCTAAGCAAGCAGGGTCCTCGCCCTTCGGCAATTCTCGCGTAAGTTCATCACCATGCACTGCAACCCCGTGCAGTGTGGTAAGGAAATCAATGCCAGAGATGACCTAGTCCGCAAAGGAACGTCAAGATTCGGCTGCCAGAATCGGTTCTCCGAGGAAAGTGGATCTCCTTGGTAGGAAAGGTACCATCCTGCCAACCATCTCGAGAATTCTCTTTTCAGAAAGGTTTAAGCTGAACCAAGCACTGGTCATCATCCAAGATTAGAAAGGCCTGCCGGCCCCTCACCCCACCCATCCCACGTGCCTGAAAGGCAACCGGCTCCTCCCGGGCAGGAGTCAGGACACGCAGAGGCTCGGCCTCCTCTGGGCAGGGTAAGGCCAGGACCCTCCCCCACCATTCCCTTCTCCTAGGGCAATGAGCTGGGGGACCAGAAGGGCGGGGCTGGATGCTACCTGCACATCCCACTACTCAGGTCTGGGACCAGTCACTAAAGAACATCACTTAGATGCCCAGCGCCACCTTCTTATTCCCGCACTGAGTCAGGAGATCACGCTCTAAGGCGGGGTGTTGGTGGGGGGGGCGGTGTGAGTCTCATGAATACGCTCACTAACCTGTGTGACCCCACGAGCGACTCAACATCTAGGTCTGTGTTTCCTCCCCTGAGGGAAGGGCTGGAGAGAGGAAGAAATAACAGCAACAGAAGCATCTCTCCAGATTAACTGCCACTAAGAGTGGGAATCTGGCACCCACCAGCTGCGGGACGTGTCCCGGGCACTGTCTATAAAAGAAGGCACTCAAATACTGATGTCTCTTCTCTGCTCACGTCTCTCCCATACCCTCAAAACCTTTCCCTCCTGTGCCAAGAAACAGCCCAACTTCCCATTTGGGGGAGCCTTGAGGTTCAGTGAAAGTTTTCAGGAAATGACATGCATGACACCTCGTTTTCCTACTTCCTGTGGCTTTGGCTTTTTCATCACCCTTTTCCTCATGACAGCTCCAGGCCATCTGTCTCTTTAAACTTTAGTCAGCTGAATTCTGAGCCTTTCTATACACTCACACCTCCTCTTGTTTATTTTTAATTTCAAGATTTAGAGAAGCCAGGGCATTTGTTACACTTAACCATCCTAAGGTCAGGATCCTTGAAACTGACCAAAATACGGAGAAGATGCATCCCCCTCAGTTCAGGGGGCCCAGGCACAGGTCTGCGCTGTGAAAATGCTCCCAAGCCCCTTCCCCATCAAGCCCAGGAAAGCCTTCGCTGGCTCAGGATCGCGGGAAGAGCTGAACAGCCAAGGGAACGTGCCCAGGGAACCTGGAATCCCCAGTTCCACAGACCTTTCTCACTAACCGTGATATGGAAGTTTCGGGGCCACAGGCTACCCCAAAGCCTGGCATCTCCCAGAAACAGGAAATGAACAGGCATGAGCACAGCAGAAGCAGCTGTCACAGCGCCATGCAGCACAGGGAAAGGGGCCCCAAGCCTCCAGGATTCCTGTTCCTCTGAGAAGCGGAAATCCAAGGGTGTGAGGGCCGCTCCCTTCAACTCCCCCCGCTTCCCGAGAGATGGTCCAGAGCTGCCCAGCTGGAGCTCAGGCTTCTACAATAATTCAGCCCATTTCATAATCCTTTGAGAGAATTCATTAAAATACTTCCATGATGACTTAAGTATTTTATATTTTTAAACCTGAACGGCTATTACTGTGTTCTTTTGATCACTTCTGGCAAGGAAAAATGCACCTGGCATCACTAATCAACTTTCAAAGGTCCTCAGCTTCAGACGTACCGCTCGTACGGTTGCACAGACGACACCGCTCTGGGCTGAAGCCAAGTTCCAGGAAAAGAAAAAGGAACTGTCTAGGTCTGCCGTGTTCTAATACTTGCGCCTTATCACATCAGCATTCCCGAAGCAACAGACAAGAGGGCACCGGGGTTCAGCCGGGTCTGGACTAGGTGTGGCCCCTCCCCTCTTCTGAACTTGGCAAGCATCCCCAGTGAAGCACAGAACTCTCCTCCTGGAGCTGAACTCGGCCTCAGAGCCCTGCCCTGCCCACCTGCCCGGGCAGAGGCCGGCACACAGGTGGGCACTACGGGCCGGCAGCTTACCGCAGACTTGTCCTTCTGCATCGGCCCGACTCTCCCACCCAGCCTTTCCCCGTGGTCCCGCCGTTAACAGTGTTACTGTCTTCCATTCCCAAAGCTGGAAACGCCTGCACCGCAGTTGCTTTCTTGCCCCTACCTCCCAACTGTCTCTGCATGCGGCCCCCGGCCTCCCGCCTGACCCCGCCCCGCCGGCCCTCCCTCACCCACCCGCCGCGGCCACGGCTACTCCTCCAGCTGCCCCGACCCCAGACGCCCCCGCACACTCTGCGGGCAGAAAGCGGCTTCCTCGAAGCGCGTGGTTTCCCTGCACTGCCTAAAGCAGCCGGGACAACACGCCGTCTCGAGACTGAAGTCACACACGCTCGCCGCGAAGCTGAACCGCAAAGCCCCTACCCACCTCCGATTCCTGCTGCTCTCCCCGCTTACCCTCCCATCACCCAACTTCCTAACACTGTCTCCGAGCACCCAGGGTTGCGTACCGTAATGACTCCACACGCAGTGAATTCTCCAAGCGACAGAATTGGAGGCGTGGAGAACAGACGCGTGGTTGTAGGGCGGGGCGGGGGCGACGAGTGAGAGGCAACACGGGAAGATTCCACGTGGCCGCAAACAGCTCTGCATCCCGACTGCGGTAATTCTACTCGAACTTCTTCTGCCTCAAAGAGACCGCTATTATTTCACTGTTACAGGTGAAAAGTTCCCATTTGCTGTTTCATACCCTCTCAACCCTAATGACTCCCTTGAGCAAAGGGAGCAGGGCTCCAGGGCTCCTCTTTGCCAGAGCGTGATTTTTATGCCACTGGTTGAAACGGTATTAACATTTTACAGATGATTTTCCCCCCTGAGATTATGATTACCACTTAAGAATGTATCTTATAATCTTGCCAACCTAACCCAACAAAGAAGTGAGCAGCATGGGTGCCTGCAGTCAACACCCAGGCCCCCTTAAAAAGCAAACACTGTAATCCAAACTGAACACCCAGGGGAGGCTTCCCTGGTGGCGCAGCGGTTAGGAATCCGCCTGCCAATGCAGGGGACACGGGCTCGAGCCCTGGTCCGGGAAGATCCCACACGCTGCGGAGCAACTAGGCCCGTGCGCCGCAACTATTGAGCCTGTGCTCTAGAGCCCGCGAGCCACAACTACTGAAGCCCGTGCGCCTAGAGCCCGTGCTCCGCAACAAGAGAAGCCACCGCAATGAGAAGGCCACGCACCGCAACGAAGAGTAGCCCCCGCTCGCCGCAACTAGAGAAAGCCTGCGCGCAGCAACAAAGACCCAACGCAGCAACAAATAAATATAAATTTTTTTAAAACTTTAAAAAAACAAAAACCCAGCCAAAGTTCAGAGCATTACGTGGAGGAAACGAGGAAAATGCAACCACAGCTTAAACAAATTATGAGACCCAGTGTGCCCCAGATGCTCTGCTCTGATTCTGCAGAGTATCATTTGGGGCAGCAGCTATACAAGCCCTGGAGAGAAAAGACACTAGAAACCGCCCCCCACCCCCAACAATAAGCTACCAAACAGAGAGATTCAATGCTGTCCTTCTGAACATTTAACTTATCTGACAAAAATTCGGGTATCTAGGCAACCATAAGCACCTGGAGTCCAAACAACACGTGTTCAGATCTCAGTTCTACCAAATTACCAGCGAGTCACTGAACCACCCAGCCTGCTTCCATACCTGTAAAACGGGGTAACACTACTTACTTCTTAGAACGTTGAAGGGATAAAATCAGAACATAAAGAAAGCTCCTCGTGTGGTATCTGCTAAACAGTAAGTCATTAGTAAATAGAAATTTTGTTGTTGCAGTTGTTTTTTTGCGTGTGTACTTAATATTGAGCTATTCTTTCTGAAAATACTTGGTCGAGGTTGAACAGAAGCCTCTCATCTGAACTAGAAGGAGAAGTAAAACCCAGATCATGGACTCACAAACCAGCACACCCTCCACGGCACTACCTTAAAATCAGCTAAAATAACGAGGCCTTTTCTCCCGCAGGAAGGGAACAAGGAGAATTCTAGGAGGCCTGAGTGAGCATCCTCAGAAAGAGCGAAGGAAACATCTGCAAAACTCCTAAGGTACAGAGGCCACCCCTGGTGCAGGTTAAAGAAACCACTGGCCAGGGAGGCCCAAGGGCCCTGCGGCCTGGGTGGGGTTCTAACACAAGGCTCCAGAGAGGGCACTGAGCCACAGGGATGCAATGACCCCCACCCCCCACCCCCAAGTATGAGGCTCTCAGGGCTAAGAAATGATGCTAGGAGCCATAAATAAACAGAAGATTGCACCTGTGAGAACCTTCCAAGCGTTCCATAAACCTCCCTTTTTAACTTTCCTATAACGGTGACTACTAGATCCCTTAAAACAGAGAAGGAAAGAAGGCTCTACTCCATGGGCAGCCTCAGGAGAAGGGACTCAAGCTAGATGAGCACAAGGGATTTTAAATGGAAAAGGAAAAGCAGGCCCAAGCCCAGGGAGAATTACAGCAAAGAAGGCAGGATGTGAAAAGCACAGGCCTGGGGCACACAGCACACCCCACCAGCTAGTCAAGAGGACCACATGCTTCCTGTACAGAAACACATACTTTTAGTTTGTGAAAGAGGAATCCTGTTAACTGTTTCTGAGCAGAAACTTGAGCCTAAGAGATCACCTTGCAAAACAACCTGCAGAAGGTTCGAAGGCACAAGGCAGCTTCACGCTGACATCCATAAACGAGCTAGATTCGCAAAATCCTGGCCTCCCCCAGGTCACAACTTAGGTGCAGTTGGAAGCCGTGAAACTCTTTGGTCTTGGACATGGCCTGGGTGGAGTGAAGCCGTGAGAAAGATGAGCACCATTTCTGAATGCCCTCCTGAAGGAGGTGTCGTCTCCACCTTACGGTGGTTATGGGACTCGTCCAAGGACACAGCGTACCTGACAGACCCTGAAATGCAACTCAGGGCCATCTGATTCCAAAGGGCGAGCCATGTTGACGACTGCCTCCCAAGTTCGAACAGCAAAACACAAGAGAAAGAGCACAAAATTAAGACGCACAAGACCTGGGATTTTCCCCTGCTGCAATGCTTTGCTGCATGACCTTGAGCAAGGTCTTAACTTCTCAGTAAAGGCAACAAGGGTGCCTGAAGTGTTTATCTACCGCACAGGTTTGTCAGAGGATCAAATCAGCCCAAGTAAGTGGGGAAAGCGAGGTGCACTGCAAACCCTTTCCCAGAGCGCAGATGGCGGCTGCGTTACCTTGCAGGGCGTGCGCTCTCAGAAAGCACATCCAAGGCCAAGCGAGGTCACCTTTAACACAGCGCTCGGCTCTGAAGACGTTTTTAGAAATCACTAAAACACTGGCCAAAACAGTTACTGAGAACGAACCACGTGTAACACAACGCAACACGGTCCTGACGAGATTAAAAGCTACTGTCATGTTAGAGTATGGCTTAACTTTACATTCCTATTTTTTTTAATACAAATTATTCTTCCCATAAATATCCTTAAGCTAATTAGACGCAAATAAAATGCCCTGAAAACCTGTCTCATCGGTTTAATCTAACCATTACATTTCAAGAGGCACTCTGTACTCAAACTAAAATTGGGCAATCTGTCTAATGAAGCCTATTAACCTGGAAAGGGTTTTCTCTGATTGTTAACAAGTTTAAAGCTCATTCTTTCTCGGGGTCTTTCCCACACCTCCCCCACCTGAAAATCAAGCTGCCCTTTTTATAAAATACATGCAGGAATACACACACACACACACACACACACACACAGAGAGAGACACAGAGACACACAGACACACACACAGAGACACACACACACACACAGAGACACACACACACAGACACACACACACAGAGACACACACACAGAGAGACACACACAGACACACACAGACACACACAGAGACACACACACACACAGACACACACACACACACAGGCCAATGCGAAGTTTATAAACAAACAGAAAAAGACCCCCAACAAACCAAATACCCTTTATGGGGATCTGCCCAGAAACCCTCTAACCAGCAATCTGCACCGTCTAAAACCCATTCAACTCCGGAAGCAGCGCACAGAGAAACTTGGGGGCCCCCCGGGCGCCTCCCCGGCCTGCGAAGCCCCTTGCACACTACTGCCATCGGGGAACCGTCACGGTCATCCGTTAGCGGGCCCCCCAGATGGCCGGTGACCCCCCCCCCAGCAGCCAGCCACAGCCGGACACAAACAGATGACTTGATAAGCAGGCCTCGGATCAGGACCTTCTCTCTCGCCCCCAGCGCCGCCTCGGGACCCAGGGCTCCCCCTGAGGGGCAGGAGGCGAGCTGCTACGGGCCCCTCCCCAGTCTGCCCGCACCCCTCAAAGGCACCACGGACGTGGCAGCGTCTCGGCCGGGAGGAAGAAGGAACCACCCTAGGTGTCTGCCTCTCCTCAGCCTCCCGAGAAGGGAGCAAAAGCCACTGGGACGCAGGCGCGGGGGAGAGGCTGCAGCCCGCTGGGGGCCCCGCTGGGCGCAGGGGAGGCCCCAGGGCGGGAGGTCGGCGGTGCCCAGCGGGGCTGCACACCAGCCAGGACCACCTGTGCCCCAGCCCCACTCTGGACCAGCAAACCCCGAACTCGGGGGATAGGACCCCAGCCCGAGCATTATCTAAGCCCACCCCCGAAGATTCCAACGGGCGGCCAAGGCTGACAGCAGGGGTCTGGTCTGGGAGGCCACCTGGCATGTTCACCTGCTTTTCTTCACCTGGGAAAATCACGTCGGAGCAGGGGACGTGGTGTCCCCCCCGCCCCGAAGCTCACATTTCTAGTCTCTTCCTCTCCAACCCCTTCCTCTCCTACCTCGCTGGCCAAGGACACCCATTCTCCGCCTCTAGCCCCAAGTGTTTTACGTTAACTAGTCGGCTGATTTAAGGTCTCCAAAAGGAAAACCTTTATTCGCCACATAGAGCTCTTTAAATTGCAGATGGCTCCGATCATCTCAGAACCCACAGGTTTTTTCCCATCCTCAGATCGTCCTTCAGAAGAAGTCTCACTCCTAGCTAGTTGACCAGAGGTCGTTTTTAAGTGTGAGACCTAAATCCCAGGTTTACACAGAAACAGGCTTTCTTGCATATCACACCGAACCTCCTCTCACTGCGGTGGGAGCCCCTCCTGGCCTGTCTCCACGTCATCACTGCCTCTTCTAAGCAGCACTTTCAGTCTCTCACCCGCCTGCTCGCAGGTACGTGACAAATGCCCCACAATCCGGTTCAGCAAACTCATTTCCCCCATGGTATACACCTGTGTTTCAATCCACCTGAATAAATATTCTACAATGTGTGACAAAAACAGAAACCGTTAAATTTATGAATTTATGTCTACACCTACATACCCAAATAACTAGAAATTCTCCTACAACTCTTGTCCTTAGTATTTAGGGAATCCTAGTAGCAGCATCTTACTCATTTTTATGTGCATGTTTAAGGTAGAAACTGCTCTACCTAACAAGAAAATACAATTTTTAGAAAAGCATTAAAAATGAGAAAAAAGTGACTGCAACCACCCCGGTGAATCTCCTGTTTCTGGCCTCAGCATCTAATAAACACCCCCGGCCCCCATCTGCTCGTCGCCTTAGCAAACAGGTGGCCGGAGCTCTGTGGGGTCAGAGGTCAGAGAGGAGTCACCCCGGGGAAAGCACGTGCTCCGTCCGGGTGTGCGAGGTGAGGGTCCAGGCTGGAAGGCCGCCTGGGGAGGCTCTCCGCCCTCACTCACTCGGGGTCAAGCTCTCTCTCTGCACAGACTGAACAAAAGGCTCTGAGGCTCTGGCTACTATTCTGCCAACCGCCTGCCCAGCACCAGATGCTCCCAGGCCCTGCGCCGGACATTCAGCACGGTCGCCTTGTTCACACCCGCGGGAACGCGAGGCCTGACTGCAGAGCGAGCCGGGGAACCAAGGGCCCGGGGCTGCAGCTCACCCAGGGTCACAGAGCTCGGGGCAAGCCCAGCACCCTGGAGTCCCCACGTGGGGAACTGTGGCCGCCGCCAGGCTTCCACAGCGGATGGTGGGTACACTTCTCTTCAGTGAAAGTCTCCCTGGCTGGAAGATGAAGGCCTGGGCTTCCTTTGAGGTGACGAGCAGGCCCAGATGTCAGGGCAAAGGGCAAAATCAGGCTAGTTTTGCTGGGCAAACACTTGATGAAAAATACGCGATGCATTCCAAATAAATTATATATAGCTCATTGAGAAACGGACCCTGGTACCTCCTTTATTAAAACCAAAACGCAAGTAACAGGCCAGCCACGGAAAATATCCCAACCATACCCTACGCAAAGACGCACTGACAAAGAGCAGCAGCTCCCGTTTCCAAGAGCCCCTCCACGCGAAGGCTCATGTGAGGTCCTTTGTGGACCTCATAGCTGACCCAGGAGAGAAGGACCACGGTCCTCATGACACAGCTGAGAAAGCTGAGGTGCAGAGGGCAGGTCACTTACACAAGGTCCCCCGCGGCCAGTGGCGGGGGGTTAAGCCCCACTCTGCCTGTGCATCGTGGGTCAGCCTCTAAATGGAAAGTGTACGTAAGCTGCTGGCTTGGCAGGAGGAACCGAGGTGGCATGGCCTGCCTTGGGTTACAGCACTGGGATGCTACAAGCAGCTCAAGGAGAACAATCCGGTGCCACCTCCAATTCCCTGCAGGTCAACTCGCCTTCCTGTATGTATTTTATAAAAGCCTGCAGTAACCACAGTGAGTGTCAGGGAACAAATACATTTGGGCATCTGTATATTTCAATCAATAATCACATCTCCTTTACCTGAAAATCCTTCGGCTTTTAGAGGCATTGGGGAAAATGGCTGGAATAGAAAAGCTAGGGACAAGGCTGATTTGTCACAAACAGGAAGGCAGGCCTCCTGCTGCCCCTTGTGGGGTGCAGGGTCCACTAAGCGTCCGTTTACCCCCAGGAGGGGCGGCAAGAGGGCATGAGCTGTGTTCAGGGTTAGCCGGCCCACGTTCCACAGCAGTCCTGTGGCTCCGTGTCCACCAGGGAGACGACCGCGCCCAGGCAGCTGGGCAGTGCCGTCCCGGGAGGGCTGGGGCTGGGTAGCCAGCCTGCCCCTCTGAAGGCCCAGACAGCACACACCCTGGGCTCTGTGGGCCCAAGAGTCTCCGCTGCACATTCTTCTTCTCTCTCTTTTTTTAAAAATTTATTTTATTTATTTTATTTTTGGCTGAGTTGGGTCTTTGTTGCTGTGCGCGGGCTTTCTCCAGTTGCGGCCAGTGGGGGCTACTCTTCCTTGCGGTGCGCGGGCTTCTCATTGCGGTGGTTTCACTTGTTGCAGAGCACGGGCTCTAGGCCCACGGGCTTCAGTAGTCGTGGCGTGCGGGCTTCAGTAGTTGTGGCTCATGGGCTCTAGAGCACAGGCTCAGTAGTTGTGGCCCACAGGCTTCAGTAGTTGTGGCTTGCGGGCTCAGTAGTGTGGCGCACGGGCTTAGTTGCTCCGCGGTATGTGGGATCCTCCTGGACCAGGGCTCAAACCCGTGTCCCCTGCATTGGCCAGCATATTCTTAACCACTGCGCCACCAGGGAAGCCCTCTCTCTTCTTTTTTAACGACCACTTGAAAATGTAAAAACCCATTCTTAGTTCATAAGCCAACCGAAACAGGCGGCTGTAGTTTGCCCATCCCCACGCTAGACCATCGAGCCGGCCAACATGCAAAACCCTGTCCGCTGCCAACCACACCAGTAACCCGGATCCCACCGAGGGAACCCAGCGCTGGCACAGGAGCCGCAGTGACGTGATGGCTCCGAAATAACCTGCCATCACAACAGGTACTTGTTTTCTGTCACCCCGCATCAATGTCACGAATCCACAGGGAATCAGCAAATTCTCACCACTTCCAGAACCTCCGTCCAGAGCATCACAGTGGACTTCAGGTTTTAGCAAAGGGAAAAGTGTTACCACCTGGGCCATCACTCTGCTTTAGGGCCACTGCTAATCCCTTCCTCAGCAGTGGCTTCTCTGCACCTTAAATTGACCTTCAGCTCCAGGGGAGAGGTGTCAGCCTATCTTATCTGCCCAGTAGGTCTCATAATCTCCCGCCTCTGTGGACCTTTTTTCTCTTCTTCCCAGTGTCTGTCTGTCTGTCTCTCTCTCTCTCTCTCTCACACTCACACACACACACACTCACACACGCACACACACTACAGGAACACTCCTTTGCTGGAATCATCGCTCTGGAGTGAGTTTCCCACAGTGGCCCACCTGCCACCTAACCTCCCAGCCTCATTATCTCTTTCCTACACGGCCCCTGGCATCCCTTCTTTCTTGCTTGCTCCTTAATTAGACCCAAACAGAGGTGAAAGAATTTCATCATTACTGAGAAAACCACAGTAAAGATATCACTTTGTTCTGCCCTCTCAAAATCTGCCAGGATTTCTGGAAGATACCATAAGGAAAACTAAAGGAGGAGACACAGGAGTCCAGGGCTGCGGTTCAGGGGGACAATTGAAAGAAATGGGTTAATAACCAACACTTACATAGAGAGTTATTCCACCAAAACAAAACAGGGAGGACAAACGGTTTCTATTATCTCAGCCTGCTGTCCACTTGGTACACCATTTTCCATTTCCATCCTGTTCACTCCAGTCGTGTCTCCCTGAAGCACACACCTTCTCCATGGGTGAGTTAAGCTGGCTCTAACACTCAAATGCCTCCCAAAGAGTAAATACTGTACTGCAACCTTTTTGTTATTAGATTGCTTTTCTCCATTTTGCCATATCTACGTAACATATCCATGTTATACTGGAAGAAGCAGTAAAATCTATGAAGACCACAATATGTTGGCCCTTCCTATATTAAACTTGCTGGAGGGATGGAAAATGGTGCAGCCACTTCAGAAAGCAGTTTGGCGATGTCTCGGAAAGATAAGCATAAAACCACCATAGGACCCGACAATCCCACTCTCAAGAGAACTGAAAACACACGCCACTCAAAGACATACACACAAATGTGTGTCGCAGCATTGCTCCGAACAGCCAAACACTGGAAACAACCTCAATGTCCATCAGCTGGCGAAAGGACAGAGCAATGTGGTGCGTCCTTACAATACAACATACCAACACAAGCTACATCATGAACCCGAGGCCAGTGACGAGTGACCACATGCTGTGTGACTCCACGGATATGAAATGCCCAGAAAAGGCAAATCGATGAAGACAAAACGCATGAGGGACAAAAATGTTCTACACTAATTTATGGAGATGATTTTACCAGTCGGTAAAGTTACTAAAAATCACTGAGTTGTACACCTGGAAGGAGGGCATTTTATGACACGTAAAATATACTACAACAAAGCTGTTTAATTAACAGAAAGACCACACGTGGTGTATCTTCGTTCCCCTGTCTCCCCAGTGGCTGCGGGATGTGCAGGAGAGGCACTGACGTCATCCGGCTCACCCTTCCTCGACACCCTAAGACTCCTGGCATGTCCTCGGTGTCCAGGGGACGCATGACTTTTGGAAAAACAAAACAAAGTTTCGTCCTCTTCCATAACTTCATGATTTACCAAAGCTCCACGTCCCGTCTGCTCGTCCACCCGATCTAGCGCCCAAACGGAACGGCCTGTAGAGGCCGCTAGCCAACGTGTCCATGAAGCTTCGAGATCAAACGTGACCCCGACACTTCAAGAGGGATCCTGACCAACTATCTGTGAAGTGCAATATTTGTTCAAAGTTTAAAAAGAACAAGTGTTTTCCTTATGTCTCCATAATAGCAAAAGAATAAAACACCTCTGGGGCTGTGAGTAGAGAAGAGCACAATCTAAGTATCAGATTTCAAACAAGTGAGGTTCGGGAAAATTATAATCTAATTTAAAATAAATCCTTAAGTGAAGGATTTGTTATTTCTGACTTAGAAGCAGCCAACTTAATAAACGCACCAGGGGAATTAAATGCTGTAAGGGAAGCTCCGACCCACCTGTGCTCTATACCATTTGTCTGTCTACCAAGTGGCACCCGACAGGAGGGCGTTTCAATAGAAATGCAGGATTTTATTTTCTAGTACTAGTACTGTACTAGTAATGAGTAAGCATGTACTGCCTGCTACATCGCACACTACCTGGAATTCACGTGGCGTGTCCCACTTAATCCCAGGTCTCAGCAATACCAGCATCTGCTGTTTAGACCTAGAAACACAACACACTTCCTCGTGTGTGTGAAGTGTCGTAGTTCAGGGTGTAGCCTTTTGAGGAGAAGGGGTTCAAAGCCTGGTCCTACCACATACTTGCTTTATGATTGTGGGCAATAACCTTTGTGCTGTGGTTTCGCAATCTTTGAAGAGGGGGAGGATTACAGGCCATTTATAACTTCTTATTTCTGATCCCAGCTTGAAGACAAGGCCTTCACAGGACTGTATCATTTTCTGGACATGGTGTCCGGCTCTCGTGAGTTACTCCCTTCCGGCACCACAGTCCACCAGCCCCAGTGCTGACCACTCTGTAAATGGGGACTGAAATAAGCAACCTTTTGGAAGGTGTGCAAACCTAAGTAAACACAGCTGAGTAAGGGCTGGTCCAGCCAAGTCCCTCCTGTCTATTAAAGGGCAAAGAACTGACAAAAACAATTCACTCATCCTTTGCACAGTCAAAAAAAAAAAAAAAAAAGAAGAAAGAAAAACCTGTCTACCTGAAGGTTGGTTCCACCTTTCTCCCAGTCCTGCATTTTACTGATGGTAACTAAAACTGAGCCAGCCTTGCAGATCTGGGTTCAGCTCAGCTGGTAACACGGTAATCTCTCACACCCATCTATCACTTCCTACTTCTCAGAAAACCATCATTTAGCTGGCCTCTTAGATCCAGGAAACAATATACAAGGCAGTCCACTGACTTCACATTAAGAGGTAGATGTTAAACGTCACATGCCTGAGATTAATAAATTATCAGGCTTCCTGGCTCCTCATTTCCACCGCACCTCTCTCTATCAAATCCTCCTTTCCCGGAGGGGAGACAGTGAAACTGAGGGGAAGCAACGCAGACCCCTGGGAAAGTTGGCAAGAGAGTTTACCTTCTAAGTCTTTGTCTTTTGCTGTATTTCCCCATCCACGTGTCCAAGCATTAACACTCACGCTATGGCTGCAACAACTCAGCTGAAGTTCAGACCCCATAATTTCCAAACTCAAAACTGTTAAAATACAGCCTGACAAGAACGGGTTTGTTGTGCAGATAACAGGACAGAGAACAAAATCTGAGACCCTCCAGCCAGAGTGTAGGGGAAAGCCACCCAACCGAAGCCACCCTGGGCCTGAAAATGCCAACCCAGGGAAAGGAGCGCGAGACGGCCTCGGCACCGCTCTGCAGCAGAGCCGGTGATGCCCTCCTCCAAAGCTTCCCCCTTCACCGAGATCCCTCCACAGAGGGACCCCGCAGAGCTGAGCATCCGCAAAAGGAGAACTAAACACTTGAAGGGCAGATCAGAGGAACAGCGCAACGAACTCGCTCCCAGGCTGAAGAGCGCCAGCAAGTGCGTGTGTATTTAACTGAAGCTCACGCAGCTATTCAAGTGCAGTAGCTCAGCTTGGATTCAGAGGTCAGAGTTTAGAAACCTCAACCCTCCAGAAGCAGGAAGCACAAAAAGGCCTCTAAGCACAAAAACAGCTGCCACGAATGTGGAGGGAGGCCTGAGTTAGCACGCGCTGCCCTTCACACAAGGGGGCCCTTGGCTCTCCCGCGGAACAGTCTGGTCCTCAATCAACACACTCTCAGAAAGGCCGAGGACCTGGGTTCCTAACCCACAGCAGGCTGGGCAAGGGCGGGTGGGGACCCCAGAAGGGGCTCTGACTGCTGTGGGAGGGGACGTGCAGAGGAAGGAGGTCGGCGATCGGAGCAGCAGACCCTGCCACACCAGGCGGCACCCCGGGACATCACTGAGTCACGCACGACCCAGGACCCCGCCCCTGCTGAGGGGGAAATGCCAGCCAGCCCCCAGCGGGCTAAGTCTGGAAATACCGAGCTGGAATCATCAAGACGTGTCCCCAGAAAGGATTTGGTCCAGATGCACAAAGACTTCAGACCCTGCCCCACAGTTTGTCCTTAGAGCTAGCTTCTTGTCAACAGTCCTTCAATTCTCCAAACAGGTCCAGAGAGGCAACCTCTGCAGGTCCCTGCCATAAGGAAGCCGTGGCAGGTGGAACCAGGCCAGGTCAGAACAGAACCGGGGGTGGGGGGGAGCATCAGAGGCTCCATGAGCACAGGGTTCCTGCTTTCTCAGCCCACCAATGGGAATGACTCATGACTCACGCAACCTCCCGCCAACGGGCAACTGTGATCAGCAAACACTGTGGAAGGAAGCTTTAAATAGGCAGGGACTTCCCTGGTGGCGCAGTGGTTAAGAATCTGCCTGCCAATGCAGGGGACATGGGTTCGAGCCCTGGTCCGGGAGAATCCCACATGCCGAAGAGCAACTAAGCTCGTGCGCCACAACTACTGAGCCCACGTGCCACAGCTACTGAAGCCTGCGCGCCTAGAGACCGTGCTCCACAACAAGAGAAGCCACCGCGATGAGGAGGCCACGCACCGCGACGAAGAGTAGCCCCCGCTCGCCGCAACTAGAGAAAGCCCGCGCGCAGCCAAAAATAAAATCTAAAAAAAAACAAACTAATAGAACTTTAAAGGCTCTCCATCAAGATGGTTTACCGCTGGACATCTAGTAAGGTCATCCACGCAGCTCTCCATCCCAGATGAACCTCCTGTTACACAAACGAAGCTGCATTTTACTCCTGGGTCCTCCTCGGTCCTACACTGAATGAGAACAGCATGCAGCAGACTGGCAAGCCTGGACGTCCTGGCTCCCATTCGAAGGAGTCAGCCCTGTCGAGGGAACCCAGGCTTCAAGATAAGTACAAGGACACTTCCAGTAAGAGGCGGCAAACGAAAGGCACATTTACGCTGCTCTCCTGTGATCCACACAGTTAATAAAATGTTAACAAAATGAAAATCAGAAAAAAAGTCCATCTACAATCAAACAAGTAGATCGCTGAGTCACCCAAAGGAAGAGCGAGCGGGGTAGAGGATGGTGGCAGGCAGGGGTGCAGGACAGAGGCACAGGGGTCCCTGCCCTGGTGCTGGGCAGCCTGCAGGACAGACGGAACTGCCCCTCCAGGACACCTGCTAAGCCAGAGGAAGCCCCACACAGGCATGCAGAGATGCCTCTCAAAGGAAAGGGACAGTGAAAAAATACAATACGCAAAAGGCAGAAGGAAAATGGTACGTCAGAGGAATTTCCAAGGGAGGGGGAAACACTTCAGACAAATATTTTTCTTGACTCGATAAAATTAAAACTGGGACTCTCATTTTTAAAAATCTCAAAAAAGGATCAACATGGTTGGAGACAAAGATAATAAAAATCATTACCAAAATAAATATCGCATTAAAAGCAGCAAAAAGTAGACAAGACACTGCTGAAAACAATGACGGAACAAAAAATCATGTAAAAATGGAAAAACTAAAAAGATAAACGGAAACACAGAAGATGCCAGATGTGGAAGCAAAGACGATTCCATATATACATATGTATTATACCTAAAAATGGATAAAAGGAAATAGCAAAAAATCTCACTTCTTCTGGTTTATCCTAAGGAAATAATTAGACGAGCGGAAAGATTCATATATTCATTGGAGATTACCATAATTTCTTTTCAAGCTGCAAATTACCTAAGCAGACATCAACTAATTACAGAAATTACCCTGCAGCCATACAATGAAATACCAAGCAGCCACTCAAAATAACGTTGATTTACTGACATGGAAAAGAATCTCAATGTTTAAGAAAGAAGAGCGCATTACAGAGCAGTACCTAGAGAATAATTCCATTTTTGTTGTGTTTGTGTGGGGCGGGGGAGGAGAAGCAAGTCATATACATTCACAGGAAAAAACTTGGGAAGGATGTACACTAAAATATTAACAGTGGTTATCTATTTTTTTCATCTGTTTTTCTGCATTGTCCCAACTGTTTAAAATGAGCTTATTTTGCAAATTTACTAAGTAAGGCAGAACTATAGCATTTCCATTTTTAATGAACAGACACACATATATATACCAAAAGATCAACAAACGCCAGGCCTAGGTTCACGAAGGAGATTTTCAGTTTACAGTCCAGAATTCTTGGGTCAAACCATTCTGGCTACAGAAGAGCAGTTATCAGACCTCTCTGATCCATTACCCTAATCCAATCTATTACAATAAAAAAGCTAAAAGCAGCAAATGTCCTTCTATATTAGATTAAACATCCTGAATTATATTATACCAAACACTGTAATTACTGCATTACTTTTAAACAATTCTCTCCATAAGGAGAACCAATAAACAAAAGACTAAAAAAGATAAATCATCTGACAAATCTCAAGAAGACGTAACTCCTGCCATATCTGCATTTATTTTTAAACCCATGTGATTTTTTTTTCTGAAGCTAAACAGGAAACATGAAAGTTTAAAGAAATTGGGAGTTCATGGGAATTTCTCAAGAGATGGAGATGTAATTCAGCACTCCTCTTAAAATCTTTGCCATTCTAGGTTTCACTGAAGAATAAGAACAGAAATAAATTACGTTATATGAGATCGTTCCGTTTAAAAGACAGCACATTTAACTACATGTGGCTTCCCACTTGCAGGCAAAGAACAAGACAGACGTGACAAGACACATGATCACAAAGCCGAGGCTGAGGAGGATGCAGGGGTCCAGCTGATGAGCCGATTCACCTTCCACAACAGACCCTGATTAAGGCCCTTTTAGAGCCTGCACGTGGCACTGATCACCGTCTCCCTGAAGACACTGTTCTCCCGTCAGGTGTGTCCCCTACCAGTCCAGGCAGATCTCAAGTGGCCAGACTCATAAATGAAAAGACCCCCTCCCTTCACTGTCAAAGACCTTCCTTTCTTTCCATCATGTCACAAAACTCAAATAGCATTTGAGTAACTCATTTTAGAAGACTTTTTATTTGGGATTTTTTTTTTAATGATGAAATTATCAGACCTGTCAAAAAGCTTAGGTGATATGGACACTATAGCCATAAGGTGACCAATTCTGCCAAGAATACGGTGAACGGAGAGGCTGGCTCCCGTTCACCGGCCAATTCAAGCGCTTATCAGAGGCAGCAGAGGCCTCAGCCACCTCGGGACTGCCCGCTGTCCTGCCACCAGGCCTCCTTCCAACCAACCCGAAGATAAGCAGGCTGGCTGCTCACCTTCCCAATTATCACCCAAACGGGCCCTCTTATCTCCACTCCTACAAATGCAGGTGGCAAAACCTCCACCTGGAAAGTTAAGTCCCATTTCTCACTTCAAAAAGGGCATCGAGAACCAAGCAACACGCTCAGAAGAGCCAAGAAGATGGATTTTTCTCCACTAAAAACTGACACAGCACATTAACTCTTTGTGTTTGTCACGTGAACCCTCTCAGAGTTATTCACCCCTTCATCTCTGGGGCCCTCTAACGCCTCAGCGTTCCTTCTTCCCATACCTGTTTTAAGGCACCATTTTTTTACATTAAAAAATTTAAAAGATGCAGATAAAAAATTTCACCAGGGTGCTGACTGTGAGTTGTTTTCCCAGTATTTGTAACCAAGACACCTCTCGTCTGCTGACTCTCGAAAGGGCATGGATGCCGCGAGGGTGGTGCAGGGGAAGGTCAGGAGGTGTCACCTTTAACTGCCAATCACCGTTTTCTCTGCAAGGCCCCCAGTTCTGTTCAGCGATCAACCCAATAACCTTGGCCTTATTACCAACTCTTTCTGACCAACTGAACAAACTGAAAGAAAGCACAACATATACAAGCAGTAACCTTTTCTAGACGTCAGCATCACAGCCTCAATCAGCCATGTGATCAAATACTCCAGTGAACCAACCCGCAGCTGTAGTTCCTATCCATACTGAACTATCTGCTGCTAAACCCTCAGGGAAGTGATGTCACTTATGGGGTTGGGTCACCAGTCCGTCCCTTCCCCCTTGAGAACTCAACTGAAATCCTAATTCTTGACTCCAGTATGTAAAGCCACTGGAGAACCTGGCATAGTGTGAAGAAAAGAACGTGGCACCTGCAGCCAGATGCGTGTGGGTTCAAATCCACCTCCTCCTACTAGTTGTTACTCTAGGACTTGGTTTACTCATCTGTAAAAGGACAAAAAAAAACGCATACATACTATAGTTTTCCTGAGAATAAAATATGAAAATTAACTTTTTAAAACTGGTACATAGGGCTTCCCTGGTGGCGCAGTGGTTGAGAGTCCGCCTGCCGATGTAGGGGACACGGGTTCGTGCCCTGGTCCCGGAAGATCCCACATGTCGCGGAGCAGCTAGGCCCGTGAGCCATGGCCACTGAGCCTACGCGTCCGGAGCCTGTGCTCTGCAACGGGAGAGGCCACAACAGTGAGAGGTCCACATACCGCAAAAAAAAAAAAACTGGTACATGACAAATGATCCCATGTTCCCATTACAGTCTGATCAGAAGCCTTAGCTGCACTCTTCTTCTGAGTCACAACTGCCGAGTTACATGCAGTAGTAGTTGATATGCAGACAAGGGGCACACGGTAAATTTCAGCTAACGGCTGCATGTGGATAGATAAATCACGCAAGTGTCAAGGAGCTGACCCACCTCAAGGCTTCATCCTCAAATCCCACACCTGACCACACACACCCATTACTGTTCTCCCTCATACCACATCTTTCTCTAGGAAAAACGAATGAACCACTTAATCTACTATATGACCTTCAAGGTGCATCCTTATCCAAATCGTGACCCCGGGCTAGGACCACAGTGGTCCTGATGCAGAGGCCTCTGCAATCGGGCTGCTGCTAATACAACCTCCCTGGTGACTCCATCCTGAGACCATAGATAACACACGCTGCGAAACACAAAGGTCTCGGTGAAAAGAATTTTTTGCGCAACCTTCTGAAATACAGTCAGCGAACCGTCAGCTAAGCTCAGCAACTTCCTCCATCAGCCTAAGGCCACCCACCTCTTCCCTGCCTGCCTCTGCTCGGTGTGACCTCAGAGCAGGTTGTCACATCTTACAACTCTTTCATTTAATGACCTGACTTTTCTACAGGAATCTCACTCAGTTAACACATTCATACATTTATTTACAGTGGCTAGAGCTGTAATGCTGCAGGGTCCCCCATGACAGCCAGATTCCATCTTCCGCAAAGGGGCTTTCATCCTAACTCGTGAAACATCACTGTCAGTTGTTACCAACTAAGATAACGCTTCAGAGAAGGTAAAAGCTTGTTTCTTCTGCCTCTTTTTGTTTTTCCCCCTTAAAACAGGAGCAGCCCCCCTCCTATAGTTTTGTCTTCCGAAAAGACAAACCACCAGTAACCATCACCCGAGTCCAACTGAACTTCCTAATACCCTGGCCTCCCAGGAAGGTTCACGGCCACAGCCACCCTTTTCCTGGATGAGAGAAGCCCCAGAGCTCTTGGCTCAAAGGTAAAATCACTAATTTGCAAGTCGTTTTTGTAAAAACTATTGTTTCGTTCTAGAGGCCCAATTCTAAGTATGCAAAAGAAAACGAAACCATATATACTGTCTACTGTGCTTCAAGTGTATTCAACCCAATTTAAAAAAAAAGAAAACAAACCTGTCTTCGGAATCAGGAGTGAAGATTAAGCTCAACGTTTTAAAAAGAGACATACAGAATACTGTGACCAGCCGGTAAATCTCAAGCCCACCCAGATTTCCAATCTCTCCTTATTATCTGTTCCCCAAGCACATCAGAAAGAAGCTAAGAAGCCACCTAGGCCACTTCAGGGTTGATCTGGATTATCCAATCCGTGAAGGAGACACCACCTGATGGAAACCCCCATCATATTTCCTCTTCCTTTTTCAGCACGTTTATCATACTCCAAACAAAAAGCTTTCCCATACTTTCTCTTCCCCATTATCTCAGGAAGGAGAGGGGAAGGAAAAACCGTAACCTTACTCATGTACACCAGTCACCCCAAACTTCAGCCAATTCTAGGAACAGATCTCTTCTGCCTGGAGTGCCCTTTACCCACTAGAGCCCCTTAAAGAACTTCTCAAATACACACCCACATGCCACCTCCTCCAGGAGGGCTTCCTTTCTTTCACCCACTTTTTGGTTAATATCACCCTGTACCACCAGCACTCGCCAGAGTCTGCCAGTGCCAGGCTGTAAGCACATTAAGGACAGCAGGCGCAGCTCGCCCCCTTGCCCAGCCCCGAGCACGGTGCATTAAGCACAGCAGACATCCACTAAGTCTCTGTTGGCTGAAGAATGAGCATCATGGCTCATCAGGAGTATTAAAAGCACTTAAGTGCTGGTAGAAATTGGACTGCTTAAAGGGTCTTGGTTAGAGGTTAGTGACATTTCTGATGGAACTGCTGTGAAAGGGAAGAAAAAAACATCAAATGGAATTCCCAGCCTTCCCTTCAGTTCTAAATGCAAGACGGTGAACAATCCTTTGCAATTAAGGCAACCACAGACTCCTCGCCTTCAACATTAGTTACCCCTGGGGAATAAAATCATACAGTTCTGCACTGTTTGATTTTTTTTTTTTACCATTAGTTGTATACTACTTCTATAATATTTTAAATAAATTAAAATTTGTAACGGCTCAATTTTTAGAAGGAATCTTTACGAGGGGGGGCACCATGTGGTATTTTCCCTTCTTAAAATCCCCAACAGCCTCCCACAGGAACTGGAATTATGGCAAGGGACTGAGACCCTGAGGACCAAACCGAGCTCAGGATTGCAGAAGCTAAGGAGGAAAAAATGGCACATATTCACGGAACAATATTTCAGCAGAATCCAAACGACATGCTTTAAAAACACCCTCCTTTATTTTTAGGGCAGTGAAACTATTCTGCATGATACTAGAAGGGTGGACACATGTCCTTATACATTTATGAAAACCCACAGAATGCACAACAGCAGTGAACCCTAACATAAACTATGGACTTCGGGTGATAATGATGTGTCAATGGAGGGCCATCCCTCATAAAAAATATAATCTGGGGCAGGACAGTGACGGGCAGCAGAGAGTACCCGGGAAAATCTCTGCATCTTCCACTCAATTCTTTTTGTGGCCCGAAACTGCTCTAAAAAATAAAGTCTATTTTTAAAAATGAGTATCTTCATTGTTCCAGTCACCCACTCCCCCAAAGAGCCCATACTTCCCCCAAACACTTAGTGCCCACTACTCTTTACAGAATTTTTAAATGGGCCATTTCACTTTAATTATTAAAATTACCTCTGGCTAAAACTGTAATAAATCAGGAGTTCTGATTTAACCTGCCAAGTTTTATAAATTGACATCTCCAGACCCCCAAGTATTCTAAAACATCGTGCTTCTTAAGAGATTAAACTGAACCAACTAGATAGATCCAACTCCAAAGTCCCCTTCTCGTTTAAAACTGGCATTTTAGGATGCTTCCACTGTACAAATATTAAAGAAAATTATTTTAATAACATAATCCCCAAACAACCCATCCCCAACACGGCTTTCATTTTTCCTGATTACTCTCCAGGGCGCACCAGGCCGGTAAGAAGCACCACAGGAACCCTAGCACCACGCATGTGGGGTAAAACGAAAGCCTGCCTGGTTTAGAGTTAACTAGAGGCTTCGACAGCAATTTTTGCCCATGTAACCAAACGCTAAGACGTCTGAACAACATCCTTGTTAAATTCTGCTACCCAGTTCATTCAAAAGTTACTTACTTCAGGCATGACATTCACTAAACTACATATTAAAGAGCGTCAGGGTCAAAATTAAGTATATACTAGGCATTTGGAACTCTGGCATATGACTTATCTAATAAAACTCCCATCACCCAAGAAACAACAAGCTGCTCTCGACTTCTGGGCAATCAGCTCATGAACTGCTCCCACTGATAACAGCCACACAGCGCCTCTCCCGGCCCATCCACCCACCCTGGGGCCAGGGGTGGAAATCCCTGACGCTGTGACAGAAGAGTTCAGCGTAGAAGGCCTCACAGTGGATAGCAACTGAAGCAGGTGGAGCACCCAGGTGCCTGTGAGATCGGGAACTCGGGCTCCTCCCTTTCCAATCACCCTCCCCACGGTGCTCACACCCGTTCTCGTATTGCTAACCACCCCCTGATGACCTGATTCATAAATCACCAGCCTCGGTCCCTAGCCTGGACTCTTCCCCCAAGCTCCAGACCCAGGCATGTAACCACCTATTCCTTTCCTCCACCTACATTCCAGGCATCTGAACAGACCTCCTTATCTGTGTAGGTTCTTCATCATCTGTGCCAATCAGTGGCCCCATGATTCATTCACCCACACACCCAGGCCAGATCCCATCTTAGGATTCCTCCTTCCCTCCATCACCCTCTTCGCCCAGCTGGCCCATTCTGCCCAGGGCTCCCTCTTGAATCCCATCCAGCCACCGATGCCTCCATCCAGTCCCGCATCAGTGGTCTCCTACCTGAGGGACCAGCCTCTGCCCTCTCCAGTCCAAGTGCCAAACTTTCACAACAAAATTGGTCTCATTCTGCCACTGCAAACATTCCTGGGAATTTTGCATCACCTAACAGGCTGAAGCCCAAACCAGTCAGCATTGTCCTTTATGAGCTGGTCCCCAACTACCTCTTCAACTTCATCTCTCTTGTTCTCCTTTTTCCTTAAAGTCCAGCAAAACTGAATCCCTTGCACTTTTCCAAACACTCTGTGCTATTTAATAAAAAACAAAACAAAAAAAAAAACTCTCACGCTTTTGAACATTCTATTGTCTGGATTCCTTCTGCCTTTTTAAATAAAAAAAGAGCTCAGGCATCATTTCCTTTATTGAGGTTCAAACTGCCACCTCACGATATAATTACTCCTTCCTCTTGTGTTTCTTCTGAGCCTTATACTTCCTTCTACAACTGCATTTATCCCAGAGAGAAGTATGTTTACACACATGCCTCTGCTCTTAGACTGTAAGCCTCCTGAACACAGGGTTATCATTTATCTTCCTAATCCCAATGCCAGCACAGTGTCCAACACATGGCAAATCCCTCTACGGCCCTCAACGTCATTCCTGTATCATGCCATCAATTTTTCACTGCCTAATATTCTACCTATTAGATATCTATTTAGATCAACACACATTCTTTCTTCCTCTAAGATTGCTACTTTTATGAACTAGTATAAATGCTTTTCCAACATCTACCTAAAATCAATTTTAAAATGAAGAATAGGAATTTTCATTGAGAACTTCTCAATGAAATGTAGCAAAGAGGGACTCACACCAGAGCTGCAGTATCAGGAAGGCATTAAAGGATGAAGAACAAAGATACTGGTGGTAACAGTGAGGCGCAGCACAGTGCAGGAGACCAATCTGAACTCAGAAATGTTGCACAGGACCAGTTCTGCACCAAGAAAAGTCAAGTCTTCCTTCTTCTCCAACTCTCTTATACTAACTAGCTTCCTGCCTTCAGAACCAGGAAGTCATAGTTCAGTTAGGCTTTTCTAAGTTAGCCTCAGCACTTAATCACCATTTATAAATTCATTTCTGTAAGAAAATGTGTGGGACTTCTAACCAACACACTTACAAGTGAAATCTGAAATGTACTTGGGAACTGCCCATAGTTTAAACTTTATTTCTGACACATGAAAACATCTGCTTCTTTTTGCATCAAACTGTATCAGTGGTGATCATGAAAATAGATTACAAATAAAAACATTAATAAATCCCTTATTAATTTTTTGTTTTATAAAATAAATGGCCACACTGACTACATCACTACCTAGTATTTCAGCTTAAAATAGCAAAGATCTTTTCGAAGTCTGACAACACGTCCTCTTTTTCTTTCATTGTACTCTTATGCGACAAGTTTCCCTTTCCATGATCACTCTTGTAAGACTTAAATAACTAAAGGCAATCAGTCACACAATAAAGAAAAAATTGCTTTAATTTGAATAAAGAAAAAAAGCAAAACGGTTCTAGAAAAATTCAGTAATGCTCTACTTTCATACTACTGCCTGTATTTCTCCTTAAGTTTTTCCATTCATCAAATATATATGGTAGAAGGGCAGCAGCAGAGGTCCACGCCCCTAAACCCAAAGTCTCCAAAAACCAAGAGTTTTTCATGACTCCCTCGGAGGGGAGGTCTAAACTGATCTGAATCCACGTGGCAGGAAAACCTGAAGTGATGCGGGGCTATTCGGAGCCCCAGTCCCCGAAGCCAGGCGCCCGTGGTTAGCACGGGCACCACCACCGCCCGCAGACCCTCGCTAACATGTGCGCCTTGGGCGGGAAGAAAACACGGTACAAGTGATATGTGTGATTTCAGTGACTACAGCCCCGTCACTCAGAACGCATCCACTATCAAATGGGTAAAAAGCACACCCATCCTCTTGGTGCGGGGAGCCAGAATGTTCATTCACAGCAGTAATTTTAAGTCACCGTATTTGCACCTGTTATTGTCCCGTGAATTTCTACATCTTCTACAACTTTTCATTAAATCAAAGACTAAAAAGAGACATGCAGGATATAAACTATTTTAAAACTGGAATGTTGATCACGTACACGAAATATTCATCTGAAGAACACAATCCAGCCAGGCAGGATCCCCTCCGTTCCACTTGTTCCATCCACCCCAGAGAGAAGCCCGGAAAGGAGTGGTCCTGTGGTTCTGAATTAATGCTCACATGAACACGTGTGTACACAAGCAGAGTCTCTGTGGGCCCCCATGCACACGTAGGGTCCTCTGTTTAGGACACAACTGCTGCAGGGGCAAGGGGCCCAGCATGAATGTGTAATACCCCTTGGTGAGTGTCTGGCTTACTGACGTCAGTGAGGCAATCACCTACAGACACTCATGAAATAACCACCACAGTGCTTTCCAGTAACACTGTTGTGGGAGGAGAAGGAGGGCTAATTTTTCCTTCTCCAAAGGCAAAATGAAAGCAGCAAGGTAATTCTATCTAACCAGCAGAACCAAACAGGAATGTGCTCTGACTAGAACTCCGTGTCCCAAGGATGGGGCATGCCTTACCCCAAAGAGGTGAGCCAGAAATGCCAATAAAATCATCGCAGGGCTTCCCTGGTGGCGCCGTGGTTGAGAATCCGCCTGCCGATGCAGGGGACACAGGTTCGTGCCCCGGTCCGGGAAGATCCCACATGCCGTGGAGCAGCTGGGCCTGTGAGCCATGGCCGCTGAGCCTGCGCTCCACGACGGGAGAGGCCACAACAGTAAGAGGCCCGCATACCGCAAAAAAAAAAATAAAAAAATCATCACAAGGAAATTTCGTGAAAATGGGGGACGATATTTACCATCCAATTCTGAGTGGAAAACAATGTAGGAAACAATGCCTGGAAAACAGCTCTATTCAAGTAGTGGGATTACAGACGCTTGTGCTTTAAAAACAGTTTAGTGGCGGATGGACTGAAGGGTGTTTTTCCATTTCAGCACCCATCTTCAGACCCCCACTTCACACTGTCTTTTACAAGGCTATGTGTAGACAACATGGCCAGTCTGGGGAGGGAGCTCCAACTCTGCAGGAGACAAGCACCCAGAAGCCCTCCCTCAAAGGGCCTTCGCGGCACACAGCCCCCGACTGGAACGAGAGGGATCACCGCTGCTCTGATGCATGAGGACGAATCAAGAGAGGGGTCATTTTTGTGGAATTTCAAAAACCGCCTTGTTTAGTGGCTGTAGCTAACATATTAAGAAATAATCTATGCAACAGACTAGGTATAAAAACATTGAGAATTTTACCATTTTAAAAAGGCTTAAGGACTTCCCTGGTGGCGCAGTAGTTAAGAATCCGCCTGCCAATGCAGGGGACATGGGTTCGAGCCCTGGTGTAGGAGGATCCCACATGCCGCGGAGCAACTAAGCCCGTGCGCCACAACTACTGAGCCTGTGCTCTAGAGCCCGCGAGCCACAAGTACTGAGCCAGCGTGCCACAACTACTGAAGACCGCGCGCCTAGAGCCCGTGCTCTGCAATAAGAGAAGCCACCGTGATGAGAAGCCCACGCACCACAAAGAAGAGTAGCCCCCGCTCGTAGCAACTAGAGAAAGCCCGCAAGCAGCAACGAAGACCCAACGCAGCCAAAGATAAATAAATAAAAATAAATCTAAAAAAAAGAATAATTTGCAACTTAATAAATAAATAAATAAAAAGGCTTAAAAGTATTTTACTACCTTCATAACAATTAATTTTCAGAACCTTGAGGGTTTTGTTCCTTTTGGAAATATAAGAGAAATAAAAAAATAAAACATTTTAGATGCACACGCATATATGAATATTTACTTATTTATTTTGGGAGAAAGGCTGTGAAGGCCTCCTCTCAAGAAGCATTTTGCTTCACATAAGCAGTAATTCATCCAAGAGAAAGAGAATATGTAGATCCCTGGGAAACCTGCTTTTCCATTAAAAACTATTTTAAACCATGTGATCACTTTCAACTATGACTGCTTCACAGTATGGGGAAATGGAGTTCCATCCCGCAATAGCCAGGGCCACAGGTTCACGCTGCTGGCGGTAACAGCCCCAGGCCCGCTGCGGAGGGTGGCCTGAGACCTCCACCACTGTCAGGTGTACAGATCCTATCACATCCTGCCTGCTGCACAGATAAACACAGGCAGCCTGTGTCCCCAGGCCAGGAAGCGCAAGCAGTTTCACTTCATGTAAGCACTTCATTTTTTCTTAAAGAAGACAATTGGGAGGAAGGCATTCTGAATGACACAAACAGGGGTTTTTACAAACACTTCAAATTCTTTATTAACAAAGGAAAGAGAAGAGCCCAAACCTCATAACTACCTTTCCAGACACAGTCCATCCCCTAAGTCTGCTTAATACGCCATCTACCCTTATACTGGAAAAAGCCATACAGCGAACTGCAAAAAAATTACAACACACTTAAAAAAAAAAAAAAAAGTCTCCCTGGGCTTCCCTGGTGGTGCAGTGGTTGAGAGTCCGCCTGCCGATGCAGGGGACACAGGTTCGTGCCCCGGTCCAGGAAGATCCCACATGCCGCGGAGCGGCTGGGCCCGTGAGCCATGGCCGCTGAACCTGCGCGTCCGGAGCCTGTGCTCCGCAACGGGAGAGGCCACAACAGTGAGAGGCCCGCGTACCGCAAAAAAAAAAACAAATCAACTATTTATACACAAAAGCACAAAATCTCTGACAACCCAAACATTAAAAAGACTATTGGTCCGCAACAGTATTCTCAGTTCAGAGACACATGTACATCTTCAGTTAAGTGCTAAGCGGAACAACTACGAGAAAAGAAAATCGATTTTGCCCCAAGGAGGCCACTCGTTTCCTAGCTGTCCCCTCCCTCCACCAGCAGGTGTTCCTCACGGGCCTAGCATCACGGGGGAGCTGGACCGACTGATGGTGGGGACCTTCCCTGAAGGTCTGCCCTTACAATCCAATAAAGAAAAAAAAAGGCAACAGAACACAAATACTAACGGCTCACCAGGGGTTACTGGGCAGAGGACTCTGGGGCAACCCTGCGGGGCAGGCAGGCTCTCCCGCGGGGCGAGGGGGTGGGAACGCAGCACACAAGAGGCCGGGTAGGAACACGAGGCCCTTAGTGCTGAGCTGGAGCTTATGTTTGGTCAGGAAGCCACCACAGGTTTTAAGCAGGGAGTGACATGATGGAAACAGCTGAGAGACGGTCCTGGCAACGCTGTGGAGGAGCTTCAGGCTCAGGGCTTCTGTCCTGGTTCAGGGTTTTCCAAGAGAACCATGAAGGCTAGTTCTGAGAGCTGCATTTCTTGAAAAATAAGGTTCCAAAGTCAAAAAGACATGGAGCACACATCTTCCTCTGCCCCCTAACAGGTGTGCAATACATGCTACCATAGTAAAAATTCTAACAATTCTTTCAATTAAAAAGCCTATCCAATTTTCAAAGTTAGACCTGTGGTTCCAAAGTCAGGCTCTGAAATACACGCCCTGAGTCGCAAGCACTGACTTTCCATGACTTTCCACTGAGCTGCTCTTCAAATGGGCACCGCTGTATGGTGCTCCCAGGGGGAGCAACAGGGATTTAAGGATTTTTAATTTTGCAGTGCAGCGGTTCTCAAAGTGTGGTCCCTGAGGCAGCCACACACCTGGCAACTTGTTAGAAATGCAAACTCCACCAAGCCCTCCAGGTGACTGATGAGCATAAACGCTGAAATCTCAAAAGCACTGTTAGATTATAGTGTACTTTTTTCAGTTAATATTTCTGCACAGTTCAAAACAACCTGGGCAACACCTGAGTGGTAACAAACAGAAGTCAAAGGCTGCCATCCCTCCCCAAGGGCAGCATGAGGGCTCAGCAGAGACAACGATGAGAAACAGAACAGGGACCAGTCAACTCCCCCTACTCCCACAATCCTACATTCCAGGAAGTCAATTAAGAATAACACTGGGGGGCTTCCCTGGTGGCGCAGTGGTTGAGAGTCCGCCTGCCGATGCAGGGGACACAGGTTCGTGCCCCGGTCCGGGAAGATCCCACATGCCGCGGAGCGGCTGGGCCCGTGAGCCATGGCCGCTGAGCCTGCACGTCCAGAGCCTTGCTCCGCCACGGGAGAGGCCACAACAGTGAGAGGCCCGCGTACCGCAAAAAAAAAAAAGAATAACACTGGGACATGAACAAAGTCTTCTTCAAACGTGAAAAAACAAAATCATGGAAATAAAAGTGACCAAAATACCATGAGTGACCAGCCCTGAACTGGGCTGGTCTCAGGGAAGCTGGAGGCACAATTTGGTCATGAAGGACACAGCAGCCACGTCAGGGGCGGGGGCACTCTGGTGGAGGGAGGAAGAAAACACAAACGCCAGCACCAAGAGCCAGGGAGTCGGGGCTCTGCTCTCAGGGCGGCAGCCTTAGGCAGCCTCGGTGGAGTTTCATTAAGCCTCAGTTTTCTCATCTGTAAAACTGGTCTAATAGCCCTTCCCTCCGCAGAGGCCCCGAGGATTAGCCGAGGGCGTGAGCTGCTCCTCCCTCCTCGTATTGGAAGGAGGCAGTAAAATTGAGTTCCCTTCCTACAAGGCTCCCGCTAAGGGCATCAACATGGGAGCGCCAAGGACCACTTACTTTTCCCACTTATCTATTCCGGCAACACAGCGCAGCCGAAGGAAAAAGCCACCCGCCTCCTGGTAGGAACTGCTGAGGAGCTGAGCAATTCTTTGTACTTACATATATTTTTCTTTTTAAATTACCTCTCAAGAAATGTTTGGTACAATGAAAGGGCATCAAACACAGGAAAGAGATGCTCAAACAAGACCTTTCTACAGCAGGTTCTCAGTTCACCAGGAGTTCAGGTAGCAATTTAACAACTTCGAGTCAACCGCACTGAAATTGATCTTAAAGTGATGCTGGGAAACTGTACCTAAAATAGCTGCTGACCAACACCCAGTCCCCAGGTTCTGGATTACTTTCATTTCCACTCGTCTATCACTGTACGTTTCCACCTCCAAAGGTACTCTGTTCTAAGTAGGAAGCACACTCTTGGAGCCACGTACCCACTAACGCGAGAGTCTGAGGAGCAACACCGAGCCACACGCGGGGTTCCCAAATCCAAGGCGCCTGGTCCCCACACACGTGCAGACTGGGTCCCCCAGGGGCACCTGACCCACCCTGGCGGCGGCGCTGCCAGCTTCCCAGGAAGCCTACACTCAATCCCAGACCAAGGCTGCACCCCCAAAACATCAGTCAACTTAAGCAAATGTTCCTCCAACAAGATACCGTGGGGCACCCTGAAAACGGTTCTGTGCCCACAGAATCCTGAGACTAGAAAATGAGAGACAGAGCGGAAGAAAGCATTCAAGTCGGGGAGGCGGAGGTCACAGACAGACACATGGGAAAACGAGGGTGTGTGTACACTGCCTTTTTCTTACAGAGAGAAACCAGAAGGCATCACGTGATGAAGAGGACCGCGGCTCAGGAGTCCCTCCCCACCCCACGGACCGGGCGGTCCTGACCTTGGAATTCAAATTCTGTTCATTCATCTATAAATTGAAGAGAGTGATTTCCAGGTAGAGAGCACACGCTGAGCATAAGATCTACTTTGGTCAATCCTGAAACCCCATTGAAATCACAGTACAAAGGGGGTTTTCTTAAAAAAGGCTTTAAACCTCCACGTACCAGGAGGGGAGAGAACATCCACAGCAAGAAAATTCCAGAAGCTGGAAAGTGGGTGGAGGAAAGAAAGGTGGGGAAGATGGCAAATGCTAAGCTCGAGGCAGGGAAAGCAGAGAATCAACTGCACCCCCCCTGCCGAATCCCCAGGGGAGCAGTGACTGCAAGTCCTGCAGAAGCAGTGGAACACCCAGATGGCCTACCCGCTGCCCACAGCCAGGAAGCTGACCCGTGCCTCCCCAGGAAAGGAAACTGAAAGCATGTTCTCTGCAAAGGAACATGGAGGGTTTCAGGAGCAGGAGAGAAACTACACGGGGCACTGTGCCCGCTCTCAGAGGCTTTCCTCATCCAGAGCGAGCCTCAGGTGGGAGGAGGGACCACAAGCGGAGGGGACGCGGGTTTGTGCCCCGGTCCGGGAGGATCCCTCATGCCGCGGAGCGGCTGGGCCCGTCAGCCATGGCCGCTGAGCCTGCGCGTCTGGAGCCTGTGCTGCGCAACAGGAGAGGCCACAACAGTGAGAGGCCCACGTACCGCAAAAAAAAAAGCGATAAGAAACTGACATAAGCCGTTCCTCACCTCTCATGCCCACCAGAAGCGCCTACATCACTGGGGTTGAAAAAGCCCCAGTCAGGGTTCAGACTTCCAACCAGCTTGTCCCCTACTCTGAAATATGAGTGGACATTCAAGGGTGGCCTCTACCACAAAAAACAGAAACCAAAACCAACAGGGGGGCAAAGGGGCCGTGGAGGAAGAGAATCTATTCCGAGGGAAAAAACAACATAACTACAATTAACATACTCAGGGAGATGAAAGCAGATATTTCAACTGAAACAAGAAAGCAACAACATTCAGAGAATCAAAAAGAGCCCTCACAATTTAAAAAAACAAGAGCAGAAATGAAATACTCTTTGGAAGAGCTGGAAGATAAAGTTGAGACAATCTCCCAGAAGGCCAAGGAGAAAAGACAAGAGATGGAAAATAGGTTTCAAAGGGTAAGAATACTTGAGGACCAGTCCAGAAGGTCCAGCATCCAAATAATAAAGGGTTTAAGAAAGAGTGAACACAGGAAATGGGAGAGGGAAGGGAATCAAAGAAACAATTCAACAAAAAGACGTGAGTTGTCTGATTAAGGACCTATGAAGTACCTGTCACAAAAAATAAAAGAAGACCCACATCATGATGAAACTTCAGATTACAAAGAAAAAATTCAGATCTTATGAAATTCAGGAAAAATGAAACAGCTTGCATGCACAGATTCCAGTATCGGTGTGGCGTTGCATTCCTCAACAGCAACACTGCAAACTAAAACACAGTGGAGCTGCTGTCACAATTCTAAGGAAATAATTTCCACCCCATGACTAAACGCCATGCCAAAATATCAATCGAGGGGAAAGGCAAAAATAAGAAACTTGCAGATACCCAAGACCTCAAAAAAACCTATCTCCCATGCACCCTATTCACAGGAAGGCCACTACAGGATATGCTCCACCAACACAGTCACGGAAACCAAGAAAGATGGCAGGAGGCGCAGAAAACAAGCCATCCCGAGAGAGCAGCCCAAGGAATCCCGAAGATCAAGGCAAAGAGGATGAGGGATGGCAGAGGGGATGCCAGCGATACAAGTTAGGAGGCTCAGAGGAAGGAGTCTCCCTCCAGAGGAGGGAAATGGACAGACAGCCTGTGTGCCTCACCTGAAATTCCCAAGAGGAGGTTTCAACAACTGGCAGCGGGTTTGGGGTTGAATAAGTTATAAGTGCTGCTACAGAGTAAATGTTTATGCTCCCTCCCCAAAATCATATGGTGAGACCCAACCCTCAATGTGATGGAGGTGATCAGGTCATGAGGGTGGAGCCCTCAGGATTGGGATTGCTGCCCTTATAAGGAGACCTCCCAGAGCACCCCCTCCCCCTTTGCCCTGTGAGAACACAGCCAGAAGCAGGCCCTCAAAAGACTCAAAATCTGCCAGAGCCTTGATCTTGGGCTTCCAAGCCTCCAAAATTGTGAGAAATGTTTGTTGTTTAAGCCACTCAGTCTACAGCATTTTGTAACAGCAGCCCAAACAGACTAAGACAATTACATTTCCAAAAAAATAAATAAATAAACTTCCAAACAAGATTTGAAAAGTAATCCTGGTTTACTCATGGCTGGCTGGGCTTAGTGTTTCCACAGTCACGTTAATGTACACACGAATCTAACTGAAGTCACCAACGTAAGTGCACTGGGCACAGGGAGGGGAGGGACACGGGAGCGAAGGAGGCAAGGACACGAGAACTAAATCCTCATCTTCAGGGTCCCAAGTCTACTGACAATGCCTGAAACTAGGGAAAAAAGAAACAGCGATTTTTAAATGCTCTTTGTGAACAAAGAAGTAACAACAACAACTGACAGCAAAGGGGATGGAAGGGGCTGCCTTCGGAGGGGGTGAGGGGAGGAAATGGACGCCAACGGCAAGGAACTGCTCTCTCCCAACAACCCTCACCACGTGCATAACTTTTCAAATAAAAACTAAACAAAAGTCCTAAGTAATTAATAGAAGACAAAGGATGTGGACCTCCACGGTCCTTTCAAATCTTAGGGCCAGAAAGTCTTTTTAAAAACAGGAAGAGACTTGGCGGGAAGATAAACACGGGGTACGTATTTGGTAAGCATTAATGTAAAACTCCAAAAGTTCCCACAATGTATTCAGATACCAACAGGGCTCCTTCTATTGACCAAGACCCTCCTCAACATATAACGGAAGGTCTGTAAGTGGACAGTGCCATCCCCAGGGGGGCTGCACACCAAGGGCCTTTGTAACACACAACCGGGATGCTTTATGCCTTGTCGCAAGCAAAGGTACACCTCATCTTATTTTCCCTCCTCTAAATCTTGGAAACCAGGGAGCCATTTAGGATTAGGAAATGCGGCATCCCCCCAGGAGCCAGGTGCTGTAAGAGCTCTAGTTTTTCTCTTTCTCAAAGCATTGAGCTCTGAGAGTTTGAAAAGTATTGCACTGCAAAAAACGGGACTTACGGCAGGGAAACGACCAGTCGGATGACAGTGCTTGACTCTGAGTGGCAATAGAGGGGTAAGAGTCCACTTCTATTTCCTGCGCTCGTACCCGCCGCAAGATTCCATTAATGATAACAATGCTGAGCCCAAGCACCAAAAAAAGCCACAGCACGACTGGGTTGGGTGTGGTCCACTTCCTGTAGGTATGGAGTTTCCCAGCAGGCAATTCTGAATCACAGGGAGAAATCACCCGAAAAGAGAGCAACGCGGCCCGAAGATCCTCAGGCTCCTGGACCCTGGCCTCAGTGTGGCTGTAAAGTACACTAGGAAGAAGCAACAACTACCAACAGGCTCATTTCTTCAGAAACGCCTCACACTGCATCTCGTACCAAAGTCCTAGAAAAACTGTTCAACTCAAAAGCTGTGTCAAGTCGCATCAAATAAGTAAACTCGGCTCCACACACCAGAAGAGTTAACTCAAAGATGACCACAAAAATGACAGAAAGGAACAAGAAAGCAACGGTGCCACTTGCCCGTAACTACCCTCCGCCGGGACACGGTGCTGCGTTAGCTGCCTAGAAAAGTCTAATCTGACCAATTTCTACTTGAAGGTCACTGGTTGTACGCGAAATACTATCAAGAACATTCCCTGATACGGGATTAGAACCAAAATGTCCTGGACTCCTCCAAGGTGTTTTCTATTTTAATCTTCTGACGACCCTCCCCCTCCCAAACTGACTTTAAGCAAAACAAATTCTTAACACTGTTAAATTTTGGTGATAGAGAAGAGGGAATATGAAGTCTTGAAATGCGTATTAAAAAAAAAACACCTTAAATATAGGCTACTAACAATAACAGAGAATGTGTCTTCATTTTCCTTACAGCATAGAGCATGGGAAAAGGTCAAAAGCAAGGGGCGTGAAGGAGACTAATAAGGACTATAAAATGTTGGCTAAGAGTTCACATTACAAGGTTTGAGGCAACCTTGCTGAAAGGTCCACCTGCGCTGCAGGTGGACACGAGACTCTCCCACCATTTCAGCCTCCTCCTCTCGCCATCCTGGGGGCCTCTCGCCCAGAGAGCCACCGCCGCCTTCCCAGCAGCAGCCAGCGCTCCCAGCATCCTTCCACCTTGGCCCACCACGTGCCCGGAGGAAGCAGCGTCCGGACAGTGCGCCGCCCTAGGCGGCGGGGAACGCAGGCCCCCTCCCCGGCTGCCGCCCCTCCAGCTCCAGGGCCCCGGCTGGGCGCCGCGAGTCCGCCCTCGCACCCCGCGCCCTGCTCTCTGCGCACCCCTCCCCGGCTCATCTGAACCTTCTCGGGGAGAGCACCCCAGTCGGCCCTCGCTAGGCTGCTGACCTCCTGAGCACCGGCCAGGAGGAGGGTCTCACCTACACCTGCCGCGGCTGCTGGGGAAATGCGCGGCAAGGACGCGGCTCCTCGCCCAGTCCAACGCTGCACCACCACCTCACAAATACCCTGAACGTCCACACCCGCGGAGGAAAAAGTACCAGAGCTCTTCAGGCAAGATTAAATGCAGCTGTCCTTCTGTTTGTCTTCTCCTCCCAGATTTCCAGAGCGCACAGGTTTCCCCAGGGTAAGGAAGAGCACTGGAGAAAAGTTCCCAACTCACCCAAATTGGCCATTAAACGTCTCTCTCTCTCCCCACACAGAGGGGCATTCTCAGCAAAAGGTCTCTCCAAGCAGCCAGAGAAACGCAAAGATGATGTTAATAAAGTAGAGACTTTACGTTTTCCAGCTGTTCCTGTAAACGGTCTGTACTTTCAAATATGAGAATATCTTACATGCATGACATCCTCAAAACATGCTAAACTAACTCAGGTCCTGTCATACATGTTACATATCAAATTAGTGTAATTCAGTCAGCTGTGAAATCAATTTAGTTTTGCAGCAGCTCTTTTTTTTTCTTCTTAATAAAATGCATCACACAACAGTACATCACAAGTAGTGAGGATTAGGGCTGTCTTCGGAAACGTTAACTTTCAGATCTTGATGTAAAATATATTTCTTACACGGGTCACGGTCCAGAAAAGGTTTCAAGTGACTGATAAAATTCCGTTATAGAAACTTACAAACCAAAATCTAATTCTTTTTAAATTACAACTTATGCAACTAAAAGCTGATGGATGCTGCTGCCTCCAGCTGAAGCTGAATTAAATCGAGAGAAGCAACAAATGTTCAGCGAAGGACAGGGAGTAGTTAAATCCACAACTCAACCGAATTTCTTTATGTCTATTCGTAGTTATTACATTCAGTTCATGATTTCTATTTTTTTCCCCACGCTAATATGAAACTGGGTGGGAGGTTTAAAAAAAAAAGAGGAAAGGCCCCTGGCAGCCTTCATGAAAAGGTTATTAAACAGGATCACTCATAACTCACTCAGATTTACAGTCATCAACCCTCACCGAGCACCCGGCACAACAGTGTTCAATAACGGTTGCTGATTGAACAAATAAAATACCGTATTTTAATTTCTTCAGCAAACCCAAGTTGGAATGAAATAAGCATTACTGTTTGCTAGAGTAATAATAAAGCAATAACACAGCATGGTGAGTAAGAGAATGGGTCTTGAGGGCAGGAAAGACCTGGTTTCCAATCACAACTTTGCCACATAAGGCACTATCTCACCTTGGTCAGTTCAGTCTCTGCTGGTTTCCACGGCTAGAAAATGGCATACATTACACCTATGCCTCAAGCAGTACCAATAAGAATCAAGAGGCATAAAAGTGATTTGCAAGACAATGAAAATGATGTTTTCACTGAAATTATGCTGTCATTCAGGTTTATTTTTTAAGCATCTTTGCCTAGGCTGCCTGAATTCACTCTGCTGTCTTTCTGAAATTTTTAAGCCAACTCCTTACGAACCCTCATCAGGAGATGAGAGACCAAAAAAGGGAGGTTATGGGATGTATCGGGACACAGCACAGGAGGGTTAGTACTTCTTTCCTCCTGTTTTAGCCTGGAGAGCAGTCGGAGGCAGGTGTGCCTTTAATTTAATCCTCAACAACAACTCTGAGGAAGGCCTCCCTGGGCAGCAACAGCTGCTGATTCAAAGTAGGAAATAAATGTGCTGGTTGTTTTTCTTTGGGAGTGGAAGGGAGAGGGAAGGAATGTTCTTCCCCAAATGGCACACTAAAAACAATCATCATACAGTGTGTAGATGCACTTAAATACAGGGATGACTCTGTCAGAAGCCACCTTCGCGACCCTAAAACTGTAACGGCTGAAAATTTGGTTGTTTCAACCCAACAAAAATTTATCAGCCTTTCCACTGAGAAAGCAAAATAAAAACAGTTCCCTTGTAACACTACCTAGGAAATACATTTGGGAGGCCCAATTATTAAAAGAAATGTACCTTCTTTTCCCACGATTTAAGAATTCCGGCCCACACTCTTGAAGAAAAAAATTAAAAGGGGAGGACAAAAGGAGTGTTGAGACTAGACACCACCTGGTGACCATCTGATACTGACTTCAGGGCACCAGCCAGCGAGGCTTTAAGTACCTTTTTAAACTGATTCGCTTTCCACAAAAGCTGAATACCTCCATGGTAAGCTCTAAGTGAGGCAAGTGCGCTAGATTACAACCTGATTAACAGCATAAGAGTCTGTCTAAAGAAAGTACCCAGCAAATGTATTTTTTAATCATTACAAGAGGCCCTTCTTGCTCTACTGGTCAGAAATAATTTTTTACCCAGTTCACCCTGCCTTCCTGTCTCTAAATTCAAACCAAAGCAGGAATTTTTAGGAAATACCAAGAAACCACATCTGATTTTTACCTAGCGGTCAGCAGAAGCTTAGGTTTTAAATGCGTGTTGAGTTTAACAGCTCTTTACGTGAGATTCAAGGACAGTTTTCTTCAAGCACCGTCAAATTATTAATGTTAACTGTTACAACATTTTTTTTAAAGAGGTTACAATTCTGGTAACTCTGTGTTCTTATTTTTCTAGATATCAAACCTGAACAATGAAATCGAGTTTTCTTTTTCAGATTTAGAGGGAGAGAAAGAGAGAAATGCTCTCTCTTTAAGGAGGGGGCAGATTCCCGGCTCCTATGGAGTCCAGGTCCGAATACTGCATTTCTCAGCCCTCAAGAGTGAGGGGGGGGGAGAAAATGAGCCCGTAGAACGCTGTAAAATAAATAGTCCACTGGGATACTTGTGTTTGTTTTCTTAAAGCTCCTCTGCTCCCTTACTCGGCTAACCCGGGAGAGCCAAACTTTAAAGACATTCCCTAGCTGTACCGTCAGATTTTAATCCCAAACATTTTGCCCCCATTTACGCGCTTACAAACATTACAAATTAGCCAAGAAGGGCAGTGGTTTTATCTTTCAAAGGGCTAAAAACAGTCCCCGATGGCGAAAAACCTTAAAGCATCCGTGTAAATTTGAAATTCAACTTCTCCCCCTTTACCCCACTCCAAAATAAGTCACTGGGAGGCCAAGAGGCCACAAAGTGGCAACGGAGAGGATTTCTGGGAAGGAACTCAGCTGGATCCAATCAAGACTCCAAGCCAAAGCCCTGAGTCCCGGGATCCACACTCGAGTGCACGCTGTGCCATCGATTCCTTCTTCCAGAAGGGTTGAAGGCTCGCACTTTCCCCTCCATCTGCACCGGGAGGAAACGCGCGGAACAGACGCGCTGGAAGTGGAGCTAGCGGTGGCACCTTCCTCCACCCCGCCCTGCCTCCTCCTCCGCCCTCCGGGCCCGGGACTAGCCGTGGCGCGACCGAGGCCCTCCCCGCCCCTCAACTTTACCACCCCCTCGCCGAGGGGAACCCGGGCCTTCACCGCCCCCCGCCCGCGCCGGGGCCCTGAGAGCGAGCCGGGCCTCCGAGGGCATTTCTCCACATCACTTCTCCCCGGGAATGGGCCGGCGCTGGGCCTGCGGCTCGGGAGGCCCCGGGGGAGAGGGAAGCGAGGAGGGCGCAGCGGCCGGCAGCCCCACATCCCCCCGCTCGACCGCCGCGACTCCCGGCCGGCGAGGGCCGCCTCCGGGCCGCGGCCCCCAGGCCCCTGCACACACGCACCCGTGTCCGCTGGGCAGGGCACCCCGGGCGCTGCCAGCACGACGCGGGAGGCCGGCGCGACCCCGGAAGGTGCAGCGTGGTGGGGGGGCCGTGTTTACACCGCCAAGTTCCCCGCTTCCGCCCCGGCCCGCGCATCCCTCCCTCCCCTCGGCGGCCCGGTCCCTGCCTACCTGCATGCCGGGCAGGCCCGACTGCACCGGGGAGTGAGCCATGGCGGTCAGGACGGCCACTTCCTGGGACGGGACGGCCGGGCCGCGGCGATCCGCGCGGGCGACAAGGCCCGCGGGCCGCGCGCAGCCCTCGGGCGGCGGGGCCGGCCGGAGCCCGAGGCCACCCCAGCCCCCGCGGGTCCCGGGCCGGGCGGCGGGCTCAGGGGCGAGCGGAGGGCCTCGTCTCCATGCACCGCACTGGGGAGGGGTTGCCAGGAGCGCGGGGTCTCCCCGCGAGCTGCCGCCGCTGCTGCTGCTACTGCTGCTGCTGCTTGGCTGGAACCTGGCGGCCTGGGCCAGAGCGCTGGCCGCCTGGAGCCGGAGTGGACGGGCACAGCCGGCCGAGCCCGCGAGCGCCGAGCCCGGAGCGCGCCCCGCCCCGGCCCGGCCCCCGCGCCCGCCCCCGCGGCCCGGCCGGGGACCCCGCCCCGCGCTTCCGGGAGGGGGAGGAGGCTCGCGGCCGCCCGGCGCCCTAGGCCGCAGCCGCCTGCGCCGCCGCCTGCGCCGCAGCCTGCCGGAGCGGGTGGAGGTCCGCGCGTCTCCGGCGGGCTGCACCGCCTCGCAGCCGCCGGGGCGGGGCGGAGCGGAGCGGGGAGGTGGACGCGCGGACGGGTGCGGGGAGGGGGCCTCAGTTGATGCGACCCCCCGGCCAGTGGAGCGCGGGGACCGGTCCGAGCCGGGGGTGGGCCACGTGCCCATCCCGCCCCCCAAGTACGGGCCGGTCGGGCGCCCAGCGGGTCTGGGCGGTGAGGGCGCTGTGAGTACCAGGTCTTACTCTACCACCTCTCTCCTGCCCTTCACGCCAGCCCACCCCTCTCCGCCTGGCCCCGGGGCAGCGGGCTCCAGGCGACCTTCCAGAGGGCAGAGCCTCGGGCAGGGGGACCTCGGGAGGGAGAGTGCCCAGCGGAGCCTCAGCCAGTGGCCGGTTCAAAACTACCGGGGCGGAGCTTCTTCGGTGTCTGGGTGAAGTTTCCAGCCAACCCAAGGAGGAAAGCCGGAGGGGAGAGGCCGAGAGCTGTTAATTCCCGGTGCTTTGGCTACTGGAAAACACCCCGCTTGGAATGCTAGGAGCTGTAAACTTAGCTAAAAAGCGAGGGGGGTTGAACCCCACCATCTCTGGGCTCCGGACCAAGGCGGGGGCGTCCACCAGCGAGAAGGGAAAATGGGTGAGGGAGGGGCAAGGAGGAAGGGAAGACAATGGAAGGAAACCGTGTCTAGACTTACCCCTGGCCCTCTCCCGCTCTTTCGGCTGCCTCCACCTTTTAGCCACCTCTCCTCCAACTGCAGAGGAAAGAAATAAGAAGGAATGAGTCAGTGCTGCCTCCAGAAAGTAGTATTTTATTTACAACGACAAACAGTGGCAGCCACTGAAGTGATCTGCTTCCCAGGTTGCTAGGACCCCGGCATCTCATTCATGCCCATGAATGCCCTCATTGCACCATGGCTGGGCGAGTTTGGACGTACAAAAATGAGCCCCTGAGAGTTCACAGACTATTGGAAAAACCTAAAAAGTCCTCCACCGAAGTAAGGAGTGTTTATTCTATGAAGTGTCACTGTATTCAGAGTGCCCTCGTGTGCTCTGGATCAGACAAGGAGCGAGGTGCTAAAACGCAATCCCTGCTTTCCCTTTGGAAATATGCATGTTTTTCCGCGGCATCCTCCAGGACACTTTCAGATACCTTCATGGTTGTCACTGGTGCACTGTCTTCACTGAGTCCTGAAGCCCTGCCACCCCCAAGTACTATGAAGAGAATATGGCAGATACAAAGTTAAAGAAAGCATGAACCCTGATCCTTAAGAGCTCACCAGCTTGTGTAAATTTTGTGTACCAAACAAATGTGTACATAAAGAGATGGATGGCAAAACAGGCAAGAGCATGAATATTAAAAGTTCATCATCTTCAACCCAGGAATTTTACTTACAATAACATATCGTAAGGAAACAACCGAGAAGTACAGGAGAATGGATAAAAAAAGATGTGATGCGGTGATATTTATGGTCATGGGAAAACTGGGAACAGATTAAAAGTCTAACAGAGATTGTTACTTAAATGATAATATATTCATACAGTCATTTAAAATGATGTACTTCAATATTTAGTAACATGGAAAAATATTTTCATTATATATTGTTAAGGAAATGGAGGGTACAAAGCAGTATGTATAGTCTGATCTCAAGCTACTTCATATGTATGAAGTTATATTTAAACATATATCACATACATATATATAATTTTATGTGTAAATAAATAGAGAAAAACCTGGAACTATCTGTGTATACACCAAGACTTAACAGTGTCTATCTCGAATTAAAGATGATTTTTTTAAATCAGTAGTCATCCAATAGAGACCATCATGCTAAGAGGTCTCTCCTTAGCGTCAGCCGTCAGGCCAATAACATGGCAGCAAGATGAGGAAGAAACAGGACAAGTGGACAGAAATGTCTGGGCACTGATCTAAGGCAGTACCATAGGAAACTCAAAGAACCCTTGGGCCCACTTTGCAGTAGGCTAATTTCCAATGAAGGAGCCACGGGGGGCATTGAACCATAATAATCTGGGCATAAAAAGTATTCAGAATCCCATTTTGTATCCAGAGGCTAGTAGGGCTAAGAACACGTAGGTTACCATGGGATGGGATTTATCTGGACACAGTGACTTGCATTCATTAGCTGGTCCGTTTCCCTATACCCTGTTTATCTCCTCACCACAACTAAACTTTATTTCCTCCTTTGACCATATTTACACAATTGAGCAGCATTCTCCTTGAAAGAGAAAAGAGAAAACAGGAGTTACTGGCTCCGCTCAGTCATATGCAGACGGTACCCAGTATGGCCCTGACAGTAGCCCTCTCCCTTTGTTTTAGCAGAGCAGAGATGATTGACAGGGCCTGAGCTAATGATGAGATCCTGCCCAATTGTTCATTACATTCATTCAGATAGTAACACATTTTTTGAATGCCAATTTATGTCAGACATCTACTTCAGCGCTGGGCATATAAACAACCCGAGCCTCACGTGCCTCATCCCACCCTGGGTGACATGGTCTCCCAGAATCCTAATTTCAGAATCTTACAATACCAATTGCTTAAAATTAGAGCCACGCTAGCCATGATTTCCACTAAGGAAAGAAGAGGATTATCCTCTCATCCTCTTCCTCTTGGCACTTTCCCTCCACTCTCAATGACAATTACAACAGATCATACACTACTATAATTTGAGAAGGAGAGATTTTGAGGGTCTCCATAGAGATTATGCATTTCCTGGTCTCCATGGAGATGCTCTAACCCATGGAATTATTTTCATCCTCTGACCCTCTTTGTCTTTTGTGTTGACTTAAAGACACGAATTGGGCAATGCATTGTGCTCTCACATATACTCGGGACCACAGAGGACGTTTGCATACCCCTCCAAATATAGAGCCCTTGTGTTTGACTTCCCCTAAGCCAGCTCATAGTCTCAGCAGAGCTCGAAAAGCTCCGCCGAAAACAAGAATTCAACAATCAGTCCCTTCACTTCTCCTTCTGAGTTGAAAAGATAAACACCCCCAAATGCCACTTCATAAAGAACAGCTAGACAAGTAGCACATTAGCAATTTAAATGTACAGATTAAAGAAAGGGACTTCCATTGGTGAACTTTAAAGAGAAATATGAGTAGCTTGGATAAGTAACTAACAGAAGGCTTAACAAATTTCTACACATGTTAAGCAGGTGAAGACACAAAAGAGGAAGACAGATAATTAAGACCAGCATAAAGAAGCATGTCTGGTCACAGTTGGATGACGTGACAGCGAGAAAATATATCTAAAGCCCTAGGAAAAGATCCAGCTACCATTGAAGAATGGTGCAAATGACGTATCATTCTGTGGGTGCGGGGCTCAGAGGGCAAGCCCTCACAGCAGTATCACTCTAAGTCAATCTGCCTTTGTTTCCTAGGGATGCCATTACGAAGTACCAAGGACTAGGTGACTTAAACGACAAAAATTTATTTCCTCACAGTCTTTTGGAAGCTAGAAGTCCCAGATCGAGGTGTCAGCAGGATGGGTTTCTTCTGAGGCCTCTCTCCTTGGCTTGTGGCTGGCCATTTTCTCCCTGTGTCCTCACATGGTCTTCCCTATGTGTCTGTGTATGTCTGTGTGTCTGTGTCCTGTTCTCTCCTTATAAGAACGCTCATCATATTTGATTAGGGTTCACCCTAATGACTTCAGTGTGAATTACCTCTTTAAAGACTATCTCCAAATACAGTCACATTCTAAGATACTTCAGATCAAGATTTTAACATATGAATGGGGTCAGGGGACACGATTCAGCCCATAACACACCCTTCTCACTGTAAATGCGTTTCTGGTCGCCCACTTTAACTGGCTCCTCCGGGCTGAGCTCCATGAACAAGAATCCCCTTTTGCTTCCCCCAAGGCCTTTCTACACACTTTGCATTTCACGTTTCTGCGCAGAAGCATTGCTTCATATTCCCTTGGGCGTAGTCCCCTAACTTGATCCTGCCTAGAAACCAGAGCACTCATCTCCAATCACTGGACAGCTGAGAGCAGGGCTAGGTGTTTGCTTGGTAAAATATTTCCAATGAGAAGAAATCATCTGGAATACCTGGCAATACCTACCAGAAAAAAAAGTTCAGTAGATTTTGCAGGGAGTTCATTAAAAGTAGTAAGCACTCATTTAAGCCAAAAGGTTGTGCTTTAATAAGGTCTGTTTTTCTTTTTAGTGCCTCCTTCACCCGTGAGTATCACTGTACCTGGAGGTACAGTTCACCAGGAGGGTTGGAGTCTGAGCCCACAGCAGACGAGGGGACTTCCTGTTGTGTGTTCCTGGCGTGACGGTTCTAGGGGCTCACAACAGGGGGGCTTAGTCTCTCCAGAAGGACTCACTGGAACAGCCTCACTAGAAAAATTCTCATGTGCAATTTTGCCTGGCAGAGAGCCAGATAACAGAGCTCGTCACCCTCTGAATAGTGGCCGCTTGACCCCGCCAATCAGCTTATAGAGGCTTCCGTATACAAAGACTCCTCAAGCGCTGTGTGTGTGTGTATTTCCCTCTCTCCCAAGGCTGGGTTTGCTTTCAGAGTATTCAGAAAGGGCATAAATGAAATCATCCCCAGAAGGGTGATGTCATTCATCCTACAGTCACGGAACTGCAGCACCAGTTCTTAAAAGCCCTTGGCCCTGTTTTCTGACACAGAAGATAAATTGTAGAAAATGATTTTAATTTTCACTTCAAGCAGATCTAGGGAATTCTGTGCTTAAGGAACATTGGATAACCACACAAAGACAAAATGTGCCTATGAGTTGCAGGCAGTGGTTGCGGGCCTTAGTTCCGAAATGCACAGAACCAAGTATACTTGGAATCCTCATGAAAATACTGGCCTTGCACTACCCTGTCATCAAGACTTTGCCGGCAAAAGGATAAGCATGTAGTCCCATACCTTGATTTTCCAGCCCAGATATATTTGCTTTCCTAAGAAGCTATGTTAGTGATACTATTAGTCAGAGATCCTTGAATAACAAGTGACAAAAATCTAGCTCAAACCTCCATAGCAAAAAGGGGAAATTTTAGCTCAGTGACGGAAATCCAAGCTTGGCTAAGTCAGGCATGGATAAGTCCAGGAGGGTGGGTTCAATGATAAAATCAGAGCTCTGTCTTTCTATGTGTCACTCCTGCTAACCTCTGCATGGCTTCATCAGCATATGAGTCCTCTCTGTGTGATGACAAGAGTCACTCTATATAGTCTTTGCAACCCCAGAAAGAGTGACTTTCTCTTACCCAGTGTCCCTAGGCCACATCTAGTGGAGGAACACAAATTAGTGCATGTGCACGTTTATTCTTGTGACCAGAGGACAAGGAGGGAGTTGAGGAAGATGGCGGAAGAGTAAGACGCGGAGATCTTCCTCCCCACAGAGGACAAGGAGACACAGAGGTGGAAGAGTCCAATCCCCAAAGCATGCAACATGGAAGGGGCAGTTTCCCAACGGAAAAAAGACTCCTGGCCTGATACATTCCAGCCCCTGACTGACCAGCATAGGCATGTACGCTGACATATACACACATACGTACACTTGTGCGCACACACACATTCTCTTTTTCCATACATATAATTTCTTCTGTACTGCCCCCCAACGTGATACAGCCAACCTATGCGTATCCATCCATGTACTTACCTCTTCCCCAAAGCAGTTCAGCCCAAGTACCGTCTAGTTAGCCCATCCATTTCCTAGTCCAGACACTCTGGAGAATATGTATTCCTCTTTGTCAAGTCTAGATGTGGCTTTTCACAGCCCAGCTACATCTAAATGTTAAATCTATATCTAAATGTTAAGTTTTAAAAATAGAAATACCATATGACCCAGCAATTGCACTCCTGGGTATATATCCAAAAAAACCAAAAACACTCATTTGAAAAGGCACTTGCACCCCAATGTTCATAGCAGCATATTTACAGTAGCCAAGACATAGCAACAACCTACGTGTCCATCAACAGAAGAATGGATAAAGAAGATGTGGTGTGTGTGTGTTTATATACATATATATGTATATCCATGTACACACACACACACACACACACACACACACACAATGGAGTACTAGTCAGTCATAGAAAAAGAACGAAATTTTACCATTCACAGCAACATGGATGGACTTGGAGGGCATCATGTTCAGTGAAATAAGTCAGCCAGAAAAAGATAAATACTGTATGATGTCACATATGTGGAATCTAAAAAATACAAGAAACTAGTGAATATAACATGTAAGAAGCACACTCACAGATACAGAGAACATACTAGTGGTTACCTTTTCATTCCATTTTCTGGCCTTTTTGTACCAACAGCCTCCTAAGTGTTGGGTGGTGGCACATCAGTAAGGCAGCTGTCCATGCCCGAAGGTACTAGCCTCTGGGCAGTGCCAAGGCACCCAGAGCCCCAGACCAGGGGGCTCTGGTGAGAAGCACCCTCTTCTGTCCAGACCAGTGTGCCATGCCTACTGAGTCCAAAGTCTACACGTGATCCAGGTCCTAAATCATAAGAGGTGACAACTCAGCCAGATTCAGATCAGAATCCAGGGACAGAGGACAGTTTCAAGGCACGGGTTGGGGGGAACTGTACCCTAAATAAAATGGCACTGAGCAGACAAGAGTCCTATGCCCGCTGGGGCGGGGGGATTGGAGGTTTACTCTGTACAGCCGCTTAATCTAGTAGCGGGGAAATCTCTTACTAAGTTCAGACCCTTCTTACAAAGGTATATGGATCAGTGGTTGGCAGACTTTTCCTGTAAAGGGCCGAATGGTCGATATTGTAGGTTTGTGGACCATACGACCTTGGTCACAGTTACTTAGTTCCACTGTTGTGTCAGCCGAGCAGCACAGATAATATGCATACAACCTAGGATGAATGTGTTCAGGGAAATGTTTACAAACGCAGCTGGCAGGCCAGATTTGTCCCCAGGGCCGTGGTCTGTTGAGCCCTGATCTGGATGAGTGACCTCGGTGAGTTGGGTGAGTGGTCAGACCACTGAATGGAGTTCAAGCAGTACCAGTTCAGGGAAGTACAGGAAGAAGGAAGAGGAAACTATAGCTACACCGCATGGCTAGATAGAGTTGAGACCAAGGAGCTATCCTGGACTACGTATTTTAAATAAGTCCATAATACTCGATTGTAGTTAAAGATAAAGGCAGGGTCCAAAATACATATATAACTGGTGAGAACACGAGGAGGCCAATTTCCATATGGAGGATTCAGGCCTTCTGGGAACATTATCAGTAAACCTTCATAATCAAAAGAGAGTCATAGAGTATCTGTGAAGAATCATGAGGTCAGAAGTAAGGTCAGGGTCCAAGTTTAGCTTCTTTCTCTTGTAATCCCAAGAGTGTTCCTGGTACGGGAAAGTAGATGAATCGTATAATAAATACTTATTTGTGTCAGACACAGGTGACTTTAGAAATTAAAATTCCATGATTTAGAAAGCGCTTAAGAATATAAGGAAACTGGCATTTACACACTGCTGGTGGAAGTGTAAACTGGTTTGATTTTCCTAGAGGGATCTTTAGTAATATAACAAAAACCTTAAAATAGTCATACTTTAAAATTTTTATTTCAAATAAAATATTTTATTTCAAGATGTTATAATTAGGGAATAATTACAACTACTTAGGAACGTGTACATGAAGATGTGCATCCTACTGCTGTTTATAATAGGGAAAAAATAGAAACAGTTGACGTGTCCAATTATGAGAGTTTGTCTAAAAAATCATGATTTACCTTAGAATGGTATCCATTCTATGTAGTGATTTTAAGCTATTGTGTAAATTAACACTGACATGTTTACTAAAGCTATACATGGTTCACATAAGGATAAGTGAGAAAAGTAAGTTATAGGAATGGAGGTGTGACATAACCATTTTTCATTAGAATATAAGTAGAATTCTGCTCCTGGCAATGGCTCACTAGGTTATTTCAGAACAATCAGCCGTTAAGAATGACTAGAAAAGCTAGACAAATTAATTACTAGATGAATTAATAAAGAAGACAAAAATCCCATGTGTTGGAAATTATCAGAGAACTAGCAAGGCAATTTGTAGGGCCAAGATCCAGAGGAAAGAGGAGCCAAGAGAGGTGAACCTGGCATCTGGAGCTGCTTTTCTTCTTGAGGCAATGGCTAATTTGGAAGAGACAATTTAGTGGCAAAAGAGCAAAACAGAGGTTTGGCACTTACACAGGGCCAGGAGGGCAAAGTTTAGATTTCAGTGCCCTCTTAGGAAGCGAAATTCTGGCAACAATCCAGACTTTTTTTTTTTTTTTTGCGGTACGCGGGCCTCTCACTGTTGTGGCCTCTCCCGTTGCGGAGCACAGGCTCCGGACGCGCAGGCTCAGGGGCCATGGCTCACGGGCCCAGCCGCTCCGCGGCATGTGGGATCTTCCCGGACCGAGGCACGAACTCGTGTCCCCCGCATCGGCAGGCAGACTCTCAACCACCGCACCACCAGGGAAGCCCCAATCCAGACTTTTGATTGGGACCACAGAAGCACTACCTCCTAAGAATAAGGGTGAATCAGAACTAGCCTAAGTCTCACAAGGATTAAGCCTAGCTTCAAATCAGCTCAGTAAATTAGCCTAAGATGTTCTGTCCTAGCCTTGCTCTGTGCCAGCAGTAAACATAAATCCTTTCTGAGGTAGATACCATCATTTAGAGTCTCAAACCATCTCTACATTTCTTTCATAAACAACATATGGCCCTCAATAAAAAAAATAACCAGGTATAGTGAAATAGAACTTATAGAATATAACTAGGCATACAAGAAGGCAAGACTTGACAGAAAACCAAGAGAAGAAATATACCAAAAAAATACTCATAGGAGCTATCTCAGTGATCAGAATGAACATTAGAATAAATATAACTAATATTGTCAAGAAATTAAATGAAAAGATGGAGAATTTTCTAGAAAACTGGAAGCTATAAAAAATAAATCAAGTAAAAAATTCTAGAAATAAAAAATATAATTGACATTTTTTTTAATTGGTGGGTTTAAAAGCTGATTAGAGGGGACTTCCCTGTTGGCACAGTGGATAAGACTCCACACTCTCAATGCAAGGGGCCCGGGTTCAATACCTGGTCAGGGAACTAGATCCCACATGCATGCCGCAACTAAGAGTTTGCATGCCACAACTAAGGAGCCCACCTGCCACATAAAATAAAAGAAAGAAAAAGAAAAAAAAATACTGACCAGTTTTTTTTGGGGGGGGTTGTTTTTGTTTTTAATTGAGTTATAATTGATGTATAAACAACCGGTTTTATTTATTAAAATTCTTCTGATCCCAAGATAAAAGAAAATGAGATTTAGATTTGGCTTAAGAATATCCTGGAACTAAAAGTAGTTAAATAGAGAAAATGATGGATTCTTCTCTCTGGGTGGCCTTTCAAAATAGAGTAAGTGTTAAGTGTGGTCTTCCCGAGGGCATGGCTGTAGACCAGAACACCTCTTAAGATTCATTTTGCATCTACGATCCTATAGTTTTCCATATAAGGAGGGAGATACATTCAAGGAACTTCTTTCATAGTGAGTTTACTTTCCACATAGTGGGCTGGTGGCTGGGAATAATATATGTAATCATGTCTTCAGGGCCTCACAGTCTATGCAGGTCATATAATTATAGATGAAATGTGATAGAGTAAATGCCATTCACTCCTCCATTAACAACTGTGAACTGTACATGCATAGGTCAGACTCTGAATAAGAGACTGGGCTATTGCAGTAAACAAAACGAAATGTATGCTCTCATGGAGTTCACATTCTAGTAAACAATTATATAACACATCAAGTGGTGATAAGTGCAGTGAAGGAAAAACAAAGCAGAGTAAGGATAAGGAATGATGGTGGAGCTCATGGTACAGAGCATCTAATTTTACATGGGCTAGATGCACAAGGAAGGCCTCTGTGTTTGAGGACACTTGGACAGACGCCTGGATGAAGTGAGGGAGTAAGTGGTCCATGTGGCTTTTGAGCAGTCCCGGAAGAGGGAGCGTGCTTGGACCATGCCTGAAGTAGCAAGGCCAGTGTGGCAGAAGCAGGATGAGTAGGCAAGAGAGAATGTAAGTGATGAAGTAGCTTGGAGCTGGTCACGTAGGGACTTGTGGTCCATGATGAGGACTTTCGAATTTGTCTTTGTGAAATGGAGAGTTTGGAACAGAGGCATGATAGGATCTGACTTAAGTTTTAAATGAGTTTCTCTGGCTTCTGAGTGGAGAATTGATGGTGAAAAGGCAATTGTGGACAAGACCATGAGAAGACTCTTGCTATTCTCTCAGCAGGACATGATAGTGGTTTGGACCACGAAGGTATTACAAGGAAAAGGGAAAAGGGATATAATTCTGGATATATTTTGAAGGCAAAGACAATAGGATGTTAAGGGAATAGACATGGAGTGCAAAAAAATAGAGGAGTCAAGAATAACTCCAAGAATTTTGGTCTGAGAAACTAGGAGATTTGAGATGCAACTTTTACTGAAACAGTGGTAGTCTTGAGAAATGCAATTGGGTTAGGGAATGGGTCTCTATGAGCAGAATCAACTCACTGTCCTTTTAATACAAAGGAGGAAGCAACTAAAAAGACTGAGTTGGGCTTTCCTGGTGGCGCAGTGGTTGAGAGTCCGCCTGCCGATGCAGGGGACGCAGGTTCGTGCCCCAGTCCGGGAGGGTCCCACATGCCACGGAGCAGCTGGGCCCATGAGCCATGGCCACTGAGCCTGCGAGTCCGGAGCCTGTGCTCCGCAACGGGAGAGGCCACAATAGTGAGAGGCCCGCGTACCGCAAAAAAAAAAAAAAAAAAAAAAAAAAGACTGAGTTACGCAGGTAACCCTTCAGAATGGATGGGTTTTATTTTAATAGTGTCTGCAAATTATGCGTACCACAGAGAGTTTGTAACACTAATGATATCAAAAACTACTTGCTATTGATTTTCCTCAAATTTCTCTTTTCTTCATTGTTGCATTTTAATAGGGTCATAATTAATGTTCAAACCTGTAAACCATTTTAATTCATAAACATCCTTTACTACTTTCCTTAAGTATCACTCTTTCTGGAAGGTTTTCCCTTGCCTCTTCTGTTAGGGTTATGTATTCCTCCTGTAGAGTTCCACAGAACCTTAAGGATCCTTCTATCATATTCCTTACCAAATACACTGTATTATCATCATCTGTTTTTCTGTCAGATCAAACAGACAGGTCAAATCATGTTTATGCCTCAGGACTTGTAGCTGACTCAGGGCTTAGCACTCAATAAAAAATGTGGGAAAGGAGGACAGGCAGAGTGGGAAGGAAAGTGGGAAGGGTCTAGAATGTATTGTCTCTCCATCACCTGGAGATTATTTCATTGCAATAGGTCCACCTTGTTTTAATTCACTCCCGGTCCTTTGGGGCAGGTGAGATGTGGGTGTATTCTAGAAATGTCCTACTGTGGTTAAGTGGAAAATTATAACATGATAATTTCTGGAAGCATCTTACCATCTTCCCTTTGTTGCAATTGTATTAAAACTAGAATTAGAGATCAGAGCAGTCCAGTAGAACTTTCTCTAATGACGGAAATGTTCTACATCTGTGCTGCGCAACAGGGTAGTCACTAGCTACCTATGGTATTGATTACTTGAGACGTGGCTAGTGTGACTGATGAACTGAATTTTAGATTTTATTTAATTTAATAAATTTAAATTTAAGTAGCCACATGTGGCTAGTGGCTACCATTTGGATAGAGCAGTTAATTTTGCACTTAATACTGGAAGTTGTATTTTCTAATTTTCTCACTTTACAGGTGAAGAAACTCAGCCTTAAAGAAGCTATATTATTTGCCCAACTTCCTAATTTCTTGTACCAAAACGTGTTCCTGGTATTGTCACTAGTCATTCCTAATGTGACCTTTGTGTTGAAATCTACTTCCTCCGTAGAAACTTTTAATTTTCAGATTAGCAGACCAAACAGCATTCCTTACAGACTAGTAATTAATAAAACACTTTAAAGGAAAAAAAAAAAGACCTTAAGCGCAACTATATTTAGAAAAATGTGATTTTCTCCATAAGGGATCTTAAGAAATTATTATGATTATAATAAATTACATACCGTGGCTCATCTGATGATTACTTTTCTTAAGTAGAATCATTTGTTGAAACTCAGAATTCGTTGCTCATAACATTACTCCAGCGGTAAACTGAACGCCTGAACAAAGAACCCAACTTCTGAGGCTTTATAATCATCCCTGAATAATAATGAAGTGGGGACACATAACAAGTGGAAAATGACCAACCATAAAAAAAAATCATACCTACCTCCAAAAGCCCCTCTACATTCTGTACAAATATCTTGGGAACAAAGGGGTTGGAGTTGCATGTGTAGGTGATGGTGGTCGGGCAGGAACCATGGAGGGCTGGGGGGAGGCGAGGAATTGTCTCTCTTCTCCTGTAATAATAAACACAATTCTTGGGGACCTTACTGTGTCCCAGGCCCCATAGCCCACAGAATGTTCTTTTCAGTAGCTTAAACTAAACTCTATATCTCTTTGGACTTTTCTTGCATATCCACCTGGCAAGTCTCTAATCCTAGATGAACCAGATGTCCATCTTCTCCCTCTGGCACCTGGGAAGCAGAGCACCTGGTGTAAATCTCACTGCGGGGTGGACTGGCTATAGACCTAAGATCACCGGTCTCAGATGGGGCCCTAGCGCTCCCTGTAGACCACCTCTGCGACTCTAGGCGGCCTTTCTTCCCACTTCTGGCCCATCGCTCTTAGCAGATGACCTCCTTGCCTGCTTCACCGAGAACAGATGCCATCAGATGAGAAATCCCTCAGTATCTCACCTCTGTGTCTACAAACCTATTGACATTGGCCCCAGTCCTCTCTTCCTGTTGCAAGAGGGGACATGCCCTTCCCCACATCTAAGTCTATTTCCTCCAGCCCTCCTCTCTTTTCAGTGACCTTATGCTATTTCTTGTTCTCTATCGATTCTACGTCATCAGTTTCTCTTTGTTCAATATGTCCCAGCAGCTTTTAAACACACTCATGTCTCTTCTATTTTAAAAGATACAAAATCAACCTCCCTTCGACCCCAGGTGCTGCTCCAGCTACCATGCCAACTGTCTCTCTCCCTCCACAGACAACCTCTTGGAACTGTGTTCTACTTCCTTACCTTATCCTCCCCTCCCAGATCCCCCCAATCTGGCGTCCACCCACACCACTCAGCAGATCCCTCCGATCTGTGGACATTCCCCCTGCTCTGCAGAAGCTGCACTAAATTCGCCAATGACCGAGGCAGATGTATCTCATGGGCAATTTGAAGTCTCTCATCTTTTCATTTTAGCACCTGACATTGTTGACTATGTTGCCTTCTTGAAGCCTTCTCTTCTGTTGGCATCTGTATCATATATTCTCTTGGTTTCCTCTTACCTTTTAGGTTTCTCTTTCTTATTCTCCCCAGTGGACTCAATCTATTTCACCAAACCTTTAAATACTGGAAGCTCTCAAGGCTCAGTTCCAGGCCCCCTCATCCTCTTACTCCTCTTTGCTCCCTTGGGTCCATTATTCCATTAGTCATCCTGCTGGCTCCCAAATTTATATCTCTGGCCCTCTCTTTTTGGCTCAAGACTTGTAATTCCAACTATTCATCTGTGATTTCCATTTGGATGTTTGCCAAGGTCAAGATCTTCCCCCACAAGCTTGCTTCTCCTCCTGCGTTCTCAGCACTGACTAATCTGATCACACAAACCCACTCACTCAAAAATCCCTGGCCCTTGCATCTCCTTCTCCTGGTTAATCAGCTGGTCCCGTTATCCTATCCTCTACATTGCTTTGAAGTCCATCCATTTCCTCTGTCTTTGCTGTTACTGCCCTGCTCTAAACCCTGGCCACTCAAGCGTGGTCCATGACCAAGAGCATCCTATTCACCTGGGAGCCTGTCAGAAATGCAGCGGCTCAGGCCCCATGCCAGACCTACTGAATCCAAATGTACATTTAATAAGACCCCATGTGATTTGCATGTATATGAAATTTGAGAAGCACCTCTCTAAACCACTACAATTTCTCCACCTGACCGCGCTGCTTTGACTCTGGTCCCTCCCAACAGATTCTTCACATAGCAAAACAAATCACGTCCCTCATATACTAAAAGCCTTTTAATAGCCTCCCATTTTTCTTAGAATAAAGTGTATTCCATATAGTGTTCCTTTTATATGCTATGGTTTAAGATATTGTTTTCCTTTGTCCAACTTTCATCTTTATTGTATCTCTTTTAAGATAAGAAGTATTTGACAGCCTTATTTTTTTCAAGTACTTTAAATCAAGAAAGGTTTCATTTGATTTTGTCCTTTTTTGTATGAATACTATAGTTGCATTGCAAATGGGACTATTTCTCAGTTTATGTAGTTAGTTAATTCATGTAATAAATGCATGTAAAAAGCCCTCAAGTATTAAAGAAGTGGTTTTCTTTGCAAAATGCCATAAATTATGCTCTGAAAGCTTAAGAGAAACCCCTTTGGATAAAGGATCAAAATCCAAATGTTGTAAGTACGGAAAATAAAATTCTTTCTCGTTTTATTTTTTTATGAGGAAGACTGTACCCTGGACACGATGGCCATTTCTTTGAAAGAACATCATCTGATATACCCAAATATGTTGAAAATAGGTTCAGCACTCTGTTTCAATCCTGTGTCAAATGCCAGCGTGGACAAGTTTTTGTTGTCATAGGTAACCCACAGGCCTTTGGAAACAAGCACTACTATCGAGTCTATAAAATTCAATTTAAAAAAAACCCTTTCACTGGTTCAAACATAAAAATGGAGTTTGGGAATAGAAATATTTCATAAAGCTGTAGAATCCAATCCGAAGTATAAAATGCATTGCAGACTTTCCTCAGAAGCTCTCTATACCTTATCATTTGCAGTCAGATAAGAGATACTGCTGATACACTTTAATTAAGTTGTCTGGAATGCAGGCTGAAATCACCAGGCAGCCCACCTTTCAGGAAGCAGAGTCCAAGGTACTTCGAGGAAGACTGAAGGGGCTCCCCAGAACGTTTCTGCTTTATTCAAAGCGCTGGATAGCAATCATTGGTGGTGTTACAGGGAGGTACTGTCTTGCCTTGGAGGGCCACAAGCAAAGGCAGGATTTTCTAAAGACAACATCAGAAGGGATGACAGTGGCTTCTGCAAAGTAGGGATCAAAGAACCTGAAACTTGGGGATGGGCTTGAAAGGACAGAACTTAGGGAAGAAGGGGAGAAGAATCAAAAAAAAAAAAAAAAAAAACCCAAAACAGCAAAGTAAGAGAAGCCAGTTACAGAGGATAACATATTGTATGAGTCCATTTATATGAAACATTTAGAGTAGGCAAGTCCATAGAGACATAAGATTATTTGTTGCCTAGGGCTGGGAGAGAGGGATAGAGGGATTAGGGGTTGATGGCTAAGTGGTATAGGGTTTCTTTTTGGCTTAATGAAAATTCTAAAATTGGTTGTAATGATAGAATATACGAAAAGCTACTGAATTGTACACTTTATTTTTTAAATTTTCGTAACATCTTTATTGGAGTATAATTGCTTTACAATGCTGTGTTAGGTTCTGCTGTATAACAATCAGCTATATGTATACATATATCCCCATATCCCCTCCCCCTTGAGTCTCCCTCCCCCCCTTCCTATCCCACCCCTCTAGTTCATCACAAAGCATCGAGCTGATCTCCCTGTGCTATGCAGCTGCTTCCCACTAGCTATCTATTTTACATTTGGTAGTGTATATATGTCCATGCCACTCTCTCACTTCATCCCAGCTTCCCCTTCCCCCTCCCCATGTCCTCAAGTCCATTCTCTATCTCTGCATCTTTATTCCTGTCTTGCCCTTATGTTTGTACACTTTAAATGGATGAATTTTATAGTATGTGAGTCATATCTCAACAAAGCTGTTAAAAAATAAATTAAAATAAATTCTAAAAAAATACCCCCCCCAAAAAAAGATGAGGAAGAAAAAATTTAAGATATTGAGTAGAAGTAATAGGGATGATTGTTTCTTATGAAGCATATACAGCTATTTCTTGATTTTTTTTTCCAGGTTAGCTATCTACCATTGACTTCCTGCTATAAAAGATGAAGATTCCATTTCTTACATACCACCCCCCCATGCACATGTACACTTTTTCTTCCTCACCCTCCCATTAGAGCTGTACTGTAATTTTTGGTAAGATCAATATTCAGCACTGATGACTCTCAAATTTATATCTCCAACAGAGTTCTTTTTGGAGTCTGGACCATATCCAAGTGCTTACTAAACGTCTATACGTTAATATCTAGTAGGCATCTCAAACTTAATTTGTTCAAAACTGAGCTCTTGATTCCCCTCCAAAACCTGCTCCTCTTATTGCATTTTCCGTCTCAGTAAACGGCAATACCATTTTCCCAGTTGCTCAAGTCAAGAACCCCGGAGGCATCGCTGACTTCACTTTTACTCCCTCATCCCTTATCTGATCTGTCAGCAAACCCCTGTGGCTCTACCTTCAAAATATATCCAGAATCCAACACCTTCTCACCACTTCCACGGTACACCCATGTCCACCCCCATCCCCACCCAACGCCCCAGATCCAAGACACAATAGCTCTCCCTTGAATCACTGCAATGGCCTCCCAGTTAGTTTTCCCACTTCTGTCCTTGGTCTATTTTCAACAGAGTGTTCCGGTAAAAATAAAGGTCATATCATGCCTCTCCTCGGCTCCAAAGCCTCCAGTGGCTCCCCATTGCACTTCAGGAACATCAATGGTGCTAAGATTCCTGGACCAGTAAATCCAACTGGCCCCTGGCTCATCTGTTACCCAAGCACACAAGCCTAACTCCTATTATCTCTGGTTTTCTGGAAAGTCTACAAGGTTAAACCTCCACTTAAACTATCAACCACAAAATCAACTCAGCCTTTGCCTGTTAAGTTTATAATGATCTCTATAAAGACGTTTTTCACCGTCATAAACAGGAGTCCTTATCATTGCCCTATGCTCAGGATGAGGACTCTAGACTAGTTTTCCACCCAGTCTAAATAGCAAATCCAGCTTTGATTTCCATAGTGCGGAGAAAGGAAAAATACCCGCTCATTTTCCTAAACCATCCTCCATATATACAATCCTCTGGTTCCTTACACAAAACATTTGCTGCCTTTTCAGGGTCCTAACTTGAGGAGCAAACAAGACTTTACAGAAAGAGGCTGCGGCCACCCTTGGGATACCTTAATGCCTGTTTCTTTTTGTTTGCAAATGGCTCTGCCCTTAATTAGCATGATATTGCTGATCCAGTAATTGTTCTATCAACCCACAGTAACCATCTTAATCTGTGAAATGCAAGTATGTTATCTAGGAAGTGGTGTCACCGGAAGGAACTGAGATACAGAATTTCCTTCGTGGGTTACAAAAGCAGCACTGGAAGGTTTTATAGAAAAATTGTCATAAGCTAGTTAGGAAGCATGCTTGTGAAAATAATCTTTTTTGAACCTATTTTTCTCTGATATACTGGAAGAGGATCGTGGCAAAGGCATTACCTTCTGCTGAGGCTATTAGACCCTCCTCCCTTGCCTTCCAATGAAGGAGGGTCTGTGGAGGAAACCTGCCTCCCTAGGTCTTTTTTTTTTTTTTTAATACATTTATTTATTTATTTTTGACTGCTTTGGGTCTTCATTGCAGTGCACGGTCTTCTCATTATGGTGGCTTCTCTTGTTGCGGACCATGGGCTCTAGGTGTGCAGGCTCAGTAGTTGTGGCGCATGGGCTTAGTTGCCCTGCAGCATGTAGGATCTTCCTGGACCAGGGCTCCAACCCATGTCCCCTGCACTGGCAGGCAGATTCTTAACCACTGCACCACCAGGGAAGCCCCTCCCTAGGTCTTTTGCTGGTTAAACTACTTCTCGGTCCTGGCCCTAATCCCAATGCGTCTTTATTTATTCATTCAAGCTCTGGGAGATTCAATCCGCTTTCCTTTCCTCTTCGAGTCTTTTACTAAGTATCTGTCTCTTCGAGTTCTTCCAACACTTACTTCAGCCTCCTCTGCTTCCCTTTTCCTTGCTGTCCACCATTCTCTTATTCACAAATATTTGCTGAACACCTACTACGCTTTCATGTGTTTACATCAGACTCCATCTCTGCCCTGGTGGAAATCACAAGGGGGAGGCAGGCAGAGAGTAACCAATCAGACAACCTACATACTCACAAGAAGATGTGTGATCTTGTACTTTTCGGTATTTCGGAAGTTCAAATACATCTTAGATGTGATGAGAGAGAGAGAGAAAGATGGAGGAAGAGGAGGTAGGGGTGGGAAGAAGAGAGAAACTTTCCAGTCGCCAAGTTAGAGAACACTGCAATAGAGTCCTATTTTAATACTTTTAGTTTTTGCCTCTGCTACTTGCCTGTAGGCTTCTAAATAGTGTGCTGGAGCTGCTCTCTGATGCTGCGTTCCTCCCGAGAGCAGAGCCTGGGGCAAGAGCTTCCATGTGGACAGCTTACTTGGGGCCTGATGCCCAGGAACAGGTGTGAGGGTCTGGGCAGAGTGCAGCAGGGAAGGAGGGAGAGCGCTTTCAAGGTGCACCGTGGTTGTCACCACCACGGACCCCTGGGGTTCAGTCCTGCTGGGGCCTTCTGAGGAGCCATGTAGAACATGTCTCAGAATTGTCCGCCCATGGATAGAAGGGGGAACGTTTTTCCACCAGCTTCATATTCCCACATGCATGAGGGCCGTACTGCATGCTGGGGCAGTACCAGGTGTGCGGTGCAGCTGAGGTGAGGTGCTGTCATGTTACACTGCTCAAAGCAGGTTGCTGAAGCAGTGGTTGGAGAACGAGGTGGGCTGAGAGGAAAAGGGGGACAGAAAAAATGTCCCGTACAACTGCTATTTTTTTCTTTTTTAAATAAGAGTGTTCACAGCAGCTTTATTCACAATAGGCAAAAACTGGAAATAACCCAAAAGTCCATCTACAGGAGAATGGATAAACAAAAGGTAATATATTTGTCCGATGAAATCCTACTCAGCAACAAGAAAGAATGGAGTGCTGATATACAACAACATGGGGGACACAGACATGGCACTAAGCAAAAGAGGTTGAAAACCAAAGAATACACACTATAAGATTCTTCTTATGAAATTACAGAATAGGCAAAACTAATCTATGGGTGGGGGACCAGAACAGTGACTCTCTCTGGTGGGGTATATGGGGATTAACTGCAGAAAAGCATGAAAGAACTTTCCAGAATGATAGAAATGGTCCATATCTTGACAAAGGTATGGATTGCATGGGCTTATGCATTCATCAAAATTCATTAACTTGTACATTGAAGATGTATACATTTCATTCTGTATACATTTTACCTAAAAAAAAAATAAACTATAAAGAAATATTTAGCTAGTAGATTTACCTCTAACAGTGGTACAGGTTAGTAACGCTACCTTCTGTGTACTCAAGTCTTGAGCAAATGGATAGGATATATTTAGGATAATGAGAGTTCTGTTCTCACTGTTGGAAAAGGGGAATTATAAATATGGGCAGAGGGGAGACCAGAATGTGGCCTGTGGTTTTGGTTTGGAACTAGATGCATCAATATGACCTCATGGGTTTATATGGATAGAGATAGACCTATATATATATGTACACATACACAAGTACACACACATACACACACTTCCTAACTCTGTCTGCTCAGAGGACCTAGAAGCAATGATGCGCCAGGAATACTGAGCACATATAGAGCCCAGATCTTGGTTTCTAAATATCACTTTCTACTGAAAGGAACCAGGGCTCTTTGGAGAAATGGCTGATTCCAGGGAAAGCACAAAATGACCCCGACACATCTTCTGCGATTAAATGAGAAAGCGGCTCAAATGCTGATGGGGAGATATCAAAAGAACAGCGGGACCAAGCTGGAGTTCCCAGTGGTTAAATCTGGGGCAATTTGAGCATGGAGATAAATAAGGATTGTGATGGAAGTTAACTGTCACGGGACCCATGACAAACTAAATTGGAAATGCTGCTGCTGAAGTAACAGTAATTAATACATGAAGCAGGAATGGCAGCAACTGGAGACCATGCCCCGTTCAAGATAGTACTTACTGTTAATGCCTTGATAAATAGCATCTTCTCCCCAAACTGCAGGAATTCCAACCATCCAAGTATGCAAAGTGCTGCCAATGTGCTAAGAGCTTCAAGGCGGCCAGCCAGACTCCTGCCCAGTGCCCCAGCTTAGAATCCTGCGTCAATTCTCACCACTTCTAAAGCTAGTACCAGGAACTACCTAAGTAGCAGGTATAAGTTCACAAATTCAAGGTGTGCAAAAAAAAAAAAATTCTATCTCTTCATTTTCTTTATATCAAAGTAAATCTTTCAACCCTCTGGCCTGCTAGGCTGGAAGAAAATGACATTGCCATTGTTATGAGGTCTCTCTCTTCTCTTCCCTGACCCTCAGCAGAAGGCACAAGTTCTATGTGGTGCGGGGAACAGGCAAGGTCACTCTTCTGGGCTTTTCGTCCTCTTTGTTATCTCCATTTTCTAAACCCACCACAATGAAGGCTCTGCTTCCTTGGAGCCGGGAACGCTATAGTTACGGCCCAGCCTCCCATGGCCCTCCTAAATCTCAGCACTTCCACTAGGGACAGCAGAGGACAAAGCCAAGGACTGGAAGAACTCCCTCCTGCTGCCCTGCCTTTGCCTCAAAGATGCTCCTCTGCCCACTGGTGTCTGCAAAGGAAGAGAGCATTATTTCTCTAATCACTCAGGTTTTAGGAGGATAAAGGTCTGAAGAAAAAGTGTCTTTTGAGTAATTTCGTTTTGGACACAGTAGCCCCCAACTTCCTCTGAGGCACAGTGTTAATGAGGGAGCACAAAAGCCCTGCCCACCTTGGTGGAACAGGGGAGGAGACACTGTTGGACGAGAGGCCCCAGTAAATTATCCTGTCACGTAGATTACGTGTAAGTGACCCTGGGTTGTTTACAAAATTTTAAAACCTATGACTTGTGTATTAGTCACTCATAAGAATCAAGAGAGGACTTGCATTTTTAGATCACTTTAGGTTCATCGGAGGAACTTTGTGGTCCACTGACCTTTTTTCAGGATCCTGATCTGGTCCAACCTCCCATACCTGGAGGACGCACATTACAGCATCGTCACAGGGAAGTTTCCAGACATTGCTCAGACATGTCCGAGCACAGGACATAGCTGCCTCCCAGGGCAAATCATGCCGTTTCTGATTTAAAGCAACTTCTGCCTCTTTAACTTCTTTTCACTGATCCATGTTTCACCCTTTGAAGCTGCCCTGAGTTTGTCTAGCTTACTAGCAGTGGTTCCACAGACGTAATTGTAAAGTTTTTGCAGAACTTTGAGGAATAATCTGCTCGGGGCTGGAGTGTTAAACTCATTTAAAACATCTAGATCTCTTAAGTCTGTTCTCCTCTTTAAGGATTTGAAAATTTTCTCATTAAAAAAAAACAAAAAAAAAAACTAGGGCTTCCCTGGTGGTGCAGTGGTTGAGAGTCCGCCTGCCAACGCCAGGGGACGCGAGTTCGTGCCCTTGTCTGGGAGGATCCCACATGCCGCGGAGCGACTATATTGAAATCAAGTAGTTCTCCTTTTTTCTTTCATTGCTTAACTTTATTCTCTTTATCTAAACAACAGAAGTTCGTAGTTTTTAAAAATAAGGAAAGGGCTTCCCTGGTGGTGCAGTGGTTGAGAGTCCGCCTGCCGATGCAGGGGACACGGGTTCGTGCCCCGGTCTGGGAAGATCCCACATGCCGCGGAGCGGCTGGGCCCGTGAGCCATGGCCGCTGAGCCTGTGCGTCCAGAGCCTGTGCTCTGCAACGGGAGAGGCCACAACAGTGAGAGGCCCGCGTACCACTAAAAAAAAAAAAAAAAAAAAAAAAAATAAGGAAAAAAGACAGATCAAGAGAAGTAAAATTACCCATAAACTCAACACTGAGATCTCTCTCTTTTTAATGGATACATATAGGCATAATTATATATTGACCAAGTATCCTACTGGTTGTACTGTTTTGAACTTGCTTTCTCCACTTAGCAATATGTCTTAAAAGGGCCTGTGTTCCCCACGCTAGTCATTTGTCATTATACCCCAGTCTCAAGCTGTGAGTTACCTCTTTGTTATCCTTGTTTCAAATATATCTATTTTTTAAAGCTCCTGAATATTTTGTTCTTTGGGTTCCTGTACCATTTTTTTGTTCCATAATCTTCATTGACTTGATTCTGTATACATCCTTCCATATAAACAATATCATAATCTATAAACAATACCTTATAATCTGTCCCTGTGTGTCACCCATGAACACCCTGACTTTCTTTAGATATCTTCCCATTTCTTCTTCAAAAAAGAACATCACTGGTAATTGCTTGTTCAGAATTTTGCCCTTGTTAAGCCCTCACCCCTCCTAAGCCAACTAAGCCTTTAGAGTCTCTGGCCTTGGAGTCAGGTCTATTCCTTCCCTCTGAACACTTCTGACATCTGCCTTCCTAAAATCTAGGGTACGTAGTCGACGGAGCCCAGAGCTGGGGATCCAGCACAAAGTTGGCCAGGTCCATCCTGACATTTTGAGAACTTGTTGCTCTGTCCATCCCTCCTCCTCAACACACACGTGCACGTGCGCGCACGCGCGCTCGCACACACACACACACACACACACACACACACACACACAGGCTAAGACCCTGCACTCAATGGTTGGTCTATGGACTATGCTTGGCTCCAGGACCATAGTCAGTGGGACTGGGGCGGAGATGTCTGGTTCAAACCAAGCCAGTAGATTCTCTCTCCTGGGCATATGGAATGGGAATACAGGGACTATCAGTCTCTTCCAGGCCCTTGCATGGGAAGTGGTAGGAAGCAGAGCCCGGGGGAGCCACATCTGGCCCAGATGGAGGCAGATGACATCGAACTGGTTTTCCGAGAGAGAAGAACAAAGCAGGCACAGAGAAGGAAGTGGAGATACTACAACAGACACACTGTTGCCCCTCCCAGATCCCCTTGGGTTCCTTTTACCAGCCGTGTGTGCCCACTGCCGGCCTCTGCAAGCCTCGTCCCTCACGGCCCTCACTGGTGACTTTCTGAGCATCACCCTTTGTGTCCCGGAGCCACCCCATTCATGGGGCTAGAAGCCCCTGGGTGTTTTCTGTTTCCCTCTATGCCTCCCCTCCCTCCTCTACGATCATCAACTGATCAGTGTGCAAGTACACACGTCCATTTCCATTGCTCGAGGCCCGATTTACACCCCTAAGCTTCCCTTACTAAGTTCCCCCTGGAGCATCTCACTGATACCCGAATTCTTGGCATTTGGGAAAGCCTGATGCAGAACCCATGGGAAACCAGGTAGCCAGAGAAATGGAGAGAGTGACCTCGGGCCTGAGAGATGACTAGTCCTGGTTGAGGTCCCCTGTGAGGCCCGAAGCTCTTCCCCTGAGGGTTCAGTGATCTGCTCCTGAATCTTCAACTCACTCTCCTGGTGGGTTAGGCTTGCACCAGCCAACTTCTCTGACCTGTTACCCTGAAGACCTGACTCAGGCACCCAGCACGCCCTCCCTGCTGGCGGTCACTGTGCTCCAGAGTTCCCAAGTTTTAACTTTGATCAATTATTTATTTCCACTGGTCAGCATCTCGAGGTGATATTATCAGTAAGACAAGCTTAGAATTCATCAGAGACTCTGCTTTTACTGGAAAGTGGCTTCCAGAAGAATTTCTAGATCTTTAAGTCACTCAATCACTGCTATTTTTGGCCATGCTTATGCTTGGCCAAAATTATACTTTATACCATTATACTTATTTAGTTATATAAAAGAACTAATATTTAATATATGTAAATATTTTATATACATATTTATTATATATGTGTGCCACTCTTGTCCTAGAGCAAAATTTTTTACTATAATGAACAGCTTTAAAAATATTATTTTAATGGGAAGGTCTTGTCCTTTGCCCTTTTATCCAAAAGTCTATTTATATAAATGCAAAAAAAAAAAGAAAAGAAGCTCATGTTCCTTATTTGGTGGTTGTGTTTCTTCTACTGGAGCCTGCCTCGCAAAGATATTTTTGTTGCTGACACAGAGATTTTGTTTTTTGTTTTGTTTTCTAAGGTTCTTTACTAAAAGCCAGGGACTTTCTTGTACATCAGTTATCAAGTTTCTCCCAGGCCGTGATGAAAAGGAATATTGCTTCACAGACTTTTCTGTCAGTAGATTAGGTGTTTCCACTGTGTTGAGAACACATTATACAATAATTGATAAATACAGAAAATCAGGCTTAACATTGTTCCTTAATGAAATAATGACGTGGACGTAAAAACCTCGATGATTCCTTATGATGCTCAAAATTGAGATATGGGAAGGAAACGTTAGCCCCACGTTGACTTGGAGAAACACAGGACTGGACATTAGTTCCCATTCCTCGTTCAATGCTTTGCTTTTTTCCATCATCTAAAGATGCAAGGCCTTAAAAGGCCTTGTTCTTTTCCAATTTCTCCCCACACTGTTCCTTTGTTTTCAGCTGTCTTTTGTCTCCCTGATCGTTTTCCACCTTTAAACACAGATGAGCAATGCTTAGGGGCTCTAAACATCGCCATCCAGCACTGCCACAGACCCCTGCACTTGATTTGTTGAATGCTGACCGCAAGTCTGGAGGGCCCTTTGCACAGCTCCACACATAGAAAGATTTCAGTAAATGCTGGCTTAGCAGCTGGATCAAAGGAGAGATGGTGTATAGCGATCCCTCAGGAGAGGAAGGACGGACTAGGGTTCCACTCACTTAGTAATCACACATATTACTTCTTTTATTTTCATATTACTTCTTTTGGATCCCATTTTTAAATCTAAACCTCAGGACCCATGCCTTTCTGGAGGGCTGGGATGTTGTCATAGCCACACGTATAATAAAAGAATAACTGCTAACATTGAATGAGTACTTCATATATGACAGGCATTGTTTAATTGCCACAAAACTGAAAGAAGGAAGTAACACTGAATTACCTCATTAATTAGAATTATTAGAATTCATCAGAATTATTTCATTAATTCTTATATACTAATGATATATATAACGATACTAATAATATTGATACTACTAATAAATACAAATAAAAACTATATATGCTAATATACTATATATTAAGTATATATGTATGTAGTTTTCACTAACAACTCAGAATCCTGATGCATCTTATAACTGATGGCATTTCACAGTTAGTCTGGACCTGGCAGCAGCAATACGTACTTGTCCTTGCCTGTGTATACGCAGACTTGGGTCTTTGCAATTAACATTAGTATTTCAACTGAGTTGCATGCCTTGCTGGGACTATGTGAGCACAGAAAAACATGGGAATAGAGTTGGAAATGTGCTGCTGGAGAAATGATTGCACGCCTACATTTTCTTGCAAAGGCACAACTGAGGGCTTCACGGCCCTGAGAAAGGAAGATTCCCCATAGGCAGATGAAGCTGTGTCATCTTTAGCTCCTGAAATGTGCACAGGACTGCCCATCACATACTGAGCAATGCAGTAGGAAATGGCAAAGCCAGGGCGGGCTGGTGTGACCCATTCCCACTCTATACAGGACTAATGTTTTAAGGCAACATGCCTAAGTTTCAATGGCAGTGTTTGCCTTTCTTAGAAGTAAACAAATAATGTATGCCTTTAATCAAAGATCTCTGAGATTTGATTACAGCTATTATCTCTATTTTACAGATATAAAAACTGAGGATTGAAGAAACTGGGTAATGTGCCCATTTCCCAGTGCTAGGAAATGATAGAGCCAGGATGCAAACCCCAGCCAGTCCCATCCTAGGTCTCACGGTCCTTAATCACAAAACTGCACCACCCCTCACAGCACTTAGCACGGTGTCTGGTAAAATAAATGTTTGTCGGTACAAACCAAACTGTTTAAAGAGGGTTTATTCTTGGTGAGAAAGATAATCAAATATGTAGAGAATGTCTCTAAACATGGGAACATCATCATTCTGGTGGAAGAAAAACTCAGAGCATAGTTGCATCCGAAGCTGTGAGCCCAGGGATGAATGGGGCTCCTCAGAGGATCACGATCTCCACATGGTCTCCCGTCCAGATCACTGAGTGGGGAGCACCAGGGTCATGAGCCATGTGTCATGGGCCGGGGTCCATGGGTGGGCAGCAGCATGCTTGTGAACCTCTGGTCTGGAGTTTGTAGGAGCCGGCCCCCAAGAGGCTAACTTCAACCTATCAAATGAATTATTTCTGATTTTGAAACTCAAAAGTTTTATTTTAAACTTAATTGCTTTCTGATTACTAAAGTAACTCATGCCCAGAGAAAGACAAATATCATATGATATCGCATATATGTGGAATCTAAAAAAATGGTACAAATGAATCTATTTACAAAACAGAAATAGAGTCACAGATGTAGAAAACAAACTTACGGTTACCAAGGGGGAAAGGGGGAAGGGATAAATTGGGAGATTGGGATTGACATATATACACACTACTTTCTATAAAATGAAAATTAGGGCTTCCCTGGTGGCGCAGTGGTTGAGAGTCCGCCTGCCGATGCAGGGGACACGGGTTCGTGACCCAATCCGGGAAGATCCCACATGCCGGGGAGTGGCTGGGCACGTGAGCCATGGCCGCTGAGCCTGCGCGTCCGGAGCCTGTGCTCCGCAGCGGGAGAGGTCACAACAGTGAGAGGCCCGTGTACCGCAAAAAAAAAAAAAAGAAAAAAGAATCCGCCTGCCAATGCAGGGGACACGGGTTCGAGCCCTGGTCCGGGAAGATCCCACATGCCGAGGAGCAACAAAGCCTGTGCGCCACAACTACTGAGCCTGAGCTCTAGAGTCCGCAAGCCACAACTACTGAGCCCACATTCCACAACTACTGAAGCCTGCGTGCCTAGAGCCCGTGCTCCGCAACAAAAGAAGCCATGACAATGAGAAACCCGCGCACCGCATCTAGAGAAAGCTGGCACATAGCAACGAAGACCCAACACAGGCAATAAATAAATAAATAAATTTATATATTAAAAACATAGGTAACTAACAAGAACCTACTGTGTAGCACAGGGAACTCTACTCAATACTCTGTAATGACCTATATGGGAAAAGAATCTAAAAAAGAGTGGATCTATGTGTATGTATAACTGATTCACTTTGCTGTATAGCAGAAACTAACACAACACTGTAAATCAATTATACGCCAATAAAAATTAATTTAAAAAATGGAGATATTAATTCCTACTACGTGGAACTGTTGCAAGTATTAAATGAGATCTAATATCTGTAAGAAAAAAATAAAGTAACTCATGCCCCCCAAATTAAAAAATTCGTAAGAAAACCGTGGCCACTGTGTACACTCTGGTGCACATACGTTTTCAAGTTCTGAATCAGGTGGCGGCTTTGCAACGTTTTCTGTGGACTTAGTATATTTCATAAATACCTTCCCAGAATATAGTTTTCCCTCATGCAAATATGGTCTCCTGGAAACGCTTAAAACCTGTATAAAGTGGAAAAGTCCTTGAGATAAGGTTTAGTGTATACAGAGTAAGCCCTAAATAGACAATGAGATTTCCTCAGAGAGAATTTAAATGTAGCTGGTTTTTAAAAATGAAATGATGGGAAACTGTTTTCTCAGTGTCCCCTTGAGACTCTCCTTTCCTGGCCCTTCCCAAACTTCCCAAATCAAATGCTTCTTTTTTATATTTAACTATCTGAAATATGATGTATTTGTTTCATAGGGCTGAGGTAACAAAGTGCCACAGACTGGGTGGCTTCACACCACAGGAGTTTATTCTCTCACAGTCCTGGAGGCTGAAAGTCCAAACTTCAAGGTGTTGGCAGGGCTACGTTCTCTCTGAAGCCTCCAGAGGAGGACTCTTCCTTGCCTCTTCCAGCTTCTGACAGCTGCCAGAAATCCATGGCGACCCTTGCCTTGTAAAGGCATCACTCCAATGCCCGCCTCCATCTTCACATGGCCATCTGCCATGTGTCCTTCTCCTCCTTTTAAGGTCACCAGTCATGTTGGATTAGGGGCCCCACCCTACTTCAGTATGACTTCATCCTTTTTTTTTTCTTTTATTATTGTTACTTCTTATTGTGGTTAAACTATACATAACGAAAATTTACCATTTTAACCAGTTTTAGGTGTACAATTAAATAGCATTAAGTACACTTACATTGTTGCACAATCATCTGCATTATCTATTTCCAGAACTATTTCATCATCCCAGGGTGAAACTCTGTTCCCATTAAACAATAACTTCCCAGTCTCCCTCCTCTCAACCCCTGATAACATCTATTCTACTTTCTGTCTCTATGAATTTGCATGTTTTGGGTGCTTCATATAAGTAGAGCCATGTAGTATTTGTCTGGCTTATTTCACGTGGCATAATGTTTTCGAGGTTCATTCATGTTGTAGCATGTATCAGAATCTCATTCCTTTCTAAGGTTGTATAATAATCTATTGTACGTACATTCCATATTTTGTTCATCCATTCATCTGATGATAGACATTTGGGTTGTTTCCATCTTTTGGCTATTGTGAATCATGTTGTTAGGAATACTGGTGCTCAAGTATCTGTTTGAGTCTCTGCTTTCAATTCTTTTGGGTATATTCCTAGAAGTGAAATTGCTGAATCACATGCTAATTCCACATTTAATTTTGGAGGAAACACCAAACTGTTTTCCACAGTGGCTACACCATTTTACATTCCCCCCAGCAATGCACAAGGGCTCCAATTTCTCAACAATTTCATCAACACTTGTTATTTTCCATATTCTCCGTAATAGGATACTCACATCCTAATAAACGTATGACAAGTATGACCTCATCTTAACTTTACATTTGCACAGATCCTATTTCCCAGTAAGGTCACATTCCAAGGTTCCAGGAAAGGCACGAATTTGGGGTATGTGTGTACTCTATTCAACCCTGTACGTGTGGTAAAGAGGATTTCCCATAGGCAGAGTGGGACTAAAGATTACAATTCCCAGAAATCAAACTTACTACACATAGGCTGTGATATATAACTTCGAGTTCGAATGAGGAATGATGGAGGTTAAATGAAGGAAATAAAAACTAATGTTTCCCTCGTCTTAGTGGCTGAATTGCTGCCCACTGCAGGAGAAAACAGTGTTAAATTAACTGGACTGATAAATGGATTTTTATTTTGTATGCAATATATCATGGGTTTAAAATAGTAAATGACAAAACCGTTCTGAAAAAAATAATTTAGCAGATGGAAGCCAAGAGAAAGGCATTGATAGGCTAATGATCTCTTTTAATCTATAAGGTGTGTTTCTGGACGTGAGGTAACTTTAAACGCATAGCAAGAAGATGCTAATTGCCCCACCAGAGACTTTGCGTACACAGCCCCTTCGGTGACACTTGATGGGGGTACAGAACTGGGATGCTGCCTTTAGCGGACCTTGAGAAATTTCATCCCTTGGACGTGTGCTCTCACAATTTACCTTGCAGAGATTACAGATGACTTTGGTTGGATCAACGTCACTGAAGAGAGAGAGAATGCACGTTTGAGATGCTGCACGTGACACGTGGAAGCATTCCTTATTAGTTCAGGGGGACCATGTGGCCTCTTCAACCTCTTTTCCTATCTGTTGTTAACTCCTGGTGGGTAAATTTGTTTTAATACTAAAATAGTTCATCAAAATCCATAAAAAGTAAATACAATTGTCTAGTTCTAAGAGTGGAGAAATATATTCGAGTGGATTAATCAATAATGAGTGAATTAATAGGTGAATAATTAGGTAGTTAATTAGGGGCTAGGATTCTGGAATGACTGGTTGACTTTAGTCACACCCTCAGGCTCAAATCCAGTGCCCTGATCTGACACTGACCAATGGAGATAATCATGACTACTTTCCTAACCCCATACGGCATTTGGGGGAATTAAATAAAGTGACATTCTTGAGGGTTGAATCTCAGGTCCCGCTCATTCTACATCCACTGCCAGGCGCCAGCCACCTGCTCACAGGCCTTTGATGGGTATTTGCAGGTAGCTGTCTCTAGCCCAGACCTCTATGCTGAATTCAGACCCTAATCTCCAGCTGCCCGCCAACCACCTTCACTTGGCACCTAACCCCCGGCACTCACTATGTTCAGAACTGAACTCACCATCTTTCCCTATCAACCTTAGCTTCTGTCTCAGGGAATAGTAACAACAGTCCACCCACATGGCTGTTCCATGGGGAACCTGGGAGGCGCCCTTGCCTCTGCTCTGTTGCCCACCATACACCATCAGCCACTCACCAAACTCTTTTTTTTTTTTGCAGTACGCAGGTCTCTCACTGTTGTGGCCTTTCCCGCTTGCGGAGCACAGGCTCCGGACGCGCAGGCTCAGCGGCCACGGCTCACGGGCCTAGCCGCTCCGTGGCATGTGGGATCTTCCCGGACCGGGGCACAAACCCGTGTCCCCTGCATCGGCAGGTGGTCTCTCAACCACTGTGCCACCAGGGAAGCCCCCACTCACCAAACCCTTGACCGAGATTCTCTTCTTGACCAAACTCTACCCAGGCTCCTTTGAGCCCTCTTCTTGGCCAGGCCTCAACTTTGGCCCAGGAAGACTTGGTCAAACACTAGCATGGTTTCTAACATCTCAAGTTCGTATCCCTGGGATGACCCTAACCCCCCCTCCCCCCTTAAAGTGCCTGTCTGAGAAAACTCAAGGCTGCCCAAAGAAGTGACTGTTCCAGCCAGCGCCTGAAGATAGAGGTCCCTTCTCCCAGCCTCTGTGACAGGGAAGGAGCCTAACTTAGCAAACCCAGATGGATTCCCGTGGACCCACCCCTTTTCCTGTTTCTTGTAATGTTTCACTTCCCTGACTCTTCTCAAGCCCCTGCCAACCCCACCCTATTCTCCTTTTAAAACACCCAGTCACCTCTGCACGGATCAGAATGAAGCCCAGAACTTTCCCCTACTGCCAGTAGTTTCTGAATAAGATCTATTTTCACCACTTTAACTAATGTCCAGCTGTGTTTCTCTTTAACACTTTCTCAGTTCCTCTCAGCATCTCTTAGTTCCATCCATGTTTTTCCATCCCTTCGATTCAGTTCCGGCCACCATCGCCTCTCCCCGGATTGCTGTGGCGGCCTCCTGGCCCCCAGCCTCGCCTCATCCAACCCCCTTTCTGCACAGAGCACGTTTTATCAGCGCCCCCTCCAACACCCCTACTCAAAGCCCTCAAAGATGGCTTCCCTCAGGACACCATTCAAACTCTCTGAAATTGGCCACACAGTTAGGTAGCCTACTGACAACGAAATGAGCAAACTCATGGAGTTCAGTTGAGATGCAGAATCCTTTGGGACAGGATATCCTGCCCTTTTCCTTCCTGTCTGTGAGGGGGATTCTGACTTTGCCCCCTGTCCCTTCTCCGAGAAAACAGGCTTGGAGAACTTAAAAGACCAGCCCTAAGTCCCCCAGTCAGTGTAAAGAAGACACAAATCCAAGACTTCTACACCCAAAACAAGTCCTTTTCTTCCACTCTGTCGCACTCACCAGCTCCCCTTTCTAGGATGCACGCTCTGCTTCTTTGGTATAAATTTCACCAACTCTACTTCCTTCTGCATTTTTACCTTTTGTGAGCAAGGGAAGTGCTTCTTCTTCTTCTGTTTTCCTGTCACAGCTTTCCCATCCTCTTCTGCCTGTTCCGTATCCAACAGAGTGAATGGATGATTTATCACTGAAAATTTATCTTCTTATTTGTTTTTGTTTTTGCAGTACGCAGGCCTCTCACTGTTGTGGCCTCTCCCGTTGCGGAGTACAGGCTCCGGACGCACAGGCTCAGTGGCCATGGCTCACGGGCCCAGCCACTCCGCGGCACGTGGGATCTTCCCGGACCGGGGCACGAACCCCTGTCCCCTGCAACGGCAGGCGGACTCTCAACCACTGTGCCACCAGGGAAGCCCTATCTTCTTATTTGAAAATACAATTGTTAACTTATTTTTTCAAACAAGTAATTTACACAAATGGCTCCCAAACGAACCAGACAGTAAGACATAGAGTGAAAATTTTGTTTCTGCTGTTATTCTCCATCTTTCTGTTCCCTCCGCTCTCTTTCCCACCAATAAGCACTTCCAGTATTTTCTTGTTTATTTTTCCAGTTTCTCTATGCAGTACAAGTACCAATTTCCATGCTTACACCCCTCACCTTTTATACAGAATGCACACACATGACACGCCATTCTGCACCTTGCTTTTTTCACTTAACAATAATATATATTGGAAATCATCCGTTATCAGGGCATAGAAAGTTCCCTCATTCTTTTTTATAACTGCAGAGCAGTGCAATAAATGGATACATTCCATGATTTATTCACTTTGTCCCCTAGTGATGGAATTCGGCTAGTTTCCATTTTTTGCCTATTATAAAAAATGCTGCAAGGAATAACCTTGAATATGCTGCATTTCTCCCAGAATAAACTGTCGAGTCAAAGGAAATATTTGATAGATACTGTGAAATTTTCTAATGTACGTTACCTCCAGCAATGAATGAGAGTGCCTGGCCAGCAATTTTTGTTGAACTTTGACATTTTTGTCAATCCTATAGATAAAGAGTGGTATATCGCTGTAGTTTTAATATGCATTTTTAAAAAATAAATTTATATATTCATTTAGTTTTTGGCTGCATTGGGTCTTCACTGCTGTGCGCGGGCTTTCTCTAGTTGTGGTGAGGGAGGGCTACTCTTTGTTGTGGTATGTGGGCTTCTCATTGTGGTGGCTTCTCTTTGTTGTGGAAACAAACACAACATGGGCTGCAGTAGTTGTGGCATGCGGGCTCAGTAGTTGTGGCTCATGGGCTTAGTTGCTCTGCGGCATGTGGCATCTTCCTGGACCAGGGCTTGAACCCGTGTCCCCTGCATTGGCAGACAGATTCTTAACCACTGTGCCACCAGGGAAGTCCCTTAATTTTGCTTATGTGTAAGGGGGACCATCTATTCATATTTTTAAAGTTATTTGTATTTATTTTAATGTTAACTGTTCATATTTTTGCCCTTTCAGGAATAGTGTTTTGGTCTTGTTATTGATACCTAAGAGCTTTTTATATATTAGGGGGACTAGTGCTTTGTTTGTGATATGAGTCATGTAAATATGTTTTGTAACTTTGTCATCTGTCTTTTGAATTTGCTTATGATGTCTTTGGCCATGCAAAAGGTGATTTTCTTTTTTAAAATTAACATAAAGTACAATTGACCTTTCTTATTTGGTGTACAGTTCTACACACGTATAGATTCATGGAACCACAACCACAATCAAGATAAGAGCAGTTCCATTACCCCACAAATGTCCTGGTGCTATCTATGTGTAGCCGTGCTCTCCTCAACCCTAGAAACCACTGATATGTTCTCCTTTCACTACAGTTTTTTCTTTCCAAGAATATTTTATAAATGGAATCATTCAGTATGTAGTGTGTCTCAGCATGATGCTTTTGAGATTCATCCAAGTTGTGGTTATATCCTTAGCGCGTTTCTTTTTACTGCTAAGTAGTAGCTCATTGTATGGTTGTACCACAGTTGGTTTATCCATTCACCAAGGGCATTTAGATAGTTTCCAGTTTTTGACAGTTATGCATAAAGCTATATAAACATTCATGTGAGGTTTTTGTGTGAACATATCATAAATACCTAGGAGTGGGGTTTCTGGGTTGTATGTTTGACTTTACAGGAAGCTGCAAATTGTTTTCCAGAGCGGCTGCGTTGTTTTTCATTCCCACCAGCAAAGTGGCTTCCCCTCTTCGTCAGCAATTGGTGTTGATAGTATTTGTTTGTTTGTTTTTTGTTTGGCCATGCCACGTGGCTTGCAGGATCTTAGTTCCCTGACCAGGGATCTAACTCATGCCCCCTGCAGTGGGGACCACCCAGGGAATTCCAGATAGTATTTTTTATTTCAGCCATTATAATAGGTATGTAGTGGTATCTCATTGCAGTTTTAATTTGCATTTCCCTAACGGTTTGATATTAAACATATTTTCATGTGTTTATTTCCTGCTGTCCTCTTGGGTGAAGTGTCTGTTCCAATCTGTTGCCCATTTTTTAATTAGGTTGTTGTTTTCTGCCTGTTCAGTTTAGAGAGCTCTTCATATATTCTGCATATAACCCATTGGTGGATATGTGATTTGAAAATATTTTGCCTCAGTGTGTAGCTCGTCTTCTCATTCTCTTCACAGTATCTTTGCAGACCAAAATTCTCTGTGCTTTATACAAAATTGTGTAATTTTGATGAGGTCTAATTAATCATTTTTTCTTTTGTTTATCATGCTTTTGGCATCCTAAGAATACTGCTTAAGTTCATGTAGTTCATGAAGATTTTCTCCTACGATTTCTCATTTTACATTTAGATCTATGATCCATTCTGAGTTAAGTTTTATAAAAGGTATGAGATTTAGATCCAGGCCCATTGTGTGTGTGTGTTGATGTTCAATTGCTCCAACGCTATTCACTGAAATGACTATTCTTCCTCCACTGACTTGCCTGCATCTTTCTCAGAAATCAATTGGCCATATTTGTTTGGCTCTATTTCTAGCCTCTCTGTTCTGGTCCATTGATCAATATGCCTAACCCTTGCCATACCACACTGTCTTTTTTTTTTTTTTTTTTTTGGCCATGTCACGCATCTTGTGGGATCTTAGTTTCCCAACCAGGGATTGAACTTGGGCACTCAGGAGTGAAAACACGGAGTCCTAACCACTGGACCACCATACCACACTGTCTTGATTACTGTAGCTCTATAGTAAGTTTTAAAAACGAGAGGTATGATTCCTCTGAATTTTTCTTTTTCAAAACCATTTTGACCATTCTTATTCCTTCACCTCTCCATATGTATTTTAGAATCAGCTTGCCTATATCTAGAAAAAAATCCTGCTGGGATTTTGATTAGAGTTATGTTAAATCTGTAGGTCAATTTGGGGAGAAATGACATTTTAATTATGTTGAGTCTTCCAGTCTATGAACTCTCCATTAATTTAGATCTCTTTCATTGCTTTCAGCATTCAAGTTTTGTAGTTTTCTGCATACAGATGCTGTACATATTTTGTAGATTTTTCATTTCATTTTGGGTAAGCTATTGTAAATAGCGTGTGTGTGTATGTGTGTATTTTTAAAATTTCAGTACGTGTTTTATTGCTAGTATGTAGAGATGATTGATTTTTATGTTGACCTTTTATTCCACAACCTATTAAACTCACTTATTATGTCCAGGAGGCTTTTTTTGTTTCCTTGGGATTGTCAATGTAGACAATCATCTCATCTGTGCAGAGAAACTATTTGAATCCCTTCCCAATCTGTGTGCCCTTCCTTTCTACATTCTGCCTTATTGCACTGGCCAAGGCTTCCAGCGAGATGTTAAATAAGATGCAGAAGCTTCTGTGGGGTTGTTTGTTTTACTGTCTGAGGCTGCATTTATCAGTCTTCTATGAAATTTGGATTTTGATTAATGATAAAAAGACTTTCCACTGAAATTATTTTATACCTCTCTTTTTTCATGCTTTTTGGAAGAAAGATGGCAGGGCAGCTGTGAGGACTAGATAATAGAGAAAAAGAGATTTAAAGAGGCATTTTTGTGGTCTATGTATTTCTTTTCATGATGTCTGAGAACTATAATAAAAGAACTTGAGTTATTTTGAAATTACTTTTTTATTGATGAACTCTTACATTTGATCACACACTACTCTTGAGACTGGACCATGTGGGTGAGAGTTCTTTAAGTGTCATATTACCAAGGATATCAAAAGCATCCACACTCAATTTTAACACGAGTCTGTTTACACTGATGCAAAGTGAGATAAAATTCCAGTGGCCTGATAAATTTAAGAATTTAAGAATGAGCAATAAACATATGAAAAAGATTCTCATTCTTATTAGACATCATGAATGCAAACTAAAGCTCTAATGTGACACTATTATAAACTCAGTGCAATGGCTAAAATGGAAAAAGACAAAAATATATGAGGATTAGTCAGAATATGGAACAATCATAATGTTCATTCATACACTGCTGTTGGAAGTGTCAATTGGTACAATCACTTTGGAAAATTTGTAATATTTACTAACTGCTGCTGTGCATCTCCCCTGACCCACCAATTATAGTCTTAGGTAGATGTCCAAGATAAATGCACACGTATGTTTGATAAAAGATATGTACAAGAATATTCACAGTAGCACTACTAGAATAGTTCCAAATTGGAAGCTATCCAACTCTCCATCAACGGTAGAAGAAACAGAGAAATTATGGCATATTCACACTGTTGTATACAAAACTATATTCATTGTGAATGAATCAACTTTAACTTCATACAGTAATGGGCTTGAATCTCACAAACTTAATGTCAAGTGAAAGAAACCAGATCCCAAAGAATACATACTGTGTGAGTCTATTTATATAAAGTTCAAAAATAAGCAAAACCGACTAATGGTGGTAGGAATCTAGATAGTAGATACCCTTGAGGGGGATAAAAAGGGGGCTGAGAGGGCTTCTGGAATTCTGATAATGTTTTGTTTCTTGACATGAGTGCTATTACATGGTTATGTTCAGTTTGTGAAAATTTACCAATTGTACAGTTATGATCTGTACATGTTCCGGTCTGTATTTATCACAGTTTTTAAAAATTCAGTGTTTTTGTTGAGTGTGGAAGCTAAAAGGTGGAGTAGGATACAACTGGCATCAAAATCTAACCACATGATGCGTTATTTTTAATGTGCTATTGAATTCTGTTGGCTAATGTTTATTTAAGAATTTTACACTGTTATGCATAAGTGAAATTGGTCTATAGTTTTCTTTCTCAGTGCCATCTTTATCAAGTACTAGGTAGGATTAATGCAACACTTGCTTCATAAAATGGACTTGGAAGTTTTCCTTCTTCTTCTACGTTCTGGAATATGTTAAGTAGCACCGGGATTATCTGATCGTTAGAAGGTTGGTAGAAGATAGAACTACCCTATGAAATCTGGACCTGGTATATGTTTGAGGAGAGCTTACTTTCTCTATTTCTTCACTGGTAGTCTGTCAGACAGGTGGTTTTCACTAACTGTGTTATGCTAGTTACTTAATCACCAGAAGCTTTAGTTTCTCTGTCTGAAAAAAGGGGATAATGTCAGAACCTCCTTCATATGTGAAAAACTCCTATCTGGTAAATACTAAGTGCTTGGTAAATATTAGCAGTAAGCTAGCAAACTTTACACAGAAAAAGTATCTTTCAGAACACAATTCATCTGCCTTGGTAATTGAAGAATCAGTAACTCCTAAATCTACTGCCTTGCTAGTAATATCTTTTCCTTGGATAATAACCAATTATGATACATACTAAAATTTTTGCTTTTTCAGTTTTCTTTACAGTTTTCAAAGCAATTTCACATAAACTATATTCATTGCTTTTACATAAGAATGGACAGAAAAGCAGTGGTTTATACTTAAGTGTTAAATTTTTTTCTGAATATAAAATTCAGAGATGCTCATCGAAAACATTTTAGACAGCTTGGAAAATAATTCTTTTTAAGTGCAAAAACTTATAATCCTAACACCAAAACCAGGTACTTCCATAATGCTGTTTTTCCTCCCAAACTTTTTTCCTGTGCATTTAAGACTCAAAGTTGTTGTAAAGCAATTATACTCCAATAAAGATGTTAAAAAAATTAAAATTAAAAAATAAAAACTATAATAAAATATTATAGAGGAAAAAAAAAGACTCAAAGTTGTGGTTCAACTTTGTATGCAATGCTGTATCCTGGTTCTTAAACTTAATATAATGACAACAACGACTTGTCATCTCCAGACCAGTCTCAGCACAGTGTTCCATCCCACAAAAAGACGTATGTGCTGGGCATGGAGACCCTTTCCTTCTACCCTATGGCCACCCCAGCAATAACGGGCAGGAGAATCTATTAAGCATTTGATTACAAGTGGTTAAAAACCTTCAAGAAATGAAATTTTAATAGATGAAAATATTCCATTCTATCATTTTTAAGTCATCCTCAATCACTGGATATTTAGTTTGTTTGCAAATATTTGCCATTATATACAAATAACAAGGCATAGTGGAAAGAAAGCAGCTTTGAGAGAGGCAGATGTAAGTTTGACTTCTGTTCCTGCCACTTACCACCTGTGTGATTTGGGGCAAGGCATTTCTCCTCTCTGGCCTTCAGTTTTCTCCTTTGTAAAATAAACACTGCAATACCCATTTCTCTGATTTGTTATGAAGATTAGGGACAATTCCACAGATAAAGCAGGTAGTGTGGCCAGCAGCCCTCACACAGAGCAGGCTCAACAAATAGTAGTTATAAACCAAAGGGGGATAGTATTATGTACAAAAATGTACTATTTCTGTATGCCAGAATTTTTAAAAATTATTTTATTTATTTTTGGCTGCATTGGGTCTTCATTGCTGCGTGCGGGCTTTCTCTAGTTGCGGCGAGCCGGGGCTACTGTTCGTTGCGGTGTGTGGGCTTCTCATTGCAGTGGCTTCTCTTGTTGCGGAGCACGGGCTCTAGGCATGCGGGCTTCAGTAGTCGTGGCATGCGGGCTCAGTAGTTGTGGCTCGCAGGCTCTAGAGTGCAGGCTCAGTAGTTGTGGTGCATGGGCTTAGTTGCTCTGCAGCATGTGGGATCTTTCCGGACCAGGGATTGAACCCTTGTCCCTGAATTGGCAGGTGGATTCTTAACCACTGCACCACCAGGGAAGCCCCAGAATTTTTGTTTAAAGATAAAATTTCCCAAGTGGGAGATTATTTGTCCAAAGGATAGAATGTTTTGTAGATCCTTAATATATACTTGGTAGGTGTTATTACTGACATCTGTCAAATTAAGAAACCAAGGCTCAGAGAAGTTAAGCAATTCAGCTAGGTTTAGGTGCTCATAAATGGTAGGGGCCAGATTAAACTTGTATTGGGAATTCCCTGGCGGTCCAGTAGTTAAGACTCAGCGCTTTTACTGCCATGGACCTGGGTTCGATCCCTGGTCAGGGAACTAAGATCCCAAACTAAGATCCCACAAGCTGAGCAACGTGGCCAAAACAACAACAACACAACAAGTTGAATAAAGCACTCTCACAATTCAAAGTAAGAAAGCAGATTAAACTCGTATTTTTATGAAACGTCACAAACCCAGAACCCTCATCCTGGCAGTGTGGGAAACTAACTCAAGCCCTTTGTGAAAATTGGCTGTACAAGCTTCCTTATAAATACTTTTGCTCTGACTGGTCCTTCCCCTCAGGAACCTTTTATGGGTGTGCAGTAGGGAAGGGGTTGCTGAAAAGTCATCAGCTTCGGTCATGGCATCAGGACGCCTGGGATTTCTTCCCAGTCCTGCCACTTACTCTTCATGTTATCTTGGTGGAGTGGTCACCATATCTGGGTCACAGTTAGTTTATCTGTAAAGTGAGCACCCTGGATGACTCCTAAGGTCATTTCTGGTTTAAAGTCCCGTCATTAAAGTAGAGTGATTACGCAGCTGGGGAATCAAGACTGAAACGGTCTTCCTAGACGCCCTCTACTAAATATCACGCCACAGCTGAAATAACTGTTGCCAATGTATATGCATCGGTTTACGTTTTCTTTAAAAATATCTTCGGAGACCAAAAGAACAACTCATGTATGCCTATCCCATAAATGTCCATTAGAAGGTGGTGCTGGGAACTTGAGGGTGGGTCTACTCAGGAGTTTAGTGTGTGAGGAAGACATGTCTTTGTATAGTTGAGAACTAGAAGGAAAGTGACAGATGAACGCCTCGGACTTGGGGGATGGCCTAAGAGTAGAGTTTTTCTTTTCTTTTCAATTACTCTCAGTATTGTTCATGCAAGGCCGACATCAACAACAAAAATACTACTTTTTTTTTTTTCGGTACGCGGGCCTCTCACTGTTGTGGCCTCTCCCGTTGCGGAGCACAGGCTCCAGATGCGCAGGCTCAGCGGCCATGGCTCACGGGCCCAGCCGCTCCGCGGAATGCGGGATCCTCCCGGACCGGGGCACGAACCCGTGTTCCCTGCATCGGCAGGCGGACTCCCAACCACTGCGCCACCGGGGAAGCCCCAAAAATACTACTTCTTAAGATGCTGGTGATGAATTCTGGCTTTGAGAACTTTGCTTGGAGGATTTTTTAAAAAATAAAGTCTTATTCTTTAAAAAAAAAAAATTTTTTTTTCAAGATCCTGTTTAGTTGAGTAAACATAATAGATGTGGGTAGCCTTCGGGGGTGGGGATGGCTCTGAAATTGGCCAGTACCCCAAAAGGGCAGATTTCTGTGCTTAGCATATATAACGATTGGCTGCATAAACAAATTTCTGAGATGTAGAGGCAGAGGAGCGTCAGAGCCCTCTGCTTCAGGAAGTGCGGCTTGCTCCAGCCCTGCTCTGCCTTCGGTCTTTCCCTCCGCACCCACCTGAAATTAGAGGCAGCTAGTGTCAGCTGCTTTCCCTTCCTGGCCTCTTCCCTGAGACTCTGAAAGCACAGGGTCGCTCTTACACCTGTGGCTTCCAACCAGAGGTGGTCGGCCCTCACTCCCCACTGCAGGGAATGTACACCAACGTCCGAAGACACAGACATTGGACAACGACTGAAGACACTTCTTCCTTCGGTTGTCATAAACAAGGAAGATGTTTGCTACCTAGAGGGCAGAGGCCAGGGATGCCGTTAAACACCCTCCGATGCACAAACCAGCCTACCCACCGTGAAGAATGACCCAGCCCCAAATGTCTATGATGCCGAGGTGAGAAGACGTGCTTTAGGGATGAGAGAAGTGAAGATAGGCGGGGGCTTCCGGACTAGTCCCCTGTGGCAGGCTGTCATTTGCAAAGGGCACAGAAAGTAGGTAAAGGGTCATGGCCAGTCCTGCAGTTCTGCCCCAGTGACATCATCAGCCCCTGGAGATCTGGTGCCTGGAAGCTTTGCCTGGATGAAGACTGACCTCACCGGTCTGCCTAAGTGGACACAGGAGTTGGCCCTTGCCCCGACGCTGTGTCCGAGACATACATACGTTCCTACATGCTCAAGACGCCTTTGTGCCAACGCCCTTTCTGTAAAGCCTGTTTCTCACCGTAGCAAGTTTCCTGTAAAACCAGTTTCTCAAGTCTGGCAGCCAAGCCCTGACATTTCCAAATCTCCTCTTCCTTGATTATGTGAACTCAAAGGCACAAGAGGGCATGGAAGGCCCGGGACTAGGTGAAGAGGAAATCGGCCAAGAAGAGAATCTATCAGAAATGATCGGGGACTTCCCTGGTGGCGCAGTGGTTAAGAATCTGCCTGCCAATGCAGGGGACACGGGTTGGAGCCCTGGTCTGGGAAGATCCCACATGCTACGGAGCAACTAAGCCCGTGCGCCACAACTACTGAGCCTGTGCTGTAGAGACCACGAGCCACAACTACTGAGCCTGCATGCCGCAACTACTGAAGCCCACACGCCTAGAGCCCATGCTCCACAACAAAAGAAGCCACCACAATGAGAAGCCCGCGTCCCGCAAGGAAGAGTAGCCCCTGCTCGCCTCAACTAGAGAAAGCCACGTGCAGCAACAAAGACCCAATGCAGGCAAAAATAAATTAATTAACTTATTAAAAAAAAAAAGAAATGATCATAAAACCACCAAGTTGTATGAGGAAGTACAACTTAAATTGGCATAAACTCCGCCCAAAGGCTGACGATAAAACAATAGTTCCGGGAGTTTAGTTCAGAGAGTTTGGCTCGAGACCCTGAAAAGGGAAAGATGAAGGAAAAGGAATGGGTCAGAGCACCAAGAATCAGAGGAAAAGGGTTCACGGACAGGATAGAACAGTCTCGTTAGTGAAGAACGGAAACTTACTACATGACCGTGGTGTGGTGGAAATATTTCTTACAGCATCTGGCTTTAATTTTGTATTCGCTGTGCAACTCTGACCTCGACGAGGTTTTCTGAGGTCATGTTTTTCTGTCGACCAGCTAAAATGAAGACTTGCCTGTTTTTATTGTAAATTAATAAGTGAGCATTTTGGTTTTGTTGAGTCCGGCCTGTTCACCTTTGGGTGAGTCTGAATCACAGGACCCGCAATGCTAAGGATCCTGGAAACAGAGCTGGAGGCCTTGGGCGACCTTCATGGTGACAAGATGAGGGACCATCTTGCTTCCGCGGAAGTCTTTCAGTAACAAGGTATTAAAAATGGTTTTCAGCCCCCGGTTGACAACACTGACAGAGGGAAGACAGGCCACATGGCCGCTGAACCACCGGAATATTGGGCTCTCTCTCTGCCGTCAGGATCTTGTCCTCCCATCAGTCCGGCTGAGAACATGACCTTACTAATTAACCAAGACAATAAGGGGTGGGAAAAAGGGAGGCCCTTTTAAATCCAGAGCCGTGGGACAGATGGAGCAAGCAAGTCAGTAGGCATAAAAGGTTTTTACTGCAGTAAACTCAACAGAAGGTCTTGAGAAGAAGTACGGCCAACGTGGTTAACAGAGTGAGGACCGGGGGGACCAGCCAGGCGCTGTCTCTTGGGGTCGTGCAGGGTGATCCCAGCCCTGGGCCCTCGCTCATCCTAGTCTCTTCCCTGGTGGTTCGGAGTCTTCTTCCAGATGCTCCAGCCACTGGCTTCTGGAATTTCTGCAGCCTTAAATCTCCTGCTCCAGACTTGGTCTTGGCCCAGTGGGTTGATTCTGGGTCTGCTTCTCCACCCTGGACCCTACCTTGGGTTAATCGCACACAGATGTGCCTGGACAGTTTACACAGATTCAACTGAAAGGTTCCATGAGAGGTAAATGACCGTGCCCCGCTGTGATGGAATGCTGTATTCCTGCACCCTTTATCTGAGATCGGTGCAACCACAGAAAGAATCTGAGCTGGGTCGCTAGGAAAATACACCCAGACTGTGACAAGTGAATATCAGGACCCATGGAAGCCCTGTAGAGGCCAAGTTACGGTCGTGAAGCCTTGTGTAGCAACCAGGAAAGGTGCTTGTGGTGAAACACTTCCATGAATAGGTGACATAGGATAGGAACGTGCACGATGCCACGAGGATATTTCTCAAAGACAACGCCATCAGAAGTACTTAGGTCTCCAGCCCTGTGTCTGCTGAATCAGAACATCTGAGGCTAGAGCTCAGTAGTCTGAATTTTACCCAAGTCGTCCCAGTGGTTCTTATGGACTCTCAAGAGTGAGAACCACGATGGAAAGAACTCTGTGCTTAGGACGTAGCACTGCCGCCAGGAGTTACATCAGATTTAGTGGGATTGTTGGTGGATTTTTCTCACCCCACACTTTTTGCTACTGCTACTTTATCTTTACAATGAAAAGTAAAGTATTTTACTTTTACTATGAAAAATAAAATAAAAACAAACTAAATAAAAATTTTTTAAATATATAAATAAAAAAGGAGGAAAGAGGAACTGGAAGAGCCCTAGAGACAGGGACACAGGTAGGGCAGCCACCGAATAGTCCAGGTGAAAGATGACAAAGACAGGGCCAATGCAGTGCAGGTATAGAAGGAGGGGACTTTTAGACCTAGACTTAGAAAACTCAGGTTCAATTTTGTGAAATCTGAATTTAATAATTGCCCATTTTCTACATGCCTCTCACTATTCCTAGGGCTTTCCATATGTTATCTCATCCAATCATCACAGAAACACTTTGAGATACATACTATTGATATTATCATCCCAACTTTTTTTTTTTTTTTTTTTTTGCGGTACGCGGGCCTCTCACTGTTGTGGCCTCCCCCATTGCGGAGCACAGGCTCCGGACGCGCAGGCTCAGCGGCCATGGCTCACGAGCCCAGCCGCTCCGTGGCACGTGGGATCCTCCCAGAACGGGGCACGAACCCGTGTCCCCTGCATTGGCAGGCGGACTCTCAACCACTGCGCCACCAGGGAAGCCCTATCATCCCAACTTTTCAAATGAGGAAAGTGAGAAACAGAGAGGTTAAGTAACTTGCACAAAGACACTCAGCTAGGAAGTGACAGAGCTGGTAAGTAAGTATGAATGTGCTTCATTCATTAGTCAGCTCTGTATAATGTCAGGAAGCAGCTTTTTTCTCTTTTTTTCCTTTTCCTTCTTTTTGAAGTGGCCGAGTAATCCCTTTAATCAGAAGGAAACCTTCAGATCCTTCTCCGTGACTTCAAACATTGTCTATGTCCCCGAAGGGTCACTCTTGCTGAGATCAGCACCACCTGAGACAGACTCTGAACTGGACCCGCTGGGAAAATACCATCCTCACGGTGACAAGTAAGTCTTGTCATGGGGAAGCCATGCAGAGGCTGGCATCCTCACACCACCTCTGCCATGTGACTTGGAGGTGTTACCTGCGCTTCCCTGAACTGGCTCGTTACCGTTCGGTGTCAGGACACCTGGGCTCAAGTCCCAGCCCTGCCGCCTGCCGGCGGTGAGATCTCAGGCAACTCACTCACCCGCTAGCTTCAGCCGCAGGGGCCGCGCTGGCCGATTACTGGGCTTTGCAAAGCCCTGCAGGTGATTCCAATGTGCCACCAGCGCTGAGCACCTTTGGTTTGCCTCTCCAAGCTTTTTGTTGCTTATGTCCCTTAAAAAGGGAGTAACCACTCATAACTGAAACTTACTTCTTGAGCATTGATCAGGCATTTTCTCACTGAGCCACCAAAAAAGCCCACGAACCCAGTACTGTTTATCCCTTAGTTTGTACTTAGTTGGTGGCTAGTGGCAGAGCTGAGACCCCAACCCAAGTGGTCAGACTCCAGGCACAGTTCTTTCCACCGCCTGACATCTCTCCACCAGCAAACGGTTTCTCACACGGTTTTCTGCAGATCAACCAGGAAACTCCTAGCACAATGCCTGGCACATTAGTCAATAAGTGGAAAAACTGAATAATTAACTTGAGACAGAATTTATTCTAACCTACAACTTTCCAGGTGTCTTGGAATCCACCCCCACCCCAAAGCAAGGCAACATGTTCCTTTTCAGTGATTACTGGATGCATAAAATTCAAAATCAGGGCCCTTACTTACCCCCGGTCCTGGATTTCCAGATCAACTTTGCTCAGCCACGGTCTACACTGGGTGGTCCTTTGGGGCCACTACAATGCGGTCTGTTTTCTGGAGTCGAAGACAACAACGGCCTTCCAGCCAGGGTAGCGGGCTCCGAAGGGGTGGTGATACAATGCAGCTTGTGCTGTATCTCCTCCATCTTCGTGAGGATCTCGTTTCAGGAAATCTTTGACTGTTGTCTTTGGGTATCCAAATGACTTACTGATGCCTTCCAGAAACCCCAGGGTTATGGTCAGGTCCTGTCAGCCCAGTGGGCCAGCTGAGGGCTGTGCATTCTCCAGGTGACAGTCTAGATCACAAGGAGGTACATGAAGGGCCCAGCATTTCAGCAAAGCCTTCCTTAAAATCCGCATCCCACTCTCCCTGTCTATGTCAGGATCACCTGCGGGGCTTGTTAAAGCATCCAATGGCTGGGCCCCAGGCTCGGAGTTTCTGATTAAGTACAGCTGTGCATTTCGAACTAGTTCTCAGATGGTGCTAATGCTGCTTGTCTGGGGCTCACACTGGATTAGAGAGACAGCCATCATGATCGCCAGTGTCTTGTGAGGCGGATTCCTGGAGATTCCAGCAATGACTCTGAGGCCACCTCATGCCTGCTCTGGCCCAGGAACTCCTCCTCTTTGGTCGCACTGAGGCTAGAGGCCCATGGGGAGGTACATGAGGCAGCCATGTTGGGCAGAGCCAGGACCAGGAGTCTAGGGACTCCAGCTTGTTGGATCAGGTGATACCCAGGGCTGAACAGGGATGGTCTGGAGTTAAGGAAGTCTTACACGCCAGTGGTGAAGATGAAAGTCCAGAAGAAACGCAAGGCTCCAACATCAAGAAAGTCTTAAAGATGACAGCAGGGCTTCCCTGGTGGCGCAGTGGTTGAGAGTCCGCCTGCCGATGCAGGGGACACGGGTTCGTGCCCCGGTCTGGGAAGATCCCACATGCCGCGGAGCGGCTGGGCCCGTGAGCCATGGCCGCTGAGCCTGCGCGTCCGGAGCCTGTGCCCCGCAGCGGGAGAGGCCGCAACAGCGAGAGGCCCGCGTACCGCAAAAAAAAAAAAAAAAAAAAAAAAAAAAAGATGACAGCAGACCCAGGGGAGCATAACGTGGGGTTGTGACGTTATGGTATCCAGGGGATACCACCCTCAGGCCTGGTCCTCTGGCAGCAGGACTTGATATGCAGTGGAAAGGGAGGTGTTGGCTCTATGCTCCAACACGAAAAGCTGAGAATAAGAGTCAGAAAACTACGATGCTCCCGACTGGGGCTGAGGCAGAGGGGCTCAGAGTCCCGGGAAACAACCGTGGCAAAGCCTGTGAAAATATCTATCCACGGGATGGATGCATGCTTGTTGCCATGGGAAACGTAAAAGTAATTTTTTGTTTGATGCTCAGTAAGGCAAGACATCGATCTTGAGAAACCATTTTGGTAGGAAACGTCTGACGCCGATGGCTTTTACGCGTTGTAGACTATGAGCACAGCCTCTCTGGCTGATCTGGAGTCGGCCACTGTCTCGTATCTGCTGGTTCTGTCCCAACCCCAGGAGCCTCACCTTCGTTCACTTTGGAATCGCACTGTATTCTGCAATATGATTAAGAGCACGCAGGACGGCAAAGCTGAGGTCAGGAACGGTTAACTGTTTTCCCCGAGAACACAGCAAAGTGCTGGCAGGGCCCTGAGCCTCTCCTAAGCTCCTTCATTCATCATTCAGGCTCTCTTTGACATTTCCAGACCAAATGAGGACACACTGCTTAAAATGAGAAAAGAATATGGCCTAGCCTAGGAGTTATAATTTTTTTATTAAGAAAAAACTGTACCCTGCCTCATCATAATTAAAAAAAAATTCAACTAACTGCTCTTCAATTGGTAAGGTGTTTTATTGGAGCATCTTCATATCATTAGGCCAATGCACGTGCTCCAAAATGCACTGGCGTCGAGGTCAGAGGAGGCTCGTTTCCTTTACTGTGCGCCTCTAATGAAAAGAACAGTAGCACTGGGACGCTTAGTGGTCTCCGTTGGTTAGCACGTTTTAGTTTTGTCTTTCACGTGCTTTCTTCTAAATGGAGTTTTAATTCCATGGAACACTGTATTGGCTAAAATAAGGTGCAGTAACAGATAGGAAGTATTAAAATGAGTAAGCACAAAAATGGAACAGGAAGTGAAAAAAATTCCAGCGTGATGACTGACAGTTAGAAATGAGAAAGGCCGAGGTGACCCCCAGTGCTGATAATGGCCTTCGATGTAGTAATTATGCCAAAAAGGCTTGGAACATAATGGTAGAGACAGGGGAGTTTGATAATGCTCGACATTTCTCCTCTGAGGGATTTTTGAAAGCATTTTTCTGGATGCAAAAAAGGTCCATAAAGTGAAATTCAGTGCATTCACCAGGTTGAGTAGTCACACGGGCGTCGTTTTTAACATACTTTTTTTTTTTTTGCTGCATTGGGTCTTTGTTTTTGTGAGCAGGGGCTACTCTTCATTGCGGTGTGTGGGCTTCTCAGTGCAGCATCTTCTCTTGTTGTGGAGCACGGGCTCTAGGCGCATGGGCTTCAGCAGTTGTGGCATGCAGGCTCAGTAGTTGTGGCGCACGGGCTTAGTTGCTCCGCGGCATGTGGGATCTTCCTGGACCAGGGCTTGAACCCATGTCCCCTGCACTGGCAGGCAGATGCTTAAATACTGAGCCACCAGGGAAGTCCCATGAGCATCATTTTGAGAACATTCTCAGACCAAGCGAACATGACTACTGTCACCATCCAAGGGACAGCTCTGCATCCATTTTTGGCTACATTTTGAGGACAAGATCAAATCTAAACACCCCCCTAACCCAGTGGCATCAGCACACAGATGCTTGTTGGCATTTGCTTTGTTGATTCCTTTCTTTTCATCCCAGTGCCTTAAATCTGTAAGGTCTACAGGATTTCTGTGGACAGTAACAAAAACAAAACCAAACAAACACAAGAACAATACGGGACTTAGCAAGGACATTTAGTGTCCAATCTAGTCTCTGATGGGAACAGACATTTGGGGGCCTGCTCATGGATGTTTCTTTATAACCCCCAGAACACCCCACATGGCTGAATTAACACTCTCAAAAAATACAGGAGAATCAGTTTCCCTGAGGCTGTAGTGTAAAGGATGAAGGTTAGGGACACCTCTGAATATTTTCATGGAAAGCTAGGCCACCTCATGAAGGAAGAGCTGGAGAAAGTACATGAAACTCTATTCCATGAGGTCTAACTCACTATGTCTACTGGGAACCTGATTCATTCTTTGTCTGAAGGCAGAGGTCAGGCTGCCCATCCTCTGTATCTGATCGTTGCTATCACCAGCCGTCAGGGTACCCCAAGTGGTTGCCAAGCAGCACAGTGCTGCCCATTCTGTCAGGGTCTGTCAGAGCATTCTCCTTCCTGCCTGCAGCTGTACTGCCACTTGCCACAGTGCCTACCACTCTGCCAGGGTGACCGCCAGTGGGGCTTTTGTTTGCTTTCTAAAGGAGATGGGCCAGAGAGTCACTTCCCATGACACTCCAAAATGATGCCCACAGACCTGATGGCTTAGTAACCGGAACACCCACGTGGGGAAGGCGCTTCCAGAACACCAGCTCAGACCCCTGTCTGATCATCTCCGCCCTGGGGAGGGCAGGCTGGGATGCGATGGCAGGACCGTCGGGGAGGACGGTGTGAGGATTCTGGAAGGAAGAGCTGGCACGTGGCAAGACCTCTTTCATAAGCCTCTGCCTGTGGTGACCATGAACGTTGCTCCCAGTCGTAAAAAGCAGCTCTGGCCCCCTGGATGCATCACACAGACTTACCCTGGCAGGAGGAGAGGACACTGACCCATCACTCACTCCACTCACCCCCCGCCCTGGAAGGAGCCTTCTCTCTTCCGAGACAGGAGAAGGTGGTCTTACCTTTGTGGAAATAAACAAAGAGCAACCAAATGAGAGAAGCAGAGACTATTGATTCAGCTCCTGCTGTAGCAGGGAGTCAGCCACCGTCACTTGTGTTTGGCAGAGACTCAAGGGCAGGCAGGGCAGGGGGAGAGCTTCATAGAGGAGAGAAAGGAAGGCTCCACCTGGGCCCTGATTGGAGGCTATTGGCCTGAGGAAGCTGGGGGGGCGGGACAACTAGGAAGAGGGCCTCTATGTGATTGGTTGGGGGGCATGTTTGGCTTTCTCTGATTGGCCCCAAGTTGGAAGTGAGGATGAAAATTAGGGAAGCTGGCAGTTATTAAGCAAGTCCTGGCCATTCTGGGACAGTTGCTGGAAGGGTTATTGTTTAGCTTCCTGGGCTGGTTACTGGAGATAATGGTCTGACCTCCTACGAGTCTGACTTACCTAGCCAGCTGGCTTCCTGGGCTGTACATAAATGTCCTAACAGACCTCTCCCCCATGGTGCCCTCCATTTACATGCCCAGCTCTAAAATAACTTCTTTTCTTAATCCATATTTCTTCAGTCCTCATCTTCTTCTTCCAAAGCTCCATCCCAAGTGTGAGGTCTTGGTGGACATTTGCGAAAAGCAAACAGATTAAGGTGTGAGTGTGCCCGCAGAGCCTTCCCCGGTGATTCTGGGTATCTAAAGAGAAGACGCTGATTAAAGCTGATTCAGCTCCAACCGCTGAGAGTCCCGGGGTTGGACTCAGGGAAAGATTGCTGGCAATAAAGGAGGGGCGTGTCTTGCGGCAGGTAATCATGTCCCGTACAGTGGGAGGGCCTCTGATTTCGCTGGTTTGCCGACTGAGAGGACAGCCACAGCCCAGGGCAGGCTGCACCAGGATAAGCGAGCCAGGGATCTGGTGCCACCTGGGGTGCTGCAATTCACAGGAATCTCACCACCCACCGGGTCTCTCAGGCTGGAGATGGAATCAAAGCACGTGGGCCAACAGCAGCCGTCTCAGGACACTTCCGAAATCCCGTTCCTGTAGATTTAGGCTCCATATTTTGATGCTCACAGAGCATGTTCTGCCCACAATTCAAAGCCCACAAGTACAAACATCAGCGGCTAAAAATCTGGGAGAGAAGCCACGGAGCGCTGGGCCTGGACCGCCTTCGTCAGGTCAGTAAGAGGATTTGTGTCTCTCTGCTTGTCCCTGACATGAAATTCATTCCTGGCGCTGTACAAAGTGTGGGGAATAGAATTAAAAACACAATCCGCTCCTAACCCTGAAAACCTCTCCACAATGATAGCAGAGAAAGAAAGCAGTTTTACTATCGATCAAGCAGGCAACCTGCTAATGAGACTGCAGACAGGAAGCGCCTCACTCTTCGGTGGCTAAGTGGGTACATCGATTACATTTGTGGGTTTCACAGTGCAGAGTCAGGTGACAATTCCGGCCCATCTCCTCCCGGGAAACTGGGAGCCAGGGCCTTATCTTCCCTGATATTACATTGCAAAGGGACTGGCTCCAGGTCCTCGAGGAAATGACCCTGAGTCTTAAGGGTGGCAAGTGGCTTCTCTGTCCAATAAAAAGATTTACATACATTTGAAAGGACAGAAAAATTCTGAAAGAAAAGGGAGAGGTTGGGGAAGGCTTTTCCCCGCCTCCTTTCAACCGAAGGAATTAAGACTCTTATTCTTAATTTATATTTGCCCTTACCAAAGCCACAAATGTCAGACAGATACTCTTTGCTCTCACTTATATATGGAATCTAAAAAATAAAACAGACGAATGTATACAACAAAACAGAAACAGACACGTATAGAGAACAAACCAGTGGTTACCAGTGGGGATGAGGTGGGCAAGACAGGCAAGGCGGATTAAGAGACAAAAACCATCGTGTATAAAATAGATCATCAACAAGGATCTATTGTACAGCACAGGGACATACAGCCATTATTTCGTAGTAACTTGAAATGGAGTATAATCTATAAAAATATTGAATCACTTATGTTGTACACCTGACACTAATATAATACAAATCAAATATGCCTCGATTTTAAAAACCCCACACCTGGCTCAGGAGTCAGGGGCTCCTGGTTTAGAGGGACCAGGCTGGGGAGGATGGCAGGCAGAAAAACCAGCCGGGGGGGGAGGCGCAGTTTCCCCTTTCGGATGAGCTCCTCTCTCCCGCCTGCCCCCTGCAGCCCAAAGCGAGGGCAGCGGGCTCCACGTTCCCGGCGAAAGAAACCCTCTGGGCAAAGGAGGGATTTATGAGGGCTTCTGTCCCCCTTCCTTCTCCCCAGACAGCCTTTACCCACTCCCCGCCCCCGCCCTCCGCCATTCTCACGTTTTTATCTCCGATCCCGACTCACAAGATAAGGTTTCCATAATGGAAAATGAGAGCAAAAAACGAGCGTCAGGTGATGAGTCAAAGCCATTCAACAGCAACTTAAGAAGCCCTACTCTGAAGGCTGCCGCTTGAGCTGCAGCGGGAAGCAAAAGAGAACGGGAGCTGCCAGAACACCACAGGCGTTGCGCGCCCACGTTCTCTTTCCTTCTCTTTGCAACCTACCCGCTCTGGAAATGCGGCCCCGCCTCCCTCCTGCTTCCAGGGCTCTGGTGGAGTGAGCCTCCTGCTTTTCAAAAACTTCCCCCAGGGGCCCCAGGTGGGTTTCTAGCAAAGCTATCAGAGGTCAAAAAAGACCTCCAGTAAATCATAAGGTCAGACCCTCTGCCTTTAGCTAGGTCATGGCCAGATGTCCTCAGGCAGGGAATTTGCTGGTCTTATCTTAAATAAAATGTTGCCATTGCTGCCAGTGACTGGACATCCATTCATTGCTTCACTCATTCATTCCTTCCACGAAAATGAGTTGATGGCCAGCTTTGTGCAGGGCACTGCTCTGATGGTGTGGACGCAGGACAGATTCTGCCTGTGCGTGTTATGTTCCTACCGAGAGAACAGGTATGTCGAGCTGTGGGGTCAGAGCCATCCATCCCCCAAAGAGGCTTAAGTGAGCCCCCGGCAGTCACCAGGCATGTGGTCTAATCCTGTTGTACCGCACCTTCCCGAAAAATATTTGGTAGAGAGACCAGGAAACCTTTCTCGAAAAATACCCAATAAGAGATAAGGCTGCAAGCGTGCTTAGCTCTGGCTTTCGGCCCAAATCTGATTCAGCTGTGCAATCAGGCGCACCTGTGGAAGGTCAAAGAGCCAACTTCTTTGTCTTTTCAGGCATCCTGACCTCAGGCACCCAGGTTACCATTAACTCTAATCAGCGCGCTGATGCCAGGAATACAAGGAATAAGGTTCACATTTATTGTTATCCCTGAATACTTATTCTCCAATATGAGTAAATATCTGTAACTAAGCAGGACCCCACGGGCCCTTCCTGGGACAGACCCCTCTCCCATACCCCCTGCTTCAGCCCCTCTCTGAAGTACCCAGATAATAATAGTATCTGATGCCTGTTTTCTGAGTTGTTTTACAGGTGCTAAAACCACCACAAATGGAAGAAGTTAACTACTTGATGACCAGGAGCACGTAGCCCCCAGACCTAGGGCTCCTAAGGATTGATAATGTTAACCCCTGTGGCTCCGCCCTGTTACCTCACCATCAACCAATCACAGAATAGTGCACAAACTGAAATTCCCCTCCCTCACCTTCCCTTTAAAAAGGCTTCCTTGAAACCCACCGGGGAGTTTGGGTGTTTGAGCATGTGCTGCCCTGGACTCCTTGCTTGGCGCTCTGCAATAAACGCTGCACTTTCCTTCACTGCCACCTGCCGTCAGTAGATCGTTTTTACTGCGTGAGGGCAAGCGGATCCGAGTTTGGTTTGGTAACATATCGATGTGTAATAAAGCATCATTCTTAAAGCACAGCCCAGGTCTTAGTTTGCAGGATTGTTTCAGTGAACTTGCATCATTCCCATTGATCAATCTTTAAGTTCAGGCATTAAAGAATAGATAAATCTTTACCTTTGTCGCTTGCCACTGGAGAGGAATGGAAGCTTAATAACTTGGTGACAACATTATCAGCGTCAGTACCTTGCCCTGCAAGGCCAAGCCAAAGAAATCTTGCTCCCCCAACGAGTTCCGCTGAAAGCGAGTGACTAATATCGGGAAAATGTAGTTTCGTGGCCGCAAGAGAAATCGTTTCAACACTGAAATGTCAAATTTAAAAATTAACTTCTAAAATTTTTATAACATTGTAAGAATAATTAAATGCTTTTTGATGATATTTCAGATTTTTTTTTGTAACCCATGAGTTTAGTCTTTGATATTTGGCTTCAACGTCAACCAGGTATTGATTTTAACACTCAGTCACTCCTATTCAGCCAAAGTAAACATTCAGTGCACCCGTGGTCACTGAGGACACCGTCAAACTGAGTCTGCACAGTTCTAAATGGCTGGTCCTTGGGGAAGTCGGGGTGGGGCAGGGGGAGGGGTGAGTAAAGGACAATGAAGGCAAAGGTCAGAGGGTAACCAAAATGGCTGAAGGAGTTGTGACCTCAAGAGCTTGTGACAACGCTGGTCTAGCAGCTCACCCTACACTGATGCCCCTTACACTTCTGCTTTGAGACCAGTGCCCTGTTTGGTATGAGCATTTTAGCACCTGGACGCTCATCTTGTCCCCACTTCCGCTCTGAGTTCTTTTGTCCAGAGGTCCTCCAGGACTGGGACCCTGCCCTGTCTCCTAAGTCTCGAAGGTCCCCAAAGCCGGCCCTTGAAACCCTGAGCTTGGGGCTGCGCCCCTACTGCCCATTGTCGGGTTTTCCGACAAGAATGTCCCTCCACTGCACACCCCTTCCTGGGCTGAGTCCCAACTTTCTAGGATGGGCCGGTTCTGCTCCTGACTTCGCATGAGCTGAAATCCCGTAATGATGGCAGAGTTGCCATATTGTAAAGTATGAAAATGGGGCTTGATCAGAGCTTTAAGACAAAATAAACCGCAATTCAAGAAATCTTTAAAATAAACAGGTAAAGGAAGAAAAACATATCATAGGTACAGGCATTTAAAAAAATAGTTCTTGTACCAAGCCAGATAATACCTGGCTTTGAATTTATACCAATTGTATCAGTTGTGGGGAGGGAGGACCCCATGAGGACTCGTACCAGATAATTGGGGGAGGGCAAGTGGAAAGCTTACTGCTGCAACACCTTACTTCATCTTGATTATATGGCTAGAATAGTGGCATGAAGGCGCAAAAATTTTTGCCATGTAATTAAATGAATTGGAAATCCTTCTGTCTGTCTTTTCAAAGCAGGCTTATTAATATTTGATTTAAACATTTACAATGCTTATGTTTTCTTTCTTAAATTTAAACTCTTTATCCTGAAAAAAATCTCAGACATCAGAAAAGTTATAAGAATAGTATAATGAACTCCATATACCCTTTACATGAATTCACCAATTTTAGCCATTTTTACACATTTTCTTTTTTGCTTTCCTGCTCTCTCTCCCTCTTCCCCCTCCTTCTCTCTTAAGAAGAGAGATATTCTCTTAACTAATTACAGTACAATTAGTCAGTCAGGAGATTTTAACAATGCCATCCTATTATCTAACCAATTTTCCATTAATATCCTTTGTAGAAAATTTTTTTTGATCCAGGATCTAGTCCAGGATTACATTTTTTTTTTTTAGTTTTACCGGGTCTTATTTGTGGCTCACAGGCTCTTTAGTTGTGGCATGCGAACTCTTAGTTGTGGCATACATGTGGGATCTAGTTCCCTGACCAGGGATCAAACCCAGGCCCCCTGCATTGGGAACACGGAGTCGTAACCACTGTGCCACCAGGGAAGCCCCCTCCGTTTTAGCTGTGATTGTTTCCTTGTGATTGCAATCAGCTTTCCTCCCGATTAGAATCGGGTTGTTCGTTTTTGGCAGGATTGCCACATTGATGCTATTAGATCCTTCTCAGGGCCTTGCCTCAGGGGCATGTGATGCTGGTTCTTCCCATTATTGGTGGCCCCTCGGTTAAAGAACTGCCTTCCAGCTCCCTCCACTGCAAAGTTCCCTTTTTTTCCTTTGCAATGAATAATTTAATTGTGGGAATATGCCATTGTATTAGGGTTCTCCAGAGAAACAAAACCAATAGGATGTGTGCACGGAGGCAGAATCCCGCTTCCTCTGGGAGCCCCAGGCTTTCTCTCTACTGGTTGCATGAGGCCCGCCCACGTTATGGAGGATAATCTGTTTTACTCAGAGACTACAGATTTCAGTGTTGACTTAGACTGGTGTTTCCCCAAGTGTCTGGCACAGCCGAGCTGACACACAGAATTAACCATTACATTCCCCAAACCTTCATCTAGTGGTTTTAGCACCATTGATATTTCTAGCTTTAATCGATCATTACTATGATGGTTCAAAATGGCAATGTTCTAACTCTATCGTTCCTTCTATATTTATTGGCCTTTAAAAAATTAGAAAATTGCAAATAAAGCTAAGTTTCCCAGTAGGATGGTATATATATAAGTATTACTTTGATGTGCACAATTCCACATAGTTTTAGGTATTTAATTTTTTAGGTATTTAAATATCTTCTTCATTTGGAATGATTCTGAGCACATTGTGACATATGGAGCCAACTTAATTTTCCCCCAGATAATTACTCTATTTCCCTAACACCATTTTTTAAAAAGTTCATGTTTTTTTCCCAGTGATTTGATATGACACCTTTATCAAATTCTAAATTCCCATATATTTGGGTCTATTTTGATCTGTATGTCCCATTCTATTTGTCTTTTCATGACCCATATCCCTGTTTTAATTATAGAAATTGTATAATACAATATCTGTTGGGAGACAGTTGTCTTTGGTCTCTTGCATTTTTGCACATCTTTTGAGCTGAAGATGCCTTTGTTCTGGGCTATCGATCAAGGATATGTGTGTAGCAAACAGCCTTGGAAGATAGAGGCAGTGTCTCCTGGAAGCAAAGGGCAGGCATGGTCCTGCCCATGATGATGTGGGCTTCCTGAACTCAGGGTCTCTTCCCCTTAATGCAACCTACCTGGCCCTCTTCATGTCACCTCTGGGAAAGGCTTGGGGAAGCCACACAGGAAAACGTTGATGATGCCGACACTTTGGATTAACTGGGGGATCTCATGTCTTCTACAAGCCTCACGCAACTGTGGTGGGGCAGCTTGGGGCTTGCAAGAAGGGTAAAATCTCCCACTCTCACCCAGTTCTTGACATTATCCTGCAGGGCAGTCCTTTCTCAATGGTCTCCTTGTTTAGGGTTTTCCTGGTATTCTTACATGTCTATCTGTTCATGTCAACTTTAGAATTAGTTAATCTAGTTCCCAAAGTTAATCAATCAAACAAAAACTTGTATTTTTACATGGAATGTTAATTTCACAAAGCCATTTAGGGAGAATCTATGACTTCATTGTTAAGGCTTCTTTTTTCTATTCTCATGATCAATCTTGTAATTCATGCCTTATCAATTTATTCTTGAACTACAGCTCTTCTTAAAATCAAATCTTTTGTCTTACACAAAAGGGGAGAAAACCCCTGTTAAGTCACAGGATGAAAAGCACTGTAGTCAAAACATGGCCTGTGGGGCTTCCCTGGTGGCACAGTGGTTAAGAATCCGCCTGCCACTGCAGGGGACACGGGTTGGAGCCCTGGTCCGGGAAGATCCCACATGCTGCGGAGCAACTAAGCCCGTGCGCCACAACTACTGAGCCCGTGCTCTAGAGCCCGCGAGCCACAAGTACTGAAGTCTGTGCGCCACAACTACTGAAGCCCGCGCACCTGGAGCCCGTGCTCCGCAACAAGAGAAGTCACCGCAATGAGAAGCCCGCACACCGCAACGAAGAGAAGCCCCTGCTCGCCGCAACTAGGGAAAGCCCATACACAGCAACAAAGACCCAACGCAGTCAAAAATAAATAAAATTAAAAAAAAAAACAAACAAAAAAACATGGCCTGTCATTGAACAGGGCCTGGGCCCCATCTGTAAAATGGGTAATAGCAGAGCCCACTCCACAGGGCTGTCGTGAAAAGTAAATAAATTCATGCATGTGGGTCAGGCACCGTAAGGGCTCAATAAATGGCAGCTAGTGCTGTTATAATTATTTCTTTTTTTGTAACAGTGATCTTTCATCTCATTTGGCCAAAAAAATCCCAGCTCTAGCCATTTTAATATGTGCAAATCTGTTGGTGAGGAAGCTCACGATAACTTTTACGAAATGGGAATGATTTATTCGACACCTCTCCAACATGGCTACATTAATCTGACTACATTGGTTATGATCATCTATAAATAAAATCCTCTTCCTCAAATGTATTTTTTCATTGACAAGCATGTTACATATCTTATGGAGGCCACTACTTCATCATTTTTACAATTTAATGAGAATGAAAGACTTGTGCATATGCAGAAAGGGATAGTAATGGATGGTTTTGTTCTGTATCAGAACTATTATAATTCTGAGTCCTCTGCCCTTGGAAATGTTTGGTTCATAGATTAATGTTGAGTTCAGCTGTTGTATAAAATACCTCTGTAAAAACCAGCCGTTGAGGCAGTTCAGAATTAAATAGAAAAAAATTTCATTTGTTTTTCATTTTCCGGAGATGTATAATCCAAATAACTTTATTCTCCCTTAACGACAAATTGATGCAAAATATGACAAACTTAATGCAAAACTTTGTAAAAAGTTCAATTTTGAAATAAAACAAAAACACAAACAAAAAAATCCCACAACTGAGAGAGGGCACAGCAGGCTTCAGAGTTTTTAACTGGAATTTGGTTATTTGCTTTATTCCAAGGTATAGTTTTCAATTCTCATTAGGCTATTAAAAATCCTAATTTTTATGCCATAATAAAGGTTCTGAGTGATTTCCACGATAATGTGCTACGCTTATATATATATTTTTTAAGCCTAAATCTGAAATGTGACGGGAGTCCTGAGTTGTTAGGAACAGGTCCCTGGGCACAGTAACCTTTTTCAGAGGCAGGAACAAAACTGAGGCAAGGCCCGTGTGGGCCATCTGGAGCAGCCAGCTGGGATTTGAGGTGTGGCCTCCCAGCCCCAAACCAAGCCCCTTGCCCCAAGACCCATTCCAGCTGGGGAACCACGAAGCTAGTTCACATCAGCTGGTTAGGCAACCAGCCTATTGACAGTTTCTCTCAGAAGGTTCTAGCTAAAACCACATTCCCCAATTTTTTCCCAGGCATATTTTCCAGGGGCCCCTTCAGGTCCATTCTCTGCCCACCTCTACTCTGCTCTCTGCCCCGGGAGGCAGTCTACGTGAACTGCCCACCGGGCTTCCTTGCATGGGCTTCTGGTTGGGTTCAGCCAGTGGGAGGCGGGAGGAGAGGGAAGTCAGGGTATCTCTCCTCCCAGGCTGCCTTGGGTTGGCTGCATCCCTCCGTCAAGGACCATCACCCTCTCCCACGGCTGAGCTGCCCTCTCTGGGTTCCAGTACCTGCTCCCTCTCTTTGCCTCTGTCTCGTACTAGTAAGGTTTTTACCAAATCCAGGTGCTTCATCATCATGTTGGTCCCACCAGCCTCACCCACCGTCTTTCTTGCTTATGGTTTCTACAGACTCTTCTCACTTCCCCACTTCGAGGGCGCCATCTGCTTTCTGGTGGGGGCCCGTATGAGTTTCCTAGGGCTGCCATAACAAACTACCACAACTGGGTGCCTCAAAAGAGCGGAACTTTGTTCCCTTACAGTTCTAGAGTCCAGGAGTCCAAACTCAAAGTGCCCGCTGTCAGCAGGGCCATGTTCCCCCCGAAGGCTCCAGGGGAGACTCCGTTCTAGGTATTTCTCCTAGCTTCCGGCGTTGCCAGCAAGCTCGGGCATCCCTGGCTTGTGGCTGCATCACTCCAGTCTCTGCCTTCCTGATGACACGGCACTCTCCCCTCTGTGTCTCTATAGCTCTTCTCTTCCTGTAAAGACACTGGTCACATTGGATTAAGGGCCCACCCTACTCTAACTTGTTGACATCTACAAAGACCCTATTTCCAAATAAGGTCACATTCACAGGAAACAGGGGTTAGGACTTCAACGTATCTTTTTGGGGGGGACACAGTTCAGCCCACAACAGGGCCTGACTGATGTAGTGCCCCAAGGGGGCTTTTCTCTCCCTCCAAATTCTCATGCCCCCAAATCTCCTCCACTGGTCCTTCTTCCTCCCCAGCCTTCTTCAAGTTGCTCTCCTACTTGACTTCCCAATCACCTCAAACGATGTCCCCCTGAATACTCTTCTTTCTTTCCTGGTCCCATTGCCACCACCCTAGTTTTAAGGCATTCACCTCTTTTGCCCTGTCCTGGTCTCCTGACAACCTCCCCACTGCCCGGACCTGAGCTGGCTGTGCACGTGCTCTGCTAACAGTGATGAGCCAGACGTGGGTCACATGCTATGCACATACACCCAGTTGTGAGTTGAAAGTCTCTTCTCTCTCACGTGTGTACTGAAATTGACCATGACTAAGGAAGCACTGCTACTGGCATAGCCCTCCTATAACCACGAGGGGAAAATGTAATGAGAATGATGTGGATGGAGAAAAACTGAAAGAAAATGGAGGCTGAAAGAATGGAGTCACTGATGACATCGTAGAGCAGCTGGATCCACCAACCCTGCAGCCTGTCCTATCTTTGGACTTCCAATCATGTAGCCAAAACATGTCCACGTTACCTACATCTGTGTGGCTTGTGGTTTCTGTTACTTGCAGCCAAAGGCAAGTACACCACTAGAGTTTTTCCCTGTTTTTAAGTTTAAGCAGATGGAAAAGAAATTAAAAACAAATCAGAAACCAACTTCCCTGGATGCCAGGTGGCCAGATCAGAATTTGAGGCTGCCTGGTTCTTAATGTCAGGATGTCAGTGGGGATAAATAATTTCTACTCTCCCTGGGTCCTTGGATTTTCAGCCCCACCAAGTCTGTCCTGAGTGGATGCTGCAAATGGGCTTATGGCTTGAAGTTCAATGGAAGGAGAGTGGGAGCGAGCTAACCTCTGCAGGACCCAGAAGACTGCTTTGGGTTTGGGAAGAACAGGTCGGCAAACTAGACCTGGGGAGAAGGTGGCTTTTCCAGGCATCTTGAACAAGTTGCTGGAAAGAGTAGAGACAGAAAGTCTGTTCAATCAGAAGAAGGCTGCAATTATACACCCGGGTCACGGCGGTGGCGGACTTCTGGATAGAGATGTGGACTGGATAGAAATATTTACACCTACTCCCTCCTCAAACTCAGTAAATGACAGTAAGGATAGTGAAATATATTTTTTTAAATGTATCAACTCACAAGAAACTGGAGAGAAGACAACAATGTTGACAGTTTTGGAAGCTGAAAAGCAGATAGAAGAGTGGTGAGTGATTTAGCCAATTCAGAGAGCTGGATTCAAAGTTTTATAGTAAGGAAGCGATAAAATAACTCAAGTTGCACACACACCCATGCACACACTCACACCCATCTCAGGAATCGGCAGCATCAGCACCTTAGGAAGCAGGTGTGAAGGTGGAGCAACACATGGAATCTGATTGTTAAGCTCCCCTACCCCGTTCCTGCACAGCGGGGTACATCTCCCGCCCCACCTCCTCCCTGGTGGTTTAGTCTCTGGAGAGGGTAACACCAAGCATCAGGGGCTTGGGGACAGCCAGCACACATAGGACGTAAATGAAGTTTTACACACTGAATGCTAAGTTCCTCCTCCCCTGCCCCCCATTCAGAGCTCAGGACAGTCATGCTTTCACCCTCTGGTCTGGATCAGCTAAAAAAAAAATCTAAAAATGCCACCTTCTGGGTTTCTGCAATAAAATGGCTTATCCATATTTCCTTAGAGTGAAGACCATGGGTCTGTGCACAGAACTTCCCAGCAGCTTTTCAGACCCCTCCTCTTAAACATGAGCAGACAGCCAAGAATCATAAGACATTTGGGGAAAAACAACTTGGAGGGAACAGAGACTAAATAGGGGAAGAATGCTTAAAATACCCATGGGCATAGTCTAAAAGGAGAGAAGACACTGTCATCATGAAATATAAGCTGGATACCATCAAAAATAACAATTCAGATAATTAAAAAGACTCTTTGGATTAAAGCTGGTAGGAATTAAGAAAAATAAATTAGGGAATTTGGAAAATAAGTTGAGGATTTCTCAAAAGTAAAACAAAAAGAAAAAAATGTAGGAGAGAAAGGATAAGAAAATTAGAGGCTCAAGAAGGAATAACATCTAAATAATAGGAGTTCTAGAAGAGAGCAGGGGAAATGGAGGGGAGAGGATTAAAATAAAATTCATGACAATGGCCCCAAATCCAAGGACATGAGTTTCCAGATAAAAAGGGCCCACTGAGCAGCCAGCATAATGGATAAAAATGGATCCACACCGGGCTTCCCTGGTGGCGCAGTGGCTGGGAGTCCGCCTGCCGATACAGGGGACACAGGTTCGTGCCCTGGTCCGGGAAGATCCCACATGCCGCGGAGCGGCTGGGCCCGTGAGCCATGGCCGCTGGGCCTGCGCATCCGGAGCCTGTGCTCCGCGGCGGGAGAGGCCGCAGCAGTGGGAGGCCCGCGTACCGCAAAAAAAAACACAAAAAAAGGATCCACACCAACATACTTCACCATGAAATTTCAAATTACTAGAAGCCAAGAGATGATTCTACAAGCTTCTAGGGAGAAAAACGTTTTCATACAAAAGATCAATAACTAGAATGCCTTGGGCTTTTCAATAGCAACATTGAAAGCTCAAAGTCAGTGGAGGGATGCTTTCAAAGTTCCCAAGGAAAATGGCTTCCAGCTGGAATTCTACACCCAGCTAAGTGTCGATCAAATGGGAAAGTAGAATAAAAACGTTTTCAGACATTCAAGACCCTAGAAAAAATTTACCTCCCATGTTTCATTTCTCAGCAAGCTACTACAGAAAAGTGCCCCATCAGAAAAAAAAAAAAAAAGAAGAAGAAGAAAGGAAAGAATCAAGAAAAAAGATGACATGGGATACAGAAGGTGACAGGAGGTGACAAAGCAGAGAGGTGAAGGGGACCCCAGGATACTTTTAAAAGGCTCTTTCTGGCTTCCAGATTGGAGTCCTTCAGAAGGCTCCAGAAGAAACCTCTTTTAGATGACGAAATCAATAGAACATTTAGTGTATTTGATCATACTGAGAGGATATTTACTAAACCAAGGAAGATTTGGAGGCTGAATTAGTAAAAATATATAGAAGAGTAAGCAAATTTTTAAAAGAGTAAGTAACTCCAGGGAAACCAAAGTACAGTATCTGCAGAGAAGGAAAAGCTAATCTTAGTACACTACGTAGCTTACGTGAAAACAGCACTTACATGAGCATAACAATGTGACAGTGAATATTAATCTAACTAAAGTCACTATAAAGCTGTACTGAGTGGATGGGAACACCCTCCCCCCAATACAAGTGCACATTTGCAGCCGATGTGAATGGCAGGGGGGGTGTGAGGAAGAGCTGAATTCTCATTGTCTACAGTAGGCAGTTAATATATAAAGTTGAGAACTGAGAAACCAACAAGTAGTTATATAAGCATGCCACTTGGAGATAAACCATCAGATTGTTTGCAACAGTGGTACCTCTAAGGAGTGGGGATCGGCCAGGGGAGGGAAAACGGCGGACTATTTCTCCAAACAAGTCTTGTAGAGATCTTTGCCTTTCTAGACTTTGCATGTATTGATTTGATTTTTAAAAGACTAATTAAAAAATATACTACATTAATACAGAGTATTCAAGATGGACTGGGTTCGAACAATTATTTTGACTCAGGTGGGTGTGGGTAGATTTCATGCAATCAAATCTCTAGCGAGAAGCTTACTGGGTGCCTTACCTCTACCTTGTAAAAATAAACTTGACGTAGCAGGTGACCAGCCACTCTGCACACAATTTTGCCAAGCTATTGATTAAGGGAAGCATAATCTGAAAGCTTCACACCACCACTCACTGGAGAAGAACAAAGGAAGGGTTAGTGCAGTGCTGTTTCCTATCTCTGCTGCCCAAACCACATTGTTTAGGGTCTAGCATTCTTTGATTTATTTTTAAATTGCAGTCAGAAATTTCAAAGACCAGTCAAAAGGCTTCACAGGCACTTCATCACTGCTAAATGCCACACCTAACTGATTTTTATGCTGAAGGTGGGAAACGTCAGTTTCAACATCTACGTCTATGGCTTCTTGGCCCCAGGGTGGATTTTGCTGCCCAGTGATTGGAGGAGTGGGGTCAGGAAGGAGGATCGTCCAGAAGAGAGGCTGGCAGGGTTCCGTAGAACTCCTGGAAAGAGTTCCAGCGAATGGAGGCAATGTTCCAAACTGCTGGTAATCTTCTCAGGGCAGAGATGGGGACCCCAACTCAGGCCAGGAAGGAATCCCATCATACTTAAGTTTGCAACAAAATGGGGTCCAAGCAGGGCAGTTGTTTGTAATATTCAAAGTTCCTCTGTGTGGAGGTGCTGATATGTCGAAGGTAAGGCACAGAGGCCTCGGCTGGCACACCTTGCTTGAGAAAATGATCTAAAAATTATACATGCTTCTGCCGGGCATTCCAGGCACCACTGGGGATGTTCTTAAGAAACTCCCAACACATTTTTTTCTCGAATCAAAGTCAACACACGTTTGCTCAATAAAATGAGCATTCTCATTTCCACAGAGGCCTTCAGCAGGGCACATGCAGATGTGAACAGAACAAGAAAACAAAGGACCCAGAGGAAGGGAGAGGATGTGAGAGGAGTTTTGCTGTTTCCGGAGACGTGACCACCAGCATCTCATTATGCTTGTTTGAACAACAGCACCGAGGAAATCCAAACCTTGCCTTGGTTAGTTTACATCTAAACATACCTGACAAGTTTATAGAAACAGAGACATGCCTGTATTTTACCTGTATCATCCTATTTCTTATGCTGGTCATCATAGCTTCTAATGACTCACGATGCTTTAGGAATTTCATTTTCCCCAGGAAAGATTCACTGCTGTTGATGGGAGATAGGGGTTCCAACTTAAAAAGTTCATAGCATTAAAGAGCTGTGCTCAGTGACCCACGTCATGCTTCCGCACACTTACTAGACCCAGAGTTGTTCCCGAAAGGCACACGTTATCGCGAATCACAGTGTTTGCGCCGTGCTTTTGCAGTTTCTATTGTGCTCTCACACGATATCGAATGCTGTGGCTTCAACCTTGGTTTCTAATAATCCCTGGCGCGTTTAGAAAACAACAGATGCCCAGGCTGCAACCCCAGAGTTCTGATTCTGGGTCTAGGGAGGCCCAGGCGTTGGGATCAGAGCCCCTCAGATGATTCTGAGGGGAGCCCGCATTGAGAACCACTGTCTGACAGCTTCTCAACACGCACAGGAGAGAACCCAAAGTCTTATCTTGGCCCCCAAGGCCCTACACGATCAGTCCGGGTCACCTCTCCCTCACCCCTTGCTCACCACACTCCAGACACGGGAGCCTCTTTGCTGTTATTAGACACACGAACCATATTCCCATCTCAGGCATCCGCCCTTGTTAGGACCCCTTCCAGAATGTTCTTCCCCATCTCGCTCCCTTACTCCATGCATGTCTCTGCTCAAATGTCACCTCTTCAGAGAGGCCCTCCTGGGCCACTCCTTCTAAAATACCAGCCTTCACCCCTTACTCTGTTTATTTTTTGTTTCATAGCATTTATCAACACCTGACACTATTATATATTTATTAGTTTACGTGGTCTGTATCAGTGCCTGGAAACCACGAGAAGCTTAATAAATATTTATTGCACAATTAAATGAGTGGATGAGGATGTGCATTAGATAATGCAAACTCTGGCTTGTAGGAAGTGCTTGATAAATGTGTTTCTTTCCCAATTCACACAAAGGCTGTTGCTTCTACCTGCTGCCTGGTGTCATCCCAAGGAACAGCGACCCCTGCTGGAATTTATACCCGAGTCCCAGATAGAATAGAGTCCACTAATGCCAGTCCCAAGAATGGAACTTCCAGAAAAAAATACGCAGTGTATGATGAGGCCTTCTGATGTGCATTCATGAAAAATTCCGAATAAGGTAATTATGACATTTACAAAAGCCTTTTGTTGGCATGTTGTGGCAAGTTTTCCCAAGGATGTTCTCTTCTGCCATCTTGTGGCCACACTGGGGAACTTCCAGGGGAGCAGTTTGCGATGTCTTTGCTTAGTCAAAAGGAAAGTTGGGGGCTGGGCTTGCCCAGGGCCATTGGGCAAAACACCTGTGGTCATTTAACCAGGCCCTGGTGCTACCCAGGTTCTCGGGCTTCTGTTTTTTAGAAACAGGAAGCAACCGAGGTGACTGCCTCGATTGGTGGCTTCTGCTGGGGAAGAGCAGAGAGAAGCAATGGAGGGCCATTCCCTGCCCAAACTTTGTCCTTCCATTCTGACACATCCCTACATAAACTCTTCACAGCTAGACCCTGGCGATCTGGTCTGGGTACTCAATAAATGCTTGCCAACTCCACAAGGGGAGGCTTTATCTGTTTTGTACCCTTAGTGTACTAAACTGCATTGAGGGCTTCCCTGGTGGCGCAGTGGTTAAGAATCCGCCTGCCAATGCAGGGGACAGGGGTTCGAGCCCTGGTCCGGGAAGACCCCACATGCCGTGGAGCAACTAAGCCCGTGGGCCACAACTACTGAGCCTGTGCTCTAGAGCCTGCGAGCCACAGCTACTGAGCCCACATGCTACAACTACTGAAGCCCGCGTGCCTAGAGCCCATGCTCCTCAACAAGAGAAGCCACCACAATGAGAAGCCCGTGCACCGCAACAAGGAGTAGCCCCTGCTCGCCACAACTAGAGAAAGCCCGCGCGTAGCAACGAAGACCCAATGCAGCCAAAAATAAAATAAATTTATAAAAAATAAAAATAAACTGCATTGAGCACAGAGCAAGTGCTTACTAAATAATTGTTGTTGAAGGAATGAAATAATAATTGTGAGTGTTTATAGAGCACTTACTACTTGCCATGCACTATAGGAAGCCCAAGCACTGCACATACATTGTCTTCTAAATTAGGCTGACCAACTCATCCCAGTTTGCCCAGGACTGTCCTGGGAACTCCCTCAGTCCCTGACAAACAGGGACGGTTGGACCCCGTATTAGCCAGTTTGGGCTGCCTTAACAAAATGCCACAGACTCAGTGGCTTAAACAACAGGAATTAATTTTCTTACAGTTCTGGAGGCTGGAGGTCCAAGATCAAGATGCTATCAGGGTTGGTTTCTGGTGAGGCCTCTCTTGCTGGCTTGCAGACGGCTGCCTGGGGGTGGAGGGGTGAGGGAGGGAAAGAGGGGGTAGCAGTGGGGAGAGGGAGAGAGCTCTCACTTCTTCTAAGGGCACTAATTCCATCATGAGGGCTCCCTCCCTCCTGCCTGGGCTGCCTGCTGTAGGGCCTTAATACTTATTGGACACACATGGGTTGTGACTGTTAGTAGCTGAGTGGGATATATTAAGAATTCTTTGGAGGTTTGTAAGCCAAACCAAGGATCCAGGTAAGACTGATGACTCATTGAAGGTTAGTCTTACCAAGACTGAAATCCGTTGAACAGCATGGGGCAGCTGAGAATGTCATCTCTGCCCAAAGGTACGGTTTCAGGAGGGGCTCTCGGCACCTTTTGCTGGTAACTGCAGAGCTGGGAAGCCTTACACAGCGAGTTCTGTGAGAGACGGCCTGCACCTCCCTCCTCTTCCCTGTGGTGATGGGGGCAGAGACTGCTTTAGGAGCCACGTATGGAACGGAAACTGTTAAGGGAAGCACTTTCTTCATTCAGCACTTAAGGCAGGACTTGCACACAGCAAAAGCTCTTAGGGCCCCTCACTGGCCTCCGGGACCTGCCACCTTAAGAAATGCAAGGCTCTCAGGAATTCCCTGGTGATCCGGTGGTTAGGGCTCTGCGCTCTCACTGCCGAGGGCTAGGGTTCGATTCCTAGTCAGGGAACTAAAATCCCACAGGCTGCGCGGTGTGGCCAAAAATTATTTTTTAAATTAAAAGAAAAAAAACAACTGGAAAATATTAGAAAAAACAACAACAACAACAAAAAACGTGCAAGGGTCTCTGTTTCAAGGGCACCAGAACAGCAACCTTACAGATCCGGCTCCTGCTCCTTATGAGTCTTTAAACACATCTGTGGAGCCTCCAAGTCTCCTTAGAACAAGCCAGACATTCCAGAAAATAAAAACCCTAGAGGCTCTGAGTGGTCAGAGGTCAGGAGGATTTGGGAAGGGGGGACAGACGCTCCGTGGTCAGGCTGCAGGGGCTGGAGGTGGGCTGTGTCCCCACGGACACACCTCGGAGCCCCGGGCGGCCCAGGCTCTCTCCTGTTTATCGCTTTTGATCAGGTGTGAGCTGGAGGCCCCAGACACTCAGGGCTTCTCCGGGAAGCCTGAAAGGCCTCCGACGTCACAGGATGGAGGTGAGTGGAAGGGGAACTGCTGGAGGCCTCTGGGAGGAGCAGGGAGTGGGGAGGTAGTGTTTAATGAGGGTGAAGTTTCAGTTTTGCAAGATGATAAAAGCTCTGGAGCGGCCGGTGGTGAGGGCTGCGTAGCCGAGTGGATGCTCTTAATGCCTCTGGACTCTGGAGACTTCAAAATGGTTCGCGGTGAACTTTGTCCCATGTGTTTTACCACAGTGAGAAAGGAAACCAGACAGCTTGCCCGCTGTCTGTGGCCCCTGCTGTGACTTGCTGGCCACTCCTCCTTTGTAGCCCACACCTACCCCTGCCTCCCAAGCCGGCTGCCCCTCATGTGAGACCCTGGCCCCTGCATGGCGAGCTTCAGAGCTGATCACCATGACCTCGGAGGCGCCAACGCCAGGACTCCCACTGGCCACGGGGGCGTGCAAAACCCAGATCCACGGGGGAGGGCGTTCCAGTGTTTCCAGAACGTCACAAGGTCTTTACAGGAGGTCCTGGATCCCTCTAAGATGGTAACTGTGTTTAATCTGTTCTGTTTCATCCTTTGAGAGCAGGGTTTACCAGCCTCTCCTCCCTACACATGGCCCCTCTTGCCCATCTAGGCCAGCCCTGGGGTGTCCACCTGGATTTCGGGTGGATCGTGCTTCTCTGAGGCCCCCCAGTGCGCCCTTTGTCCTTGTCCCTGGTACATCACTCCTGCCATCACATGTCTGCATTTGACTTCGTGAAAAAAGACAGTACAGCCTGGTGATTAGAAGAGAGGTACTTCTCCCCGCTCAGACATGCTTGGGTTCACATCCTGGCTTGGCCAACTGTTGGGTATATGGCTGTGGGCAAGTTACTTAAGCTGGTTATTCCTCAGTTCTCTCATCTCTAAAATGGGGGTAATAACACCTTCTTTATTATTGTTATAAGGATTAAATTCAGTTAATCCATACTGTCCAGTAACCATTGGCAGTGAGAGGCAGGCTGGTGTAGTGGCTGGTAGCCTGGGTTCTTAAGCCAGATGGTAGATGTGACCTTAGGCAGATTACTTGGTTTCTCTGTGCCTGTTTTCTGCTCTGTGGAATGGGAATAATAACAGGAATCTAAATTATAGGGCTATTGCAAGGACCACATGCTTGTAAACATGACACAGTAAAGTGCTTCACATGTTGTCTGCCCATATTCAGTGTCCAATAAGTGTTAACTACTTCTATTTGTCATTAAAAAAAATGAAGCTGCAGGACTTCCCTGGTGGCGCAGTGATTAAGAATCCACCTGCTAATGCAGGAGCACGGGTTTGAGCCCTGGCCCAGGAAGATCCCACATGCCGCGGAGCAACGAAGCCCTTGCACCACAACTACTGAGCCCATGTGCTGCAACTACTGAAGCCCACGCACCTAGAGCCCATGCTCCGCAACAAGAGAAGCCACCGCAATGAGAAGCCCGTGCACCGCAACAAAAAGAAGAGTACCCCCGCTCGCTGCAACTAGAGAAAGCCTGCATGCAGCAACGAAGACCCAGCACAGCCAAAAATAAATAAATTTATAAAAAAAAAAAAAAATGAAGCTGCAGAAGTAGTCCAGAATGCATGACAAAAATCTATGGCTAAAATGGTCAACAAAAATTAAACTGGAAGATGCATTTAATAAAGTAACTTTATAAAGTCTAAAATAGATGCAAAATAAATGTTAGTACCCTGAAAGAAATAAAGAACATCCACAAAATGAAAAAAAAAATTATGGAGACACGTGGAAACAAAACAAGAATAGGCCAATAAGATTCATGTGGACATTATAACCACTGTCCAAAATATTCTGCATCAAAACGTCTACAAACAATAAATGCTGGAGAGGGTGTGGAGAGAAGGAAACCCTCCTACACTGTTGGTGCAAATGTAAATTGGTGCAGCCACTATGGAGAACAGTATGGAGGTTCCTCAAAACCTAAAAATACAGCTAGCATGTGATCCAGCAATCCCACTACTGGGCATACACCCTGAGAAAATCATAATTCAAAAAGAGTCATGTACCAAAATGTTCGTTGCAGCTCTATTTACAATAGCCAGGACATGGAAGCAACCTAAATGCCCATTGACAGAAGAATGGATAAAGAAGATGGTACAATGGAATATTACTCAGCCATAAAAAGAATGAAATAATGCCATGTGCAGCAACATGGATAGACCTGGAGATTATCATACTAAGTGAAGTAAGTCAGACAAAGAAAGACAAATATCATATGATATCACTTATACGTGGAATCTAAAATAATGATACAAATGAACTTATTTACAAAACAGAAACAGACTCACAGACATAGAAAACAAACTTATGGTTACCAAAGCGGAAAGGGGAGGAGGGATAAATTAGATGTTTGGGATTAACATATACACTAGTATATATAAAATACATAATCAACAGGGACTTATCGTACAGCACAGGGAACTCTATTCAGTATTCCGTAATGACCTAAATGGGAAAAGAATCTGAAAAAGAATAGATATATGTATATGTATAACTGAATTAATTTGCTGTACACCTGAAACTAACACAATATTGTAAATCACCTATACTCCAACATAAAATAAAAATTTAAAAAAACAACAAAACAAAAACCCCACAAACTATTCTGGCTTTTAGGTATAAACAATGAAATCCTGCTATGTACAACGGAAGCATTTCCATTCCAGATACTCTCCCCAACCCATGTAGGATCGTACTTCAACACTCAGCCCATGTTCAAGTCAGTGAATTATTTTGATTAAACACTGATCAGCAACTTAGAGAAAGGTGTAAAGCACAAAAAAATGGGGGCCAAGGAAAAGGCAGAAGACCAGAGGTTGTGGATCTGGCCCCATGCGTCCCCCTTGGCCACTCCTGCCCCATGACACTTACCACTGTCCAAAGTCTTTTGTCTAGAACCCCCATGGTCGCACCCGTCAGTCTTGATTACGTTTGGAAGAAATGGGAAGATTAGAGGGAAGATCACTCTGAAAACTCACCCCTGATGATCAAAGTGCCCTGATGCCCCCCGTCCCCCCTCTTATCCTTTAAAGGCCAGTGGAGGTCACATTAACACTGAGTTAATGTTTTCGTCCAACTGCAAAGCGTACTCAATATTAATGTCGTCGTCGATCGAGGGGCAGGTCTTCATCCAACATTTGGAAGCCTGGTGTGTGCCAGGTACCCTCAAACAGAGGATTTCAGAGACTTCACATTGTCTCGTGTTCTCTCTGTTTTGCAGGAGAGGAAAATGAGATTTGAAAGGTGAAGAGTTGCCCCGTGTTACCCAGCGGCTGTAAGAAGTGTTAGGACCAGAATATATTTTGAGAATTTAGGATGAGTTCTCTTTGGATTATTGACGAGAGTGGGGTAATGGAGCTGAGAGCTCATCACCGGGACTGTTGTTTTCCTCCATCAAAGGCATACTGTGTAAGTTAGAGGGTAGAAATGACCAGAGAGGCAAAATCCATAGTCCCTTATAGCGAGCCTTTCACACTAGACCTTGTCCCCGAGGCGCATTCAAATCGCTGCTCAAGGTTCAGTCCTCAGCCTCTTCCATCTCACCCCTCATGGTCCAAGAGATTTTAAATTGTTATTTAACACAAAGAGGCCAACCACCTTCCGGAAATTAAGTGGATCACAGGATACATGCAGAGAGCTTCCGGCCCACGGAAAGCTGGAGAGTCACAACACACCGGGGGTGCGAGACAGGAGTGCAGAGGAGAGACAGCCAGACCGTTGCCAGAGCTGCTCCAGGTCTCTGCTCAAAACCTGCCAACCCCTACTTTTAACAGGAGTGAACATAAATCTTTAAGTTAAAGGGTCCAGAGATAAGAAAGGAAGCTACAAACAAAAAAACCCAGATGGGAACTTCCCTGGTGGCGCAGTGGTTAAGAATCTGCCTGCCAATGCAGGGGACAGGGGTTCGAGCCCTGGTCCGGGAAGATCCCACATGCTGCGGAGCAACTAAGCCCGTGCGCCACAACTACTGAGCCTGCACTCTAGAGCTCGCGAGCCACAACTACTGAGCCGGCGTGCCACAACTACTGAACCCCGCAGACCTAGAGCCTGTGCTCCGCAACAAGAGAAGCCACCGTAATGAGAAGCCTGCGCACCGCAATGAAGACCCAACGCAGCCATAAATAAATCAATTAATTAAAAAAACAAACCCAGATGGAACCAGCTGGGACCAAGATGGTGGCCCGAATCGAATCTGACCTCCAACAGACCCTGAGTCTCATTATACAGTGATTTTACTACATTAGCATATCAAATGACACACACCTACCAAAGGCCATGACCGGACATCAAGGACCAAAAAAGGATAAACGCGGTGGCGCTCCACTCCCTCGGAAAAAGCGCTAAAAGACTAATGCATATGCCTCCCGTCATTAGCCTCACTCCTCCTCCCTTCGTCTTGACTCTAAAATTAAATCCCTCTCACCAGGTGGGTGAGAAGTTGATCTGTGAACTTACCTCCTGTTTCTCCATTCTTTGGCCCATGAATAAAGCTTGTGCTGTGTCCATCTCAGCTTCAGTTTTGTTATTTGCCTTCTTGAACCCAGCTGGGCTAGGTCTCAAACAGGGACCATGCAACTTAATTTGGTAACGAAACTGGGGAACAGGAAAACCGTTGGAGGAAGTGGCCTGGATCCTGAATATGAAGAGCATTTTGCCAGGAGGAGTGCGTGGGCGAGGGGTGGGTAGAAAATAAGTGTCTCAAGACCTGATTTTTCTTTTGCCTTTGACTAGAAGTGAGAACCCATTGCATTCCAGGAACTAGAAGAAGTTGGTAGATCAGAGAGAAAGGTGACATATCCACAGAAGAAACAGTTAAGGAATGAGGACTTGATCCAAAGGGTAGAAAAGGTCCTCAGCAAGCTTTGATCATTACATTTGCGTTTCTCACTCTAGACTTTGTTTCTCTGTTTCATTCCGTCTCCACACTGCAATGACAAGCTTGTGCATGAAGCATCTTAGAGATCCAAGCTCCTAACCCAGGAACCAGTTTCCACATTCAGAACTGTGCACACGTCTGTCTAAGAACTGTTGCTCGTTTTTCCAAGAGTGCCAAAGCGGACTCGTTCTGAGTCTGATACCTGGGAATGGTTATATGATAAATATCTATAGGATGAATTTGGCAGGAAGTGTTCATAATATTTTGGAACGATTTTTATTCAAGTAGAAAAATGCTCACGAGTATTGAGAAAAACACTTTGAGATGGTACAAATATATGCACACGGGAAGCTCCTAGTAGAAAAGAGCAGTGTAGCCACAGATAACCCCGAGAAAAGCAGGAAACAAACTTTGATAGTTCATGTTCCTGGAATTTACTGTATGTGGGTCTTGCTTTGTTCATGCTTTTATCACCTTCTGAGGAAATTTTAATGAGCGGGCACAGCTTTTATAATCAGGAAAGGAAATGTTAAGGATTTCTTACTCTGCCCCCACCCAAATACACAGACACTTACTCTTAAGAATGAGAATTTATTTCATACCATTGAAACTCTAAAAATCATGACTTGCCTTTACCTGAGTAGTTTTTTGAGTTATACATAATTTAAAAAGAGGTAGGGACTGGAAAGACAAAACTAAAAACAGAAGGTAAAGTTACCAGTTCCTACTAGCCGGTCCTTATGGTGTACCATTCTAAAGCCTGAACAGTCACTTTTTGCCTCATTTAACATTGTTTCCATAGAGTGTTTGAATGCAAACAATATGGAACTTTGCCACCATTTCAAAAATTCAAGTTAGGCCAAAATAACTTCGTGTGTTAGGAAAGGAGTTAAATGCGGGGTGTGGACTCAGTGTTGTGAAAGTATGTGTGTGTGTGTGTGCTTTAAATAAGACTTCTCTGAAAAACAAACAAACAAAAGGACTTCTTTTAGAGTGTTAGGTTCATTGCTGGCTGCTTAGAGAACAGCTTTCTTGGTTTGTTTCACAGTTCTGAAGTCTTCCCCATCAGCGGCCATACAACAGAGTGTCCTGCCCCCAGGGGACAGACACCTGGGCACATCCTGGGCCCAATCCGTCCTCCACTTGCTTCTTGATATTCACAGCTGTGTCTGTAAGTCGGAGTCCAACTTGGGATATGGGTTACTCTCTTCCGGGTACTTTTTCTTTTCATCCGTATCAAACTGAGCTTCAATCTCTGCTGGACTGACGTACGTATAGAATCGGGCCATGACGGCAAATATTACGCTGACGACCAGAAGCAACCCCGCAAACAGAACATACTCGGCCCACTTTGAAGGAATTGAAGTTGGAGCGAGGAAAGAAACAAAAACAATACAGGTTATGGGAATGTATATATCGCGGGTATGTTTTCTAGAGACATCCAGATCGAAGGTGTTGGAAATGAAGTTGTTAGGGGAAACTGGTAGCTACTGCCACAGATACAGAATGGCCAGCTTTTCTTGAATGCCCAATGTAACAGTCACGTTCTTGGAACGGCTCTGGAGTGCAGACACCCAGGACTTTAAGAAGATGAGACAAAATTTCCGAAAAACCCGAGTCTTAAGACAAATAGCTGGCCCCTGGAAGGATGGGGACCCAGGGCACAGCAGGCAGAGTACTCTTGAGGGAAAAAGAATGTGCGTTCTCAGGTAAGACCCCCAGGTTATCTTCCGCAGAACGCTGAGGTCATGAGCACGCAGGATTAGCACAGGCTCTGACGGGCCCTGGTGGGGGAAGTAATGAGTCTGATGGGGTAAAGGGACAGCTCCCTCATGAGGCAGAGCTTCTGAGTGCTGAAGGAGAGTTCCAGAACCAGAAAAGCCCTCATTTTATTTTAATGGGAAAAATTACGACACCCTTTAGGATGGCTTTAACTTTAGGTACTGTGAAACTTTCTGGATAACACGCCTGCTTTGGGGCCACTGAGCCGCATTCACTGAGGCCAGGAAAGATGTTTCCTTTGGTAGTAAAACCATATGAGCGTGTAGGTATGTTAACCCCATCTGGTTACATCTGGTTATTTTCCAAGTAGAAATAAGAAGCATCAGCACGCACTTGGCCATAAGGCCTTTTTGTATCTGCCCTGTCTGGCTGGTCTGGCAGTTCTCCTCAGCCATTAGCCAAGAGGACCACGTGTATATACAGACAGCTAGGGAGGGTCGTCGCGATGACGATTAACAGGTGAGAAGACAGAGGTACGCGCGATCTCTGTCTGCACCAGTACCTGTTCGCTGAACGAGCCCGCTCCTGCTACGATAAGGACAATGAAGTTGCCAGCTGCCACTGTCAACAGCCACCCTGCTTGAAGCACTGACTTCATGTTGGAAGGAGCCTGAGGAAACGAAACAGAGTGAGTCCCGATGTAGACGTCAACCGCAGAGCGGAACACAGCTAACTCACCGACTCCCTTAATTAGGCCGTCTACCCCCAAAATGCACATTAAGAGTCAGGCTGGTCTAAATGCAAAAAGGATTATCACTTGGATAACAAGACATCCCAAATGCTCCTGTGGTATGAACACACAAGAATCCTTTGTTTTTCACTCTCCACATGCTTGCAAAGCTCTCATCTTAATGAAATGGACGAATCTATAGGTGAACCGATTCTGCTTCTACAGAAGAATTTTCAGACAAAGCCATCCAGTCCAACCTCTCCGTCCCCCCAAATGGAGGCTGCTCTCTGCGCTGTCACCTTGCTCTTTGGGGAGCTTCCCCGCTATGTCACCAAAACTTCTCTTAGAACTCTTGTCACCTGTGTTACAGTCCTCTCCTTAACTAGACTGTGAGGTCATCGCAGAAAGGGATTACCCAGCTCATATTTACCATCTTTACTGCAAAACTTGAAGGTATTAGGCACGCTGGGCTTAGGACGACTGTCACTGTATTTTGATAAAATAGTTTAGAACCTAAGCTCTAATTTAGGTATCAGCAAAATGTGCCTCATTAGTCTAATAGTCACAAAAGCAATACTACTTTTTAACTTTTAAAAGCTAGGCCTTGGGCTTCCCTGGTGGCGCAGTGGTTGAGAGTCCGCCTGCCGATGCAGGGGACACGGGTTCGTGCCTCGGTCCGGGAAGATCCCACATGCCGCGGAGCGGCTGGGCCCGTGAGCCATGGCCGCTGGGCCTGCACGTCCGGAGCCTGTGCTCCGCGACGGGAGAGGCCACAACAGTGAAAGGCCCGCGTACCGCAAAAATAAATAAATAAATAATAATAATAAATAAAATAAAAGCTAGGCCTTAATCAGTGTGTTTACTGGGAGCTACAAAGAGACCTCGAGTGAACCTTAAAAATAATGAGGACACAGACCTATGCATGAGCCTGCTATGAACAGGTTGTTTCAGAACGTGGGATCCACTGACCATCACGACCCTGGTAATGGTCGTTAATGTAGTTTTTCCTACTTAGGACCCCAAATCTCTAGCATGTGACTGGGAATTCAGATACCTATATATGGACACTCATGATGCTAAATTGTAATATTCCTTTTTTTTTTTTTTTTTTTTTGGCCACGCCGTGTGGCTTGCAGGATCTCAGTTCCCCGACCAGGGATTGAACCTGTGCTCTCGGCAGTGAAAGCATGGAGTCCTAACCACTGGACCGCCAGGGAATTCCCTAAACGGTAATATTCTTATTCAGTAAATAAGACTTGGTAATTTCTAAAACCTTGTTTGGTAGAACCTACCATAATGCTTTCTAGAATTTTTTTTACACTGTAAATACATGGCTACCCCAGCTTTTAACTAAGTCCCAGCAGCATTATTTGAAGGCAGGGTTGTAGGAGAGGGGTGTACAGAACGACAGATAGGAAACCTGAGAATATGAGAACTCCAATCCCGTGACGGAGAAAACCACCTCGCCGCAGGTGAGGAGGAAGTACTGGGGGATTTGCAGGGCCATGCTGACTGTGTTCGGGGAAATATCTTCAACTACTATCGGTTCGAGGCAGCCGTTATCCTAAACCAGTAAGGCAAAAGCAAGAAGAAGAAATGAAAAGCGAGACTGCTTCCAGAATAAAAATTGCTCAGACAGGCAAACTGAATTTGGACCTTCAGGGTTACACCAAAGGATCTTCCAGAAAGCACACATTTTAAATGTAAATATGCAAAACTGCATTTTATCCTTGGGATGGGATGGACTTGGTAGGATTTGAAAATATGTTCACTAGCTTTTTATTCTTAAATAAGAGAGCAGATTGGAAGTCAGGTTTGTTGAAAACATTGCCAGCTCTTTGAACGAAAAGCTTCCAAGGTCCATGTTGACGGTCTATGAGGACAGTGGTCAATGTGAACGTTTAGAGCAGGTCAGTCTGTTTAATTTTATTCTAAAGGTGAACTTAAGGCAATGATAAACCACAGAATTAGTGGTGAACTGAATTAATTCTAAATTCGTTTAAAATACAGATCCTAATATCACTCTGTTAAATCATTACTATGTCCTGTTTTCAAGGACTCATATCAATAAACTTTGAGTGGAACTTCTGATTCAGTGCAATGAGTTACTAACCTTCCTTGTGATTACATAGGTATACGCACTACCAAATTCAAGGTAGGATGTTTCGAACTCATTTCCACAGTGTTGTGCAATCTCTGATGAGTTTATTGTGAAGCTCTTTCTATGAAAAGGAAGATTAATATAAATTAACGTTCTTGGTATTGAAAGTTTCAATGTATTATTTAAAGGAAAAGACTTGAAACCCTTGAACTTGGGAGCAAAGTGTCCACTACAGGTACTTACCTGCCAGAAGAGAAAAAATGATATTCGCTGGCATTGTGACTGGTGACGTTTTCATAAATTTCCTCACCCATTGTGACACTGAAGCTCTCAGCAAGAGTATTTACAAATCTGAAACAGAAAACCATCTGTCTTGTGAGTGGACTATGGAATGACTTGCTCCAGGTCACAGTATGTGTATCTGAAGTTGGGATCTGTTCCCTTTTGGAAGGAATTTAAGATGTCTGCAGAAGATTTCTACAGTATAAAGGCAGAAAGTGACTTACTCTAGGTTTGTCTTTGCTCACCTCATGAGAACACACCTAAAAGAATTTATTTAACACCGGTAAATGCCGGGAACTGTTCTAAGTACTCTCTGACTAGGAACTATTTCAGTGGTATTTTGGGATATTAAGTACAGATTGAAATAGCTGCTGATCTCCTCCCCCTCCGGAAGGCAGCCATGTCTTTGCGCTTCTTATTTCAGAAGCTTGACAGCCAAAGTGATGAAGGACCAAAAGCAGTAGCTGCCGAGTACCTAAAAGACAGCCTCCAACTGGGGCTTCTTTTACAGCGTCAGGGAAGCCCATTCATTTCCTTTACTTTAAAGAGCAGCTTCAGGCAGGCAGGGGCTCCAAGGAGTGGACAGGAAGACATGGGCCAGCCCAGCAATCAGAGACAGTTTTGAGGAATTCCCTTCAGATGGCAGAGACCTGTGTCTGCAGGTCGTGGAGTAACAGTGATCAGCACCCCACGGGAATACGGCTGGGAATGGAACACCCAGTAGGACTGGGTGCTGGGTCCCAAGGTTTCCAGTCTCTGAAACATTCCCTGTGCCCAAGCTTCAATGGGACCGTTTGAGAGTTGTTTGCCTCCAAAGGACCATATAGGTGGTGGCCGGGTGGACAGATGATTAGAGATCCCTTCCTCAAGTGTTCCAGGCTAGAGAAGACTCTGGTACTCTTGTACTGCCCCAGGGAGAAGGGGGCTACCCCAAATAAGACCAGCGGATCTCTCCTACCAGATAGGTGATTGAAGGCATACAGAAGGTTATCCAATTCAGAGAACGAGAAGTAATAACAGTATACACCTAAGTACCATAAAGAACAATTTAACTTCCACATCCCTAAAATACATGGTGATGGAATAAAATTTACGTTTTAAGGCAGGACAAGAATATGGAAACATAACATTCCCTGCTCTGTATTGAGCGCTCCCTAATATGCAGTGTGCATTATACATTAACTTGACCTCCCCAAAGGTGGGAATGCTGGCTCCACCATAAAGATCAATTTTTTTTCCCTTTCTTCTGACATCAGCAGTGTAACTCCTTGGAAGATAACATTCTCTCCTAATTCTGTAAGGGGTTGTGGTGACCTACTGCTTGCTTTGTATGTGCAGACTTAGACTATGTGTTTTTGGTGAACCTTATGTAAAAATGTGTGTCATTTTGATGTACAATCTTTTGCCTCAAAAATGTGTATTTTGAAGTACCTTTGTGGTGTTTTTTTTTTTTTTTTTGGCCATGCCAGGCAGCTTGTGGGATCTTAGTTCCCTAACCAGGGATTGAACCCAAGCTCTCGGCAGTGAAAGCATGGAGTCCTAACCACTGGACCACCAGAGAATTCCCTTGAGGTACCTTTGTATCAATGAAGTACCTTTGACTTCTAACAAGGAGAACAGTCCTCAGAGTTTTTTGAAAGACTGTCTCCTGGGTTATAATCTTTTAGATCTGCTCAAATAAAATTCTCTACTTCTCCTTTAGATAGACTATTGATTAATTTTTTTGTCAACAGTGGCCAAGTTTCATCTATTTTGTGGCAATAAGTAATATTGGTCAAATTCCAGGGACTGAGACAACATTTTTATGAAACATTTGACTTGGTGTCATTTAACAGGTGATTAAAATAGAAAACTGAACCTGATGTAGGTCAACAGGAGCCTAATAGAGTGAATATTGCTCCAAACTGTAAATGCCACTTTTATAAAAGGTTAAGATGAACCATTCAAAAGACAGACAGTGGAAACAGTATGCAATTAGGAAGTAGACCCTTGGGCCTGGGGCCTGGCTTTATATATTATAAGCCAGAAGACTGAATAAATCCTATCCTAAGGCTTGAGTACTACTGCCTGCCTGACATATGTCTCAGGGCTGGTACAAGATACCAATAAGAATGGAAATAATCTGAAAAAAAAAAAAAAAAGCAACATCACACGTATCAGATGTGTTTTCATATACACACAGAAAATAGAAGAGGATAAACAGCAAACACATTCTGAGTGCTTCAAAAAGCATGGAAAGCGGAGGTTCCAGATCAATTGTGCTCTAAGAGCTCTGATCAGGCAAATCCTAGGGTCCACTAGGCTTCAAGCTGGCCTGACATCTTAGGAGCACCAGGATCTAAGCTACAAAGTGATCATGGGAGGAGGGATGGAGAGTGGGAACCAGCTGAGAAAACAAGATGGGACCAGTTCCTTAAAGAATAACAAGGGGGGCTTCCCTGGTGGCGCAGTGGTTGAGAGTCTGCCTGCTGATGCAGGGGACGTGGGTTCGTGCCCCGGTCCGGGAAGATCCCACGTGCTGCGGAGCGGCTGGGCCCGTGAGCCATGGCCGCTGAGCCTGCGCGTCCGGAGCCTGTGCTCCGCAACGGGAGAGGCCACAACAGTGAAAGGCCCGCGTACAGCAAAAAAAAAAAAAAAAAAATTATAACGAGGGGACAGAGATATTTGTTCCTCTTCAATAAAAAATTTTTTAAAAAAAGGCTTTATGAGCTATAGTTCACATACCGCAAAATTCACCCCTTTAAAGTGTGCAATTCAGTGATTTCACTACAGCCACATGGTTGTGCAACCATCACAAGAGTCCAGTTCTCATCGCTCCAAAAAGAAACTCAATGCCCGTGAGTAGTCTCTCTCCATGCCCCTCCCCACAGTCCTTGGCAACCTCTAATCTCCTTTCTGTCTCTGTGGATTTGCCTGCCGTTTCATGTACATGGGATCATACACCAGGAGGTCTTCGTGCCTGGCTTCCTTCACTCAGCATAATGTTTTTAAGGTGTATTCATGTGACAGCATATAGCAGTACTCCATCTCTCTTCATCACTGAATAACATTCCATTGTATGGATAGACCACATTTTGTTTATCAGTTAATGGGCGTTTGAACTGTTTCTACATTTTGTCTGTGGTGACTAATGCTGCTATGAACATCCATCTACAAGTTTTCGAGTGGACGTATGTTTCCATTTCTTGTGGGTGTATACCTAGGTGAAACACTGCTGGGTCATCTGGTAACTCTATGTTTAACATTTTGAGAAACAGTTTTTCAAAGTGGTTGCATCAGTTTACATTCGCACCAGATGTGTATAAGGATTCCAATTTATCTGCCTCCTCACCAACACTTTTTATTACCTGTTTTTTTTTTAAATTTATTTATTAGAGCCTGGTGAATGTGAAGGGGTATCTTGTTGTTTGGATTCACATTTCCCTAATGAATAATGCTGCTGGGCATCTTTTCATGTACTTTTTGGCCAACAGTATTTGTTTTGGATAAATGTCTATTCAAATACTTTGCCCATTTAAAAAATTGGGTTATCTGTCCCTTTACTATTGAGTAGTAATAATTTTCATACATTTGGAATATAAGTCTCTCATATATGATTTGCAAATATTTTCTCTCATCCTGTGGGTTGTCTTTCACTTTGTTGATGGCATCATTTGTAGCACAAATGTTTTCAATTTTGATGAAGCCTATTAGTATTTTTGTTGTTGTTGTTTGTGCTTTTAGTTTCATATATAAGAAACCACTGCCTAATCCAAGGTCACAAAGATTCATTCCTATTTTTCTTCTAGAAATTGTATTGCTTTAGTTATATTTAGGTCTATGACCCATCGAGTTAACTTTTATATGTGGGATCAGTGAGGCGGGTGTTCAACGTCAGTCCTTTGTATGTGGATTTCCAGTACCGTTTTTGGAAAACTCCACAATTTTTAAAATGAAGATATCTTTCTGAATCTACTTATGGCCAATCATGTCCCAGCTACACTCCCTCCTTAAAGGGAGTGTTTTTTCAGTATGGCAGTCGTCAAGACCAGGACTGAAATAAACTGAACTGACAGTAAATCTTAAATTGAGATTTTTAGCAACCAAGGAAGCATACAATCACATTATCTATATGAATGATTTCTGTACCACTACTGAATAAAAATATTTGTAAAATATTGTTTTTTAAAACTTTCTTCATCCTTTTTATATTTCTTTTTTGTATTACTTATGATGAACATATTAATTTGGTACAGTAGTTTATATACATTTATAATTTATAAAGGATACCATATTCATACATTGTGGGTACATGCTCAAAATATTTTTATTGAATGTGATAAAAGGTTTAAAGATCACTGCCCTCGAGAAACTTCCCACATGTGGACAAAGAAACATATGTGAATGTGGACTGTGACATTGTTTGGAAAAATGAAAATAACCTAAATTTCCTGTACAGAGGAATGGACCAAAAAAATTGTGGTATATCTACGCAATGGAATATTATACAATGGTTTAAGTGAATGGATAAGGGACACATATATGAATGTGACTAAATATTAAAATAATATTTTAATGTAATATATTTTATAATATGATTGTAGAATGACATATACACAAGACAATAACTTTTTTTTTTCTTTTTTTTTTGGCGGTACGCGGGCCTCTCACTGTTGTGGCCTCTCCCGTTGTGGAGCACAGGCTCCGGACGCGCAGGCTCAGCGGCCATGGCTCACGGGCCCAGCCGCTCCGCGGCATGTGGGATCTTCCCGGACTGGGGCACGAACCCGCGTCCCCTGCATCAGCAGGAGGACTCTCAACCACTGCGCCACCAGGGAAGCCCAACAATAACATTTTAAGTTTAAAAACATGCCAAAAACATATTGTTTATAGATACATATATATGTAGCAATATGTAATGTTAAAAAAATTCATGAGAAAGATTAGTATCAAACTCTCGACCACTTTTTGAATGAAGTATCTTGCCATTTATTTAAAAGACTGTAGTCTGTTAAGTCCTGCAGCTTCCTGATACCACATAATTAAGAGGATTCCATTTTGCTTAAGATTCTATATACTATTCCTTTAGTTCATATATTACTCAGAAGTCTGACTTCCTGAAATTTTTGAAGTTGTTCTAATTATCAGTTTGTTTCTGATGCTAGTTTTTCAGAACTTCCCTTTTTTTTAAAATGTGTCTCTTGGGCATTACTGAAATAATAAATAATAAAACCTTTGATCCATTAAGAATTTGTTGTTGCCAATAAAAAGAAAAAAGTTTCTGGTTTATCTTTTACCACATGGATGGATTGGTGGAGTTAAGTGTTGGTGACCTCATGTATCCTTCTTTTGTAAGATCTCATCAAAGACAATGAAGGAGGAGAGGGAGAGGAGTGAGGAAGGGGGAAAAGGGAAGGGGAAGGAAGAGGGGGAGGGGAAGGAAGAGGGGGAGGAGAGGAAGAGGAGGAGAAGAACGAAGCTTTAACAGCACCAGAACAAGAAAGGATACCACAATCTAAATTGTCCAAAGTTTCTAAAGTTAGGAGACTTTTTTTTTTTTTTTGCGGTACGCGGGCCTCTCACTGTTGTGGCCTCTCCCGTTGCGGAGCACAGGCTCTGGACGCGCAGGCTCAGCGGCCATGGCTCACGGGCCCAGCTGCTCCGCGGCACGTGGGATCTTCCCGGACCGGGGCACGAACCCGTGTCCCCTGCATCGGCAGGCGGACCCTCAACCACTGCGCCACCAGGGAAGCCCGGGAGACATTTTTGACAAAATCAAAGCAATGGATTCTGAGGCACAAAGGAAATCCCAGAGGTGCTGCCAGCTCAGAATCAAATACAAAGGTCAGGAAAGGGCCAGGTGACCATTATTAGTGTACTTCCTTCCAGGTCTGCTAAGGCAGTTGTGTGTATGTGCGTGTGTGAGGGACAGAACAACAATCCAGAAGCTGGAAAAGGTATTAGGGGCTGAATTGTGTTCCCCACTTCCCAATTCATATGCGCAAGTCCTAACCCCCCAATATCTTGGAATGGGACTGTATTTGGAGACAAGGTCTTTAAAGAGGTAAAATGAAGTCATGAGGGTGGGCCTTAATCCAAGATGACTGGTGTCCTTATAAGAAGAGGAGATTAAGACACAGGCACACACAGAGGGATGACCATGTGAAGACAGAGGGAGAAGACGGCATCTACAAGCCAAGGAGAGAGACCTCAGAGGAAACCAGCCCTGCCGACACCTTGACCTCAGACGTCCAGCCTCCGGAACGGTGAGGAAGTCATTTTCTTTTTGTTTAAGCCTCCCAGTCTGTGGCACTTTGTTATGGCAGCCCTAGCAAACGAATACAGAAGGGAACAAAGAAAACGAGGGAAGGAACCAAACATTCAAAGGGCCTAGTGCAGGCAAGATGAATAAAATCACATCCAGACTTACTTTCACTGCAGAGAACTGTGAGAACACCAAGGAGAAAGGAGATAATAAAAGCGTGGGGAGAAGAAAATGAAATCAACTACAAAGACTGGCAGACGCTTTTTGTTGGTTTTTTTTTTTTTGTCTGCACAAATAGGTACTAGATGCCAGTAGAAAAAAACCCTCCAAGGTTCTGGGAGAAAATAGCATCCAACCTTATGATGAAGTGTACGAATAGAAAAAGGCATTTTCAGGCACGCAAGGGCTTGCAATTTACCTCACAGCTTCTCTTGACAAGATAACTGAGCATATCCCACAGCAAAACAAGAAAGGTGTCCCAGAAAGATGACACGAGATCCAAGAAAGAAAGGCAGAAACCTGGGCATACGATGAAAATTCTATGAGGATAGTGGCATCACAAGGTTACAGAGCAAAGGTTCCAGTGAGATCAAAGAGCATGCTGAAGGTTTCCAGAGACATGGAGCCCTGGATCCGCTCACCTTGGGGATAAAGACTTATGCTTTTGTCAATGAGAGGTCAAGTAAGTTACAGGAAAAAACAAAAGCTAGGCAAGAAAGCCTTGGTTAAATTAAGGCAATCAAGATGCAGTACCACCGAACAATTCATGGAATGTCAATGAATCTTGACATTCAGAACACTTCCCTTTGAGGATACATTTTCAAGTTTATAAAGTTACATTCTCTTCTTTTTCAGACTGATCACTCTTATTACACTACAACTAATATTTATACAGTCAAATTGTAAATCCTGTGTATTGATCTATTTTTTAGACTCCACCTAGCACATGAAATACACGGAAAAATAAATGTTAAGTATTAACAATGTGAAACATGGGCAGTAAAGAGAGATGAAGAGTACCTTAATTTCTTTATATCATTAAATTAGTAGATACCACCGTAATAATATACTTATTTCTCTATTAATGTGTTCTAGTGGTAGCTAGTAAAAGCTAAAATCAGAAATTCGGTTGTAGCCACAAAGAAATGGGAATTGCAGTAAGGGTTAAGGCAAATAGGAGACCTACTCTCATTTTTCCCCAATTTATTCTTATTAAAAAAGTGTATTTATAGTAAACTGGCTTTTTTGCTATATAGTTCTATGAGTTTTAACACATGTCTAGATTTATATAAACATCATCACAATCAGGATACAGACCAGTTCCATTGCCCCCAAATCTCCCTCATGCTACCGCGTAGTTAAACCTTTCCTCCACTCCTACCCATGTCAACCACTAATCTGTTCTTCATTCTTAGGGGGTTTTTTGCCACTTCCAGAATGTCATATAAATGGAATTATATAGTATGTATAACTTTTTGAGATTGGCTTCTTTGATGGCATAATGCACTTGAATTTCTTTTATATTGTTGCATGAATCAGTAGTTCGTTCCTTTTTTTTCTTGAGTAATATTCCATTGTATGGATGCAATAAAATCTGATGTCTGTTTATCCATCACCCACTGAAGGATATTTGGGTGACTTCCAATCTTTGGTGATTATAAACAGAGCTTCTATAAACATTTGAGTATAGGTTTTATGTGAGCATAAACTTGCATTTCTCTAGGATAAATATCTAGGAGTGAAATGGCTGGCTCACATGGTAAGTATCTATTTAATTTGACAAGAAATTGCCAAACCGTTTTTCAGAATGGCTGTACCATTTTGCACTTCCATTATCAATGCATTGGGAGGTCTAGTTGCTCTGTATCCTCACCAGCACTTGATATTGTCAGCTTAAAAAATTATAGCCAGCCAATAGGTGTGTCATGAAAACTCACTGTGCTTTTAATTTATATTTCCTCAATAACCAATGATGTTGAACATTTTTTCATGTGCTTACTTGTGTATCTTCTTTGGTGAAATGTCTGTTAAAATCTTCTGCTCTATTTTTTAACTGGATTATTTTATTATTGAGTTTTGAGAGTACTTTATATATTCTGGGTACAAATTCTTTGTCAGATATGTATGTGATTTGTAAATATTTTCTCCCTGCTTGTAGCTTACCTTTTCATTCTCCTAACAGTGAGATTTATAGAACAGATGTTTTTAGTTTTGAGAAAATTTATTTTTTTTCTTTTATGGATTATGCTTTTGGTGTCATATCTAAGAACTCAAGTCACAAAGATTTTGTTTCCCTATAAAAATTTAATAGTACATTTTACATGTAGGTCTGTAATCAATTTTGAGTTAATTTTCCTACATGATGTATAAGATTTGTTATATAATTTTGTATAAAATGTGAAGTTTAGGACAAATTCACTTTTTACATATGAGTGTCCAAATGTTTCAACACCATTTTTTTAAAAGAATAAACTTATTAGCCCATTGAATTGTCTTTGTACTTTTGTCAAAAGTCAGTTGACTGTACTTGGGTGGGTCTATTTCTGGATCATTACACTGACCAATTATGCTAAGTGAAATCTGCTAGATAGAGAAAGACAAATACTGTATGGTGTCACTTATATGGGGAACCGAAAAAGAAAAAGTTGAATCCATAGAAACAGAGAATAGAGTGGTAGTTGCCAAGGAAGGAGGGATGGTGAGGGGAGACTTTCAGTTTTAAGATGAATAAGTTCTAAGGATCTAAATAAAGTACAGCATGGTGACTAATTAATACTATATTGTATACTTGAAATTTGCTAAGAGATTGGATCTTAAAATTCTCATAATATAAAAAGGGTAACTTTGAGGTGATGAATATGTTAATTAACTTGATTGTGGTAAATATTTTACAGTGTATACATGTATCAAATCATCACGTTGTATACTTTAAATATATATGATTTTGTCAATTATACCTCAATAAAACTGGAAAAATCATAAACCAAAAAACCAATGCTACGATTGAGATAGGAAATGCACTAAACCTATAGATCAATTTGGGGAGGATTGACATCTTTTCTATATTAAGTTTTCTAATCAATGAAACCAACATATCTCTCCATTTATTTAGGTCTTCATTGATTTCTCATCAGCCTTTTGTAGTTTCAGCTCTCAAATCCTGTATATGTCTTATAAGATTTATAATTAGTATTTCATCACTTTTTTTTGAGCTATGGTAAAAGGTATAGTTTAAAAATTTCAGTTTCCAATCATTTATTGCTAGTATATAGAAATATGTTCGTTTTGTTGTTGGCCTTGTATCCTGTAACCTTTCTAGACTCACTTACTGATTCTATGGGCTTTTTCTGTAGAGTCCTTGGGACTTGTTGATGCAATCCTGTCTTCTGTGAGTTGGGATAGTTTTATTTCTTCCTTTCCAATCTAGATGCTTTTACTTATTTTTCTTGCCTCATGGCACTAGCATCCAGAAGGATTGTGAATAGGAGTGGAGTGGACAATCTAACCTGGTTCCTGATCTTAGGGGGAGAGCATTTAGACTTTTGCCTTTAAGTACAATGTTAGCTTGGATTTTTTTAGATGTACATTTTCAGAGTAAGGAAGTTCCCTTCAGTTCCTAGTTTGCTGAGAGTTGTTAAATGAATGGATGCTGAATTTCATCAAATGCTTTTTCTGCATCAATTGATATGATGATGTGGCTTTTCCTCTTTAGTTTATTAAGATGATGGATTTTATTTATGATTTAGAAAACATTGAACCAGGGCTTCCTTGGTGGCGCAATGGTTAAGAATCCGCCTGCCAATGCAGGGGACACAGGTTTGAGCCCTGGTCCGGGAAGATCCCACGTGCCGCGGAGCAACTAAGCCCGTAAGCCACAACTACTGAGCCTGCGCTCTAGAGCCCGTGAGCCACAACTACTGAGCCCACGTGCCACAACTACTGAAGCCCGCATGCCTAGAGCCTGTGCTCCGCAACAAGAGAAGCCACCGCAATGAGAAGCCCACGCACCGCAACGTAGAGTAGCCCCCGCTCGCCGCAACTAGAGAAAGCCCACGCGCAGCAACAAAGACCCAGTGCAGCCAAAAATAAATAAATTTAATAAATAAATAAATTAATTTTTTAAAAAAACATTGAACCAGCCTTACATTCTTGGGGTAAACCACATACTCTCATTTTATATCCTTGTTATATTTGAATTTTACTGTGGGTATACATTAGTTATGTAAGAAGCTGATATAACTTAAGTTTTAAAGAAATACACATACCTGATTCCATTTTTTCCATTTTCTGGCTTCTGGTTAAGGCCATCCTTTACCTGAGAAAGAAAACATTTTCAAATCTAACTCATCAGAATAAGTTCAGAAGGAGAGTGATGTTGGCATTTATCTTAGGAGCTAAGGGCACCATGACTACATTTGCTGGGCTCCATTCTTCAGCCCTGGTTCACCTGAAGTTAAGATGAGCCTCTACAACTTTTCATGCTTGCTTTCTAGTGGTTCCACAGAACACTGCTCTCCAAGAATTTAGGGCAAGCCACTCAACAGTTCCCTAATTAAACACATTACCAAGAAGTCTTAACTCCATATCGCAGTTCTGTACAAGCTCACTTAAATTCACCTTACAGAATACGCACAACTCCTTCATTAGGTCAACTACACCTTCATAGCTTCTTTATATGCTGAATGGAATATCCAGATGCCTATATTTTGTTATGAAATCATTTTTATGCATTTCTATTGCTTTTACCTGATGTATTCACTCTTTTTTTAGAGACGGCTCTAATTTCCCAATTACTCAGTGCAAATTTTTTAAATGAATGCCATTAAAGATATCTTTGAAACTTTATCTCAAAAAGTCTCTGAGAATCCACACAGGTACTCTGTGTGACCTGTGTGCACATATACCATACCATGCCCAGAAGGTCTTTTTAAAATTTGTAAAATTACTATTAACCCTTCCCATCCACCAGTCAAACCTTTACTGGAAGTCAAATGACTGTGTCCTTGAAAAAGGAAGAATTGAGGATTATCTAATATAATACTACATGGGGAGGAAAAAAAGTCACACCACTAAAAGGCCAATAGCACAGTCTCCAATAGCACAGTCAAGAGTCAGCTGCAGGTGTCCAGCTACTTACCACTTGGTATTTGTTTGGGGCCCAGACTAGAAGGATATGGCGATGGCCCTGCTCAAAGTCTTTTACTGGAGTGGGTGGTGATCCAGTAGAAGAAATGTTTATACTTGTCAGTTTGTCTGCACTGAAAGTCATAAAATCACTTGTCTATAATGGGGGGAAAGGAATCACAGTTAATACCAGAGCCTTATTCTGCACTAACACTGTCATGCATATTATTGGCATTCCCAGGTCATGTTCATACACATCCAAAAATGCCTTGATGGGGGCTGGCATTGGTTTGTCTCAGCCCCCGCCCTAGCCCACCCCTGTGGACTCTATCCTGAAGTTGTTTAGCATTACCACAAGAATTATGATTTTCATCCAGCATTTTACTTTCATTTTAGGAAGATAAATGCTATGGAAATTATTTCTACCATTGGGCAAAGAACAGCATTGAGGAAAAGCAACAACCTGGGTGAAAATCAATACTGGGCTTTCCCAAGCATCGGGAGTCAAACATTCTTTCCTCCTTCACGATTATTAGTTCGGCAAGATCTAAGGGAGTGGTTCTCAGTGGTGGCTGACCGGGAATGTGACCAGTTAAATCAAAATTTCTGGAGTTGGGCTGCAGGCGTCAGAATTGCCAAAGCTCTCCAGACTTAAGGTTGAGAAGCTCTCATCGAGACCAATGACCAACCATACACAGTAGGGTTTTCCAGTCTCAGCACTGTTGGCATTTGGGGCAGATAATTCTTTGTTGAGGGGGCTGCATGTCAGCATCTCTGGCTTCTACATAGGAGACGCCAAAAGCACACTCCCAGTTGTGACCATTAGAAATGTTTCTAGAGATTTCCAAGTGTTCCCTGTGGGGGCTGTTTTGATAGCTCCGGTGGAGAACCGCTGACCTAGAACCTTGCTATTTAAAGTGTGGTTCCACGTACCGGCAGCAGCAGTGTCACCCGACAGCTTGTAAAAATGCAGCATTTCAGACCCACTGGTCACAAATCTGCATTTTAACAAGCTCCCCAGGTGATTCACAGACACATTAAAGAGCACACTGGTCCAGAGTGAAGCCAAAATGAGATCAGAGATGAAGACATTTCACTTCTGGGCTCATCTTTGGATTTACACAAGAACCAAGAAGATCGGCTTCTCCAAATCCTATTGTGATAACTCAGGTCAGAAGAGGAAAAAGAAAGTTGCATTTCCTTCTACTTACTTGATGCATCGGGTTAAGTGTCTCTGTCTTTCCAGGAAAGGATATATTCATGCTATCATTTCCTATATTCAATACTTTAATTTGGACTTCATTTCCTTTGGGGAAGACGGGAAGAGTTTTCTGAGCAAAATAAAAGAGAATTGGCAGTGAGGTCTTCAGTGCATACCGAAGATGACCCTAACCGTGGCACCGGAGTCACTTTCCCCCTGGCCGAGGAAGGTGGACTGGCTGAGGCACACAACGTACCCACCACGAAGCCCAGGAGGCCTCCAATCCTGCACTTCATGGCGCCCACAGAAAGTGATGCTCGGACAGAACATGGAAGCAGTCAGCAAGAGGCTGCTCTCGGTCCTACCTAGCCACCTCCAGGTCAGACCTGGTCAAAGGATGCCTGATGTATGAAGCCTGATACCTGAGGGGTCAGAGTAACCGTCGCCTAAATGAAGGTTGATCTTGTTGTAGCGCCTGAGGTCTGCTCTCCCTCGTAACTCTAGAAGCTCAGACCTCAGCCCTGGACATAGTGCTCTGAATATCCCCTCCCAATGCTTGGGAGCCCCCTGCCTCTCACCCTGCTCAGGGTTTCTGCCTTTTCTCTCAAATCCCAGTGTCACTGAAGTAATCCACGTCTATTTTAGCCCCACAATTCATTTCCCACTAGCATAAAGCTAGTGATGTCCAAGAGAAAGTGAGCACACCCAAGCTCAAGGCAGCATTACTGACCACAGCCAACAGGTGGAATGACCCAAATGTCCATCCACAGATAAATGGATCAACAAAATGTGCTATATCCGTATGAAAGACTATTATTCTGCCTGAAAAAGGAAGGAAATTCTGACATGTGCTACAACATGGATGAAACTTGATGACACCGTGCTCAGTGAAATAAGTCAGACACAAAAGGACAAATACTGCATGACTCCCCTTATATGAGGTACAGAGAACAGTCAAATTCAACGAGACGAAATAGAATGGTCATGGCTGGGGGCCTGGGGGGACGTAGAATGAGGAGTTGTTTAATGGGTACAAGGTTTCAGTTCTGCAAGATGAGAAGTGTTCTAGGGATTGAGGTCACAACAATACGGATGTACCTAGTGCTACCAAGCTGTACACGTAGAAATGGTTAAGACGGCAAATTTTATGTTATACGTATGTTACCACGCTTAAAAATTTAAAGAGAGAGAAGGGAGGGAGGGAGGGAGAGGGACAGAGACAGAAACAGAGAAAGAGACAGAGAAAAAGAGAGACATGGGGGTGCAGGTGTGGGAAAAGGAGGGGAGGGGAGGGGGGAGAGAGAGATTTTACCTCTCATCTTACATACTACCTAACACCCTGTTTCTGAGAGCTGCTCTCAGACGAACAGCATTAGGAATCTAGTTCAGTCCCATTTTGAGTCCAACAGACGTGTGGATTAGCTTGGGAACTAACCATCATCAGGAATGTTAGGATACAAAAGGCATCTTCCCATGAACAATTTCCCATTACAATTTACATATTTTTGAAGGACTTTGTGAGTGCCGAACCTCTTTTAACCAGATCTCCTAGGAGTTTAAATAGCAAAAGAACAAGTTCCACAAACTTCCCTCCCCTTATAAAAACTGTATTATAAACGGAAGCCCCTGTGTAACTGCCATCTAAGTTTTCTCCTAATTGAGTGCACCTTTTTGGCCCTATTCCTGGCTGCGTCCTTTGCAATGACAAGAACCCACAGGGCGCGCTGACTGAAAGGGACTGTTTTGCCCTGCAGCGCATCGTCCACAGCCCCAGGACTTAGTTTATCAGCAAATCCCTGGCCTCCCTCATCCTCTCAGTCCTGGAGAAGGACGCTCCACCAGACCCACCAAGAAAGGCCACTGGAGAATCAGAAAGCAGCTCACCTCGATTTCCACCTGCACAATTGCAGCTGCCACAAAAGCCATGGAAGCCAGGAACATCCCAACCGTCATCTTCTTCAAGGAGCTGGCGGGACAAGCAGAAGGGTGGCTCTCAGCCAGCCGCAGGTGAGCAAGCTGACGGTAAACCCACAAGGGAAGCGCTCCTCTCCCGCCCGCCTCCCCCAGACAAAACCAACTCCCCTCCAAAACACGTGGATTCCAAGCGTCTCTCTGTCTCTTATTCATGACCAGGACTAAGGAGGATAAATGTTACAGCTTCTCATTTAAATTCTAGAAACTACTTTGGACCACAGTTACTATTTCTATCATCTACACATACAAGGGAGCCTTAATGAGAGGCTTTTTCAGGGTGCCATTAATAGCACTTTTATTTTAAGGGCAAATTTTCAGAAACGTCAGCACATAGACATCTGATTCGAAAATATTTCTTTGAAAACTCCCTCACGTAGGTGGCGTCATGGGAGAGGAGCCAGACATTCTTTCTGCTGAGGCTCTGGGAGCTGAGGGAGTGCAGCCCATTTGCAAAGCCCATTTGCAAAGCTGAGGGAGTTCGGACACATGGAGTCCGAACCCCAACCCGAGGGTCACCTACGTGAAATTGAAGCCACATTTTGCGATCAGAGGATACACCACAGCATCCATGATGGGAACCAGGATAACGATCAGGATGGCGTTCACGGTCTGCAGAGGAAGTGGAGAGGAGCTGTTACTGCCTCAGCGGTGGCTCTGAGCTCTGGAAGCGACTTAAATATTTTCTCTCACCTGCATCTGATCTGGCTGAATTTCAATAATTCCCTAAAAAGAGGGGGAAAATCTCATTGATAAGTTCGCACAGAGGATCAGTTGGGGGGTTGGAATGTTATGAGAGAGAAGCAAAAAGGGGGCAAAGGGGCTAAAGCAAAGGAATAGGGACCAGGGGCCGTAAAATAGCTCCAGGTCCCAGACTTACAATTTTCCCATTCATAGTTGTTGCCTGCAGCGTCCACCTGGAGCCCTTAAAAACAAGTTAAGTTTACTGCGTCATCTGGGAATGTGGGTTTTAAGCGTTTTATAAGCCAGTGTGGAGTCTTTTCCAAATCAGGAATGAGGTCTGAATTGCTATGGGGTTTAAAGATGTTTTTCAGTATCAGGCTCCTCTCCCAGTTCCACTGTGATTGTAGGTAAGAAGAAACAACTTGCATTTCTGCTGTTCAGTTAACAACAAATAGTACTCCAACCACTCACAGAGAGCCTACAAAGTACTACTTTGAGATAAGCTCTCCTTCATAGAGACAGAAATGCATTTCTGAGGTTTGCTGGGAAGTTGACATCACCTGCAAGGTGAAAGCATCTTCACACCCTGAGGCTATTTTATGTTCACTGGGATCACAGTTTCAGGAACATTATTACTGTTAAGAGCCTACTGTTATGTTAAAACACAAAAACAAACAAACAAAAAACAAGAAGGGAGTATCATTGTCATTAAAGTAAATTTTAAGAAGTAAAATGGTGATATAATGCAAATGTGGAAAAAAAAAAAAAAAAAGCCTATCGTTGACAGCCTAGGTTGTCCTAAAATGTAATTCCATCAAGAGAGTGATGGATTTAAACCTGGGCAGCCTACTTATATTCAACCTGTTTTGTAGTAAAAGATGATGCAGGACTGTACAAGTATATGTTATATATTCCATGGAGAACTGGATATGTGAATTTTTGAACATAATCTATCATCTCTACTAGGAGAACATCATCGAAAGTCAGGAAATATGCCACCGGCTGAGTTCTTAATACAAGCCAGTCACTGATTACTTACTATACATTCTCTCTTTTGATCCTCACAGCCTTGCCCTGGGTTATTACCCTTTCAGAAGGGTTAAGGGATTACGCCAAGTCACACAGATAAAAGGTGCTCAGTGCATTTCTAGTGCAAGCCTGATTCTAATAACCAGTTCCCGCCCAACATGCAAAACTTGTTCTTAAGATGTTGGTCTAAATTTCATACTTACAAATAAGGAGATTAATGTCTATTCTCAGTTTTTTCCAAGAGATGGTTTACCCTTTTAATAATCCCTCCTGTACAATAAAACCATACACGTGTGTAAATTTCTTCTTAAACCCCGGTTTCTAAAAGAAAGGATAGCTTATCACTTTGGCTACTGAGCGTCATGCATTGGGTTTTCTAACCCTATTTAGAAAAATTCCTAGGCACGCATCTTCCAGCTGTGGGAGAAAGAGCAGGGTGACAAGTCAATGATGTGTTCCAGCTCCTGCTCTGATTAGAATGACTTTGGCAGGCATTTCACATTTCTGGATGGTGCTTCTAGCCCAAGAATCCCGTTTCAGCGTGGAAGATATCAAGTCCCTCTCAGTCTAAATATTCTGTGTATCCCATAAAAGACAGTACAGTACAGCTTTTACATGCTGTATCAGGAGAAAAGCTCTGAATTCTCAATTTGGCTGGCAGGAGTCCTGGATACTTGTCTTTCCCAAGGCTCCTCTACTCGACCCCGCCTACTTTTCTTCATTGTTTTGTCACAGAAATGTGGATAGAACCCTCTAGATAATTAAAAAAAAAAGGGGGGGGAAAGAAAGAAAGAAACCCTAGGTGATCGAACAGTTACCAAGTAAATGAAATGTAAAAAAGGAACTGGAAGAGAACATTTTCAGGAGCTAAATACTAAGTAGGTACAGCTTGCCATGCGGTAATGCCCAAAGAATGTTTTGTTAATGAAGATGTACAGAAACACAGTTTCATATTACCTGCTGATCAAACAAGGCCCAGAACATGGGGAGAGGAATATACAGGAACATCACTCTTGTAACCATCTTAATTTGAGAGATGAGCTGCTCCTGCAGTTGGAGTGAGTGCGGGGACAAATCAGACATGACCTGTGCCAGAGCTCCCAGCCAATGCTATTTTCAGCGTAGACATATTTGCATCTAGAGACAAGCTGGGAGGTGAGTAATTGTTCCAAGAACCCTATCACAGGTTTCTTTAGAAAACCCCAAATTCCTAAGGTGTTGAAAATAAGAGTGAAAACATCTTTAGGAGGTAAATTATTCAAATTTAAGTGTAAATTCACTAAATGTAAATCCCACCACCATCACTTAACCCTTCGATATTCAAACTAAAGTTACGTGGTCATAATGACATATAACGAACGGCAGATTATTCCACATGAATAACTATGAAGAGGTAATATTGTTTCCAGATAAATTATATCCATTGTTTCTCAAGGTCTTTTCAATATAAATAAGCACTCTCACACAGAGTCTTATTTAAAATGCTAATAAAGTTTATGAAGATACGACTGATAATTCTGTCCATGTAGCCTATTTAATAATACGCATTACGATCACTGGGGCCGTTGAGGCTGTAATTATCACTTACGTCGTATTTCTCGTTAGCCCAGTCCAGCCAATGCTCCCTCTTGGGAAATTTCTTACTCCGATGCTTAACCCTATTTTTGATGGCAAACTGAAGGAAGGAAGAACAATCAGATTTCAAAACAGAACTGATTCCTTTATCAGTGCAACACATTTCAATGAAACTCCCTTTAATGGAAGACTTACAAGAGAAGCAAAATATAAAATTGTAGATGTTAGTATAATGATGATGCTAAAGGCATGACATGCATTTATTTCAAACCTCTCACTAACTGAGAGCGTTTGAGCTGGGGTAAACGAAATCACGCTGTTACTTACTACTTTACTCTCCGGATTCTCTAGAGAGGAGCGTTCAGTAGAAATACAACACATGACACATTTGCCATTTGAGTTTTCTGGTAGCCATGTTAACAAGTAAAAGGGAAACAGGTGAAATTCATTTTAAATATATTTTATTTAACCCAACAAACCCCAAGTATGGTCTTAACATGTACTCAATGTTAAAAAATTAGTGAAAAAATTTACATTCTCTTTTCATACCAAGTCTTCAAAATCTAGGGTATACTTCACGCTTACGCCACATTTCAATTTGGATGCTAAATTTTTACCAGAAATGTTTGATCTGTATTTACACTGTCTAAAATTTATGCTTGAAAAACTAGACTTACACACCTAAGTTGTTTCAAACATATTTAAAAGCTGTCCAATAACTGAATTGAGTACTGGTTTTGAAATTTAAGAGAACCCACTACATAGAAATACGTGTATAAGAAATTACATAATTTAAATTAATTTAAGTGAAATCCAATTTAAAATTCTGTTCCCCAGTTGCACTTGCCACATTTCAAGTGTTCGATAGCCACACATGGCTAGTGGCTACCATACTGGATGGTGAAGGCCTATTATAATGTATTACAGTCACATGAAGGAGAGGGAGAACTCACTACATAGAAACAGAAGTAGAAGAAAATAAAGATTATAGTTGAACATACTTTAAAACATGGTAACACTGATCCAAAAAACATACCTACCTACCACCACCCATTACAAAATTAGAGGCTCCCAAGATTCCTTGTTTGTAAGATGCCTTTAGGAAAGCAAAGTGCATTCACAGTGATGTAACAGCAGGAGAAGGCGATGGTGATGCCAGCTGGGGACATGCATGTGACTTTGTGACTTAAAAGCAATAACTCAAAGCTACAAGGTGACTTAGGATGCTGGGAAATAACAATATCATTTTCATGACTAAATAGCTTGAAATTGTTCTTTTGGCGTTGGGGCTAAGTCATCAGTTACTTGGGAAGAAAGAACTTAGAGATCACTGGAATTGGATCATTCCTATTAGACTGGAAAAAGCTTTGTGGTGGGAATAGTTCCAATGTTAGAGGAAAGTGTAGGAGGAAAAGGGAATAGCAGCGAGGCGGGAGAATTTTTGACTTTGATAAAGTATACATGTATAGTTTAACACAATAACATCAGGAAAAGGGGAAAGTAAGTGACTAAAATTATCTTAAGGCTGCCTTTACATCCAAAAGATTACCCACACTTAAAAAAAATGAGTGACACATTACTCCCTGATTATACAATGTAGATATTCCTTTAAAAAAAAATGGGTAGCACATTTGAGAATAAAGTTATTTGACTCCATTATTTAAAAATTCCTACACTCAATATTGATTTCCTGCCTTAAAATGTGCCTGTGTGGACACATACCGTGTAGATGCACATGGAAGAAACCATATTCCGCATGTTCCTATTTGGTGAAATAGTCTTGGAAACAAGACTCCTGATGTCTGCGTAGTATGACATAGATGCACTATAAGTTAAACACTGTTCTATTTTCAGCAACTTGCTGGACTTCAATTTTTGTCATAAATTTTTTTCTAAGTATTACATACATTGATAATCTTTTCATGTGACGCTGTGTTCATTTTTAAAAGTTATTTTCTTGGCCTTAGTTCCTGCACGTAGGATTACTGACACTTTCCACACTTCAGACTCTGGATATACACTATGAAACCAGACCTCTCCATTTTTGTTTCACTGCTCCCTGACAAACATCAGATGTTGTCTATCATTTTAAGAGGTAAAGAGTCCCTTTGATTTGCTTTTCTATCACCACTGATCTTATTTTATAAGTTCAATAGCCATTTCCATCCTTCCCTTTTTGAGTTCTGTTTGTGTCCTTTTCCATTTGGTGAGTTTTATAAGAAACTTCAATTTATCAAAAAAGGAAAGAACAAGAATAAAATGTCTAAAGGAAAGTCAAAGGTTCATTGAATTTTAATTTAAAGGAGGTAGAAGGCTCTGGGGTGACTAAATGTGATTGAGAGAGAAGACTACTGAAATACTTACCCCAATACACCTGGCGACTTTAGCCATGACATTACCCTGGGGCTGGACCTTCTTGTACATTCCACTGCCAATGACAAATACAACTGGGGAGGGCAAAAGAAGATAAGTCAACAGGGAGTTTGACAGAACTATCTGTGAACTAGAATATGTGTTTTTATTTGAGTTACAACCTTGTTCTGGAGATACCGGGATTACTCATTAGTGTTGGTTTACCTCCCTCTCTCCTGGTTTCCAGAGTGCTTTTGATTCTAATGATCACAGCAGCTTCTGAGTAATATTATATTGTGTTCTCATATATGAACATTGAAGCCTAATACTATCTCCTTCCCAGAACTTGGGGCAGCTGGCAGACACTCGGTAGAGCTATTTGAGCACAAGTTCTATCCCTCTTTACAGGGATAAATGCTTTCACAGAGCAGATTAATGCATTATTCTACAAATACATAGAACACAGCTTTAATTTTCTGGCTGCAATAGCAAGAGAAAGTTTCTTCTTTTTTTTAAATCTTCAGACAAAAATAGGAACTAATCTGTTGAAACTTCTACTTAATCACATATGGCAGAATTTATTCTGTGGTCATGGTACAGAAACAGTTACCATTAATTGCATGTGCAGTTACAGTTTTATGAAAAGTTAAAAAGTTCTCTTTCAATGAGGCCATTCTTCCATGGACCGTCTTATAAAATGCATAATACTGTGAAAATAATTTAGGGGGAAAAAAAAGCCTTTCTGCAAGAGACTCTGAAAACCACAATCTCTATGCTGGGATTTCTGATTATCCAATATCACAATTCAATAATTTTAAAACATCGACGAATTGCTTGACTTCTACTTGTTTTCCCCAATTTAAGAAGACATGAAGTTTTGTCAACTCTCAAGCATATCTCCAAGTGTGTGCCTGGATTGTAGATGTTCTTTGCAGTTAAAGGAAGAGGAGTTTACTTGTATTCTCACCCAATGCTAATTTCCCTCAATCCAGACATGGAATACCCAGTTGAGTATTCCATTTGAGTTTACCTCTTTTTGTCAACCAATATTTTAATCTTTAAGCTTCTGATTAACTAATGAACTTGTTCAAGCATAGGACTGTTGCCGATAGGAACTTCTAGAGAGGATGGTAAGGCATAGGATTTGGCCTCTTCTCAAATCCATTATAAGAAAAAGCATAATCTTTGATGTAAGGATGACTCACAGGGACGAAAAGAGAATTTACCTGATGCCAATTTAACACAGCATCTGGCATAAAACAATAGTTTTTGAAAACCTATCTCTTTACCCAGAATTGAAGGAGAGAAGGCATGTATAAGCCTTCTAGGGGAGAGTGGCAATATTTAAACAATTACAGAAGAAAATGGATGTTAAAAAGGGGGCGAATCCTGAGCTTTCGCCTAAGTGTAAGGATAAAGCTAAATTACTACAACATGAGCAAAAGAGATGAAAAAGGGCATACTCAATACTATTAAAAACTGGTAAAAAAAAAATCAGAGAACGTGATAGTGCTGACTGCTACCTCATCTGAGAGGGAGGAGATGCTATGAAGGCTTGAGATGGTTATTGGGTTCTGTTTCCTTCTTTTGCTTCTGTTGTAGATTGAACTGTGTTCTCCCCAAAAGATGTTGAAGTCCCTGTCCCCAGGACCTCAGAATGTTACCTCATTTGGAAATCTAATCTTTGCAGATGATGAAGTTAAGGAGAAGTCATTAGGATGGGTCCTACTCCAAAATGACTGGTGTCCTTATCAAAAGGGGACATTTGGACACAGATGCACGCACAGGGGGAAGGCTGTGGACCGACTGAAGTTATACTGCCACAAGCCAGGGAACGATTAGAGGTAGCAGGGGAGCCTGGAAGAGATTCTTCCCTAGGGCCTTCAGAGGAAGCATGGCCCTGCTGACAGATGGATCTTGGACTTCCAGCCTCCAGAACTGTAAGACAATTAATAAATTTCTGTTGTTTAAGCTACTCAGTCTGTGACATTTTGTCATGGCAGCCCAAGGAAATGAAGACACCTACCATCTTTTAAACTGGACTATCCCTTGTAGAAAACTCTTCAGACCTCCTAAAAAGCCAATGCCAAGAACTTATGTGCAAATGACTATACACATATATTCCTCCCAGAGGGAAGACAGTCTTGTAGAAACATTTAGAGATGATACATTATGGAAAACTAGATGTTCACTGGAAATATTTAAGTGACAATTGGACCAGGTTGCCATGTCTTCAGGCAAGTTGTAGATGCGCACATGTTGATAAGAACAAAAGCTTTCAGCCATGGTTTCACCTAGTCTAGCAGATTCTATCACCTTCTTCTTAATCTGCCTAAATAGTTTCAAACCTTTAAATGTCCAACTCAGTTGATCCCCTTTCCTCTGGACTCTTTTTTGATCCTACTTTCTCTGAAACAACACGCCAACTCTACTTTCTTTGAATTCTCAGAGTATGTTTAACATGGGATAGCAATACTTTGTATTACTTACTATTACAATTTGTTACATGAACTTTTAAAAACTGGTCACAACAATTAATATGAAGGCCTGACCTGATCACAGGACTGTAGTAATTCAACTGATTTCTACTTACTCAGAGATACAGCCATAAGGGCAGCAGGAACCCCAAACGCCAATGGGTAACAAGCTTTTTTACTGTGAATTCCACATTCTTGAACTGGGGAGAAATGACAAGATTAAAATTCAGTATGGCAATGGTAATACTCATCTATTTCCCGGTTTTGTAAATCCCTAACTGGTTCTTACATATTGTTTTCACTTAATGTTCTAGACTTATCCATTTGCCTTACTGATGTCATTGCAAGTAGACGGTCATTGCAGTAGACCGATGTCTACTACAAGGCTGAGCAAACGGCTTTGCAGTAGAAAGAGCAGGAGATGGAGGCGGGTTCTGACCTTAGCCACTAAATAGACGTCTGATACCAGCTAAGCCAAAATCAGTGGGAATCCTTATGTTCTGTGGACTGACTTACTGGGAGAGACGAAAATGACCTAGACACAATAATATGAAGAAAGTGGGACTCAGAAAGTAAAATCAAAGGGCCCTGGAAAATCAGGATTATATGTCCCTGAATTCATGCCAATTAGAAAACAATTAGATGACCCAGGGTAGGGGTCAATAAACTTTTTTGTGAACAGCCAGATAGTAAATCTTTTAGGCTGTGGACCTGTCCTAACTACTCAGCCCTGCCTTTGTAGGTGAAAGCAGCCATAGACGATACACACATGGATGGTCTTGTCCAGATCTCTGGATTTGGCCTGTGGGCCATAGTCTCCTAACTCCTGTCTGAAGATCTACTTTAGCTCTGAAATCCTAGGGTTGGTAGGGAAAAAATTAAGACTCTGGAAGGGGCAACAGAAATTACTGGAAGTCCTTTCAATGGAGTTCTGGAGCCTCCAGGAATCATCTGATCCTAAAGGGGTTTGTCTTTGTTTTTGACCAGCTGTTTCACAGTTCTGCAGAGAAAGAACTTAACTAGGCAGAAAACTATAGTCATACAAATGTTTCCTGTTCGTTACTGTACAAATGATTCCTATTCACAGCAATGCAAAATAATCCCCCCATCCAGTAAAGAACCTAAATCTCTGTTAGTCAAATCCTTATTTGAACTGATTGTAGCAGCTTTCCAGTTCCCTCATCAACTAATAAGTTACATAAAATCTCTGTCATGCTGACGTTATATCTGTATGAGAGCCATGATGTTCCCTTAAAAATTATCCTATTACACATTTTCTAATTCAAACATGCACAACACATATTCTAGTAGAACCTGGAGGCGGGGGAGGTTAGGGGGTGAGAAAACATAATGTAAGAATAAAAGCTAGTACATTTTCATACAAAGCAAGTTGGAATGGGGTTTAAGTGTCATCTTCAAAGTGCTACTACAGGCAGAAATACATAAACTCCATAAATTATCTTCTTTCATAGTTTATTCTGACTCGAGGTGTGGACACCATAGTCCTGTTTTGGTCTAATTTGTCCCCAAATATTCCCTTCCATATGGGAAATTCATAAACCCTCAATGGAGTGCTGACAAGCACAAAACTGTGAGCTGATGACAGACGCTGCCCCATTCTCTTCCTTGGGGGCAGTTCTTTTAGAAATATCTGAGATGATGGGAAAGCAAAGAATAAAACCTTGCCTGCTAAATTCTTCCTGGCTCGCTGAACGTCACTGGGGAGCAAAGCTTGAAGGCAAAAATGTCAACTATGGCCCACCCGCTGTGGTTTCCAAACAGCCTCTCTTGTCTTATCTCTTACCATGAGTAAGGACTTTGCATTAATAATAAGTTAGAAAAATCGATTGCTATGCTAAGGACGGTTTAACTTCTTCAGGGGTCACTGGGATAAGGGATTCAAATAAGATTAGCAGTTAAATCTTGAAAGAAAAGTAGCTGGCATTCCAGATTTCACTGTATCCTCTAGGATGTATGTGACAGCTGAGGCATCGTGGGAGAATTGTGGGACAGGACAAACCAACAAGGACTCAACCTTTTCACCTGACTTCTCTTCACAATTAAAAAAAGAAAAACCAAGGTCCACTTCAGATATTTTTTACCTCTGAGCATGGGAGTGATGATAGTAGACAGCAAACTTCCAGCATTAATGGCCAAATAAAAGATGGAAAAAAATCTGTTTCTTTGTTTTTCCTGTAATAAAAAAGGATAAGGTAGGGTGATTTTGGCAATACAGTAACGGATCAACTGTAGCCGATGATCTGACTTGACTTTGAACTTAGCTTTGGTCAGTGTCTTACTTTCATGTGTACTCGAACAGCCTCCAATGGAGAATACACTTTGACCATGGAATTTGATTCCTCGGTGTTTATAATCACTTACATGGTTTCTGTGGTGACGCATGCTCTCACCTGGCCCTTTTCAAACTGATCTCCACCAAATGCAGACACACAAGGCTTTATCCCTCCGGTACCCAGAGCTATCAGGGCCAGGCCAACCATGGACAGTGCCCTAGGGAAAGAGATGGGTATTGCTGAAATGTGAGATCCTTAAAATCATCGGCCTCTCTTTCCCCTAATTTCCCTAAGAGGACCAGGAACACAGAGAAGGGATTCAACCTGTATCAGAAGATAATTCAAGAAATGCAGTCTTGACAGTTGAATGAAACTTGAACTCAAGGGTCTTCAAATTCATACTTTTATCTAATAATTTACCATCTAGAAAATTTAAAGAAATGGCTTGAATTCGGAACAAAGATTTAGGTATGGAGTTCTTTTGTAGCCTTATGATTTTTAGCAAAAGAATGGGTAAGTGAGATTTTAAGCATTGTCTCTGGTACAGTCATAACAGACTAATAATAGTCATTAAAAGACATTAGAAAACATGATTTAATTGCAAAGCAGAATAGCAGGTTATGTAGTAGGATCTTAACTTGTTCACAAAGTACAGAAGACTGAAAAAAGCAGAGCAAAATGTTTATTACTATAACTTTTTATAATAAAAAAGAGATTATTTATAATAATAAAAGGGATTAAAGAGTTGGGGTTTTTTTGTTTTTTTTTTTTTTGTTTTTTGCGGTACACGGGCCTCTCACTGTTGTGGCCTCTCCTGTGTGGAGCACAGGCTCCGGACGCGCAGGCTCAGCGGCCATGGCTCATGGACCCAGCCGCTCCGCGGCATGTGGGATCTTCCCGGACCGGGGCACGAACCCGCGTCCCCTGCATCGGCAGGCGGACTCTCAGCCACTGCGCCACCAGGGAAGCCCTAAACTTAAATTTTTTAAATTTACTTTTGTGTTTTCCAAGTTATCTGTGTTTTATCTCCTGAATTGAAGAAAAGCACTCACAGAATTTACCAACCCTCATTTTGTTAGATTTACAATAGGTTACTACAAATTTCAGGTTTTATAAGTGTTGATTCCATATCTTCTTGATTGCTAATATTGTTTTAAAATGCTAAAAAAATATTTTATGAAACAGATAAAGTCAAGGAAGATACTGCACATAGAAAGAATTCTTTAAAAAATCATGCCCATCTTCCTAGACTAACTGGCAGAAGCACCTCTTTCATCTTGCTTGCCTCTTAAAACAACTTGTGTTTGGCGGTGTCACTCTGAGCATTTTAAAGGACAACAAAAACATGGCCGGTTGAATATTATATACCGTGCACTCTCGTGAGGACTGTAGGCAGGTTTCAATACTAACCCCGTGAAATAAAATAAGTCACTAAGCTTTCTTGAGTACCTACTGCTTGCCAGGCAGTGCTCTAGGTGTTCTACCTGGATTAACGCACAGGCAGGTACTATTACAAATAAGGACAACTGGGCACAGAGATTAAGAATCTTGCTGAAGATCAACACTAGTCAGAGGCACAGGCAGAACCTGAACCCATATGGCCTGGCGCCGAACTCCATGTTCTTAATTGATATTGTTGATTAGAAAACTGAGGTGTGGAGGAGATAAGTTGGCCTGGGTCCTACAGCTCCTCTGTGGGACTCAGATCCTGGTAATCTGAGCTGTGGATTATACCCTGCTTATACCCACTCCCCTCCACCTACACAGCTCCCTGGGGACACCACGGGTTCACATCCAGGGACCTAGCCTGGGTGGCAATCTGATTGACTAACAAACCAGAAACACAGATACTGCAGATACTAATTTGAATTTCAATAATACTTTCCCAACCCATTAGATGGTTTACTCATAGATCGAGGAATCGAAACAAAAGAACAGAAAACGAAATAAATCTTTACAACTTGTCTGCTAGGCCAGACTGCCATGAAGGGAAATTCATCTCACAGAGGAGCAGTTGTCAATAGCACTGTTCATCAAGAAAGCAGAACATAGGGCTAGAAAAAATATTTATGAAACTGAGTTACCGAAAAATGAGCAGAAATGTGTTACAAGACAGAAAATCAAAGGTACAGAGTCTTGAGGAAACCTGGGGCAATTGAGGATCAAGGTCTGTGGGAGTTCATGTCCCTCTAGGGAAGATGGAGATTAATACAAACATCCTGTGCACTGACCACGCCTCATGGGAGATGCACCCAAGACACCAAGCCTTCAAGTGAGCAATGACTCCAGACAACTGTTAGGATGGTGACATACTGAGGACCCAACTCTGAGTCAATTCAACACCTTTCTCTACACTGATGAGGGTGGAAAGCTTTCCTTACACTTATGGTGAAGGTTCAAGGAAAATGATTAAAAATTAGAGCACCAAAGGGGGGAGGGATAAATTAGGAGTTTGGGATCAGCAGATACCAACTACTATACATGAAATAGATAAACAGGGCTTCCCTGGTGGCGCAGTGGTTGAGAGTCTGCCTGCCGATGCAGGGGACGCGGGTTTGTGCCCCGGTCCGGGAAGACCCCATATGCCGCGGAGCAGCTGGGCCCGTGAGCCATGGCCGTTGGGGCTGCGTGTCCGGAGCCTGTGCTCCGCAACCGGAGAGGCCACAGCAGTGAGAGGCCCGTGTACCGCAAAAAAAGAAGAAAAAAGATAAACAACAAGGTCCTACTGTACAGCACAGAGAACTATATTCAATATCTTGTAATAAACCATAATGGAAAAGAATATGAAAAAGAATATATAAATGTATAACTGAGTCACTTTGCTGCACATCAGAAACTAACACATTGTAAATCAACTATGCTTCAATAAAAAAATTTTTTTTTTTAAATTACAGCACCAAACAAGCAACTAGTGAGAGGATGGGGTAGGGCCGCAGTTAACATCAACTCACACGTGCACAGAAATATTGTCAGGGTTTCCATCGTGGTTGAAGTCCACGAGGTCATTAATTGAGCTCACTGCAATGACTACTTGTCCAATGGTGTAGACAATGGACAGCGACACAATTGTCCTGTGTTAAAAGAGGTCAAGAGAATCCAAGTTAATTGTACAAGAGCCATACACTTCCTACGCCAGCGCGAAAAGGACTCTGCTTCCAACTTTCAAAAGCCCAGTCGCGATTCTCCTTGTTTCTCAAACTGGGACAATTACCTGATAAACCTTTGCAAGGCAGAGCCTGCTGAAGAATTTGTTCCTCAGCATGTAAGCACTGAGCGAAGTTTTGGCTGCGAGAACCTGGGGAGGCAGAAGATCTGTTCTTTCTTTCAACTATTTGAAAGACTCAGTGTCTATTGTTACCTAGCTACTGAAATGATGACCTGTATCTTTAAATAGTCAGAGATATTTATCTTGCACCTGGTAACAATATTCGGGCAGGAGTGGTCCATTGGTTATTTTTGAATTATATTGAGTAATTTTGAGATAGTGAATATTCCTGCCTCTGCCCGTGTCATGCATTTGACCTGGAAGAGCCTTTACTTCCTTCTGTGTTAAGTCCAAGGAAATGTCCCAACGACCCGCCCCCTGCCCCCGCATCGAGCGCACTCTTGGAGCTCTTCCTGCAGGATTGGTTGAGCACCCCGTGCTTGTGGTCCAGCAGTTTGAGCCTTTCAGCAGCTGCGTTGTTTTGAGGGAGCTTTTTTGTTCTCCCAGCCCTTAATTTCTCACGCGTCATTAACAACAGACGCTATCCCTCCTACTATTTCAAGATGCGACAAAGACGTTATAAGTGTTTAGAGGAGGAAAAAAATCCTACCGATGCTACCTGCATTCACCCTGCTGAATGCCAGGCACTGTGCTGAATTCTGACAATATGAGGATGAGTAGAAACAGGGCCTGGGACTCTCTCCTAAGAGTTTTACGTTCCCTGATTCTTCGTTCCCTAGCCCACCCTCCGAAACCCCAAAGCTTATCATTACTCGTTGGCTTGCTCGTTAACAAGAAACCTGCCATGACTCACTTGAACTTCCCCAGCCAGGAGTCGGCAATGAGAGCTCCGAGAATGGGCGTCAGGTAGCACAGAGCCACAAACGTGTGATAGATGGCGGTGCTCAGATTGTCGTTCCAGTGGAGGAAACTTTGAAAGTACAGAATCAGGATCGCTTTTTGCCGAGGGTGGTGGAGGACGAGAGGGCAACAAAGTTAGCAGTGGCTACAGTAACTCAAGCTCTTCACTGACGGGGGGTGGGGAGAGTGTTGAAGAGTTACCTCTCATTCCATAGTAGGAAAATCTTTCACAGAACTCATTGATCACGATGAAGAAGATGCTCACGGGATAACCAAAGCAGCTCTGACAAAGAGAAAGAGTCTGCGTTTGAAACAAGCTCCTCACTGGTCCATATTCGCCAGTGAGGGCTAACGGCATGGAAAGTAGCGGATGCGTGTTTAGTAACTTATCAGAGGCACTCCGGAGGTGGAATCAAGAATTAAAAAGTTTCATTCCCTTACACTCTACATAGAGACAACAATGAAATGAAGATTTTCTTGTTTTATAGTTTTACTGTTAGTCTGAGAAAAGCTAGACAGGCAGACCTCAGAGATATTGTGGGTTTGGTTCCAGACCATCGCAATAAAGTAATAATTGCAATAAAACAAGTCATACAAAGTTTTGGGTTTCCCAGTGCATATGAAAGTTACGTTTACCTATACTGTGGTCTGTTAAGTGTGCAATAGCCTTATGCCTAAAAAAATAAGGTACATACCTTAAGTTACGAATGCTTTGCTGCTGAAAAATGCTAACCATCATCTGACAACACAGGGTTGCCACAAACCTTCAATCTATACAGAAACACAGTCTCTGGGAAGCACAATAAAACGAGGTATGCCTGTACAGAGCATTTCCTAAAGAGAAGAAATGTCACACGGGAACTCAGGAGGGTCCCCTCATTGGTGTGAGATGCATGAGGTGCATTTGTTAAGCAAATGAAGCACAGCTGTGAACATTTACGGGCAAAACAGGTTGTAAAGTTTACATCATGAAGCTATGTGGAGAAGTAGAAAGGATACTCACCGGCCGTGAGAACGTTCCTGAAAGAAAACAAAATGCCGCCGTTAGAGTCAAGTACTTAAAATGCTTTCGGCTGAGTTAAGCTCAGACCCTCCGTGTTGGTCAGGCCGTCGGGTGTGTTGTCCAGACCCTCCGGCCCTGTCCACCATCCCAGTCCCAGGCCTGGGCCGCTCCTCCGAGTCGGGCTGGGCTGGTGGCTGCATTTTCTTTCAATCACCTGCTCGGGCAACTCGCGTGTGTGGTCAGGATGGAGAGCCAGAGGCTCCGAAAATCTGCCGAAACCACTTCCTCCTTAAAAGACTTAAAAAGGCTGCCCAATGCCCACGGGATAGAATCCAAACTTCACCATCTCACAAGGTCAGAGGGTTTGGATGGGGGTTAAACAGAAAACGCTTAAGAGTGCCTGCTACACAGTGAGGTCCCACGCCCGTCCTGTTCCCCGGGCCGCCCTTCCTCCCGCCCGGCCCCGGCACACAAGGCTCCCGGGAAACGCCACGCGCACCCACCTAAAGTCCTCAACGAGACAGCGACCCCTCTGCCGGGAAGCCTCCTTTTAACGTGCCCCTTCCCTTCGCGAAGCCTCCTCTGACCTCCCCACGTCCCCGGTGTCTTTGCGTCAGAAAAGTGAATTAGAACAGGAAGAAAATGGGTGAGAATCCAAGTGAGTTGGTAAAAACTGGGTGCCGCTGACCGCCTTCGAAGTCCTAGCTGTCCCCTTGATCCCCTCTGTTCCAGCCCTGCTTTTCTGTCTCCGCTGAGTTCCGGCCGGAGCGGCCTGTAGTCTCACCTGCGCCACTGCCGATACCGACAGCCTGGCCCGCGCCAATCAGGGTCTGTCACAGGCTGTCCCAGCGCCCACCGCTCCCCGCGGCCCCGCCTCCGGCCGCACTGACGACCTTCGAATCCCCCGCGGGGCTCTGGATCCGTGACACCACAGCAATGGTTCTCAGACCGGAGGCTGCCTCAGAGGCACCTCCAGGGCTGGGGGGGAGCAGGCTTCTGGCCCCCACGCCCAGAGCTGCTGTCCCTGTAGGCCTGGCGTGGTCCCTCGAGCTTGCATTTCTAACAAGTTCCAAGGGGATGTCGGTGCTGCTGGTCCAGGGACCACACTCGGAGAATCACACGCAGACTGTGAGGTCGAGTTGCCTGACCCATCTACGTAAGTAAGTTTTATCCCTGCCCTGTCCCCGAGCACCAGAGAGACCCGCCTGTGCCCTGTGTCCCGGGGCGGGGGCGGGGCGGGGGAGGGAACCGGACACAGAAGCCGGACGGCTCGCTGGCGTCTCCACCACGGCCCCCAGCGCCAGCTCTTGCACCTTCCCCGTTCTGGGCCTTTCCTCTCGGACCTGCCACCTTGTGTTTTCATCATGTGCAAGTCCAGGGCCCCATCCCACAAGAAACAAACTGCAGCTCTGCCTGAGGAACTCCCTTCTTGGCCTGGACCGCGTGGTCCTCCAGGGCCCCCTTCATCTCGTGGGCCGGGGTCTTCCTTCCTGAAGCCGCTCATGCTGGGCTGTGGGTATCTGCACTTCCCCAGCTCAGCACGGCCTCACACCCCACACCAGACAGTCTCCAATTCTTGCCTCATCATTTAAGAGCAGTGATGCTATTTTAGTCCTTGTCCTAAGGTGGGAAATATTAAAATTCTGGAAGGAGAGTCTTCACCACTAACAGACTGGTTTTCTCCCCAGTTAGACTTCCTTGTGGGAAGGGGCTGCTCTCAGGGGCAACATGTGAAGAATGCGGGCATGGGGTCAGATGGGTAATGGGATCTCAGTCCTGACCCCCCGTGACCCTGGGCAAGCCCACCTCCCCTGTGGACAGCCTGCCTATCAGATGAAGATAACGCCACCCACCTTCTAGGATGACTGTAAGAGTTCCACATGGGAAGCCCCAGACCAGGGCTCAATGGGTCCTTCAGTGGGAGATGCTACCACATCAGAATACTCAGCCCCTCACACGGTGCTTTTCAGAGTGGAAATTAAATGTTTGTTGAATGAATACATATTCCAAAGATCCAGCCACATCAGTCATCAAGTACCGTGTTCAGATCCTGGCTCTGCCACTTAGCAGTTCCATTTGCCCCGCTAGCCTCCTTCTGTTGGTGAGGCTGACCTGGTGGGCTTCATCGGTGTCCCCATGTCTCCCCAATCCCCATAGAGTTTGGCCAATGGGGAGCCGTCGCAGGAGGTCAGAGGGTCAGGGTGTTCCTCTCCCTGAGAGGAACAAGTGTCAGCCACTGTGCCTCCGAGGTCGGCCCTCTCTCTCTCCACACGACTCTCCTTCCAGGTTTCCATCCCGGTTTTTTCCACTTCCTACAGGTGGTAGGCCGATACTCCGGGTACCTGCACCATCACTTATGGTGCCCTGCCCCCCACCCGTCTAAATGTCTTTCTGTGAATAAACACCCCTATTTTGAGAATGCCATCGGTTTCCTGCTGGGACCATCATGGACAAACAAGCCACGTTTCATCACCAGACTACATGTTGCCGTGTTTCATCACCAGAGTGGGGAGACGGCCACTCTGCTGTGAAATAAAAGGACCTGCCAGGAAGGCGCTCTTGCAAAGTTCTACAGGACCAGCCTGTTGGCAGTATTCGAAGCCTGTTTCTTTGCTCTGTCTTCTTGAGGATCTAGCAGGACCATACGACGCTCCGCCTACTTCGACTTCAGATAATGTAGCCTTACCACTGTCTCCCAAAGACCAGACAAAGCAATGAGTGTCGTCCACACAACAGCTCAGGTTGGTTCTTGCAATGGGCCTTCTAGAGAAAAGCAGGAGGAGGGTATGAAAATCCAGACTCAACAGAGATAGCCTGGAGCTTTGCTGCAATCATCTCTTCCACATGTCTCTCAGAATTTTGGTTTGCAGGGAAAGACTTCACCTGGCCAGGGTAGCACCTGTGATTTTTTGGCTAAATATTACTTAGCACCAATTATTTGCTAAATAATAATGGCAAAGGTTTTGTTTAGTTCAGACATGAATAGGGTTACAGCAAAGAGATCTTAAACCTTATTACAGCAACCGTTGCACCCAGAACTACATGATGGAAAATGAAATTCCTGAACTCCAAGTGAAAATCTGAGATTTAGTACCCACTCATCACTCGGGAAGTTTTTTCTTTTCTGAAAGCTGTGTGTTCCAAAGAACCACTTTTATTGCCGTGGGGCAGAGGTTGCTAAGCTCTTCTTTTATAGAATTCAGAGCTACTTACTGGATGTAATACTGCAGTCAGCATTTCTTAATACACCCGTGTCCTCTCAGGATTGCTGTCTGAGGAAGCTAAGTGTGGAAGGGGGGTTACGTCGAGCCTTAAGTCTGAACTCAAATTTCAACTGTCACAAGATTCTGTTTACTCTGGTAGAGTTGGGTCTATTGTTGATATCCTGATAGTAAATCTGATCGGCATATTTGAGTGGTCTGATGTTTCTAGCATCTTTCATGGGTCACTTGGTTTTAACTACTGGGTCAGAGTAAAACAGCTTAGCCAGTCCCGGCATATAGCAACCATGGAACCAATGCTGGCTCTTACTGTTATTCTAAGCCTAGCAGTGCTTTTGTCTCTCTTTTGGTTAAAGAATTTAGTAAAAATAAGTGTACATTATAAACCTCTATGATTACTGACTTCTGAGGACAGCAGGAAAAACCAAGAAAGACACACTATTGCTTTCCAGTAGTTGATGGAATCTCTCCATTAAGGTGACTATTTCCTACTACTTAACGGAGCACATTCCATATTTTGAACCATTTAGGGATAGAAACCCTAACTTTAATGTTTTATTACCTAGAAACTGATAACTCCCTCAGCAACATGATGGGCGTAAAGAGTGCTTTTCTAGGATTTAGACTTGGGAAGGGAAGGAAGAGGCATCTTTGCTGGATCTAACAGAGAAGCTCGTGCCTGCATGCAGAGAGAAAAGTATTCCCTATCATCGCCGGGAGGGAAATTGAGGGAGAGATTTAAGCACTGCATCGTGTGTTGGGGATGACATTTCTTCAGTTGCATGGTGTGGGTGGCAGAACAGTGGTCCCCCGAAGATGTCCATGTCCCAATCCCCAGGGCTTGTGGGTATGTTACCCTCCACGGCAAAAGGACTTTGTAGGTGTGATTCATTCAAGGACCCTGAGATGGGGCATTTATCCTGGATTATCTGGGTGGCCTCAGCACCATCAAAAGTGTCTTTGAAAGAGTCAAAGGAGGAGATATGAAGACAGAAGCAGAAGTTGGGGTGACAGCAATCGCTAGAAGGCCACCACGATCCAAGGTATGTGGTGACCTCTAGAAGCTGAAAGGACAAGGAAATGGATTCTGTCCCTTGAGCCTCCAGAAGGAACCAGCCCTGCCAACACCTTGCTTTTGCCCCAGTGAAGCCCACGTCAGGCTTCTGACCTCCAGAGCTTTAAGACGATAATTCTGTGTTGTTTTAAGCCACTGTTTGTGGTGATCTGTTACAGCAGCCATAGGAGACTAATTCACGTGGGTTTGCCTCAAGCTCTGTAGATGGAGGTTTCATCTCTATTTACATAGATCATAAGACTCACATCTCCTAGCAAGTTTTATTTGTCAGCAACATGTCCTTTTATCACTTGTTTTCCTGAGCTACACTTTCTATCCGAGGGCTTAGGCGTCCATACGCGGCACCTGCCTTTTTGATGGGATTTGGCAGCATCTGTACTTGCTCAGCTGCCTTCTGCAGGTTTCTGACTCTTCATAACCCATCTCTAAAGTGGGGATGCTGCCCTACAGGGTGGCTACCCCAGGACTAAGGGGGTCTGAAAACGGTTTCATAAACCGGGAGTAAAACGAGTTTCCTCGATTATGGCTCTTTTAGGCTGTGCATATGCCTCACAAAGTTGGTCACAGGAGACCCCAGGGGACACAATGCTCCTGCTAGAATATACTTAGCCTCACTCTCAGCAGAAGTAGCTTCTGAGTTAAGGTGAGAACTCCTCTCACAATATTACCCCTGCAGTTAGTAGATGGAAGGACATGGGACTTTGGAATCAGCTTGGAGACAATCTTCCCAGCCATGAGGCTCTGGTCAAAACACTCAACCACTGGCCTTCCATCTCTTCATCCAGAAATGCTAACACCTTCTTTGCAGGTTGGTTAGTAAGATCGAAGCTACATTAATAAGATGAAGTTTGTTATTTACTGCATCCCATGAAGACATCTGGGTAGTGTGGATGGATGTTTGGAATGGAGTGACTTTAAAATAGGGACAAGAATTTGCCATGGGGAGCCCTGGCAGGGGTGAGAGGTGGCCCTTGAAGAAAGAGGCCGTCCCCTCCAGGGTTGCTCTCATTGACCAAAATCAGAAGGTCCTTATGATGTCACCTGGGGAAATCAGGTCATGGGATGAGGAAGTTGTGGACAGAGAAAAGGCAGACTTCTCAAATACAAGCACAGCGGCAAGCACTGACTTTCAGTCAAGCTGTTTTCAAATCGGCAGCAGCATAGTGCGTGACTGTGTGAGTGGCTGCAGGCGTGAAAGGAACGTTCAAAAATTCTCCAGCGCAGCGGTTCTCCACGTGTGGTCCCTGCACCAGCAGAAGCAGCTCCTGGGAACTCCATGGAAATGCAAACTCTCAGGTCCAGCCCAGACCCATGGAATCAAAAGCTCAGAGGGTGGGGCCAGCTGTCTGTGCCGGGGATACAGGTTGGGAGCCACTCGCTGCCCCAGAGCAGAGCTAGGGAGCCACACGGGAGGGGTTGGGGCGCAGGCAGGCGCTGAGCATCACTCACGTCTGGGTGATCAGCTCCTATGATGTGATTCTGGCCTCGGCTCTTCATTCCCTCTTTCTGAGCTCTGTCCTCCGTTCACCAGGACGACGGTGACAAACAAGACGCCTTGCCTCACCTTCCCGCCCCCTGCCCACCCCACTGACATGAGCGTCCCGGGTGAAGGCTCTCAGGACTGCCCTCAAACCTCGCTGGCTCTGCTACCTGCAAGGCCAGGCCTCCCCTGCGGACCTGACTTCCGTCATCTTCCACCGCAGCAGTCCAGACAGGCCTCCTACTTCTCCCTCCCTCCAGGCTCCTTCATGGCTCCCGGCAGCATTAGGGCAGTTAGCGCCTCCCCCCGCCACGCACCCATCAGTCTCCCCATCCTCTCTCCCCGCTTAGATCCCTTTAGCCTCTTTACAATCACCCCAGACACAGCGAGCTGTTCTGACTTCTGGAAAGTGTTTCAGAGCCTCACATATCATATGATCCCCCCCACCTTTTTTTCTTTTTTGAGAAAATAAAGCGTGTGCCATTTCAAAAAGAGCCCAGCAGGACATGCACCAGGCATAACTGCAGCTGAGCTGAGACTTGGTGGCGGGAGAGGCAGGGGGGCCTGGTGTTGCACCCCTGCTTTGATTTTTTTTCCAAAATTGATCAGCTTTGATCAAGAAGTGAAAGGGCTTTTCTTTCCTTCAATGGGTTTTTCCCACAGGAGTCAGGCTAGTTACAGAACAGGCTCTGCACCTGTCACCCAAGGCCCTAGTTTCCAGAGTGGCTCTTCCTGAGGCTGTTTCTTGCCTGATAGATGATTTTTTTCCTTCCTGGAATGTCTGGCCACATGTCCCACCTCAGGGTCCCTGCTCCTCCGCATGGCAGTTTTGTGTGCTTTAGAAAATTGTGATCTTTCCAGCCGGATCCTGCCTGGAAGGCGAGGCTTGCAAGTGGAGAGCGGCTTGGTGGTGCCTTCCAGCCGGGGCCCTCCTTCTGGGGCCCCCAGGATGGGCGCAGCCTGCACACCGATGGGCACAGGCCCTGCCCACCCTTCACTTGTTTTTATAGAAATAGACTACCTCCTTCCCCACTAAGAGAGAACCTATTTTTCCTTTGATACATTGACAGATAGCTACATAAACACAGAACATACTGATGTATGGTTTTCCTAAAGCCATTTAATCAAGCTCCTGGCTGTCCTGCCGGCACCGCTGCTAAAAGCAAATGCGTTATCAGGCCTTTGAGAACGAAGAATTTCAGCTAAACCCGAGGAACATGGAGCTGCTTTAGAAATCTGGGGAAGCCAGTGCTCATGGGACAGTGTAGGTTTTATGACGTGACCCTGGCACGATGCCGTGGCAGGGGCTCAGCCTGGGGCGCTGGCGACCTTGTATCCACACAGACCGAGGCGTGAGCCCAGATGCCGGGGCGTGGGGCTCTCTGTGCAGCCCCAGAGGAGACAGACGTGGGGTATGAAACCGTCCGGCTGCAGCCTGGCACTGGCTCCTCAGCCACGGGGTCCCTCACCACCGTGCTGCCGGCATCGGCCCCTGTTGTTTTGGCGTCGCCCTTCCTGCCTAGTCTTCCCTGTGGGTGCAGTGAGCTGCCTCGTGGCATCCCGAGCCGCCCAGCAGCCAGGCCTGGTCCTGTGTGTGTCCGACGGCCAGGCCTTCATCTTTCTTGAAACCTCCTTCTCTCGGCCAGGGGCCCCCTGGTCAGGGCCTTCGTTTCCTGGGGCTGCCACAACACTGTACCATGGACAGAGAGGCTTAACACGATGGAGGTGCATCGTCTCGCAGTTCTGGAGGCTGGAAGGCTGAGACCAGGCATGGGCAGAGCTGCTCCTCCTAAGGCTGTGAGGGAGGATCTGTTCGCTGCCTATCCCCCAGCCCCCGGTGGGTTGCTGGCCACCTCTGATGTTCTTTGGCTTGTATGAGCATCACCCGGTCTCTGCCTTCACCTTCACCTGGTCTTCTCCCCTTCGGTGCGTGTGGGTCCAAATCTCCCCTCTTACAAGGACACCAGTCACACTGGATTAGGGCCGCCTCCTCCAGCATGACCTCATCTGAACTGATTCCATCTGTGATGACCCTATTTCTACATAAAGTCACATTCTCAGGTGCTGGGGGTTAGGACTTCAGTATATGAATTCGGGGGTGACATAATTAAACCCGTAACAGTCGAGGGCATTTGTAGTACTCGACCTATTGTTGTAGGTTACAGATATCCTCCTACCTTTTAAAAAGGTTTCTACACATGACTGTCTAAAATCACAGGCTTAAGAGGCCCGTCATGACTGCTTCTGATGGTTTTATAAATCACCTACAACTTCTAGCATCTTGTTTCCATAACCACAGATGTGAATCATTGATCGCCATTCCCGTTCTCCTTCAGAAAGAAATCACCTCCAGGGGCCCCAGGACCCAACCCCCTCGGTACATGCTCAAAAGTTGTTTATGCCTCTTTTGCAGGGAAAGGGCAGCCAGGCCAGAGGGTGCGACAGAGTTAGTACGTAGTAAGGTGCTACGCAAAACAGAAAGATCCAGGGACAGGCCTGAGTTCTGCCTCAGGTGTAGGCAGATCAGTTACTCAGGGTTAAGGAAGGCAATCCTTGCTCTCCAGGGACTTCCTGTATCTACACCTGGACATTCTTGTTTTCTAGAAGAACACCCTGTATTCTGAACTTAGAATGAGGCTGACTCTAAATGCTATGACTGCTGAGAGCGAATAAACACACATATTCTCAGGGTAAAGACAGACCTTTCCTCAGAGCTGCTCTAAAAGGAAACAGGAGAGGACGTGAGGGGAAGCGTCTCTCAGCCTCCTGGACATCACTTTCCCACCA